>NC_080746.1:28592900-29200317 GCF_020826845.1 Diceros bicornis minor | reverse complement strand
AACAATGAATAACAGTGTTGTACAAGCTGTAAGGTAACTTACAAATATACAATATTAAGTTGTGATCCATTTAACAGTGACACTGTGTTATTAATAGTTCTGTCTTGCTATCACAGCCACATTCTGTGCCTATCCATCTTCTCCCCTCCTCGGGGTATAACTGCAATGATGGACAGACAGACAGAAAAGATGTGAAGCCTGTCTGGTGAAAGAGTGAAACTATCTTTCTGGCATAAGTTATCATTTTAGCCATTTCTTTTTCTGTTACTAAGAGTTCACAAAACACGAGTGCTTCTGAATTTCTAGGCTACCCTGAGTGGCTTAGCTTTTAAACGGTTTTAGTTAATCCCAGTTGACTTTAGCTGTAAGGAAATGTGTTGACCTATTTCTATTTCAGTGGTAAACTAAAAGGAGGAAGTAGGAAAATCCTACTTTAAAAGGCAAGTTTATATTTTTCCTGTGCCCCTTTCCTTTTTTTTTTTTTGCATTTATTACTCTGTGTAATTATTGCAGCAATACAGCTCTGTAGATATCATTATGTTTATTTCACAAGAAATTGAACTGAGGCTATGAGAGGCATGCTGACTTGCTCATGGTGCAAGAAAGGAGAGACACACACAACCCCCGTCACTGTGAGTCCAGGGCCCTCTCTGAACCACAGCTGTTTATTGCAGTTGTTCGTCATAAATCCACATCAGCCAAAGAGAGACTCTCCATCTGCTCCTTGCCTTGGCTGTCAGTCTTATAGGATATGACCTTGGCTGTGAGGAAGGAGAAAGGAGAAATCCTGCCAGCTACTGAACCCCAGTTGACCTGAATGTCTAGAGAGAAAAGTCAGAGGCAAAGTGTTCGGAAGCTGACTGTCAGCAGCCTAGAAAGGAAAATTTAGGTGCCAGGGTCTGACACAAACCAGCGAATCAGCAGCTTCCCAAGTTCAGCAGGGGTGTTAGGGCTGTGCGCATGTGACGCTCAGTGGCAGAGAGAGTGTCACTAAATTTCTCTGAGGAGCTTACAAGAGATTAGAGACATGTCAGAAAATGGGAATGTTTTAAGTCAAATAAAAGGACTTAGAAAGTAGATGGATGTGTATAATTAAAAGAGAGAAAGATACTTTGAAATCAATTTAATGAGAATTGGGCCCATTCTGGAGGGATGGTGGTGTCCTTAAGTTCAATAATGAGAACAGTAAAACATATCTTCTGCTTCAAAGGCATTTGAATTGTCATTCTTTTGAGCATACCATTAAATTAATTTAGGCACAAAAACCAAAATAATACCTTCCTTTTAGTTTCCTTTCACTTGAAACAGTTTCACATATTGTGAAAAGGAAAAAGATGCTCACATTTTAAGGCTCTCCATTTATTTCAAACATCCCTTCTGAGTAGCTTTTTTTAATCTTTAGTGACCTAGTTTGGAAAATGATTATTTAAAAAAAATTTTAAAACTCTAGCATCTCTAAATATCAAGAAGTATAGACAAAGCAAGGAAGCACATTTTAAACAGTGGGGAATCTATTTATAGAAACTCTCCATCAAAGTCAACTTAATAGAGTTGAGTTCTATTCTAGAACTTAGTAGAAATTTCCAGGAGTTGGCACTGCTAAGCTTTATAGATGACATAAAGGAATATATGATATAATTCCTGCCATTGAGCAGTTTACAGTTTGTTGACATACACACTGAAATAATTAAAAAGTAATATATGGTAGAATTTGACTAGATTTCAGAGATTATTTGCCGTAGTCAGTCAGAGACTGGAGCAGTGGCCATGCTCTAAGTAGAGGAGAAAGGCTCATGGAGGAGGGCAGTTTCAACAGAATCTTGAAGGAAGGATAAGATGAAGGAAGATGATGAGAAGGAGTTTTCAGGCAGGAGGATACAGGATCGGGAATAAGAATGTTATAAGACAGGCCGTAGACTGGTTTGACTAAAATTCAGGATTGGTCCAGCCGTGGGGAGCAGCAGCGTGTAAGTTTACGTCAGAGGCACACAGTTAACACTCTTTTTGTGTTTGTTGAATAAATATGTGCCTCATATACATATTCTTTCCTAACTCTGTGTAATCTTGGAAAGTTTATTAAGTTCTCTATTTCTCTGATTCCTCATTTGTAATGAGAATAACAATTTAGTTAACTTCATAGTGCTATCGTGATTAGTAAATCTATGGAAAGTACTTAGTACAATACTCTGGTGCAAAATAAACACTCAACAAAAGTCTTGTTCCTTGCTGTATTTGTGGCTCCATAGAACTGCCTGACACTTGCTCAAATATTTTTGTTAAATAAATAAAAGCATTCAAGAAGTAAGCAAAGGCAGGGAAATGAAAGGCATATTCTAGGCACACTGAATAAGTTAGTCTAGCAGGTAGAAAGGGCTTATGGGGAGGAACGGAAGATCAGATTGAAAGGGTGGGTGGGGATCAGATTTGAGGGACTTGATTTAGAAGGACTAGGCCGGGGAGACCACGAAAGATTTTTATCAAGGACATGACATTAGTAAAGGAGAATTAACAAAGAGAAATGCAAGAAAAATAATAATCTGACACAGCTCAGAAGCAGCCACTAATGGCCCATGAACTTCTAAAAAGCAGAAAGAGGATGCTTTTATTTCAGAACAGTTTTGATTTTAATTTTTCCTAAACCTCTATTTGATCCCAGCACTTCCAGGCATCAGCTTCAATCTATCCAGCTCAGGAAGAACCATAGACATGTGAACCTTCCTTCCAGAACGAATCGATATTATTACTTATCCCTCTTCCCCACAATTAGACATTCTTGAATTCCTTATTCTGAACCACCGTGCTGTTATGTCATTCTCAGTTACACAGGTTTCAATGGTTATTTACATCACCTCCACTCCTGAGTACAGAAATCCCTTCAGTGGATGTCACAGCTTTCCTGTGCCCTCCTCTGCCTCCTACTGCTGCACAGGGTGTTTCTCCAGTGGGCAGCCCTGAGCTGAGCTTTGAATTACCCTGTTCAATACGATCCTCCCTTTGCTGGGATCACTGTTCTGAACTTAACAGGGTCTTGGTATTTGTTACTTTCTTGTCAGTTCACCAGCTTTCAGCTTTTCAAGCATTGTGCAAAATCAGATATAAGATTGTTATTCCTTTATTCATTCCACAAATTTTACAAATATTTATTGAGCATATACTGAGACAGGTATTTGTGGTAGTTGTTGGAGAGAGAATGGGAAATAAAAGTAGGTAGCTTCTTTGCCCTCATGAAGCTTACAGTCTTGCTGGGGTCATAAACATTAGTGGAATAGATTCCAATAAATGTAAACTTGCAACTCTCATAACTATTCATTACAAATTGTAATTTTTTTCATAAATTGGCCATTCCCAGCCAAATAAAAGTAAAATAAGCAATTTCTTGCATCCTAAAATTGATTTTCTGTGCCATTATTTAATATGCATATATTTTGGATTTGAAACAAAAATCCATAGAACTTGATGATTGATTGGATTCATTAATCCAAAATATATTTATTCACTCTTTGCTATATTCCAGGCTCTGTGCAAGCATTAATGTGTAGAATGAGAAAATAGGAGGGCCTGGAATAAAATCTTGGGAGTTGCAAGCTCTTAAAGGAAAGGATGTTTGGAATAGCTAGAGAACTAATATTTTGTCATGGAAGATGAGAAAGGAGAGCTTGTGCAGAAATGAATGGATTGCTATGTCAAATACTATATAAAAAAGACGGAAGACACGAACTGAAAAGTATCTCCTACGTAGATAAGCAACTCAGAGTTTCTTGGTAAAATAAGTAAGAGTATCAATGAACTGAATTTTTCTGTCTTATCAAAGAAAAGCTATAGATGGAGTATTGGCGATGTTCAGATAACCAATGCTGATTAAATAAGAAATGACAACCCAATGATAAATCAATCCATACAAAACTTCAAAAAAACTTCTTGAGGAACAGGATTATATCTTATAGCACCTTTGAATCTCTTAGAGTGCCTGCATAGAGCAGAACATTAATCACATTTTGAAAGGATCTATGTGTTTTAGCTGAGCTGAACATAATTTAAAAAAAAAAAATGGAGTCCCTAAACGTATTCTTGATATTCACCATCATCTATCCATATTTCCATGTAACCATTCCTCTCACCCAGTCAGGGCTTCCTTTATGATAGTGTTTCATGAGTGTTATGATAGAACACACTATAAGTGACCACATCCATTTTTATCACAACTTATGGTTAAGTTCTTACTTTCACCCTAAACTGTTTTCTTCCTAATACATTTTAAACCAGTTTCCATTGGAGATATGCTGCCTCTTTATTTATGCTCTTTCTTGATTTTCATAATTTTTCCGTCACCTTAGTGTTCTATGTAAATTGAATGAGCTGTTTACTCCAGTTTTTTAGGTGGAGTGACAGATCTCCCACCTCCTGCACAAGGAATGTTTCCATAAATAAATTTTCTCAGAGAGGATGCCCAGGCACACTCTGCCTGTTCTTTGTTTCCTATTATTTTGAGAACACCATTCTTGGAGGGTACCAGAAATGAATTGATCTTACAGTTTGTTTATGTCCATTAACACCTACAACAGCAAGAAGCACATGTACTCCTTAGCAGGATGGGCTTGACAGCATTTCCCAGTTAAAGTGAATTCAGAAATGTCCTCTCATCTTGAACGCAGAGGAACAGCTAGTTCTTATTAGGTTTCACTCATGTGCAAGCATTCAGATATAGAGATGACCTCCTTTGCCCCAAAGAATATACAATAATTACTTTTTCCAGTGTTGTTTGCACCAGTCCATTCATATTCTCCCTCACTATTACTCCTCTCTTCTGCATGATCAGTAACGCCACCAAGAAAGCAGTTGGCCTAAGTTTAGAGGAGACAATGCAGAGGTAGTAAATGACTAAATGGAGGGTTCACCTCTGGATAGGAGAAGAGGAGTAGGGGGGCACTGAGCATCAGTAAATCAATGGAAGGCTGAATGTTTGATTGTGCACTCTCATATTCTCTCTCCATGATCATTATTTTTTTTTTTAACTTGGCTAGGGTCTTGTCTAACTGGTCTCCATGCTTTTTAGTACAGTGTCTTCTAATTTATACTCTACTCTGGCAGATTCACCTTTCTGAAAATGAATATAATCACATCACTCTCTTGCTTATAATTCTTAATGGTGACTGCAAACTCAAGATATCCAGTCACAACTCAAGACATTCTCACTATCTTCCTGTTTCAGAGAAAGTAGAAGCCCTAAGGTAGAGGCTTCCTTTACTGTCTGCCACCAAACTTACCAAGTTATTTGCATTTGTATCCATCCTCTTTTTTCTTTCTTCCCCCTACAGGGAAAGAACTGTCCCTAGTCTTAATCTCTCCATCTATGTTTTGTGTCTCATTCACTTTCGTTTGCATAAGGAAGCATTCGGTATTTGCCAGGCAGTGTTCTAGGTACCGGAGATAACAATACTGAATGGGACAGGTAAGGTCTGGGGAAACAAGTAAACAAACACATGGGAAAGACGACTTCACAGAATGAAAAGTGCTATAAAGAAAATGAATTTGCTGCTGTGAAACAAAGTAATGATTGGAGAATGAGGGAAGCCCTTCCCTAGAAAGTGACCTTTGAGGTGAGACCTGTAAGATGCAAATGTGCCAGCCATGAAATCTTTGGACAGATCTCCGCTAGTATAAGTGCCATAAGGCAGAAATGAGCTTTGCGTGGTCAAGGACAGAATTAAGACCAGTGTGGCTGAAGTGTACAATGCAAGGGGGAGAGTAGTAAGCAATAAGGTTGGAGCTGCAGGAGGGAGGTCTGGATCATCCACATGGGATTTTTTTTTAGACCACTGTAAGAAGTTTACCTTTATTTTAAATGCAATGTAAAGCTGTTGAAAAGTTTTAAACAGAGGAGTTACATGATCTAATTTTTGTTGAAAAAAATCACTCTGACTTTGTGAGGAGAGCGGATTGTAGGGATCAAGAAAAGAATCAACAATGAGGTGGGAGGCTACTGCACTAGTCCAGGTAAGAGAATGGTGGCTTGGATAGGGTAGTTGTAGTGGAGATGGAGAGAAGGTGTAGAGCTATATCTTGGATGGCAAACTTACTAAGTTTGCAGTTGGATAGGATATTGGAAGAGAGAATGAAGGGAAAGAGAAATCAAGGATGCTATAAAGTTGGCTTTGGGAAACGTTTAATGGTGCGATCATTCACTCAGATGAAGAAGACTGAGGGAGGGATAGGTGGAGAGTCATGGGATGATCAAAATCTCTGTTTTGGATAAGTTACATTTGAAGTGTCAATTACACCATCCAGTGGAGACGTCGAGTAGAAGAACAACTGTATGAGGAAAAAACTAGGATTTATTTGTACATCTGGTATTTTAAGCCATGTTGGGTTGGATGAATGTGGATGGAAAATAGAAGAAGGTCTAGGACTAGTTTTGGGGTACTCTGTCATTTAGAGCTTTAGTGGAGGAAGATGTGTGCTGGGACTGAGAAGGAACAGCCAGTGAAGTCAAGGGAAAACCAAGAGTTGTGGTATCACAGAATTCAAGAAATGAGAGTATTTAAACAGGCTCAGATATTGCTAAGTATTTAAGACGTAAACAGAAAAGTGATTTTTCATTGACTTTGATGAGGTGGAGGTCTTTGGTGTCGCAATAAAATCATTTCAGAGGAGTGATGGGGGAAGAATTGGAGTTAAAGAACCAATATAAGGTGAAGAAGTGGAAACAATGATTATAGATACCTCCTTCGAGAAGTTTTGTTGTGTAAGGGAGCCGACAAATAAAATGGAACTGTAGAGACATGGAGGGAGGGTCAAAGGAGCATTTTTGGGTTTTTTTGTTTTTTTTTTACATTTGAGAGATCTTAGAATACTTTGTGTACTGAAAAATGGAGAGATGGAGAAATCAATGACACAGATACTTTCTGCTTCTGCGGTTTCCCTGTCTCTCATCTGTATTCAACCTCTTTTTCTCATCTGGCAACTTTCTATCAGCACTTTCCCTTTTCATTTCTCTTTTCTGTTAAAAGAGAAGTCAGACTTCTCAAAAGCATAGGTTATACTGCAGCCTCCATCTCCTCACACCTTCTTCACTTGCTCAATCAGCTATCATCTAGCTTCAGCCCCTTCCACAGCACTGGAACTAATTGTTGCTAAATCTAACGGAAGCCAGCCCTGGTGGTCTAGTGGCTAAGATTCGGCGCTCGCACCACCACAGCCGCAGTGTGTATCTGGTCAAGGAACCAGACCACCTGTCTGTCAGTTCTCATACTGTGGTGGTTGTGGCTGTGTGTTGCTGCACACTACTCAGTGTTGGTTGTCATAATATGGTGGCTGCGTGTTGTTGTGATGCTGAAAGCTGTGCCACCAGTGTTTCAAACACCTGCAGGGTCACTCATGGTGAACAGGTTTCCGCGAAGCTTCCAGACTAAGACAGACTAGGAAGAAGGACCTGGCCACCCACTTCCAAAAAAAAAAAAAAATTAAAAATTGGCCATGAAAACTCTATTAATAGCAGCAGACCATTGTCTGATATAGCCCTGGAAGGTGAGAGGATGGCACGAAAAACTGGGCAGGATTCTTCTCTGTTGTAATGGACTGGGTGGCACTAACAACAAGAAGTCTAATGGAAAAGTTTTGGTCTTTATCTTACTTAATATCTCAGTATTGTAATTTTTTCCCTTGAAAACATCCTCTTTTTATTTCCTTCCTTGTCATCCTACCTCTGATTCTCTTACCCGGCTTTCTTTGCAGGATTTCTCTTCTTTGTATGTGCTGCTCCTCAGACTCCCTTTTCTCATTTCACACATGCCCCCTGAATAGAAAATAACTTCCAAGGATCTTCTATAAGCTGGAGGCCCCTAAATCTATATCTCACGTACAGACTTTTCCTAAGGACAGACACATATACTCATTTTCCTACTTGACATCTCTATTTCAATTTCACGCAAGTACTTCAAACTTAATACCTACTAGACAGCTCATCTTGGCCCTCATTGTGTTTCTTCTCCTTTAGTCACTATTTCAGAGATTGACTCCACATCTATAGTTGTTCTAGTCAGAAATCTGAACACTCTTTTATCTCCTCTTTCTTCACACCATACATGCGTTCACCCACCAAGTCCCGTTAAAGATATTTCCTATTTATCTCTTGAATTTGTCTATTGCTCTCTCTGAAGTAAAAGGCAGAGGACAGAGATTATGACTTATTTTTCTCAAGTATTGCCTTCTGTTCTGGGCTACAAGATTAAATTACTTTATAAGTATTGATTGGGCTACCTTCTTCTATGTGCCTCTTAACTTGCAGGAGTACAATAGTACAGAAATGGGAAAGAAGTAAACTTTTGTATCTGGACTATAGTATATTTTGGAATGAATAATACAGTACAGCTTAATTTTCAAAAATCTTTGTATCAATGGGTAACCAAAGAAAATTTATAACATGAGATGATTTATTTGAGGTTTGAACAATAAGGATATTATGTGAAGAATAGCTTGGAGTAAGAATTCAGGGAAAAAAGTCATTTAGCAAATAGGCAAGGGAGTAAGAGCGCCTGAATGAGGGCACAAGGCAGAGGATCTTTGGATATATGTAAAGGAAACTTTCCTACCTGTTATATTTATTTATTTATTAAGTGAAGTAGAGCCTTTAAAATCTACCTTTCATTTCTGAAGGACATTTCTGATAATTTATCTCTTTTTCATCAGCTTTCTAAGAAATGGGTAGATTTTATCTTTCTAATCTGTTTAGCTAGATGTCCTCCCCCACCCACTCACACACACACTTTGAATGACTGTTGAGTGAATATGTTCTAATTTTTCTCAAGAAATCAGAGAACATAATTGGAAACCCATGACAACCATGCAGACTTTCGACACTGCCTCAGAGATCTCTCAAGTAAATGATCAGAAAACATCAGTATATTTTCATCTGAAGTGAGACTGTACTCTAGAATTCCCCAAGTATTCCCAGAAGTTAGAAATCAGAAGCTCTTCTCAGCATCGACAAGAACTTCTTAGCTTTGAGAGCACATAGCTTTTTTTTTTATGTTGAGTTCTTGTTATATGGACTGAGTACAAAAATGCCCAACTGTTTAAGGATTTAAAATGAATCCTGAGAAAAGAGGCACAATAGGGCCTAAATTACTCCTACATGTAGTGTTGCAAGAGCCAGGGACTCCAAGTGTTGAAGGAACTGCAGAACTCTGCATGGACAAATATGAAAAACTGGGAGAATCCAGCTGTGTGAATGAGACTTCTCTGAGGTAAGAGGATGAGTTTATGCAGAACATGGTTACCTCCCATCACTTGGTATTAAATCTGGATACTCAGCAGAGTTGTATTACTTAGCATGAGCTCAAAATTATGGGATATATTTCACACTGAGTACCCCATGGAATCTGAGAAAGTAATCCAGTCATTTCATACTGGGGGCCTATTAAAATTTCTGGAGTCCAAACAAGAAAATTCACAAAGGAGTACTGCAAGTCGGTAGGTGGATGTTGATGAATGGCCTGTGTTTGGTCTTAGTACACAGGAACCAAGGACAATTGCCGCTTGCCCACTCCCCAGGAATATGAATATCTAGGGAGGCTGTGGGCTTGGATGGGAGATGTGTAGGAAAGGGGGCTCAGGGCAGTGTGATCTTGAGAGGCTGATATTAAAAAAAAGTGCTCAACTTTGGATGATAACCTGGAAGCAGAGATGATAGCTGAAAATATTAGCTTAAATATTGTTAGCTTAAATAAAGAAGTCTGGTGATATAAATAATAATAAGAAAGTATAACACTTTACATTCATATAATATTTGATACTTTCTTATAGTTTTATTATTGAATTTCACTTGTATATTTGAATTGTATAAATCATTAATTTTAAACCTGACACACTCACATCTGGACAGAGATGCTCAGTAAATATTTATTATTTGAACAAATCAGGTATAACAAAAAGCATAATTCATGTTTGCATTTTTTTCTTTTCTTTTAAGTATATTAGCCAGACCGACTGTTGCCTTCTCCACTTGGGCAGTGTCCAATCAGGAAGACAAAAAAATACACTTAGCATTTTGCATAGAAGGGATTTGATAGAGGGAATTAGTTACACAGGCTTGGCGGGCTGAAAGAGAAAAGGGGACGCTGAGGTTGGGCAGAGGAAACAATGGCAGGAAGCAGCTACCACTCTGTAGGAAGTGGGGTGAAAAATGGACGAGATGGAGTTATCAGAACCGAGATACTCAGATCTCGGAGGAGGGGCGTCACTGGCTGTTGCTGACACCTCTGAGGGTGGCATGAGGCTGGCCTGGGAGTGCTGAGCAAAGCCGAAGGCTGGAATCAAGCTGAGAGGAACAAACCAAGAAGGAAGTCCCTTCTCTCTAATCCCTCCTTCCAATCCCCCTCCGGTGTTTCCTATTAGCACAAACCAATAGGAAACCAGCTAACTTCGAAGTTTGTGAAATATAGTTTGCAGGATCACAGAGCAGAGCAGAGGAAGAAGGATGGGTTTGGACGTGAAAAACAACATGTACAATTCTGACATCTATTGTTTAAAGGGAAAACAACTACCTTGACAATCAGACTAGCAATAAATTACATATAAAGAAGCTGCTGCCTCAGGGGTTATTTTTCTGTTGATGCATTATTCCAACATTTATTGAGTTCAATTATCTGTGCTATTAGAACCCCCAACATTAATTCTTTAGTAACGCTGCCTTGCTCCCTGGGTACAATAGCTCTTTCTGCAGAGACAGTGGTCTTTTTCTTCTTACCTGTTACCATCTTCTCATAGCCACAACACTGAAGTTTTGATCACTCTTGGCAAAAGGGTCACTCTGATTACTGCACCTTTAGAAAAAGACTCCCCCCTCTTCTGGTTATCAACAGACAGATAACCTTCCTCCCCAAATTGTCGCACTGCTCATGCCTCCCTCTCCTCTTGATTTCCCGGCAGCGGTAGGCCACCAGTGTCTGCTGCTGCCTCTTTGGGTCCAGCCTTTGCCTCTTCCAGCCCACTTATGTGTGTACACATTAGATGTGGCTGTTTTCTAGGAGTTAGTTCCCTCTGATTGGAAGAAGTACACAGCTGAAAAGATGAGTTTAATAAAACTTGAGATTATTTCTCTTTCCAGAATCTCCAAATCATTTCGTATTATTACTTCTGGGGCTTCCAAATACTATTAGGCCTTGCATAAGTAAACTGAGATGTTTCTTCTAAGGGAAAGACTGCCTTGTCAAACTAAGTGCACGTTCCGTTAATTGTCCAGCTTCGTGCTAGTAGGGATGGACAAGCAGAACAGATAAAATCCACAGCTGGTATCTCCAATCCCCATTTTACCTAATATGTAATTTCATCCCATACAGAGTAACTCTGGAGCTTGCATCAGGATTGTTAATCCTTGGTAAAATGGTCCAGTGATCTTAATCAATGCATAAATTTATGAACTGGCTAAAAATGAAGATCTTGCACTTTTGGATCTCAGGATTTCTTTGTTTTAAGCTTTCTGGAAAGGAATACTTTCTCAAGCTCAGCTGACCCCCAGATTTAAAACTAATGGTTTTCAATGTTGGCTCAGCATCAGAAGCATACATATAGCTTTTAAAAAATACAGATGCCTAGTCCTCATCCCAGACCTACTAAAGAGAATATCTGAGTGTCGGACCCAAGTACATATGTAAAGATCTATAGATTGTCTTGATGCATAGCCAGAATTGAGAATTGCAAGTTTCTCTTCCCTGGGAAAGTATAAGCATTATGTAACCAGTATTGGCTGCTTTGTATTGTTGGCTTCAAAAAACTGATTGAATAAGTGTTAGCCTGAGGATCTTAACACCATTTAGGCAGTTTTAAGTACCAAAGACTATTTTTCTGATTGGCTTGTTTGTTTTTTCCTTCTGGTGCTGCTGTTTGCTTTCGCTCTTTCTGAGAATGAAGTCATGCTGTAATACATATTCCACTTGGTTCGATTGTGTGCGTGAAAGCTTCTCTCAGGAGGGTAGCATGGATGATGAAACCTGTTTAGAGGGCAGCTCTGGACTCTCTGTTATAAACTGTAATCTAGGCTGCATTACTCACTGCGTGGTTGATCACTGCACTTACAGAGTTCTGCAAAGGCTCAAAGCTTAAGAATAGAGCCCTGGAATCCGCCAAGGGAAAGCCATTTCTGCTCTGGGAGGCTGTACTGGACATAGATGTGGTCAGGACCTGCTCAGGGTTCAAAAAATGGAGGACAGGAAACCATTTTCAAGGAGCTGGAAACATTGGCCTGCTATGAAAATAATCACTTTGCAGAGAAATATAAGCAGCTGCCTGAGAGAACGGGGAAAGTGTGTAACACTAAGAATGAGAAAGCAAAAAAATCCGTTGAAGGTCTGGGTTCTGAGAGGAGTGGGTAGTTGGGAGTCTGCTGTCAAGGCTATAATTAGCCATTACCAGCTACAAACCCTTGGGCCAGCTTTGCCAGCAAGTATTCAAACTTGGATATTTTATTCAGGAATGTAAAGATGGCTTAATATAAGGAAGTTAATGCATATAGCACACTATATCAATAGGTGAAACGATGTCTGTAAGATGCTGAAAGACATTTGCTAAAAATAATTTACTAATTTAAAAAAATCTAAAAATAATAATAAAATGAGTGTTCCATAATATAATAAGGAGCACCTAAAATTATATCAACCAGTGCTGACAAAGGTGTAGTGAAACATGTACTTTCATGCATTGTTTGTGGCAATGTAAGTTGGTTCAACAACTTTGGAAAATAATTGAATATATAAATTTCAATTGAATAATTGAATATATAATTTTTTTTTTTTTACTTAGATTCATTAATCCAAATTTTGTCATTTTTGCTCCCTAGGGGGAAAAACATGCAAAGTGAAGATAAAATCTTTAAGCACAGAGATGTAAGTTTGATAATTATTTATTGTAACAATGAAAATTTGAAAGAAACCTAGATCAGTGATATCCAAAATATTTGAATGTTCATGTCTTAGGGTAAAACAAAATTTAATCACACATCTTCTTTACATATCTAGTTATTTACACATAAATTATACACATATACTTATGTGTTAATATTTTATTTATTTATTAATTTTTTGTCAGGAAGATCAGCCCTGAGCTAACATTCATGCCAATCCTCCTCTTTTTGCTGAGGAAGACTGAGCTAACATCCGTGTCCATCTTCCTCCACTTTATGTAGGATGTCAGCACAGCATGGCCTGACAAGTGGTGTTTTGGTGCATGCCCGGGATCTGAACCCGGGCCGCCAGCAGCGGAGTGCGCGCACTTAACCGCTACGCCACGGGGCTGGCCCCTAATATTTTATATATAGCATATAGGCGTATAAAAAATTGAAAAAGGATGAATTAAAAATATTATCAGTATTATTTTATTTTAGTAAGAGCATTGTGATTGAATAACCTTATAATTTTGAAAATATTTGTTTAACATTTTATGTTTTAGCAATTCCATTATCTGTTCTTAAGATGACTATTTTTGATAATTTTTTTAAAAGTCAAGCTTATTGAGGCAAAATTTGCATGCAGTAAAATTCACTCCTTTTAGGAATACTGTTTGAGTTTCGAAAAACGTATACAGTTCCATAACCACTACCACAGTTAAGATATAGAAAATTTCTCTAACCTCATAAAGTCCCCTCTCCAATCCTGTGCCCCCTTACAGTCAATCCCCTGTCCCCATCCCTAGCCCCCGGCAATCACTGATCCAACTTTTTCCCCATAGTTTTTCCTTTTCCAGAGTCATAGAAATTGTACCATTTTTGTATCTTTCTTCTTTCACTTAACCTTTTGTATCTTGCTACTTTCAAAAAAAGCATATTTTTGAGGTTATCCAAGTTGTTGAATGTATCAGTAGTCCATTCCTTTTTATTTATGAGTAGTATCCCTTGTATGGATATATAACAATTTATTTATTCATTCACTGGTTGATGAATATTTTGTTTCTTTTAAAATTTTGGCTCATACGTAAAACTGCTATAAACATTTGTGTACTGTCTCTGTGTGAACATATGTTTTAATTTCTCTTGGGTAAATACCCGGGAGTGATATTGCTGGCTTATACAGTGAGTACATGTTTTCCAAAGTGGGCATACCATTTGTATTCCCACCAGCAATAAATAAGAGTCCCAGTCTCCACATCCTCACTAGCATTTTGTATGTCACTTTTCTTCTTTTTTAATTTTTTTGTCATTCTGCTAGGTGTGTGTTATGTACTGAATTGTGTGCTCTCCTTCCCCCCAATTCATGTGTTGAAGTCTCAAACCCTATTAACTTAGAATGGACTGTATTTGGAGACAGGACCTTTAAAGAGGTAATTAAGGTAAAATGAGGTCATATAGGTGATCCCTAATCCAATATGACCCTTGTCCTTATGAGAAGAGGAGATTAGGACACAGATACACAGAGAGGGGAGACCATGTAACACAGGGAGAAGATGGCCCTCAATAAGCCAAGGAGAGAGACCTCAGATCTTGGATTTCTAGCCTCCAAAATTGTGAGAAAATAAACGTCTGTTGTGTAAGCCACTTTGTCTGTGGTACTTGTTATGGCAGCCCCAGCAAACTAATACAGTGTGTAAAGATATCTTATTGAAGGTTTTATTTAAATATTTTTAATGACTGATACTATTGAGTATATATTTTTTTGTGCTCATTTGCGGTCCATATTTCTTCTTTGTTTTGTATCTATTCAAATCTTCTTTGCATTTATTTTCTTATTATTGATTTTAAGTATTCTTTACATATTCTAAATACAAGTCATTTATTATATATGTATTTTACAAATATTTACTCTCAGTTTGTGCCGTGTCTTTTGATTTTCTAAATTATGTGTTTTGAAAAGATTAAGTTCAAATTAATTATTTTTTATATGTGGTTCATGCTTTTTATTGATGTTTTTATTTTAAGGTTTTTAAGACTTTGAAGATAACTGTACACATTTAAAGTATACAATTTGATAATTTGTGACACAGGTATATATACTATGAAACCATCACCACAGTCAAAATAATAAACATCTCTCTCACTCCCTCCAAAAAAAATTTCTTCTTGCCCCTTTGCAAACCATCCCTCCCTCCATCCCATCTTCAGGCAACTGATGACCTGCTTTCTGTCATTACAAATTAGTTTGAGTATTCTAGTTTTTGTATAAATTAAAGCATACAGTATCTACTCTTTTTTTGCACTTTCTTTCACTTAGGTGATTTTGAGATTTATCCATGTTGATCCATGTATTAATAATTCATTCCTTTTATTCCATTCGTTACCATTAATTATTAATCTATTCACCTGTTGATTGACATTTGGTTTTAATGCTTGTCATACTTGAAAAAGTTATCTCACAAAGATAAGTTGACTTAAATGGAATGTAATATTTATTCCATTTGCTGATTTGCTCTACTAGTTTTCCAAACTGTCCACCAAAATGATAATTGGTTTTGTTGAAATTTCAATCTGCCCTCATGTCAGTCTGTTGACATTACAAATTACTTAGAAGTCATTAAAGAATTACATTTGTGATAAGTGTGTTAGATCCACTGAAGCTCTTTATTGAAAGATATTTTTTTACTGAAAGATTTTTAAGTAGATTAGAAAATTCTGTTTCTAAGTGTTTTAAGCATATAGATAAGACAGATTTTATAGGTAACACACATTGTTTTCGGCATTAAGAAAATCACTTAGTGATCGAAACATTTCCAAACATCCTTCTTAAAATGTTCTTTCCTTTGTGCAAATATTTTTTGAACAGTAGCTACTTTCTCTTTTTTCTTTATTGAGGTAACATTGGTTTATAACATTATATAAATTTCAAGTGAACAGCATTATATTTTGATTTCTACATTATGTTCACCACCCAAATACTAATTACCATCCATCACCACTCACATGTGCCCAGTAACCCCTTTCTTCCTCCCTCCTCCCCCTTCCCCTCTGGTAACAACCAATCTAATCTCTGTAGCTATGTGTGTGTTTGTTGTTTTTATCTTCTATTTATGAGTGAAATCATAAGATATTTGACTTTCTCTGTTTGAAAGGTATTTGACTTTCTCTGTATGACTTATTTCACTTAGCATAATACCCTCAAGGTCCATCCATGTTGTCACAAATGACAAGATTTCATCTTTTTTATGGCCAAGTAGTATTCCATTGGGTATATATACCATGTCTTCTTTATCCATTCTTCCACTGATGGGCACTTAGACTGTTTCCAAGTCTTGGCTATTGTGAATAATAGTTCAATATGTGGTGTAAATATCTTTTTGCATTCGTGTTTTTGTGGTCCTTGGATAAATACCCAGAAGTGCAATAGCTGGTAGTTCTATTCTTAATTTTTTGAGGAATCTCCATACTGTTTTCCATAGTGGCTGTACCAGTTTGCATACCCACCAGCAGTGTATGAGGGTTCCCTTTTCTCCACATTCTCTCCAACACATGTTATTTCTTATCTTGTTAATTATAGCCATTCTGATGGGTGTGAGGTGATATCTCATTGTAGTTCTGATTTGCATTTCTCTAATAATTAGTGATGTTGAATGTCTTTTCACGTGCCTGTTGGCCATCTGTCTATCTTCTTTAAAAAAATGTTCAGATCTTTGTCCATTTTTTAATTGGTTGTTTGTTTTTCTGTTGTTGAGTTGTATGAGTTCTTTATGTATTTTGGATATTAAACCTTTATCAGATTTATGATTTGCAAATATCTTCTCCCAATTGTTAGGTTATCTTTTTGTTTTATTGATGGTGTCCTTTCTGTGCAGAAGCTTTTTAGTTTTAAGTAGGCCCATTTGTTTATTTTTTCTTTTGTTTCCTTTACCTGGTGAGACATGGTATTCAAGAAGATACTGCTAAGACTGATGTCAAAGAGCATGCTGCCTATGTTTTGTTCTAGAAGTTTTATGGTTTCAGGTCTTACATTCAAGTATTTAATCCAATTTGAGTTAATTTTTGTGTGTGGTGTAAGATAATGGTCTACTTTCATTCTTTTGCATGTGGCTGTCCAGTTTTCCCCACACAATTTATTGAAGAGACTTTCCTTTCTCCATTGTGTGTTCTTGGCTTCCTTGTCAAAAATTAGCTGTCTATAGATGTGTGAGTTTATTTCTGGGTTCTCAGTTCTGTTCCATTGATCTGTGTCTGTTTTTGTGCCAGTACCATGCTGTTTTGATTACTATAGCTTTGTAGTATATTTTGAAATCAGGGATTGTGATACCTCCAGCTGTGTTCTTTTCTCTCAGGATTGCTCTGGCTATTCAAGGTCTTTTGTTGTTCCATATAAATTTTAGGATTCTTTGTTCTATTTCCGTGAAAAATGTCATTGGGACTTTGATAGGAATTGCATTGAATCTGTAGATTGCTTTAGGAAGTATGGACATTTTAACTATGTTAATTCTTCCAATCCATGAGAATGGAATATGTTGCCATTTCTTTGTGTCTTCTTCAATTTCTTTCAACAATGGTTTATAGTTTTCAGTGTACAGGTCTTTCACCTTTTGGGTTAAATTTATTCCCAGGTATTTTGTTCTTTTTGTTTTGATTGTAAATGGGATTATATTCTTAATTTCTCTTTCTGCTATTTCCTTGTTAGTGTATTGAAATGCAACTGATTTTTGTATGTTGATTTTGCACACTGAAATTTTACTGTGTTTGTTTCTTGTTTCTAATAGTTTTCGGTGGATTCTTTAGGGTTTTCTATATATAAGGTCATGTCATCTGCAAACAGTGACAGTTTTACTTCTTTCTTTCCAATTGGAATCCCTTTTATTTCTTTTTCTTGCCCGAGTACTCTGGCTAGGACTTCCAATACTATGTTAAATAAGAGTGGTGAAAGTGGATATCCTTGTCTTGTTCCTGTTCTTAAAGGGATAACTTTCAGTTTTTCACTGTTGAATATGGCGTTGGCTATGGTTTTGTCGTATATGGCTTTTATTATGCTGAGATACTTTCCTTCTATACCCATTTGTTTTTAGAGTTTTTATCATAAGTGGATGCTACATCTTGTCGAATGCTTTCTCTGCATCTATTGAGATGATTATGAGATTTTTATTCTTCATTTTGTTAATGTGGTGAATCATATTGATTGACTTGCAGATGTTGAACCATTCCATGCATCCCTGGAATAAATCCCACTTGATCATGGCATAAGATCTTTCTAATGTATTGTTGTATGCTAGTATTTTGTTGAGGATTTTTGCATTTATGTTCATCAGTGATATTAGCCTGTAATTTTCTTTTTTTTGTGTTGTGCTTGTCTGGTTTTGGTATCAGGGTAATGTTGGCCTTGAATGAGTTAGGAAGCACCCTTTCCTCTTCAATTTTTTGGAAGAGTTTGAGAAGGATAGGTATCAAATCTTCTTTGAATGTTTGATAGAATTCACCAGGGAAGTCGTCTGGTCCCGGACTTTTGTTTTTTGGGAGGTTTTTGATTACTGTTTCACTTCCCTTACTAGTGATCAATCTCTTCAGATTCTCTGTTTCTTCTTGATTCAGTTTTGGAAAGTTGTATGATTCTAAATATTTATCCTTTTCTTCTAGATTATTCAAGTCCTTGGCGTATAGCTTTTTGTGGTATTGTCTTATAATCCTCTGTATTTCTGTGATGTCTGTTGTACTCTCTCCTCTTTCATTTCTGATTTTATTTATTTGAGCCTTCTCTCTTTTTTTTCTTGGTAAGTCTAGCTAAAGCTTTGTCAATTTTGTTTATCTCTTCAAAGAACCAGCTCTTAGTTTCGTTGATTTTTTAATATATTTTTTTATTCTCTATTTCATTTATTTCTCCTCTGATTTTTATTATTTCCTTACTTCTACTGATTTACTATTTCCTACATCTACTGATTTGGGGCTTTGTTTGTTCTTCTTTTTCTAGTTCATTTAGGTATAATATTAGATTGTTTATTTGAGAGTTTTCTTGTTTCTTGAGGTAGGCCCTTATTGCTATAAACTTCCCTCTTAGTACACTTTTGCTTTATCCCATAGATTTTGGTGTGTTGTATTTTCATTTTCTTTGTCTCCAGGTATTTTTTATTTCTGCTTTGATTTCTTCATTAACCCAATAGTTGTTCAGTAGCATTTTGTTTAATCTCCACATAGTTGTGACTTTTCCAGTTTTCTTGTAGTTGATTTCTAGTTTCATACCATTGTGGTCAGAAAAGATGCTTGGTATTATTTCAATCATATTCAATTTATTGAGACTTGTTTCATGGCCTAATATGTGATCTATCCTGGAGAATGTTCTATGTGCATTTGAAAAGAATTTGTATTCTGCAGTTTTTGGGTGGAATGTTTTGTATACATCTGCTAAGTCCATCTGGTCTAATGTTCATTTAAGGCCAAAGTTTCCTTATTGATCTTCTGTTTGGATGATTTATCTGTTGGTGTAAGTGGAGTGTTAAAGTCCACTATTATTATTATGTTACTGTCAATTTCTCCTTTTATGTCTGTTAATAATTGCTTTATATATTTAGGTGCTTCTACATTGGGTGCATAGATATTTACAAGTGTTATATCTTCTTCTTGGATTGTTCTCTTTATCATTATGTAGTACCCTTCTTTGTCTCTTCTTACAGTTTTTGTTTTACAGTCTATTTTGTCTAATATAAAGTATTGTTACCTCAACTTTCTTTTTGTTTCCACTTGTATAGAGTATCTTTTTCTATCCCTTCACTTTCAGTTTGTGTCTTTAGATTTGAAGTGTGTCTCTTGTATGCAGCATATATATGGGTCTTGTTTTTTAATCCATTCGCTACCCTATGTCTTTTGATTGGAGCATTTAGTCCATTGCCATCTAAAGTAGCTATTGATAAGTATGTCCTTCTTGCCATTTTGTTAATTTTTTCTGGGTGTTTTCGTAGTTCTCTCTTCCTTCCTTTTTCTCTTGCTCTCTTCCCTTGTGATTTGATGGCTTTCTCTAGTATTGTGTTTGAGTTCCTTTCTCTTTATTTTTTTGTGTGTTTATTATAGGTTTCTGGTTTGTGGTTAACATGAGGTTCATATATAATAACCTATGTAAATAGCAATCTGTGTTAAATTAATGGTCTCAAGTTTGACCTCTTACTAAAAGCTCTACACTTTTACTCCTCACCCTCAACGTTTTATGTTTTTGATATCATATTTAACCTCTTTTGTGTGTCTGTGTATTCCTTAACTTCTTATCATGGAGATAGATATTTTTAGTACTTTTGCCTTTTGACCTTCATACTAGCTTTATAGATGGTTGATCCACTACCTTTATTATATATTTGCCTTTACTAGTGATTTTTTCTTTGATAATTTTCTTATTCCCACTTGTAGTCTTTTCTTTTCCACTTAAATAAGTCCTTTTAACATTTCTTGTAAGGCTTATTTATTGGCGATAAACTCCTGTTATTTTTGCTTGTCTAGAAAACTCTTTATCTCTCCTTCCATTCTGAATCATAATTTTGCTGGGTAGAATATTGGCTGTAAGTTTTTTCCTTTCAGCACTTTGTATGTAACTTTCCTTTGTATATAAGTTGTTGACTTTGTCTTGCAGCTTTTAGGTTTCTCTTTTTAACTTTAATTCTAGATATCTTAATTATAATGCATCTTGGTGTGGGCATCTTTGGGTCCATCTTGTTTGGTGTTCCCTGTGCTTCCTGTACCTGGATGTCTGTTTCCTTCCTTAGGCTAGGGAAGTTTTCAGCTATTATTTCTTCAAATAGATTCTCTGCCCCTTTGTCTCTCTTTTCTCCTTCTGTGACACCTATAATATGGATGTTAGTATGCTTGACGTTTTCCCAGAGGTCCCTAATATTGTCCTCATTCTTTTTAATTCTTTTTTCTTTTTTTCTGTTCAGCTTGGGTAATTTCCTCTACTCTTTCAACCAAGTTACTGATCCATTCTTGTGTCATCAACTCTGCTCTTGATTCCCTCTAGTGAATTTTTTATTTCTGTTGTTGTATTCTTCAGTTCTGATTGGTTCTTTTTTATATTTTCCACTTCTTTTTTGAAGTTCTCATTGTATTCATCTGCTCTTCTCCCAAGATTAGTGAGCATCCCTATGACTGTTAGTTTGTACTCTTAGTTGTACTATTAGTTTGTATCAGGTAGAATTTTTATCTCTGTTTTGTTTAATTCTTTTTCTGAGGATTTATCCTGCTTCCTTGTTTGGAATATGTTCCTTTTCTCCTCATTTTGCCTACTTCTCTGTGCTTATATCTATGTGTTAGGTAGATCAGCTATGTGTCCTGATCTTGTAAATATGGCTTTACATAAGAGATGCCTTATGGGGCCGAGTAGTGTGCTTCCCTGTCATCACCTATTCCAAATGTTCCAGGAGTGTCCCTTGTATGGGCTATATATGCTCTTCTGTTGAGACGGGATTGCTCTTGCTGCGGGTGCATGGGTAGGCTAGGCTGGCCCCTGGACCAGCTGGTTGTAAGACTCCACTGTGTGGGGCTGCTATGGTCACTTTATTGGGCAGGACAAGCCCTATCATGGCTGGCTGAGAGGTCTAATAGAACACAACTGCTTGGCTGGTGCCGTAGCTTAGCAGTTAAGTGCACGCGCTCCGCTACTGGCGGCCTGGGTTCATATCCTGGGCGTGCACCAACGCACCGCTTGTCTGGCCATGCTGAGGCCACGTCCCACACACAGCAACTAGAAGGATGTGCAACTATGACATACAACTATCTACTGGGGCTTTGGGGGAAAAAAAGGAGGAGGATTGGCAATAGATATTAGCTCAGAGCTGGTCTTCCTCCGCAAAAAGAGGAGGATTAGCATGGATGTTAGCTCAGGGCTGATCTTCCTCAAAAAAAAAAAAAAAAGAACACAATTGCTGCTGTTTTGCTGTTAAGCAAGTCCAGCCCCCAGTGTGTTAGTTGCTAGGCTCAGGGGCTCACAATTGCTGCAGTGCAACTCCAACGTGGCTCTCTACAGTGCACAGCTGTTGTTGGCTGTTTCAGGAGTGCAGATAGGTGGGACCGATCCCAGGTGCAGCAGTGCATAATTGTTTCAGGATTTGGAAGGTGGGGCAGATCCCCTTGTGGCTGTTTGAGATGGCCAGTGGCACAAGTCCACTGTAGCCTACACATCCCACCACCTGCCATCCCACACACTCGGCCAACATAGGCCCACTTCAGATGCAGGCACTGCCAAGGCAGTTTACTTTCTCCTTTATTGGTTAAATATCATCTTGAAGTTAAATATTTAGTGTTTATTTTTCTGAAAATATTTGTTAGGTAGCAGATTATATACTTTAATTTTCATTACAGAAATTTCAAAAAAAAAGTGAACTTGTGTCTTTTTGTAAATGGAAAATGAGCAATGCACTTTTATATTTGCTTGACAAATCTCTTAAGTACTTGGACACAAAATGACCAGAAAAATCTCTTTGTGTTATAAAAGATTTTTAAGGTCATTTCTTATTTATTTATTATTATATGTACTCTACTATAAATTGAAGACCTTTTGAAAAATATAAAATTAACCACATCAGTAACATCCTGGAGCACTTTATGAATGTCTGGTTTCAACTCATTTCAACTCTGGTTCTAAGTCATTCAACTTCTAATGATATAATAAATTAATCTCAAATATGCTCTAACACCTGTAATTTTATCCACAACATTTTTTTAAATAAAACTTTAGTCGTATCAACAGTGATTACACTCAATTTTTCTATAATGTATTTTTTACTTTGATAATATATCTCCTTTAGTGTATCTTTCCTTTAATAACTTAGAAAAAGCTGTTGCATTCTTGAAACAGAATCTAGCAAAAACCATAAGCTGAGACATTATTTTTAACTTTCAGCCCACTCTACAGCAAACCTCCCACACTATGTAAATGTTCTAATACTCGTTTGTTCAAATCTTTAGCAACTTTTTCTATGAATCTTCCAACACTAATTAATGACAAAAGAAATGTTTCAATATATTATTTTCTGCTTATTTCAGTCATTTTTAAAAATCATGACATGATAGGAAAAGACTTACTTCCCCAGTGGTATGTAAATTTTGTCTTTGCTAGTAAGACACCCCCAAAAAATGTTCTAAAGTTTATTTTTAAATTTAGTGCAATTTTGTAAATATTAAGTTGAATTTTGCATGACTATAAACACTGGTAGAAAAATGAGTTTTTTTAGCCAAATTTTTGTTAACTTTTATTAGATCATTGTTGGGTTTTACTTATGGAATGTGACTGGTGAGGAGCTTATTTTAAGAGTAGAACTGTCAGCTTTGCCATTAGCAGTTGACCACAGATCTAGAAATTCGACAGGGAGGAAGTGTATATCCATTCACTGGTATCTTATTGAGCCAATAAAATAATACGTATGTTGCTACCATCAAAATTGACTTCAGTGGAGCCATTTTAAAATGGAGTCAGAGCTGCTTTTCCAGAGAAACTGCCTTGTGGTCTTGAACCTGGGACTAGGTCAAACCTTTGGACTGGGCCAAATTGGTAATTGTTTTACAAGCAATTTTTGAGAAGTCAGCAGGAAAACGGATATCTTAACCACAAAGACTGATAATTGTGGACTTTGTGAAGATAGAATCAATAGTCAATCAATGTTTAGCCAAGATTAGCTTCTGCTTCCAATTCCAATTAAAATTCTTTGTGGTATATCATCCCTTCTTTACCTTTAAAAGCTCCTGACGTCTATTCCCTAGTGGGACACTATTTGGGTTTCTACCTGAATCTGAGCTCTCCAAAATGCAATTCTTTGATCCCAAATAAATACTTAGCCTCTTGAATTGGCTTCTGTTTTTGTAGGTTGACACTACACAGAAAAATGTGTAACATAAAGTGCTAGATGGAAAAACTAATCCATAAAATTTTATGTGCCCCATAACAACTGTCTAAAAAAGACTACAATAGAATACAGAACAGTAAAGAAAACTCTACACGGGTGTTAGGATTAAGGATATTTTGCTTTTTGCCTTAGCTGCAAAACTTTTCATATTATTTTTGTTTTATTGTTTAGAAATTTAAGAAAACATATTTGCATCATATTTCCCTCTTTTTCTTCTTACAGAAATTTTTGAATCTGTTATTTTACCTTCCATATACAAGTGCACACTTCCTTACACTCTGACTACTCTTGGATTTTATAATTCCTTTCAATCATTAACAATTTGGTAGGGAAGGAAATTATGTTGTAACATTCTCTTTTGCATTTATGTGAATAGCAGTGAAGTGTGTGTAAATTGACCATTTGATTTCATCTTTTGTTAACTACTGGGATATGAGAGGCCTTTTCAGACTACCCTGTACAAAATAATTCTCACTATTGAAAAAGGGACATTCCAATCATATGTGATACATGCTCTTTGAAGGTATATAACCACTCTGTACACCCCCACTTCTTTGGAGTGTTCCTTTCCTTTGTGAAAGGACTTTCCTGGGCTATGTGGTCGTCAGGGTTGGCTCAAAATAAACTCACCCCAATTTTGATTTATAGATTGTTTACGGATTATTTGCATTGACACAATAAAACCACTTACTCGTTTATTGCTATAGGCATAGAAGAAAACCAGTCCCAATGTGCTCTGAGAAATTTCTTCTATAGCATCTTGTCTTACTTCCACTTTCAAGGTTCAATCCTAAAAAGCACAAGAGTGTATACCAGAAAAATGCTCTCCTATCTTTGGAATCATCTGACCAGGGAGAACGGGAGGAACCATATGTCCATCAGTGTTCTAAGTGACTTTAGAGCACCTTTATTCAAAGTCTTAAAATATTTTGACCTTTCAAAAGAGGGGAAAGACCTGCTATTGGTCAGTACATCTTTGGCAATAGGTCCCGTTAAATACAACACAGAGGTTTCTTTTATTATGATCTCTCTCTGAGACAAAGATTCACAAATATGATGACATAAATCTCACACATGTGTCTATGGTTTTGTTTTATGTTGAGCTACATGCCCCTTGAGGCTCTAAGTGACAGCCTGCAGATTCCAAATCAAAGGGGCTATTGTTTGTTGCTTTGATTTTTCACACTGACTGAGTGACCTAAAGCAATTTGCCATAAGGGGTTTTTAAAAGGTCTGAAACAATCATCCTTTCTTGGCTTTTCTTCTACACAAAGGCCTGAGAAATGCAGTGATGACAGTGCAAATAAATGAATCTAAATTCACTGCTTCAATAGTTAAAAACAACAATTGCCTTGACTACTAATCTCATTCAACTGAAGGGACTAGTTAGTAGGCCCCCATTTTATTATTTGCAGCTTTTGGAGCTCATTTGTCATCAGTCTGTCACTGGTTACCACTCCACTCTTGCAGACACAGCTTGATTTGCCTCAGCAGCCCATGGGGTGCCCTGCAGCAGCTTCTGGGCTGGAAAGACTGTGGCTCAAAGAGAACCAGAGGCCTGGCCTTGCAGGTGAGATTTTAAAAACAAATTGGAGCAAATACTTGACGTTGGTTTTCATTGTTTTTCTTTCTATCACCCTCGATTTAATTTCTCTGCAGCATACGCCTTGATTTGAACTACCTCTGTTATTCCAACTTGATTTATGATTTATTGCAAAGTCTTGGTTCTGCTATGGTTGTCTAAACAATTCAGCTCAGGAAATGAAAGAGCATGGTCTCCTGAATTCCATTGAGAAACAAATGCTTGAAAGATTTTCAAGTATAATAAGAAAGAAAAAACAATCACTAAATTAAAAAGCCCACTAATGTTATTTTCTTTAAAAAATCTACACTTTTAACAGCTTAGTCAGTAAGTATATGAGTATCTATTGACTGTCAATTATTTTCCAGGCACATTTATTTGAAAAATCAAAGGGCAGGAAGAGATAATGAACAACTGAGTTCATCCTCCATCTTCAGTCAGTTCCACAATTTACCCCTAGAGAGTGGAAGAAATCCTTTCTATTTTTATTACAAATTATCTCAAATACTTCATGAAAGTAGGTGGAGTATAAAATAATTTTATACAAACAATATTTAGTATTTTATGAATTCCTTTAAAACCCAAGTTAAATCAAGTCACCCTTACACTCACATCCTTCGGGGACATCTCATCACACTCAGATTGAAAGCCGGCAGCACTGAAGGTGAGCCCTATGCCCGTTTCACTCCATTCCTTCTCTGATCTCAGCTCTCCTGCTCCTTCTCCCACACTTGGCTTTGACCACATTGACCACTTCACTTTTTCTGGAACGCTCCCGGGTATGATTTGCTTCAAAGTCTTTGCACTTGCTGTCCTCTTGGTCTAGAAAATTCTTCCTGCAGGAGTCCCACAAGATTTCCTGCCTTCTTTTCTTTGGATCTTGGCTCTACTATGGCCTTTTTGGAGATGTATCCATGACCACTATATTTAAAATTACAACCCTAGTATCATCCTCTTGCCTTGGACACACTGCCTAATACTCTCCTCTGCTTTATTTTTTATTTTTCTTTTTATTTTTTTTGTGAGGAAATTAGCCCTGAGCTAATATCCATTGCCAATCCTCCTCTTTTTGCTGAGGAAGACTGGCCCTGGGCTAACATCCGTGCCCATCTTCCTCTACTTTATATGGGATGCTGCCACAGCATGGCTTGACAAGCAGTGTGTCGGTCCACAGCCGGGATCCAAACCTGCGAATCCCGGGCTGCTGAAGCAGAGCATGTGCACTTAACCGCTGCGCCACTGGGCCGGCCCTTCCTCTGCTTTCTTTTTCATGGTAGCCCTTGTCACCATCAAGCATGGTTTAGCATTTACTTATTTATTTGCTTACTGATTGAGTCTTCCACTTACTGAAATGTAAGCTCAGTGAGGGAAAGATTATATTTATTTTCTTCACTGTGGTATCACCAATGTCTACACCAGTGAGGGGTCATGGTCAGCATTAAATTAGTATTTGTTAAAAACTTTGTGGAGCAATTCGGATGCCACTATTGCTTAAAAATAATTTTATTTTGCTACATATGCTTGGGATGGCTTATGATTTTAATAATAATCAGATTCAAGTAAATAAATATATATGTCTCTGAGCTAGGACTTGTGATAGGGGACACCAAGATGAATTCATTCTATTTCTGCTTACATCTTCATGGCTTGGAAAAGTGTAAGACATTTATTAGCAGCAGCAATGTCCAAGTAATAGATACTTATGACTTAATATGACAGAAGCAGAGGTAACGAAAAACTATACTATGTGTTTTTCACATTGACTTTATCCTCGTAAGTAGAAAGGGGAAACTGATAGACCAAGAATGAAGATGACATTTACGTTTTATTAATTATTTGATTATTAATACTTGCCCTACCTAAATCCTAAAACTGATATGAAAAAACTTGAAATAACCATATGAAATAATACTAGAAGTGGGAGGGCAAAAAAATATTTGAATGTTCTATTCTTAAACTTTTTTGGAACATTGACACCTTTGATGATGAAAGTTATGGGTCCTCTCTCCAGAATAATGTACATAAACACATATTATACAAAAATCAAAACATTTTAGGGGTTTCATGGACCTCTACAAGTCCACTCATGGGTCCCAGTTTAAACAATTCTGGTGTAGAGGGATGGAGAAGTATAACACAAGGGAGAGTTTATATAATTACTGTGAGTCAGCATTGAAGTCTACCTGAAGATTATTGACGAATTTAAAAATTTTTTTAAAAAAAGAAAGGAAAGACAATGGATTACATAAGACAAAGGAAGAAGTCATAGAAAAGACAGTTATTATTCACCTAGTCTGTGCCTTATCTTATGATAGGCTTTTATCTTACTGAATTCCCATAACACTCATTTGAGGAAGTTATTATTATCCACATTTTATATATAAGGGAAGAAAGAGCAGAAATAGAATTTGAATCCAGGTCTGTATAATTTTAAAAGGCTATGATCTTTTTAATCTTATGATGAAAATAAGTATACCAGTTTGTCAGTGAGGAAAGACACATTTGCGTGTGTTGTGACACTAAATCCTAACAGAGAGACTAGAACTTTCTACAGGCTAGGAAAACAATGGCATTTCAAGTTTCCTCAGTCTTCCTTTCACTGGGCAGATTACAGACATAAGTCTTGGGGGATAGGAAATTTTATCTGGTAATTAACTTGTGTGTGCTCTTGATAAACAATGACAATCAATAGGATATATTGAAGTATATGAGGAAGCCATTTGGTGGCTGAAACTAATTTGACCTGACCTTGTTTTTCCAAAAGGGCCTATTGTGGCCGTTGAGCATGCATTGTATATCTGCTGTAAGTATTTACTATGTCCCAAAGACAAGAACAATGCCCTTTAAGGTAAAGAAAGATGTAACTTCCCCCACACTGGCATTTCCTTAAGGATAAACATCTCTCCCTAGGCTAAGGATTCATTGCTGACCTGCTGTGACCACCCAGCTCGAGACCACAGACCTGCTGCCTGCTGTGTTCATCAATTGCTATGTGAATCTCTGTGCCAGCTAGGCAATCTCGTGACTGTTGTAAAAGGGACATTCCAATCATATGTGATGCATGCTCTTTGATGGTATATAACCACTCTGTATACCCCACTTCTTTGGTCCCCTTCCTTCCTTGGGGAAGGAAGGCCCTGGGTTAGTCCTCAGATCTGGCTCATAATAAACTGACCCTAATTTTGATTTATAGATTTGTTATGGATTATTTGCATTGACACTCTGATGATAGATGCTGTGTTTTTATTTCTGATACACTTTCTGCTATATCAAACTATCCTTCTTTGTATATGGGGGCCACTCAGGAAACAGTAGCCGTTTGATTGATTATATTTAAGTCACTTCAGATGGCTCAGAATCCAGTCTATTTTAAATAACCTAGAAATCTCAGTTATGTTTGGAAAGAGTCTTAAGAAATCCAGATGCATAGCTGCAATCCATAGCAGCCAGCATGCATATTAATAACTAATGTTAATTGAGCACTTACTAAGTTCCAGGCTGTGTTTTAAGTACTTTTCATGAATTTCTCTTTGAATTTCCAAACCATGTGTCAACAGCCAGAACAGACTGGTCAGTTCTGCCAAATTTTATTCAAATCAGCTCAGTCAAAACCATCCAATCAAAATGGAAAATAGACGCAATCTTAAATCTATGTCCTAGAGGCCAGAGTAGAACTCATTTATATGGTATAGTTGGAGCTATTTTGCTAAGACTCCAGTTTCAAATGAGGCGGGTGATGGTAAGGCTATGCAGAAGTCACCCTGCCCCACTAAGCTGGCCTGTCAACTTCTTTCCTTCTAGGAGTTTGGCGTCTCTCTAAGCAGATTGCAAATGATCAATCAAAAGTAGAGCAACTGAGGGATGAGGCTCCAGGAGACATCTGAAATAACAGCCTTTCATAAGCATAACTTGACAGGTCATGGCCTTCCTCTGGAGACTTGACAACCCTACATTGAAAAGGGCAATTGTCATGTTACATGGCTGATTTCAAAGGATCTTGGCATTTTGTTATCATATTAAGAGGAAATCATTAGTGAGAGTAACCTTTTGATATTAACATATCTTACAAAACTAATTAATGCTGAAATTCAGCATTCTACATTGTAAAGACTAAAGAACAAAAGAGAGAGAGAGATAGAGTTCAATCATAACTGCATGTGGCTTCATGTGAGACAGGGCTCTTGCTCTCTAACCACCTACCCATGCTCCATTTACGTACACAAACAGCAATTTAGGACAGGAGATGTCTTTTCAGTTTTACTGACTCCTGAGAGAGTTGTTGGGCAGACTCAGTACTGAAGCTGTGTAGTTTTGTAGTTTAGGGATTTCTGGAATAATTTTGGGTCATTTCTGGCTATATCTGATTTACCTAGCAAGCCTGTGCACTTAGGGGTCTGCTTTGCCTCAACAGATAGACCACCAGAGTCTTTCCTGCCTCACTAGAACAATCACAAATGGAACCATAGAGGGTGCTCTGGTGCTGGGCTGAGGGTGGCAGTGGGAGAGGGTGAGATGAGGGAAGGGAGAGCTAAATAGAGATGGATCTGTAGTGACAGAAGGAGCAAGAACTAAGTGAAGAAAGAGGTGACAGAGAGCTCACTGTGTAGAGACACTGGCACAATTGCAGAACAGATACATGGATAAAATATTCTAGCTTTTGGGTGGGGCAAGCTCAAGGGGTATTGTCAAGCTTCAAAATTGTGTCAGCTTGAAGCACTGCTAAGAAGTGTTTTATAATCGTCTAAGATCACTTCTCTATAGTCAATCCAATATTAGGAGAAAAGGATTTCACTTTTTTTAGATATTTGTATCAAGTTATAATTTTATGTCTGAGGAGAAAGTTTAGTTTTTAAGCAGAAGGAGAGTAAATTATTGTTTTTAAAATGTACTTGGGATTTTTGTTTTAATCAGATATGATGAGGCCAAGAAACAGGGACATGAATGTCATTGAAAAGATAGTTTGTTACTCACAATTCCCAAGATGTGGGGGACATGTCATGCCACACAGGGTCACTCTAGAGAATACTGAGGTTGGCCACAGGCAGACAGAGAGGAAGGGGGACTGCAGAAAAGCTTTTACTGCGGTTTTCCATGGAAGGAATGGGTGAGGCCTCATAAGCAGGGTAAGCAGGTTTAGGATTGGCTAGTTTGAATAATTTCCATGGTGGGTGGGGGGGGGTGCTATAGAGATTGCTCCTACTTGTCACATGCCTAGCCCTGGGGTGATCAGGGTAGGGGAGTAGTGTCCCACAGTGTTTAAGAGCAGGCAAGCCAGGGAGTATGGACTCTGGATTGGTTAGTTTGCATATGAAGGACATGCCCCAGGAAGAGTCATTTTACTATCTGTAGAATCTGATAACCCTTAGAAGGGCAGCCTCTCCTTAGTCAGCAAGGCCCCAGATGTCCAAACATCAGAGACAGAAACTAGAAAACATAGTTAATACAATTACGTGCAGGGCTTCCCCTTCTCTATCTCTTTATGTATGGAAAATAAGCGTGTACTAGCAAAATAAACATCACCATCCCCATCTCCTAAGGACCTCTTGGGTGTTTCTGGAAGGAGAAAACCAATGTTGAGTGGTGGCATGGCAGAAGAGTAACAGATTCATTCTAACTTACCTAAAGTTTAGGCAACCTTGGTCTGGAGAAAACCTTGAGCCTACCTAAGTGGGTTCTACTGGGTGATTCTTAGAAAGACCTTTGCTAATGGTTAGGCTCTGATGTACTGTGGCTTGGGGAATGATACTGGTCTTTCCATCTGAGAATATTTTCATGAGACATATAAAACAAACCCTTATATTTTCATCATTATAAAATTATCAATAAGTATTTGAAAGATACTCTTTACCCAATTCTTACCTTTTCTTTGACTATCATCCCCCTCTGATGCTCACTCCCCTTCCCTCAATCCCTCTTTAAAGCATTTGTGTAGTGCTTATATTTACATTTTTCAAATTGCTCTTATATATACCTACATGGAGAATTAATACATTCTGTTACTACTGAAAGGATTCAGAACAGGCCTCTCCATGATGTGACACTTTGATATGTGGAATATTTTGAGCTAAAGGCATTTGAAACCCTGTGGGCTCAGGAGAAACTTTTACCTCTCCCTTAAAGAATTTACATCAGGACCTTGCCCATAATAAGAGTTATCACCAGAAATAACTTTTTATGACCTATCTGTATGGCAGGGCAAACTTCTAATTACTGAACATCTGCTCTTCTCATGGTCCTGTGAATTATCCTCCTCCCCTCTGAAGCCTCAGGCCCCTATCTCATTCCTTAACCCAAGGTAGCATATATACCTCATTTTACCATTTTGTCTCTGAACCTCTCATATATGTGGGGTCTCTGACTCTCTCATGTATGTGAGGCTCCTGTACATACAAAATTAAATTTGACTTTCTCCTGTTAATTTGTCTCATGTCATTTTAACTCTTAGACCAATCAGAAGAACTTAGAAGGATAGAGGAAAATTTCTTCCTCCCCATACATTAACAACTGGCCCCTCAGAGATGCTCAATAAGTGTCTATTGTGAGAATAAGTGGATACATTGTGACATATACATCTGTGGTATGCTGTATTATACTACTTTGATATTGTTTCATGGGTATTTTTTTTGTTTAATCAATGCTGGGTTGAAAGCCGCTAATCTGACACCTTGTATGCGAAGTAGGAATGAAGTGGGTGCTAAAACTTCACATGATATTTATGTTGTGCACATGATCCTCTTGCTAGTCCTGAAAACAAAAAGAAGATTGATTTTTTTGCCTGCCTATCTTGCTTCTTAGTCTGTAATTCCACATTGCCATGGGTCACGCCTTGTTGGGGTCTGTATCCTCAGTACATGAACAGCACCTGGAGGTTGGAAGCATTTAAAAAATGTTTATTGACAAAAGTAAATTAACAAATGAATGAACAGCAAGTAGTACAAAGGTCTGTGCTGAACCTATCATCATCTGAAAGCATACAAACTTCATAAAGAACAGCTCCTTGAACTATCAGGAATTTATTGCTAATGATAATACAGCAGGGACAGAATCGTTGAAGAAAAGCTATTCATGAAACTTGAGTACTTAACCTGGTTTTGTGGACTTAAACTGGTTCTGAACATAAAAAAAATAAGGAAAAGTGATTTTAAAATGCTGAGTCTCAGAGATTGTTTTCTTTAAATTTGTCAAACTTTAAAAATTCTGCTAGGGCCGGCCCGGTGGCTTAGCGGTTAAGTGCACGCGCTCCGCTGCTGGCGGCCCGGGTTCGGATCCCGGGCGTGCACCGACGCACCGCTTCTCCGGCCATGCTGAGGCCGCATCCCACATACAGCAACTAGAAGGATGTGCAGCTATGACATACAACTATCTGCTGGGGCTTTGGGGGAAAAAATAAATAAATAAAATCTTTAAAAATTCTGCTAATATATTAAGCACTTTATTATTACAATTAATTTGTTCTTCACCATTCACAGATCACAATGGTTTCATTTATTATTAACAGCAACATCACTCACTGTGATTAGAATTTCATTATAGTTCAACACTAATAAATCATTTGCCACAAATTTAAGTATCACCAAAACTTTTAATTAAACAAAGCCAACATTCCTATCCAATCTTGGTCCCATAATGACAGAGGGCTGCTGTGTAAGCTCGATTTTATGGCTTCATGATCAGTTGATACTCAATTCAAGAGGAAGAACTCAGGATACATGTTCATTTTTGAGCCTGTGCTTACGCCTTCTGACTCCACCAAAACCTGATGCCAAGTCAGGAGTTGTTTCTCAAAAGGAGAAGAGTTATTTGCCCTTGAGGGCATAGCTTTGCCACAAAAATCTTAGGAAACTATACTGAGATTCTTCTAGTGATACTTGCTCTCTACAGAGTTTGGATCTGCTGCAGACCCTTGAAGCCACATCAGGTCTGCAGGCTCCTGAGTCCCCAGTGGTGGGGTTGCTTACTGCAGCCTGAAACAGCAAGAGAGCTCCTCTTATTCAGGGCCCACTGACCAAGAGTTGAGTTTAATCTTTCTCCCCTTTTGCAATAGCCTAGAATAAATTCTTCTTTACCTGTTTAATTCCATTCAGCACAATTTTTCTTTGACACCACTGAGAGCTCATGAGTTACTTGGTAAATGGGTCAAAGCAGTACCACCAAATGTTGTATATGCTGCCTAGAAATAAAAATAAATAAAAAAGCCAATCAAATATTGTAAAATCATTTCCAGTTGCTCGAGCAAGCACATTGAATCCAGAATCTGTGCTAAGTACATCCTTACTGATAAACTCTGCCCAGTGTAATATTATATTCCTTCCTCCTTTGTCTGATATCCTCAGGATCTATTCCCACACTTTTCCTAAGTTTCTGCTGATATAAATTAGCAACATTTTACAATTCTTTGTGGTATAAGAAGTCTCCTCCTTGTACAAGGAACTCTGTACTTGCTCCTCTGGGGCATGTTTTGATCTGACTCTGGATATAAGATGAAGGGGAACAAAATTTGCTACCCTAAAATATGTCTTTAACATGAGGATTATTTTAGGCTGATTATTTTTAAGAAACAAAAGACTCAGAAAGTTTTTCTTGTTACCTCCCCCTTAACTGCCTAAAAGAATTTAGATAAATGGCCTGGAACAGGAACAGAGCTATTACCAGAGATATCTACAAAGAATATGGGCTAAGTGTGGTGAGAGAGACTCAGCAGAGCAGAGAGATCAGACTCCTCTCCATGTCTCATCGTCTCTGCATGGCACGGTAAATATTTGTTTACCAAATATTTGCTTTTCCATCTCCATGTGAATTGCTGTCTTCCTTTTTCAAGTCCCAAACCATTCCTCCCAACATGCTCTTTGGTCTTCAGCTGAAGATGATATTTAAGGTGGTGGCTTCGGCCATTTTGGCGAGTTACTCAGTTTTCCTGGGTTTCTCCCATATGTACATGTTGTTAAACTTTGTTTGATTTCTCTCCTGTTAGTCTGTCTTACATCAATTTAATTCTTAAACCAGCCAGAAGAACCCAGAAGGGTAGAGGAAAATTTCTGCCTCCTCTACAAGCACTGGAGAAAATAAAGGATGGTAGTATTTAGGAATAGGAACAGTTGACTTCTTTGGGCAAGATAATTATTTCAGGCGAGGTCTTCATAGAGTTTTCAAGCAAGTCAAGACCATACTATTCACAAAGGGGAGAAGAGGTTGTTTCTGCTGACAAGGGGGGGTTCATTGGTTTTGGGAGTTCAGGGTATTCAGATTCATCTGGATTGACCCAAATTACACAGTCCCACTCTTTCACAACTATCCCACTTTTCACATAAGACACCTGGCAAGGCAATGACTTCTACTTACATTGTGGTTAGGCAACTCCAGATTCAACTCTTCCTCTAATTTTCAAATTACGTCATCTCTGTAACTGCAAGAAATAAGAGGCTTTTTAAAGGTAATCATAAAACCTCCCTATACTTTTGACTATGTCTTGAAGCAAGAATTCTAAACCTTACATTTACTATTTTCTTGGCTCTCAGTGCAGTGCGAAGCAGCTCTCTTGCCCCAAAGCATTTATGTATCACATGATAATTGTCTATCCAACGTCTTGCTTAAGCACACATTTAATTCACAGGACCACAAGTCGTAATTTTAAAAACTGTCTTGCCACTTTAGGGCTTAGATTGCTTGTGTCCTATTATCTATTGATAACTGGATTGTCACTGCCTTCAAATCCAATCAAATGAGGTAACCAAACAAAAAGTGAAAACATTTATTATCAGAAACCCTAACTAAGAAAATGTATTTTAGGAATAAGGAAAATAATCTCAGAAAGGATCTGAAATAGCAATAGGAATAGTGAGCAATATTAGTAAATTTCTAGGTAAATTTAAACAAACTGTGTGAAAAATCATAATGATTATAATCATAAGCATAATTTGAGGGATTAAAAATAGGGAAAAAATACTGGGCAACAGTACCATGTAAATCATTGGAGAGTGGTTAGAATTTTATGTTCCAATGTCCTTGTATTGCTTGGGAGGCTAAAGTATTGATTACCTTCAGACTTCATTAATTACGTGTGATAACATTTGAAGTGTAACCACTAAAGTAATAGAAATAGATTATTTAACTTCCAAAAAAGTAAAGGAAAAAATTGAAATATGAAATCAAACAAAAACATGTTTCAATTAATCCAATAAAGCAAAGAAAAGGGAAGAGAAATATAAATAATAGGGAAATAGAAAGTGCTCTTTAGGATAGTAGAAATGTCACTAAATATATCACTCATTACAGTAAATGTAAAGATATTAAGCTCACTACTTTAAATAGAGAGATTCTCAGATTGATTAAAAAAATAAGTAGCTATGCTCTAATTAAGAAATATGCATAAACATAAAGACTCAGAAAAGTTGGAAGCAAAGGGAAGAAAAAGTATGAAAGACAAATACTACCCAAAGAAAGATTCAGTTACTATAGTAATATCAGACAAAACAGACTTTAAAGAAATAACAAACATTAAAGAGAATTGCTACATAATTATAAAGGATTCAGCTCAACAGGAAGACATAACAATACTAAACGTGTATAATTTTAGGTAATATAGCCTCAAAATCTCTAAGAAAAAATTGATAGATTCTCGGGATAACTGGGCATGTCGCCCATACTGAGGTATTTCAGTGCACCCCTCCCCCACCTAATGCAGGTCTCAAGTTCAGCTCCGGGAGCTGGGCTGAGGCTGGAATTAGCAGCTAGATCCTGCAGCAGGTATAGGCCTTTGCTTCCAGAGAGCTCCCTGTTCCTGACTCCATTCAGTTTGCTGTTTTCTCTCTCTCTTTTATTTTTGACAATTTCCCTTATTATCTTGTGATCCAGTAAAGTATTAAAAATATAAATGCTATAATTTATCCAGTTTCTAGTTGTAGTGGAGCAGGAGGGGCTTTCAGAGACTCCAGTCTGCCATGCTGCCCGAAACAGATGTCTTCAACGGTTTCTTTACTGCCTCTCCTTGCTTTCAGTCATATCTCCTTGTTAATTTAATCCTCATTCTAAGGCCAAAGTGATCTTTCCAAAATGCAAATCTCATCGTGTTACTATCCTGCAGAAAAGTCTTCTCTATCTTACCATCACACTGAAAAAGTTCAGTCACCTTAGCCTGGAGAAAAGCATTCTCCAGGAACCAGTTTCTGCCTGTTTTACCAGCATCAACCCCTTTGGGCTTTAGTGCTGCAAGTTTAAACTTGGAGCAGCTTGGGACTCTCACTGGTCTCTTGGCACTCTGTGTGCAGATGGTTTTCTCTGCCTATGAGGTTCTCCCCCACTCAGGACAGATATTGAGTGAATATACACTAGCATGGCCATGCTGATTCAGATATCAAAATGCTCTCATACAGGTGTGTAAATTATCACTACCTTGTCTTCTTCCACAAGATTCTTTCCTGTTCCCCTGCCCCATGTCTAACAGCCTTAATACCTGGCATAGCAGGGGTAGAGGTGAAGTTCCAAGACCCTGCTCCAGAGCTAAGGCCTAATTGGTCAATGTCTGGTTTATACCGGCTGCTAAACATTTTGAATATTATCTGTGCTCCCAATTCTTCTTTTCTGGATGAATCTTACTTGTGCTTCAAGATTCCAATAAAGCATTCCATGGCCTTCTGTCCTTACTCCTTCTACTGTGCTGCTCTAGCACTCTGTGCATATCTCTGCTCTTTTCTGTCCTGCACTGCGTCGTGAATGTCTCTCCTACATGTGTGCTCCTTGAGGAGAGAGCCGTGTCTTCATTATCATGGTATGCACTGTTCTTGGCACAGTGTTTGTCATATGATTAAGCCTCAATAGAGCTGGGATTTTGCTCTGTGTATTTATATGGGCCCTGCTGTTTCGCTAACTCTAGAAGAGAAGAGAGATTGAAAACATACCCAACTCAGTCCTGCTTTGTGCAGGAGTTTGGCAGCTGCAAGTGGTGGCGAGCCCCCATTTTCCTGGAACAAAGAGTATCAGTAAATCGTAAGGGGAAGTTCCTCTTCCTGGGTGAGGGACTCTCCCATTCCAGTTTGAGCAAGAAAAGAACACTCACAGAGCATACTTTGTTTGTATTTCATATATAAAAATAATTTTGAATGATTTCTGATTCTTTCTTGCTTTCTTTTTTGTTGTTGTTGAGGAGGATTCACCCTGAGCTAACATCTGTTGCCAATCTTCCTCTTTTTGTATGTGAGCCACCGCTACAGCATGGCCACTGAAGAGTGGTGTAGGTTCATGTCCAGGAACCGAAGCCGGGCCACCGAAGCCGAGAACGCAGAACTTAACCACTAAGCCACCAGGGCTGGCCCTCTGATTCTTTCTTTACTGAAATTCTGAATTATCAAAAGTGAGGATGAAAAAGGTAGACTGTGTGCAAAAATACTGCAGTAGAAATTTGATTCTACTTTGGGAAGGTTTTTAATTTCGAAGATAATTCTCCTTAGATCTTATTCCTTACTCTGATCGAAAGGTTGTATCGCATTTTTCACATTGCTTTTATTTCTGGTTATTGCCATGGTAACACAGACTTATTCCAACATATATGTATTTTGAGCTAATCTTTTGCTTGAGAAAAATACCAAAGGGAATAAAAGGTAAGGAAAAGAAGCAAATGACTTTTCTTGAATAGATTTCCTTATCTTCAATCATCAACTTGGTACCAAATAAAAGCAACTACTTTCTCCTTTGGGTGTTTAAAATAAGGGCAAAAATGTATTCATTTTAAAAGTGTTCCTAACATTCACAGGAGTTAAAAAAAATCTGTTACCTAGGATTATAGATGAGAAAACTGAGTAAAGATGAGTAAATTAAGATTCAGAGAGGTAAGTGACGTGCTTTATAATCACGACTAGTGAGTAGTAAGCTCAGCTGAACATTTTTTTTGTGTGTGTGAGGAAGATCTGCCCTGAGCTAACATCCAGGCTAATCCTCCTCTTTTTGCTGAGGAAGACCAGCTCTGAGCTAACATCTATTGCCAATCCTCCTCCTTTTTTCTCCCCAAAGCCCCAATAGATAGCTGTATATCATAGTTGCACATCCTTCTAGTTGCTGTACATGGGAGGTGGCCTCAGCATGGCCGGAGAAGCGGTGCGTTGGTGCGCGCCCGGGATCCGAACCCGGGCCGCCAGTAGCGGAGCGTGCGTGCTTAACCGCTAAGCCACCGGGCCCGGCCCATAGCTGAGCATTTTTTAATTCAGTTTATGACCTTGTGGATGGCAAGGAAACAACACTCCAAGAGACATGGCTGAATTTTTGTTACGAAGGGTCATGCTTGTTTCTTTGCATAGTGATTCATTCATATTGAATGTTTGTTATGTGCCAGGCCCTACGCAAAATTCTGGGATTAAATGAGGAACCAGACAACCATGGTCCCTGCCTTCACAGAGTTAACAGTCAAGTGAGGGTGGTAGACATTAATTTATAATGACTCAAATAAATATATAATTAACTACTGTGAGAAGGGCATGAAGATAAAGTATCTGGAGCTACGAAAGCAGGTAAATGTGGACTTAATATAGCCCAAGGGTTAGAGAAAATCTGCTTGGTAAAGTCACATTTGACTTGAATCCAGAAAATTTATCATCTAAGTGCAGAGCGGGCAGAAGAGCATACTGGTGGAGGAAATTAATGCAAGGGATTAGAAGAGGCAAGAGGGTTCAATATTCCAATAATTGAATAATTGAACTCTGTGGGACAGAGTTCGGGACTGTATGCATGGTGAGCACTGGAGAGAGTGTTAGAGATGATGCTGGTTGATATGAAGCTGGAACTTAGGAGGGAATAGATTATACAGCATCCTCTGAGTCATATTAAGGATTTTGATTTTGATCTTGAGCTCATTGGGAAGCCATTGGAGAGTTTTAAGTAGGAGAAAACTAGGATCAGGTTTGTGGTTCCAAAGTGCTCATGCTGACTGCTGATAGGGGTAGGAGTAGGTGTGAGGGCCAGTTACGACATTTTTTCACTAGTCCATGTGGTTATTGATAGTAATTATCCTGAAGGAGGTGACAGTGGAGACCAAGTTAAATGGATGGATTAAAAATGCACTTTCGGGATCAGCCCTGTGGCTTGGCGGTTGAATGCGCATGCTCCGCTACTGGCGGCCCGGGGTTCGGATCCTGGGCGCGCACCGATGCACCGCTTCTCCGGCCATGCTGAGGATGCGTCCCACATACAGCAACTAGAAGGATGTGCAACTATGACATACAACTATCTACTGGGGCTTTGGGGAAGAAAACAAAAGGAGGAGGATTGGCAATAGATGTTAGCTCAGAGCTGGTCTTCCTCAGCAAAAAGAGGAGGATTAGCCTGGATGTTAGCTCAGGGCTGATCTTCCTCACAAAAAAAAAAATGCACTTTGAAAGTAACATAAATAAGACTATTGGGGAGTAGGGGAAAGAAATGTGTCAAGGATAACAATAGGATCTTTTTCATAATCAAACCACCTGGACAATGGGGTTAAATCTGTTCTTAGTCTCTTAGGGCTCTCTTGACTCTGAAATGTGGGCACAGCTTATCAAGAGATTTTCCCATAAGAACTTCCTGGAAATTGCTATTTAGATTCTGAGTTGGTGGTGTTGACATGTAAGGAAAAAGATTTGGCAACAAACCTTATGCTAATGTTTATAAATACTATTTAGGAAGTAGAGTTGTCAGTGAAAGCTTATTATTGATGCAAGGACAAACCTGTTACGTGTTCACTTACAGAGTTCTTTTCAGGAGCCCCTATAGCATATTAAACCAAACTACAAAATTCATTCTCTTTCACCTTCCTTTCTATGAAAGTCAAAGTTTATTAGTCTCAACAATCGTGCTACCTCTCAGTAGTATAAGATTTTTCAGTGGCTTCCTGGTCCCTTTAAGTTTGTATCCAAATGCCTGAACACGTTTAAAGGGCACTTCATGATCTGTTTCTTGATTTTTTTTTTTTTCATTTAGAATATTTTTAATTACAAATATCAGAAACTTCATCTCACAGTGACTTAAATGATACTAGGATTCCTTTACTCTCATTAATGTAAAATCTGGTGATTTGATCAGAATCCAGTCCTGTTGTTCTGTGATTCCACTGGGTACTTGCGTCATCCTCAGCTGATTCCTTTGGTGGCTGTAAGACGGCAGATAGAAAAAACATGACATTCTCTCTCATTCATAAGTAGGGAGTAAGAGAACACTGATTCCTGAAACCATGAAACAAAGGCCCTAAACTTTGTTCTGAAGGGACCAACCTGAACAAATTGCCTTGGGCAGGACAGTCAGGTTCTTCTGATTGTCATAGTACGATCTAGGTCCCCCTGTGATGCTGGTGACTGTTGATTCCACCACAACTCACGATTGGGAAACTCACAAAATGGGGAAGGATAGTTCTTGAAAGGAAAATCTCTATATTTCTTGGAAGGTGAGAGTTGGAGAATGGTTGTTATCTAGATGGTGAATATCCATACATTTCTCCATGTTTTTCTCACTGCCTCTGCCCCTGAAATATACATTCCAGCCATAGTTTTAGATCGTCGAGAAGGCCATGAAGTCTTTTCTCTAGGCCTGCCCTCCTGCAATTTCCTGTGCCTAGAGTACTCCTTTCTACCCCAAGATAGCCGCATAGCTTTCTTCTATTTCTCAAATGTCATTACAGCAGAATGGACTTCCTTTAATCATCTTTTCCAAAAAGAAAAACTCCTTATTACTCTGCTCGTCTTATTATGCTTTGATTTTCTTAATGTCATGTCATGTGTTTATGTATCCATTGTTTGTCTTTTCCATTAGAATGTAAGATTCATGAGGGCAAAGACTATCCACTTTTCTATCATTGCCTGCCACATAGTAACTACTCAGCAAATATAGTTGAATGAATGAAGGAACCCCCCAAATCTGAGTTTAGGGCATCATTTCTTCCTGGAAAATCTCCTATAACTTCTCCCCAAACAGGTTAAATGCCTCTCCTAGGTGTTCTCATAGTAGCCTACACCTCCCCTATTACAGCATATATCATAATTTACTGGAACTACTATTTGTGATGACAAGTATCATATATATTTCGTCCATAATTGTATCATTTTAATAAATACTTCTTTAATAAATGAAATATGTTTGAAATATAATATAATTAAGATAGTGCACAACTCTGAGACATTTGTGAAGGAGGAGCTTCAAAGTTATATGGATGCTGGTTTTACGTTTTCAGCATGCCAGCCCTTAAATCCTAGAACGTAATCTCTTATACGGCCTCTTGTCTTTTGTCCTTTGATTTTGACCTGACCTGATCATTACTTTTGGAGTCTGTTGAGAAGTTATTTAAGCATCAGTCTGGATGTCCTACAGATGATATAATAAAAGAGCTAGCCTACAGGGAGATTAGGTACACTCACTTTATGCAATCTACATGTAAGAGGCTGGCTATAAATCACATTATTTTATAGAGTATGGTAACCTCAAGAGATCTTGTGGTAAATCCACTAACAAAATAATCTTTGTGAAAAGCAAAATAATTGTTCTCTATTTTATCTATTGTGCAAATCTTGATTTTTGTAATGACAAACAATCACAATAGCACACATTCCAATTCACTATCAAGTCATACCGGTGACAATACATCCAACAATTTCTATTATGTTTTTCTTTTGTGCGAGTCTCCTGATTTACATGTATACGGTAGTCCCATCTTATCCAAGGTTCTGCTTTTCACAGTTTCAGTTATCCACAGTCAACTACAGTCCAAAAATATTTAATGGAACGTTCCAGAAATAAACAATTCGTAAGTTTTAAATTGTGCACCATTCTGCATAGCATGATGAAATCTCACGCCATCCTGGTCGCTCTCACCCAGTACATGAATCATTCCTTTGTCCAGAATATCCACATTGCATACACTACCCACTTGTTAGTCACTTAGCAGCCATCTCAGTTATCAGATCGACTGTCATGGTATTGCAGTGTTTGTGTTCAAATAACCCTTATTTTAATTTTAATGATAGTCCCAAAGTGCAAGAGTAGTGATGCTGGTAATTCGAATATGCCAAAGAGAAGCTGTTAAAGTGCTTCCTTTAAGTGAAAAGGTGAAAGTTCTCGACTTAATACAGAAAGAAAAAAAATTGTGTGCTGAGGTTGTTAAGATTTAAGGTAGCTTTTATTACAGTATGTTGTTATAATTGTTCCATTTTATTAGTAGTTATTGTTGTTAATCTCTTACTATGCCTAATATATAAATTAAACTTTATAACAGGTATGTATGTACGTATAGGAAAAAACATAGTGTATATGGGGTTCACTACTATCTGCAGTTTCAGGCATCCACTGGGAGTCTTAGAAACATATCCCCCATGGATAAAGGGGGACTACTATATCTAGACTGTAAGTATCTGAGAGTGCTAATTCATTCTTATTTCTCCAGCTCAAAGCCTTTCATTAAGCTCCTATTGCATATTTGTACATTAAAATTATCCATCTATTCCTCAAATATATATTAACCTCCTGCTAGATATCAGGCACTATGCGAGGCACTGGAGGTACAAAGACAAAACATAACGCTTCCCTCTGAAGGATCTTAGCTTTACAAAGGAGGCAGACACCTGGATATATAATTTTCAGATTCAGTGGGATTGGTGGTCCAATGGGGCATAGATGGGGCACCAAAGAGACAACGCTCAATCTTCTGGTGGTAATGGTGGATAGAGGGGAGGGGGCCAGAGAGAGCATCCAAGAAGAGAGAAGAAAGAGTAGGATTTTTCTGTGTAGAAAAGGAGAGTGGGGATATATAATGGTCAAAGAGATCATGGGCAAAGACTTGAAGCCATGCTGTAAAATTGTATGTCCACAAACTACATCCCCCAAGTTTTCAGCGAAGAAAAGGCGGGTAGTGGGATTGGATAGGAAACCAGAAGCCAGATCATAGAGGGCTAAAGTAGCGATGCTGCAGTCTTTAACCTTAAAGAAATTATGAGGTTTTAAGTATGGAGGTACCAGGAGAGAACAACCTCTGGCATTTGTGTGGAGAATGGATGGCAGCAGGGAAAGAACGAAGCTGGGAGTATCACTTAGGATGTGGTTCCACAGTCCAACCAAGCAAACATGAGGGCCTAATGTAACATTTTTTGGGGAAATAGAATTGGAAAAACTTAATGATAAATATAGTATAAAGGAGAGAGAAGAATCTAGGATGACATCCAGCTTTCTTTCTTAGGTGACTATCGTTAAACAGTAGTGTCAATACCCACCTTAAGGATCATAAGAGGAAAAGTAGATTTAAGTTTAGTTCTACCTATACTGCTCTGATAGACGATGTCTATCAGATAGTTGGATGTTAATTCTCAATATCAGGAAAGAGATCTGTGGTGGGAAAATGTATCGATTTGAAGGTTGTCAGGGTGGAGACAATATTTAAGTCTCTGCACTGGGATGAGATTGCCTAGGGAGATTATTAAAATGAAAAGTTAGCATAGGACAGAACATTGGGTACCAGTAGCATTTATAGGGGAAGATAAAGGAAAAGAATCTATAATGAAGATTGAGAAAAAATTAAAAAGAGGTAGGAGAAGAACCCAGATGCCACGGCCCTCAAAGGGGAGATAGAGCTTCAAAGAGGAAATTTTCATTTATGTGAAGACTTTAAGTAGAATAAGAACCAAATTAAGTCCATATTAACTTGCATAAAGTATTAATGAGTAAAATGAATTAATGTCCTTGACAAGAGTAGTTTCGGTGGTGTGTTGGGTTAACAAATAGGAAATGAGGAGGTGAAGGTCATAAGAAAACTGTTTTTCCAAGTGACCTGGCTGTAGCGAGAAGAAGAGTGATGAAGTGATATAGATAGACGTAGAAGTGTCTGTCAGAGCAGACAAAATGTGTGTGTGTGTGTGTGTGTGTTTATTTATAATTTAGAAGAGTTTTAGCTGGTTTATGTGGAGAAGCTAAGACACAGACACACAAATTGAGAGAGAGAGAGAGAGAGGGAATAAGAAGAAAGAGAAAGAAATATTGGTGGAATGAGTCTAATGGTGAGATTTAAAAAAATGAAGTCAAGGATACAGATGAAGAAATTGGCTTTGAAAAGGGGAAGGGACATTTCTTCATATAAAACCACAGAGAAGGTGTTGGTATAGAACCGATACAGATAAATTTTGTCTAACATCACTTGGTTTCCAGTAAATTGAAATGCCCTGTATTTCATTTGTTATCTTTTGAGGGAAGTTTAAAGAGAGTTAGATAGAGGCTTACCTTTTCACTTTTCTTTTTCTGAGATACAGTCAGGTTGATTAATTTCTTCCATAACAGCAAGTCAAGTGCTATTTCTTTGATAACTCCCACTTGTTTTCTCATCATTATACAATCTGAAGAGGTGGGTTATATCTTTGTTGATGTCAGTCAGCAAAGATTAAAGTTCATTGCAAACCTCTTTGAGCTCTGCTAGGTAATGCTTTCAAAACTTATGCTTGTGACTTGAAATCCTTTTCAATTTGAATCTTTTTCAGACTTCCAAAAGAAGGACTCATAGCCAGCAAATGCATACCCTTTCCTCCTCCAGTTTTCTGAGGACAGAGTTTGGGGATGTGTTCAGGGGGTGCTTAACAGCCCCTATTCTCTTCTTCAGCCTTAATTATCCATCTGGTTTTTCAGACAATTTATTACACTCTGAAAAATCTGAACAGATGGGCTGTAGCAATTGAAATGGGGGTAAGCAACGGGGAGTTTAGGCAATGGCCAAGGAAGAACCCAGAGAGCACTTAACACATGATTTCACCTAATTCTCACACTATCTCTGAGAACTAGGCATTATTATTATTGCTGGACCCAAGCACCAACTGCTGGGGTCAGGTTGATGCAGGTACAGGCTGAGGATAGGTGGGGCAGGCATGTGTTTTGCATAAATGGGTTCACATGCAGGAATGATGAGTATTAGAGGCAGGTATATTGACATTAGAGGAGGACATAATAATGCTTATTAGAGGAATACAAGAGAAATGCAAATGTGGTAGAGTCATATTCAGTAATTTGGTGTACAAAATATGGTGCTTTGGATTTAGCAGCCACAGAATGAAAAGGTAATTTCCCATTTCCTTATGTAGAGGAGGAGTTACAGCTATGGCCCACGTTCTGGATTTTTGAGCACTCTTGCCCCCAGGGAACAGTAATAGTCTTTTTGTTTCAGAACTGAAAATTACCAGATATAGCAAGACTACTAAAGAAAACTTGGCCGTACAGTCTTTATGATAAAGTCCAAGCCAGGGGTTGCAAAATCTAATGATTACAGTGGGCAACCAGTTAATATAAATGAATGAAGAGAGCTAATTGTAAAACAGTAGGGAGTGGTGAGGACCGTGGAAAACTGGAGGGCATGTGCCTCATCTAAAGTGCTGCTCAGTTGCTTCTCATTCTTAACATGCAGGAACGGTAGTCCAACTTGTCAGATCTTTTGATTTATTAATGGCAGTCACAAATAAACAATTCTAAATGTAAAATATTCTAAATTTTAATGTTGGCTCAAATTTTATAAACTGCTTTGTAGATCAAACAGATATGTCTGTATTTAATCAACTGACAGCTTCTGTGACTTCTGGTCTGTGCCCTTCAAGTGGGTAAACTTGGATCATCTGAGACAGGAAGAAGGTGGTTATAATGCTCTTACCAAAGGAAAGGGAAAGGGAGGCCCAGCAGAGGGAGAAGGGGTGATTACCGGGCTCCCTAAGACTGGGAGGACTGAAGAGTAGCAATCTCTGCAAGTGGCTGAGACCCAGTCCTGTTCATTTCTAAGGAGACCTTCAGAGATTTAGGTACAAAACGCTGCTGGCTTGGAAATCTCAGCAAAACTCTCCAAGCTAGAGATTGGCTTAGCGAGAATGGAGCTACTACAGGGAAGCAGTCAGCCCCCTTCATACCAACTCTATGGACCTGAACAAGATACATTGAGTTATGATGACCTGGACTCAAAACCAGGGCTTTCCTTTGTTTCTCCTGAAGTGTGTAAGCTCCTGGGTTCAGAAGCAACCTAGGGGAATGAGAGGTAACCATGAAAATTACTGATCCAAATTTCTTGATAGCTTCGGGCAGTGATAGGGCGTGGAGAGAATGTACAATGCTTAAGGGAAATAAAGAAAAGTAGCATTCCTTACACTTCAAGGTTAGAGAGACGGCAGTGGAGGTTTGTGGCAAGCTCTGGGTGGGCCAGCCTCAAGGACTCATGTCTGAGCCCTATGGAGAAAGGGATTGGGGCAGAAGCTGAAGGAGTGATTTCTTCTTGGACTCTGTGAGATATGAAAGCACACTGCATTGTCCAGAGAGGTAACGGTTGGATGGAAAGGCATTCTTCTCAATTCCACTTAAAATGCCCCAAGGCACTGATGCTTTGACAACTCAGTTCCAGGGAGTGATATGCTGGCACTTGATACTCTGGATACTGTGGCAGCTTGAAAGGCGGTAGTTTTTGAAATGTTAGGAGGAAGAATCTTTGGAATGGACATCGGGGTTTCATTGTGGGCCCCAGAAGCAGTGAATGTAGGCAGGCCTCAGGGAGCAGGGATGAGAGACCAGGATACCATTGAGTATATGGTAGTTAATAGACATGGTCTTGATCTTGAGACATACCCAAAGACTTCCAGAAATAACAGGATAAGATTTTAATGAGGTCTTGTAAGAAAGCAGAGGCAAAGTTAAAGAAATTTTAATAATTATGTCAAAACAGACCAATTGTACTCACACACAAGTGACACCTGAGGACACTTAGTTATATTTCCAGTTTATGGCTGAAGAAACACACTCATTACAGTTAAGGGGCTTGCTCAATGTGGTCTCAATGTTTTGTGATGGAACTAAAATTTAAATTCTGGACTTTTGACTTCAAGTTCACGACCTACTTCATTATGTCCTTGCTGCCTTTCACCCACATTTATCAATTTTTTTTTAAATCTCAAAAGTAATTCTTCCTAGGAAATGCTCTTATAAATGGAGGTATGATCATCATTACTTTGAGGTCACTTAAAAACCCATTGATTGTACCTATTTTAATATATGTTGGTACAGTTTGAATACTTGAAACAAAATGGTGTATTTACAATTTAACAAAGATACAGTAACTAAATGGAGTGTCAGAAGCTATAGTCTCTGTTTCCAAAACAATAATTGTAATAATCATGAAATGCCACATTAGCATAAATAAGGTGGAAAGCAGGAAATATAGATTCTCAAACACTTCAAAAGGTGAACAGTTGTCATGAGAATGCAAACTGAGGTTCATTCCTCTCAAGGAAAGGGAAACATTGTCATTTCTCTCTCCCAGGGTACTGAGCTATGACTTGGATGTTGACACCATTTCAGGTAGCAAATTCTATCTCTTCAAATTAAAAATGCCTAGTTTTTCCTTTGGGTTTACTCAATCTCTACTTGTTCTCTGACTTAATACTCTCCAGCCTCAACAGCCCTGCCTTCCATGAGGCCCCAGGTAACACTTTGGCTGTTGTTGATGTTCTGCTGGCCACCTATACTCTTTCTTCCCCTCATTCTTCCTAGGTTCAGCTAAGATGATTCAATCGGTGTCCTCCAAGATCACTGACCTTGGTCATCCATAATTCATGTCACTATGGTGTGAAACTCCCTGTCACCTGGAACTGGCTTAATACTTGCTTTGTACCATAGAGCAACTTGCACAGGGCTGAACAATCAGTAGGTGCTTTTGATTTATTGTTATACTCCTTAGATTTATGATTTTAAACAGTTTCCTGAGAGAGAGAGGTATTTAGAGGAAATCAAGTAACAGCCTATCCACTGGAAAGTTATGCCAGGGCAAGTAGCTTTTTATGTTTCCAGTGTTGCTGTCACCAAGATACATTCCATCTTTATAAGTTCACAAACAATATTTAGTCTCGTCTTGTACATAGTAAGATTGGAAGCACCATTTGTATGCAGCCTCAGTCTACTGCTCCTAATTACTGAGGCCTGCCATTATTCAGATTGATGAATTACAAAGCATTGTGTTTCTTATCAACATGTTCTATGACAATAACAGATACCTAAATAATTAAGTTGCTTTACTCTGGATGGAATATAGATAATCAACATAGGATGTTTTGAAAAAATACAAACAATAGGAAGAATGAATGCAAGAATCTTATTTAGAAGACTTAACCCCCTGGATCTCAGTCTCTGCATCCACTAAAGTATAATGACTGGCACATAGTAGGTACTCACTAAACATTTGTTGAATGAATAAATAAATATATGTCTGGATGAATTAATGAATACAACTATGACTGCTCTGCTTAATTCCAGGGCTGTAAGAAGGATAAACTGACATGAAAGTTGGATATATATTGAAAAAATATACTATCAGACAGACTTGGATTCAGATCCTGCCTCTAGCATTGACAAGCTATACCACCATAACCAAGTCACTTAACCTTTGCACAGGTCCTAGTAGATGATGAGTTCTCAACAGGTGAGTGCTAGTGCTTGTGAAAGGGGTGATGTGTAATGCAAGGTATTCTTCCCCATATTTGTCATCTGGCACCTTTGTAATCTGACAAATATTTCTCTGCAGGTCTAGCAATCCATATCCCACATTATCTTTTATAAATGACAAGGAAATAATGTATTTTATGCTATAAATATTGCTCCCCCTGAGCACAAAAGTGAAACATTCCAAAAACTAAGACAATAACAAGGACATGCAAGCCACTGACAGTCTGGTGTCATATGCTGGCTATTTGAATTTAGTAGATAATTCTTCATGAAGCTCATTATAAACAGGGAGCTGCCAGTCATCTTCACAGCTCAGGTGTTTATGGAGCTGAGTTTGGTGATTTAGCGGCAGACGTTCAGGAGAGAGCTGGCTACATGGCTCTGCACAGTCCCATGGTCATAAAGATCCAATATCTGTTATCAGGTGTTGTTGAGCAGAATGTCATTCACATGAACTTATTTATCATTCTAAGCAGTTTTTAAGACAAGGATAAGGTTTCTATCCATTCCATGGGTTTATTTATTTCTAACCACAAATGTCATTTGAAACAAAATGAAGCAGCTGGTACACATAAATTCATGGATATAAACACTACTCTTTTCTGTCCCTCTCCGAATGTCCAGTGAATTGTTCAATTCTTATTGAGGCCTTTTTAATCTTAAAAGACTTTCTTTCCACTTTATTGTTACAGTGCTGCTTCAGTTATCTGTAGATGTCAGCAAACAGGCTGCATTATAAATAATGTTTCCCATGTATCTGGAATGAAGCCCTTTGGGGACCAATTTATGAAGGGGATAAAATTAGTGAAGCTGGGTGAATGTGGATTTTCCACATCCCATGCCATTGGAAATTCTTCTCCTGTGTTTGGAGCATAATTTCTGATAGGGACAGTTCTACTGTGTTCAGTTGTTTTCCCTTATACTGAAATAATCAAACAAATAAAAATCCCAAACAATCCAAATGCTATGATTTTGAATTATTGTTTTTGCTTTCTCTATTTTTTTCTGACTGCTCTCTTAATATAAGGCTGTAAATTAATACCTTTTGCTTCTACTAGGCCATTTGCCTCTAGTCCTAACTGCCTTCTCTTTCCTAATTTACTGCTGTATGTTTCTCCTTTCTTCTCTCCTCCTTTCCTCCCTCCCTTTCTTCCTTCTTCAACAAACTATTGTTGAGTGCCTACTATGAGCGTGAGCTGTGCACAGCGCCGACGGTGCAGTGATGCATTAGACAACATTCCCCTGCTCCTGGCACACATAGTCTTGGGGGGAGCAGACTTATAATGGAGATTTAACATCTGATATGTTAATTGATGCTACAGGCAATCTAGTGGGGGAGCAGACTCATAATATATAATTTAAATATCATAAATTAATTGATTTTAGAAGTGCCTATCAAGTGATAAGGCAGCATATGGAAGAGAATGTATTTGGATAATATGTCAAATATGAATAGAGACGTTTATGTAAAGAACTAAGAAATTCTCAGATTAAAATGTATCACCTTTAGCAAATAGGTGTTGTGACAGCTATTTGTCTGCTTTGTCTATTTTGTTTTGCTAATTTCCTGAGTTGGCTAGATTTCGTGTGGTTGAGCAATTGTAGTGTGATGTTATCCTGTTTGTTTGCAATAGAGTTAGAATCTAGTTCCTTTTTGACTTTCCCATTGCCGACCAGAGATCACCAGCTCTGTGCTTGCCTCAGGGGATGATGTGTTTTGAAGATAGAAAGTCATGGATCTGGTGTCTTTTGTCATTTTGCTGGGACAGAAAATGTAGAGTAATTGAGAATTCTGATAATTCCTCACAAGTCCTAAAAATTATAAAAAGTATAATATAAATTTCATTTCCTCCCATGTATTTTACATTTTAGACGTGGTCTGAAAGGTTATTTTAATTTTACATTTCTGTCTCTAGATAGTTTTACTTTTTGAAAGTACAGTTATAATTAGCTTTTTAAGGGAAACTGGTTTGGAACACCATCCCGATAAGAAAGCATATAATTGTGCTGTCTGGTTTCAATGCTTGAGGTTTCTTCTTCTTCCAAATTATGCTGAAAGTATTTTAAATAGATGTCTTAGAAATCCTGTGCTCCTGCAAAGAAATTCCAAGTTTCTTGTTGTTGGACTCGGTTCTTATTCCCGATATTCCAGTATCACTGCATAGGAGATGGCTAGATGAGAAAGAATGATTGTCTACTTTTATTATTTTCTTCTCAGAATCTCTTATTTATATTCTGACTTAGCTAATCACTTTTCAGTCATTCTTTTATTCTAATATTTAAGGTGATATTTTCCTTTACTACTTTACCCATATTCACCAAGTTTTGATGTTCATCACTGTCATTTAATTCTAAATATTGATTTCCATTCTGATTTCTTTGACAAAAAAAATTTTCAAAGAAGTGCTCTAAAATTTGTATTTGGGGCAATCTTTTTGTTTTCGATTTCCAATTTTATTGCATTTTGTTCAGACAACACGATTTTATTATACATGTTCTTTAGTATTTTTTAAGAATTTGTTTTGTGGTCGAGTACACACTTTTTAATAAATTCTCCATGTGTGCGTGAAATGAATGTATATCTTCTACCTGGGGTTCAAGCTTTCATATATGTCCAGTGTGTTCACATATGCTGTAAACTTACTATTATCAAGATCTTTAAATTTATCAAACATGGTCTTTATTAGGGTATATTAGTGAAAACTTTCCCCATGAAAAGCAGGTGCTGATCAATGTGAAATAGAGAGAAACTTTGAAGACAAAAAAGAGAAGTCATTTTGTAGTAGCAGCACCCTGGCCAGGAGACCTGGGCCTCAGCTTCTTCTCTGATTTTTTTTGTGACTTGGGGTAAGGGTTCTCTGAAGCTTACCTCTAAAATGGGAATAATAATATTTGCTCTACTTTCTTTACAGAATTGTGAAGTAAAAGGTAAGCTCCATCAGTCCACTTCTATGAGGATTACTTACAAAGCAAGGATGGTTTGGGGGCATTTCCCTTATTACTTTATATGCTTTACTCATGAGAAATGAGATACTGCTACGTTATGTGTAGACTTTTTCCTTAGGAAGTTTTTTAGATGTTTTCTACTTTGATTTGAGAAGTAGTACAATTAGCAAAAATCAAAATGATGCAATCAATGTCAAAATCAACCATTCCCGTGAAGGATTGGTGATTAAGACATCTTTGTGTTGTAGTGTAAGTGGAGGAGATCAGAACCAGTCTGTGAATGTGACTTTACCTGAAATTAGGGTCTTTGCAGATGTCATCAAGTTAAGATGATGAGTTAAGGATGAGACCTAATCCAATGACTGGTAGGTATCTTATAAGAGAGAAATTTGGACATAGACCTAGAAATATACACTGAAGAAAGCCATGTGAAAACTGGAGCAGAACTTGGAATTATGTTGCCCCAGGTCAAGGAACACTAAGGATTGCCAGCAACCAGCACAACTAAGAGAGACAAGAGTGGATCCTTCCCTTCAGCTTTCAGAGGCAGCGTGACTCTGCTGACATCTTGATTTCAGACTTCTAGCCTCCAGCCTGTGAGAGAATACATTTCTGTTGTTTTAAATTGCCCAGTTTGTGGTAATTTGCTACGACAGACCTAGGAAACTAATACACCAGTGACCTGCCTTGAACATCTTCTCTTCTCTTTCCTTAATTCTATTCCTTAGCAATCTAATCCCTTCTTATGAATTCTTCTTCTGTTTCCATTATGTAGGTAACTTCCTCACCAGGAGCCATCTATTGAGCTCTATTTCCATATTTCTAACTTTCTTCTCAACATCTTCACCTAGATTTCCTACTGTAGCATTACATTCAATATATGGAATCCATCATCTTCCTGTTAAAACCTCACCTGAGTTACCCATTTCTGTTTGTGGTCTCATCACTCTTCCAGTCATCCAGACTTTAAGTGGAAATGTCATCCTTGACTCCTTTGTCTTCTTTTGCCCCTCCTATCCACCTCTATCCCACAGATATAGTTGGTTTTCAGGTCCTTATGAACCATAATACACTCAGCTCATTCTTTGCTTTTTATTACCACCTCTATCGGGCTAGCCCAATGCTGTCTAATGGTTTCACTTTTGTTAGTCTCTCACACGTTATTTATCTTATACATCCTTGGAAAATTACGTTGTATCACAGTTCTGATTGCATTACTCCCTTGCTTAAATAACTTCAGCACCTCATCATTGTCTTCCAAATACAATCAAAACTTATGTTAAGGTCCTCCCTGATATGTTTCCACTTTCTTTTAACCCATTTTCTTCTAATCCCCTTCAGGTTCACTATTTAGCTAAATCAACATTATTTTTACCGCTTGTTCAAGTTTTTATATCTTAGTGTTTTTTTTCTTCTTATATGTCTCTATCTAGATTGTTCTTTGTTTTGTTATTCACAAGTTAAACTCTGACCTATCATTCACGTTCAAAGATCACCTCCTCTGGTCTTTATCAACATTGTTCCTATTTTACATTCTATGCATATTCTTGTGCACTCTTCCAGACTATAAGCTCATTGAACGGAAGGACACAATTTATCTAACATAGCGCTTAACTCAGTGCCTTGGACATAGCAGACTCTCAGGACATATTTTTTGAATGAATTAGTGTCTATTTCAAATGAAAACATAATCGGTTAGAAAGGATCATAGCTCTGATTATTTAAGTATGATTATTTCCCCTTCTCTCTACTGATTCTCAACATTTTTTTCCAATGTGTATATTTTTGGCAGTCATCCCCCCACCAGACCCCCCTAAAAAAATTCTCCAGTCCTTCTTATGTTCTTGTTCCCAATTATCACAATAAAGCAAATTAAGGAAGGCTCTCTCTCTCAGTTAAAGCGTGTTACTGTTCTGAGACACTTTGCATGCATTGTGTTTATTAAATATTCTTGCGACATTTTGTGCTTGTGCCAAATTGTTGGACAACACACAGGCCATACAAGGGACTGGCCTCCAGTACATTTGATGAACTTAGTGTGCTTAGTGGTAGGAAGAATATTCTCGGAGAATAACTTGTCAACCATTTTAGAGTGGGTGCTGGTGCTCCTTTACAGACGCAGAGGACAGAGAAACTGTCTGATGTGCCCCAGGTTTGGAAGAACCCCTGGCAGCTGGGCCAGGCTTCTGCCCCTCTGTATTCAAGGACACACCACTTGGGAAAAGCTGAGCACAGGGATGCCAGGTATTGGCTGAGAGCTGCCCAAAGGAAGATGTCTTCACACCTGAACCTTTCCTAAGGACCCCTAGACTGCTCAGAATTCTTAAAGGTCACGTTAAATCTATTGTTGTAATTTCAGAAGCATTGAATGCTGTGTATACGTGACTCAGAATCTCAAAGGCTGGATCTTCTGAACTTAATGCGTTGTATATTGCTTAATGCCTAGGACTGGTGAACTTTAAAGAAAAGCACATTGATGTTGTAAATCATTTTATGTCATATTTGTTCACTCATCTGACCTTTCTTATCATGAAAAAAGATACTTCTTATGAAGCTAATGCATATTCATTAAAGGAAATCCCAAACTGAATAAAGTGACATTCTTTATGATACTTCTTCAAAGGTGATGCTTCAAGCATGGAGTGACATTAGAAAGGCCAAAAGTAAAAGAGTAAAATTATTTTAAAGTGGATAATGTTGACAGAGAAAATGTTCAGGTTACCTGAGGCAAAGAAGGGGTGACTTAACATGATTTTATATTGCATTAACTTTCACAACAAACCTTTTTTATATGTCATATTTATCTTATTGTTTTAAGAGGCTTGTGGTTTAGTGCAAACAAACAAACAAACAAACAAACACGGGACTAGGTGTCCTGACAGGTCCAGCTCCAAGCAAGGTGACTAACTTCTGGTGTAACCTTGGGAAAGCACATCACCTCTGCACTGGGCCTCCATTTCCTCACTTGTGCGTCTGAGGCCAGTCACAGATCTGATTGTCTAGCATGCAGACTGAAGGGCAACAGCAGCCCCTCTCACTGAGTGTTCATGATGTGTCAAGCCTAACTCAAGCACTTCACACACGTCGGCACATTTGATCTTTCCAGCAGCCCTGGGCTGCAGGAACTCCAGCATCCTGCTCTAGTCCACTCAGCTGGTAAGTGACAGAGACCAGATTTGAATAAATCTGTCCTATTTACACTACACTATGCTGCAAGGACAATGAGGGAGAGAGCTGAGTTGAAGGGTTGGAGTCTTTTATTTGTTTTTTTTTTTTCCTTGGGGCTGTCCCTCCCCACAAAACACTTTTTAACTAAAATAAAATATTTTAGAATACATGTTAGCCATACAAAATTGAATTCCTTGAGAAGTTAAAAAGAGTTAATATATGCATGAGACTCAATAGCAGAAAAATATACTAGAGTCGGATTCAGAATCCCTGATATCTACTCCTCAATCTGACATTAACAAGTGTTGGTACCTTGGGCATGTCACTTAGCTCCTCCATGCCTCAGTTTCCTCATTTGCAAAGTTGAAATGACAAAATTGTCCTGTTGAACTAAAAGAAACAATGTACACGAAATATCAACATTTGCTGCGTGAAATAATCAACAAGGTAAATTTTCCTACACACATTCCCTCCTCCGCCAACCCCCAATTCCTATCCTCCCCTCCGAGTACTGCAAGGAGAGAATGGAGAACTTGCTTTGGTGACTGAGGTGGGTGGTGTGGATGTCTGAAAGATTAACTCTACCTTTAACTGTGCCTCTGGTAAGTAAGTTCATCTCAATGGGACAGGAGCTCTGGAGAGAGTTTGGATCATAGTACTGTGATGAAATTTGATGTCTAGTGACAGGGTGACCCAGTCTTTTGATAGGGAGTAATTTGACATTGCTGAATCAGGGCCGGAATTGCTGAAAATGTCAGGAGGAAGGAAGCAGGGAGTGATGCCATCCCTGCATTGCAAACATTCATGTAATTTCTCTATTTCTCTTCCTTCTTTGTGGATAATTATCAAAGTGTACATAATAGTGAGACCTAAAGGGATACGGAAAATCTTCGTAGTAAGTTCCTGCTATACACCAAATAATTGTCTCCCCTGGCCCCAGCTCTCAAATTCCTATGGTGAAACCTGATCCACAATATAATGATATTTGGAGGTGGGCCTTTGGGAGGTGATTAGGTCATGAGGGCAAAGCCTTCATGAATGGCATTGGTTCCTGATAAAAGAGACCCCGGAGAAAACCCTTGCCCCTTCTGCCATGTGAGGTGACAGGGAAAAGATGACAATCTGTGAACCAGGATGTGAGCCCTCATCAGACACCAAATATGCTGGCACCTTGATCTTGGATTTCCCAGCCTCCAGAACTGTAAGAAATAAATTTCTGCTGCTTATAAGCTACCCAGTCCATGGTATTCTGTTTTAGCAGCCTGAACAGACTAAGACAGTTCCTCAATACAACTAAATTTTTCTTCAATTGGACTTGGATTATATATAATAAATACATAATATAAATAATATTCCTCAGCTAAGAGAGCTAGAGATAAAGTTAATTTCAATCAAATGCTGCCCTGAATTAACCAGTGAAAAGTAAGTTCAGCCCTACTAGGGGAAAGAGGGATGTCACAGCATACACCATTCCCATCCTTTTCTTCCTTAGGGCTTATAATCGTTTCCAAGGGCTACCATAGCAAATTACCACAAACCAGATAATTTGAAAGAAAAGAAATATATTCTCTCATGGTTCTGGAGGCTAGAAGTCTGAAATCAAGCTTCCTCCAAAGCCTCTAGGGGAGGATCCTTCCTTGTCTCTTCCAGATTCCGGTAGCCTCACGCATTCCTTGGCCCGTGGCAACATGCCTTCATGCTCTGCCTCTGTCTTCACATGGCCTTCTTCTATGTGTCTGTGTCTTTACTTGGCATTCTCCTCTCTGTGTGTCTTTGTCCAAATTCTGCTCTTCTTATAAGAAGACCAGTCGTATTGGATTAGAGCCCACCTTAATGACCTTCTTTTAACTTAATTATATCTGCCAAGACCCTATTTCCAAATAAATTCACATTCACAGGTCCTGTGGGTTGACTTCAACATATCTATTTTGAGAACACGATTCAGCTCGTAACAGAGCTTTTTAGAGGTATTTTGTTTGAGAAGGCATGGGAGAGTTTAGGAAAGTTAATGAGGAAAGAAGAAATGAAAGAATTTCAAGGTCAAACTGCCTTTTGGATGGACAGAAATATAAATTTCTCATCTACTATTTAGCTTCACTCATTTTCTTTTTCCCATAATGTAACTGCAAAGCCTTCCATCCTACACAAAGTCCAGAGAGAAGATTTGCAGAAGATTTCTGGAGGCAGAGAATTTGCTAGGAACACAACTCAGAACAGTCTAGGAAGAGATTACAAGCAGGGGACTTGGAGTCAGGGAGATCTGGAGACCAGTGCTGCCATTTACTAATTGTCCAACTTTGGCCAACTTAATCGATTTCTCCAAGCGTCATTTTCCTCGTCTATAAGGGGTACAGTAACAATTTGTACCTCTGGAGGTTTTGATAAGGATTCCTTGAGATAAAGCATGTAAAATGCTTACAATAGTCCAATAATTTAAATGCTAAAAGTGTTGTGCATGGTTATGTCTCTGGACCTTCTACCGGGCTATGTATTTCACCTTCTTAAACAGACTCCTGTGTATGTGTGTGTTGTAATTCATTAAAGTAATATTTTAACTGTAGTTATAAATAATAATTTTAAAAGTATTTAGAAATATAAACATAGCTGTTAGAATTCATGAGATGATAATGTTTACAAGACTATCAATGTTGAAAAGGCTATTTTATTAGTTAGATGTGAATTCAGTAAATAAATGAGATAAACAACTTTCAAAGCTGTCTTTTTTCTTTAGTAATCCTTAAATCAACAGTAGCAAACCAAAGTAATTTAGCATAGAACAAGTATTTCTCTAGAGGTGTTGTGTCAATTTCTTTTTTCCTGTAATTTCTAGAACCAGTGTTATGATTTTTTCAATTTTCATTTTCTTGGCCTACATTATATGAATGACAAATACCGTTTCACTGTGGTCTTTATTCTGTCAAATAAGAAAGACAAGCTCTGCAAAATTATTTTGAAATAAATCACTTCCAGTAGAAAAAAATAAGTTAATTTTAAAATTATAAATTATTACTCCTTATTGAAAAGGCTAATCTAGTCTAAAGCATAAAATATATTCATTCATAATGTTTTAAAAGGATACTTATTAGAAAAGATATATTCTGACTATATTTTGGCCTAAGGAAAAATTAAAGTTGTCAGAAGAGGAATAAGTTATTATAGATAAATAATTAATAAGGAGAAATGCTTTGAGCATCTATCAGTGACTACAGAGAGGAATTTTGGGAGACCGAAAAATCTAGCATCTCATATTATCTAATTCTACTGGAGCACATTGAGATGTCATTGGTATTTTCTGCATTCTCTGGAGCCAGAATTACTTTGAGCTGAAAGATACAGTCGTCTTTCCCACAGCAATGTGTTCTACTAATTTGCTTCTTGTTTCTGAATCTTTTCACTTGGAATGCAGAGATGTTCATGATACAAAGAAAAAAGAAAAATCAGCTGCTTTTAGGAAAAACCCTTCTGATATTCAGTAATTTCCTTTTCCATGCCAAATATGTTGCATTCTTGATTAAATAAAATATACACTCTTCTTTTATTCTTTTTTAAAAATGCAATTTCTTGTCATTTCCTTTGATTTCTTGACTTAAGTATTATGGAAAGATTTTTCCCTATTGAAAATAAATCCACTGTTGCTCCTTTGCTGGAGATTTTAAGTGAGACCACATTACCTTTACAAAAGGGTATTATAAGGAACACATGCAGCCCCAAACTTTATTGTATGCTTAGGAAAATGAGGCATTTGTCCCTCTGGGTCCAGAGGGGGGTAGGTTCTCCCTGTACCCTTTTCCCTAAAATTTCATGTTCATGATCACTAGTCTGTGTGCTCCATGAAGGCAGGGAGCACATCTATCTTGTTTACTAGCACAGTGCTTTACCCACAGTTGAATCTTAAAATATGTATGGTAAATTACATCTGTTCTTTATTCAGGGCAAGAATGCAAAAATGCAACAGGTAGATTGTCTTAAAAAAAGAGTTTTTGTAAGACACCTTACTTAGTGTCATGCAGGAAAACAGTTGCAATAACAGAATATCAGATTGTTTAATTACTTACAGTGTATATGACTTTTTAATCTGTGTAGATATTGATATTGAATTACTTGACAACAACTAAACAATAGCTGAGGATAGGAGCCAATATGTGAAAGATCGTCCCCCATTTTCTATGTGAAAAAAATGGAGAAAAGTCAGACCACATTAGATTCCTAAAGGGCTGAGGTTATCACACAGCTACATAATGACAGCTGAATTCCTTATTCCCCCTCAGTTGACAAAATTGGATAGGGAACATATATTCTGTCTGGAGGACGAATGTCCCATGATGGATAGTGATTTCTTGAGCAACTCTGTACTAGGCCCTGCAGATAGAAGGAAGAAATATATTTTGGAACATTGACACAATTCTTTTGTGTTGTGCAGTTCTCTTAATTTTCTATTTCATTAAGTTCTTCCTGGCCTGAGAAATGCCAGCACAGTGCTGTGCCACAGTGTAATATTTATATAGCAAAGTTGTGACTATCTTGGTATTTTGATGAAAAGGCTTAGGTAAGAGTATCTGGGTCTCTTTGGGCAGTTACCATCAATATTCACAGAGACACGAGTCACATTCCTCTTCCCAGTGAAGCTTCTTTCAGAGTTAAGTGCTGAAGAATACAAAGAGATATCTGGTATAAATGAATAACAACTATAGTCAATGTAATAAACACACACAAAAAATCACCAATTTTTCTCCAGGTGGCATTTTTCTTGACTTTTAGACACCTCCAGAAATCAAGCATCATATACATCAACAAGTGAATGCTCCAGGTAGCTACCAGATGAAGTAAAGCCACTGCTATTTTCAACAGATACAATTATGTTAATTAATTGAGTTTTAATAAATAGAAGTTCATATTAAAAATTAAGCAGCATGTTTTAAAAATCAACACACTGGAGAATACCATTGATTTATAACTCCCTCCAGCTTTCCTACTTAAGCTCTTAAATTGAAAGCTTTTTGTGGAGGGAAAAGTCTTCATCTGGACAAGACGATACCAAACAAATCTTGCCTAGAGGCTGCACTGTTTTGGGTGTCTATGTTCTGAGTCTGCCATTTTAACCATGGTACTCAAATCTCATAGAAATTCTAAAACCTGCCATGAGTGTCTTCATGATTATCTTCTCTCTTACACAGTTGTGAAAGAAAGACACATGAGTGCTGTTTCCAGACATCTAGCGTTTGGGGAATATTATTCCAGGTAGCAGTCTTTTGAATTTCCTTTTCTTTGTCACACAATGCAACTTCTTTTTTTCATATTTATTGAGCAATAGGATTTTCCAATTTTCATAGTAGATTATGATTCTTTGGAACTTTGAAGGCTATTTTCCACCTTGGAAATGGAGACACGTTAAAAGTCTCAAGCTCTTAGAGATAATCCTGTATCTCTGGACCATTTTGTGGAACCTCTGGGAAGGTTAATATTGAGGATGATGACAGCTCCTTCCCCAACTCTATTGAAAAGCATTGGCTTTATCAGAAGACCATTCTTCTGCCTCCAAGAATTGAAGTTTTAAGCTGGAAATGACTTTAGAAATCATATCATTTAATGGAAGAGGCAGCTGAAGCTCAGAGAAGTGAAATGACTTCTCTAAGGCTACACAAGTTCGACAGCAGAGCCAGGATGGGAACCAACATAGGCTGACTAATTAAATGGGTTCTTCAGATATGTGCCGGAGACAGCAAGATATGGACCCATCTTTGCTTCATTTTAATAAGATTGTTTTTCTATGATTCATTTGTAATCACTCCATGAGCACTGTTCAGTCAGCTTTCAGGTGATTCCTTGTAACTATTGATTAGTCAGTGGCTAATTTAAAATGTGCATGAGGATGGCAATGAGGACTTCAAAGTCAAACCCCAGAAAAGTCAATTGACTCTTGTCCAAGTCAATTCAAGATGACAAGAGGACACGGTTTATAAGGCATATACTTAGGTGTTGAATGCTGTGTTTTGAGTTTTTGCATTTTAATTTGACTAAATATTGACAAATTGTTCTCTGATTTGATTGTATCAGTTTACACTCTCATGAGCTAACCCTTATTATGTGATCATTATGTGTCAGACATTGTAGTAACTTTTTCACAAGCATCAACTCATTTTGTGTTCAGAACAGTCTTACAAGTGCTATTATTATTATCGTTTTATATATAAGAAAATAGAGGCCCAGAGAGATCAATAACTTGTTCAAGGACACCCAAGTGGCAGAGTCGAGATTCGAACCCAAGCAGTCTGATTCTGGATTACATATACTTCTCAGTACCAGCTAGTCCACATTCTCCCCAATACTTGCCATTACCAGATTTTTTAATTTTTAAGAATATGATGTTTGTTAAATTGTATTTCTTTCAATTTTGAATTTTGCTAGTTGATAGTGAGGTTGAATTTTTTTCATAAGCTTGTTCTTCTTCTTCTGCATTTTGGCTGTTTATATTTCTTTTGGGTTGTTTGCCTTTGTATCATACCTATAAGAGTTCCTTATAAATCCTGAATGTTCGTTCTTTCTTAGCTGTGGGCATTATAAATAATTTCTACCAAAATGTGGCTTATCTAATGAACTTGTTTAAAATATCTGTTGCTCTATATAAGTTTTAAATTTTAATGTAATTAAACTTGTCCATATTTTTCATAACAGTTTATACTTTTTGGGTCTTATTTAAGTAATTCTTCCCTGTTCTAAGGTTCTGAAGATATTCACTTGCAATTTGTATTGAAAGTTTTAACTTTCACATTTAGGGATTTATTATATTTGGAATTCAGTTTTATTCATGTTCTGAGGTAGGGCTTTTCAATATGTGTATAACCAATTACTACCAGAAGCATTTATAAAGTAGATTATCATTTCTACCCTGATTTGTAATGCTTCTTCTATCTTACATATACATCAATCCTCTTGTCTATCCCTGGACCAATGACATCTTATGTATTATACCTTTGTATTAACTCTTGATATCTATTGAAGTGAGTGCCAACCATCTAGTTCTTTATTTATTTGTTTATTTTTTAAATTTTTTGTTTATTGCAGTATAAACATTGGTTTATAACATTGTATAAATTTCAGGTGTACATCATTATACTTCTATTTCTGCATAGATTACATCATGTTCATCACCAAAATACTAATTACAACCCATCACCACACACATGTGCTAAATTATACCTTTCGCCCTCCTCCTTCCCCCCTTCCCCTCTGGTAACCACCAATCCAATCTCTGTCTCTATGTGTTTGTTTATTGTTGTTATTATCTACTACTTAATGAAGGAAATCATACGGTATTAGACCTTCTCCCTCTGACTTATTTCACTTTGCATAATACCCTCAATGTCCATCCATGTTGTCACAAATGGCTGGATTTCATCGTTTCTTATGGCTGAGTAGTATTCCATTGTGTATATATACCACATCTTCTTTATCCATTCATCCCATGATGGGCACTTAGGTTGCTTCCAAGTCTTGGCTATTGTGAATAACGATGCAATGAACACAGGGGTGCATGTATCCTTATGCATTGGTGTTTTCAAGTTCTTTGGATAAATACCCAGCAGTGGAATAGCTGGATCATATGGTAGTTCTATCCTTGATTTTTTGAGGAATCTGCATACGGTTTTCCATAGTGGCTGCACCAGTTTGCACTCCCACCAGCAGTGTATGAGAGTTCCCTTCTCTCCACATCCTCTCTAACACATGTTGTTTCCTGTCTTGTTAATAATAGCCATTCTGATAGGAGGTAGGTGATATCTCATTGTAGTTTTGATTTGCATTTCCCTGATAGTTAATGATTTTGAACATCTTTTCATGTGTTTGTTGGCCACCTGTATATCTTCTCTGGAGAAATGTCTGTTCAGGTCTTTTGCCCATTTTTTAACTGGGTTGTTAGTTTTTTTGTTGTTGAGATGCATGAGTTCTTTATATATTTTGGAGATTAAGCCCTTATCAGATGTATGGATTGCAAATCTCTTCTCCCAATTGTTAGGTTGTCTTTTCGTTTTGTTGATGGTTTCCTTTGCTGTGCAGAAGCTTTTTAGTTTGATGTAATCCCATTTGTTTATTTTTTCTATGGTTTCTCTTGCCCGGTCAGACATAGTGCTTGAAAATATGTTGCTAAGACCAATGTCGAAGAGCGTACTGCCTATGTTTTCTTCTAGAAGTTTCATAGTTTCAGGTCTTACATTCAAGTCTTTAATCCATTTGGAGTTAATTTTTGTGTATGGTGTAAGGTAAGGGTATACTCTCATTTTTTTTGCATATGGCTATCCAGTTTTCCCAACACTATTTGTTGAAGAGACTTTCTTTTCTTCATTGTATGTTCTTGGCTCCTTTGTCAAAGATTAGCTGTCCATAGATGTGTGGGTTTATTTCTGGGCTTTCGATTCTATTCCATTGATCTGTGTGTCTGTTTTTGTGCCAGTACCATGCTGTTTTGGTTACTATAGCTTTGTAGTATATTTTGAAATCAAGGAGTGTGATACCTCCAGCTTTGTTCTTTTTTCTCAGGATTCCTTTACCTATTCGGGTCTTTTGTTGTTCCATATAAATTTTAAGATTCTTTGTTCTATCTGTGAAAAATGTTGTTGGAACTTTGATAGGGATTGCATTGAATCTATAGATGGCTTTAGGAAGTATGGACATCTTAACTATGTTAATTCTTCAAACCCAAGAGCACGGAATATCTTTCCATTTCTTCGTGTCTTCTTCAATTTCTTTCAGAAATGTTTTATAGTTGTCCGTGTACAGCTCTTTCACCTCTTTGGTTAAGTTTATTCCTAGGTATTTTATTCTTTTTGTTGCAATTGTAAATGGGATGGTATTCTTAATTTCTCTTTCTGCTACTTCGTTGTTAGTGTATAAAAATGCAACTGATTTTTGTATGTTGATTTTGTATCCTGCTACTTTACCATATTCGTTTATTACTTCTAAAAGTTTTCTGGTGGATTCTGTAGGGTTTTCTATATATAAAATCATGTCATCTGCAAATAGTGACAGTTTCAATTCTTCCTTTCCAATTTGGATCCGTTTTATTTCTTTCTCTTGCCTGATTGCTCTGGCTAGGACTTCCAGTACTATGTTAAATAGGAGTGGTGACAGTGGGCATCCTTGTCTGGTTCCTGTTCTTAGAGGGATAGCTTTCAGTTTTTCACCATTGAGGATGATATTAGCTGTGGGTTTCTCGTATATGGTCTTTATTATGTTGAGGTACTTTCCTTCTATACCCATTTTATTCAGAGTTTTTATCATAAGTGGGTGCTGTATCTTGTCAAATGCTTTCTCTGCATCTATTGAGATGATCATGTGATTTTTATTCTTCATTTTATTAATGTGGTGTATCACGTTGATTGATTTGCGAATGTTGAACCGTCCCTGCATACCTGGAATAAATCCCACTTGATCATGGTGTATAATCTTTTTAACGTGTTGTTGTATGCGATTTGCTAGTATTTTGTTGAGGATTTTTGCATCTATGTTCATCAGTGATACTGGCTTGTAGTTTTCTTTTTTTGTGTTGTCCTTGTCTGGTTTTGGTATCAGGATAATGTCAGCTTCGTAGAATGAATTAGGGATCTTCCCTCCCTCCTCAATTTTTTGGAAGAGTTTGAGAAGGAAAGGTATTAAGTCTTCTTTGAATGTTTCGTAGAATTCACCAAGGAAGCCGTCTGGTCCTGGACTTTTATTTTTGGGGAGGTTTGTGATTACTGTTTCGATCTCCTTACTGGTGATTGGTCTATTCAAATTCTCTACTTCTTCTTGATCCAGTTTTGGAAGGTTGTATGATTCTAAGAATTTATCCATTTCTTCCAGATTGTCGAATTGGTTGGCATATAGCTTTTCATAGTATTCTCTTATAATCTTTTGTATTTCTGAGGTGTCTGTTGTAACCTCTCTTTCATTTCTGATTTTACTTATTTATGCCTTCTCTCTTTTTTTCTTGGTGAGTCTAGCTAAAGGTTTGTCAATTTTGTTGATCTTTTCAAAGAACAAGCTCTTGGTTTTATTAATTTTTTCTATTGTTTTTTTGGTCTCTATTTCATTTATTTCTGCTCTGATTTTTATTATTTCCCTTCTTCTACTGATTTTGGGCTTGGTTTGTTCTTTTTCCAGTTCCTTTAGGTGCATTGTTAGATTGTTTATTTGAGATTTTTCTTGTTTGTTGAGATAGGCCTGTATTGCTATAAACTTCCCTCTTAGAACCGCTTTTGCTGTATCCCATAAATTCTGACATGTCATGTTTTTATTTTCATTTAACTCCGGGTATTTTTTGATTTATTCTTTGATTTCTTCATTGACCCAGTCGTTGTTCAGTAGCATTGTGTTTAATCTCCATGTATTTGTGGCTTTTCTGATTTTCTTCCTATAGTTGATTTCTAGTTTCATACCATTGTGGTCAGAAAAGATGCTTGGTATTATTTCAGTCTTCTTAAATTTATGGAGACTTGTTTTGTGGCCTAATATGTGATCAATCCTGGAGAATGTTCCATGTGCATTTGAAAAGAACGTGTATTCTTCGGTTTTTGGATGGAATGCTCTGTATATATCTACTAGGTCCATTTGTTCTAGTATGTCATTTAAGGCCAATGTTTCCTTTCCTTATTGATCTTCTGTTTGGAAGATCTATCCGTTGGTGTAAGTGGAGTGTTAAAGTCACCTACTGTTATTGTGTTACTGTCTATTTCTGTTTTTATGTCTGTTAGTAATTGCTTTATATATTTAGGTGCACCTACATTGGGTGCATAGATATTTACAAGTGTTATATCCTCTTGTTGGATTGTTCCCTTGATCATTATGTAATGCCCTTCTTTGTCTCTTTTTACAGTTTTTGTTTTAAAGTCTATTTTGTCTGATATGAGTACTGCTACCCCAGCTTTCTTTTCATTGCCATTTGCCTGGAGTATCTTTTTCCATCCCTTCACTTTCAGTTTGTGAGTGTCTTTAGGTCTGAAGTGTGTCTCTTGTATGCAGCATATATAGGGGTCTTGTTTTTTTATCCAATCAGCCACCCTATGCCTTTTAATTGGAGCATTTAGTCCATTGACATTTAAAGTAGCTATTGATAAGTATGTACTTACTGCCATTTTTAAACTTTTTTTTTCTCGGTGTTTTAATAGTCTTCTCTGTTCCTTTCTTCTTCTATACAGAATTGATGGTCTCTTTAGTTTGACCTCTGTCTGAACTCCCTTAAAGAGAACGCTCTACTCTTTAACTCCCCTCCTCCCTCCTTTCATGTTTTTGATATCATATCTAACCTCTTTTTTGTGCATTTGTATCCATTACCCTCTTATCATGGAAATAGATAATTTTTCCTATTTGTGGTCTTCTCTTTTCCCCTTAAATCAGTCCCTTTAACATTTCTTGTAGCACTGGTTTCTTGGTGACAAACTCCTTAAATTTTTGCTTGTCTGGGAAATTTTTGATCTCTCCTTCCATTTTGAATGATAATCTTGCTGGGTAGAGTATTCTTGGCTGTAACTTTTTTCCTTTTAGCACTTTAAATATATCATGCCACTCTCTTCTATCCTGTAAGGTTTCCGCTGAGTAGTCAGCTGATAGCCTTATGGGGTTTCCTTTGTATGTACCTTGACATTCTCTTGCGGCTTTTAGGATTCTCTCTTTATCTTTAATTCTGGACATTTTGCTTATGATATGTCTTGGTGTGGGCCTCTTTGGGTTTATCTTGTTTGGGGCTCTCTGTGCTTCCTGTACCTGGATGTCTGTTTCCTTCCTTAGGTTAGGAAAGTTTTCATCTATTATTTCTTGAAATAGATTCTCTGCCCCTTTGTCTCACTCTTCTCCTTCCGGGACACCTGTAACACAGATGTTAGTGTGCTTGATGTTGTCCCAGAGGTCCCTTAGACTGTCCTCACTCTTTTTAATTCTTTTCTCTTTTACCTGTTCAGCTTTGGTAATTTCTTCTGGTCTTTCGTCCAGCTTGCAGATCTGTTCTTCTGTATCCTCTACTCTGCTTTTGAGTCCCTCTAGCGAATTTTTCATTTCCAGTATTGTATTCTTCATTCTGATTGGTTCTTTTTTATATCTTCCATTTCTTTGTTGACATTCTCACTGAGTTCATCTATTCTTCTCCCCACATCAGTGAGCATCCTTAACACTCTTAGTTTGAACTCTCTGTTGGGTAGGTTGCTCATTTCTGTTTCACTTAGTTCCTTTTCTGGGGTTTTGTCCTGTTCCCTTACTTGGAATGTATTCCTTTGCCTCCTCATTTTGCCTCTTTCCCTGTGCTTGTGTCTACATATTAGGTAGGTCAGCTACGTCTCCTGCTGTTGGATAGGTGACTTTATGTAAGTGATGGCTTAGGAGGCCTGCAGTGTGCTTCCCTCAGTTCCCAATGTTCCAGAGGTGACCCCTATGTGGGCTACGTGTGTCCTTCTGTTGTGGCCTGTTTGCTCTCCCTGTAGGCGCCCAGGGAGGCCATGTTATGCTCCTGGCCAGCTGTTGTAATGCTCAGCTGCTTGTAGTTGTTGTGGGCCCTTCAGTCTCTTTATCAGGTGTGGGGATCCCCAGCAGAGTTGGCTGCAAGTTCTAATACCACATTTGTGTTGCAGTATTTCTTTTAAGTGAGTAGGTCCCGAGCGTGGCAGGTTGTTAGGCTCAGGGCCTTACAATTGCTATAAGCCTCCAGCCTTTAGGTCTCTTGTCAGCTCTCTGAGGATTGCAGGTGGGTGGGGCTGGCCTCAGGCACTGGAGCACCCAATTGTTTCAGGCTTTGGAAGGTGGGGCAAACCCTCATGTGGGTCTTTGAGAAGCACAAGTCTTCTGCAGCTGACAAGCCCTGCAGCCCACAGGTCCACACACACAGTCAACACAGTCCTGCCCCATGTGCGCACTCCAACCTCTCGAAGCGGACCCAGTCTCTCCACGGCGGGAGCCCCACACACTCCACCACCACCCCACACTCTCCACCCACTCCCTGTGCACGCCCTACCCCACTGAAGTGGGCTCAGTTGCCAGGCTGCAGAGAATCCAGTCACCAATCTATGCAGGTCCCCAAGTTGCCTGAGGGCTTGTTGTTGGGTGGGGCCAGTCTCTAGGGTGGGCTGCCTGCCCTGGCTGAGCTGGATTAAATCGGTGCTCTAGTGGGTCGGGCAGACCTTGGGCTAGCAGGCCTCAGGGAGAACTCCAATGGCATCTGTGTCAGCACGCCCACACCAGGCCACAACAATGGCCGCCGCCAATGCCCCAGTCCATGGAGAGGTCTCACCTCTCACCGAGATGCACTCAGGCCTATTAGGTGAGTCTCTTTTCACCAAAGCACTGTGCACCTTTCTTTCTGGTGATTTTAGATTGCTTTCTGAAATGGGTGCGATTGCGCATGGGCCCTTTAAGAGCTGGTTTTAATTTCTTTGTGAACCAGATTTTCTAGGGGTACTCCCCAATGTTTTAGTAGCAGGCACAGTCAGATATTATGCCACTCATCTCGATTGTGCTGGGTCCACAAATGCCCACAGCGGGGGCGCTCCCCTGCTCAGGGCCCCCGTGCCTCCAGGGAGGCTGCGTACCCGTGGGCTGCTCCCGGGTGGCCGTGAAGCTGGCGGCTTGTGAAGGCGCCGTTTTTCCTCTCCAGAAGGAAGTCTCTGCCTCTTCCACCTCAGTTAGGATTCTCCCTTGTTGCAGGAGTTCCTCTTATCAAGTTTTCAGTTCTGTCTCAGGGGTAATTTTTCCACAAGTAGTTGTAAGTTGGCTGTGTCCATGGGAGGAGGTGAGTTCAGAGTCTGCCTACGCCGCCATCTTGACTTCTTTCTTCAAATGTAATCTAAACAGCCTCATTGCCGTTTGTCAGATGGCGTGTGTCCACTGTAGGTTGAGCAAGTTGGCAGGGCAGCTGTTGTCCTCCATTCAGCGCCTCAGTACACAGGCTGCTCCCCTGTGGCCCCACCATCCCAACGTAGGGCTCAGAAAAGAAGCTTCTGCCTCAATTCCTCTCCCCGCTCGCGCCCTTCCATCTAGTTCTTTAAAATTGTCTTGATTATTCTTGCCCATTTGCTCCTCCATGTGAATCTCAGAAACAGTTTATAACTTCCAATAACAAACCCTGCTGATATTTTGATTGGAATTATATTGACTTTATAGAATAATTTGCAGAAGACTGGCATCTTTATGTTACTGTCTTCAAATTCATGACTATATTATTATGTCTCTACATTTATTTAGATCTTTTAAAAAGTTTTCCCATAAATGTAATACATTTCTATATATGTCTTGCACATTTTTTATCAGGTTTATTTTTGTCTGCTTCATATTTCTATTGATATTGTCATTACCTTTATAAAATTACGTTTTGTAATTGTTTATGGCATCTAAGAATTTAGTTGACTTTGTAAATTCATATTATTGTCCAGCATCTTTGCTGAACTTTTAAAATTCTAATAGTTTTTATAGTCTCTTGAGTTTTTTGTGTAGACAATAATTTTCATTGTGAATAGTAACAATTTCTTGCTTTCTCACCTTAAAATAATTTATTTCTTTTATTTTCTTACTGTACTGGCTGGTACAATGTTGAATAGAAGTGGTGGCAGTAGATATCCTTTTCTTTTTCATGACTTTACGTAGAATGCTTATAAGTTTCACCACTGAATATGCTTCTTGTTCTGAGTCTTTGATAGATGCATATTTGGCTGTATAGAAAATATTTTTTATGTTTCTGCACAATTAGGACTTTCTGAGCAAATTTTACTGAAATTTAGGACCTGGGCTAAAATAATAAGCCTTGGAAGTTAATTTATGACTGATTTGATAAAGAGAGACTATCTGGAGAGATTTACCTTCCCAGATGCATGTGTTTACTTTACAAGTGGAGATTTAGATTCAGGACCATGGAGACATTCCTTTAGGGGTAAAGCTGAAAACATTGGTCTTTTCTCTCTCTTCTGAGGGATTTATTTACATTTAAAAGGATAAGAATAAGGACCTGAAAGGGAGCCGGCCCTGTGGTGTAGTAGTTAAGTTCCGCACACTCTGCTTCGGTGGCCTGGGGTCGTGGGCTTGGATCCCGGGCGCGGACCTACACCACTTGTCAGCCATGCTGTGGCAGGAAACCACATACAAAATAGAGGAAGATTGGCACAGATGTTAGCTCAGGGCTAGTCTTCCTCAAGCAAAAAAAAAAGAGGATGTTTGACAACAGGTGTTAGCTCATGATGAATCTTCCTCAGCAAAAAAAAAAAAAAAAAAAAGAATAAGGACCTAGGATCCTGCCCAAGGAGCAAAGGGCTTTGTCACTCCCTTTCAGAAGAGGAGAGGAGACGACTGTCTCTCTCCCATGTAAATGCCCAGGTTTAGTTTTGGGGTTCTTCATCTACAGTAGGCCCCATTATGAGCAGGATTTATCATCATGCTCTCATCATCTCACCCTAGGGATAAGAATTGGAGCCAATAGGAACTGGCACAATTATTAATTGTAAGTAAATAATAATCTGTTCTGCTCCAGAAACCTGTGTTTGTATTCAGTATAATATTAATAAATATAAATATTAAAAACTTAACAACATTTTATCGGATTAACAAAATTCCCGTCTAGTCCTAGTTTGCTGAGACTTGTTGTCATGAATAGTATTAAATTTTAGCAATTGCTTTTCTGAATCTGTTGAGATAATCATAGGTTTCCAGAAGTTTAGTTTCACCTTGTTTGTATGCCCTCAATATCAGCCTATAATAATTTTTATTTTATAGAGTCAATGTTTGTTTGGACTTTTCCAACTTCTTACCTTTCTTAGCCTATACCTCTGTTTTGCACCACACATCTCACTTCTAGATTCAACTTCCTTTTTCTTGAATTATATCTTTTGTAGGTTTACTCAGAAACAACTTTTAGTGGCACTGTCTTTCAATTTTTGTTTATTTTAAAATGTGTTCATTTCGGTTCACTTTTGTTTTATGCTGTGTTACAGTTTTGCTGTTTTTAAACCAGGTTGACGATTATTTTCTCTCAACAATTTGAAGATATTCATTGATCATTTGGCTTCTATTATTGCTGTTAAGAGAGAATGATGCTATCAGTCTATTACTCTTTCTTTGCGAGTAATCTACCATTTCTCTCTTGTTTTTATTATCTTCTTTAGGTCAACAATGTCATGTAGTATCAGTGCAATGAGTTTAGGTGTAGATTAATTCTGTTAATTCTGGTTGGCACTTTTTGCACTTCATGAATCTGAGGTTTCATTAAGATTGAAAAAATTAATAATTGTTAATTTGCTTATCCCTATTTTTCTCTGCCCCATCCCTCTGAAATTACCTTTAGTCATATACTGGGATTTTATGTGTGTCAGCGATGTCTGCGTAAGCCTCTTGCATATTTTCCTCCTCTTTGTGTCTCTGTTTTTCTTTTTTAGGTATTATCCTCATCCATTTTCTATATCACCATTTGATTATTTTTTAAATTCATTAATTATTTTTCCCTCCAAGTGTCTTGTTTATTTCTTAAATTTTAAGACTTTATTTTCAATCAATAAACATTTTTGTTTTATATTTGTATCTAGTAATTCTATTATCTTAAGTTCTTGGGGGTATCAACATCTAGTCTATGCTGTGTCTGTTGACATTTGACCATGTAACTTATTATTTTTTATTTCGAGCTTGTCTTCAGTGGGGGTTTATTTGTGTGAATCCTGTGTGGTCAGACTTGACATTTTATCTCTCAGAGAAGGTTGATATTGAGTCCTGCTGGATTCCTTATGTCATCCACTCTCTCATTCCATCAACTAAAAAGTCTTTACTGAGAACCTACTATGCACAAGGCACTTTTCCAGCTGATCAAGATACATTAGTAAATAAAAAAGACAAAAATTCCTGCCCTCAAAGTGCTTACAATTTAGTGTGTATGTGTGTGGGGGGGGCAAATAATAAATAAGTAGTAATCTCCTTTATTTAGAAGGTGACAAGTCTTTTGGAAAACAGTAAAAATGAGTCAAGATTAAGGACATTGGGATGGGGTAGGTAGTTTGCAATTTTTAATTGGGTGGTCAGAGAAGACCTCATTGAGAAGCTGATATTTTAGCAAAATATTGATTGAGTGAGAGAATTTGCAATATACATCTGTGGGAAAGAACATTCAAGACGAGTGTAGAGGCAGTAAGAGCCATTAAAGTGAGGAATATGACTGGAGTGTTTAATGAATAGGAAAGACCCCAGCATGGATGGAGTAGAGTGAGTGAGGGAGAGACCAGGAAAGATGAGGCCAGAGAAATACTATCTCTTTTTACTTATTTATTGGCTTAGGGATTCCTAGATCCCAGAGATAAGATAAATTTATACTGTAAGAACATGTCTATGAATTTGATTTTCAGAGAAGCCCTTTATATTTTACTTTTTTATTTTTTTATGACCTGTCTGAACAGACAAATGTCTCTAATATCAACTGCTGCTGGTAGATGGATTTTCTAATCTACCTTTTTAATGAAGTTATAGCCCTTCATGGATTTTGAGAAATTTTCCGAGTATTTCAGTTCCGTCTCCGGATCTTGCTCAAAATCAAAGCTTATTTTCCTTTGCCAATGTAGCTACTAAAACCTGTGCTTCTTGGTTCCCAAAGCTGGAGAATTCTCCAGGGTAGCCCCAATATCAGTTTATACTCAACCACTTTCAACTTCTTTTTTGTTGCTGATCTCTGAGGATTTCTCTTACTTTCTTGACATCTGAAATGTGCATTTAAAATAATGTTCGTTACATTTTATACACTATTTTGAAGGTGTTTTTCCAGTAGTTCAGTTTACCATGTTTCTAGAAACAAAAATCCAAAATCACTTATCAAGCACTTTCTAGGTATAAGTTACTGGGGAAACAGAGATAAATGATACATTTTCCCTGCCTGAAGGAACCCACATTCTTTTTTTTTTTTTATAATTTTATTTATTTATTTATTTTTCCCTCAAAGCCCCAGTAGATAGTTGTATGTCATAGTTGCACATCCTTCTAGTTGCTGTATGTGCGACGTGGCCTCAGCATGGCCGGAGAAACAGTGCGTCGGTAGGCGCCGGGGATCCAAACCCCGGGCCGCCAGCAGTGGAGCGCGGGCACTTAACCGCTAAGCCAGGGGCGGCCCGGAACCCACATTCTAAGGTAAATACATGTAATTATGTTCAAGTATGATCACCGCTCTGATAAAGGCTAATAAAAATCGCCAAGCAAACAGAATACAGGTAGGTATTCATTCTGTTGGGCCGAAATGAAGAAAGGTGTCACTAAAAATACAATGGTTGATGTGAGCCTAGAAGGCTGCCATATGGAGGGAGAGCGCTTTTGTGTTCAAAGGCTTGGAGGCATGAAACACATGCTTAGGAAAGAGTGACTAGACTTGAGTGCCCAATTGGAGATGCCTTGGGAAGAATGTGGGCATGGGAACCTTATGTGCTAAAGGAGGTAAAAGATGGATGAAGAGGAGGACAAAAAAGAAAAATTTTCTTATTTAAAATTTTATCTCAATCTCAACCTAAATGCCAAGTAAAAAGTTACAGTTTAAAGGAAACCTGTTTTCCTTTGAGAGCAAGGTTCACCAGCTATGGAATCTAGTACATATGGACCAGTGTCTACAGGATTCTCCCATAACAACCAACTTGAACTGTTACTGAAAAAGACTTCCTGAGTTTTCTTGCCCTTGTTTTAAACCTTGTCTTCAATGAAAGGCCTACTGATAAACAATTTCTCTCTAGGGTGACCAGCTAGCCTGATTTACCTAGGACTGTGGGGGTCCCCAGGACACAGAACTTTCAGTTTTAAAATTGGGGAAGTCCTGGGCAAACCAGGAAGAGTTGATCACTCTAAATATTCCACTAGAATATTAGCTCTACAAGAGCAGCAGAAGGCTTAGAATATTGCTGGCATATAATGGATGTTAATAAATAGTTGATGAATGAATATATAAATGAATTAATAATTTTACCACATAGGAAAAAGGGACAGGATCCATTAGACTTTCACCCAAGGAAAAAAAAAGTCAAGTTCTCAGCTACAGACCTTGGAACAGTGCCTAGCCAAGCTGCTTCTAGAGGCCTGGGCCACAGTAAGGGAAGCCAAAGACAAATAGGCCCTCAGGACTTAGAGAAAGTCACAATGAGAAAAAAATTAGAGAGACGTTCCTATGGACTATGCAGATTATTTGGAAAATGGACTAGACCTTTTAAACAATTTATGATACAAGCTCCTCTTAGTCTTCTGGTGAGCAAGGTAAGGGCCTATCTCCAAGCTTTCTCTTCAAATTTGTCTACTTTTTGGTGAGTTTTATGGCTAATGGAAATGGAAACTGTTGTAAAACTTAGTGTCTCCCTATGTAATTTAAAGATTTAACAATTGTCATGAATTTTTCTCTTTCCAGACCGCTTGCATTTCTATAGCCTTGTATTAAGCGCTTCCAGGATATGAGCACATCAGAACAGGGCAGAGTGGAGCAGAGAGACGTAGGGGATTTTGCCTTTGCCAGACCATACTTTTCCTGAGCTGTTAGAGGAGGGGGTGCTAATGGAAGTCAGATGTTTCAAAGTAGGGTCTTGGGTCTTTGTAATAGGGCATAGTCAATATGAGAGATATACTTTTGATCCCACAGTGTATTTCAAACACATTTTATGAAGGTGCAAAAGAGTCAAGGGAAATATGAAAAAGGGAAGTCAGATTCAGTTCAGTCCCATTATTGTGACTAACGCCAAGGATCCCTCCTTCCCTGCTCAGCCATTATTTTGGGGTGGGGGAAATAATGGTATCTGCACTAACAGAATTGCCAACTGGGATACATTCCCGATTCTTAAAAGACAGTCCAATTCATTTGAACAGTTTTCTTCATTTTGATTTATATAAATGTGATTCTGGAATAGCCAAAACAAGTTTATATATATTTTAAGCATTAAAGGGAGAATGTAACAGAGTTATACCAAATTCATCTACCTTGCATTCAAGGATCAATCTGAAAATTCCTGTTTGTGAATCACAATATTGTTTTTCAGGCTGATTGATGCTGAACAACAGAAAAGGAGGATTTATTGGCACAATTTAAAAACTTTTGAGTCATTTAAAGAGACCAAATAAATCCTTTTCTCATTTATGGTTTTTTTCTGAAAACTATTCTCTGTTTTCATCATAAAAAACAAGAAAGATATCCAATTCAAAAAATGTTAGAAATATAAAACACATGGAAATATGGTGAGTTCCACAGTGTGCTACATTCCTAAAATAACCTTGTACTTCTCACACAATGAAAAAGGGATGTGTTACAAAATCCTTTGTGAGATAGCAAAGGAAAACAGATCTAGCAAGAAAAGAAATGGAAATAGTGTTTAATCAAATACAGATAGTGAAGGAATAAATTCAATCTCTAAACCATAACAGGGCAGCATGACAGGCCTGCTTTTAATCCTATTACATGAGAAGAAGGCACATGCTAAGCTGGAAATTATTGCAATTATCTACACTGGTGATTTACAGGACGGGTGAGAAAAAAGTAATGAAACCAATTTCTCTCACTTGCACTGGAGGCCTTCTCAGGTCTCTGAACGTAGAGAATGGCAGAAGTTTATAGCAAAGGAATCTAATGCTAAAAAACACTGCAAAGACATTAAGAAATCTAATAAAATAATCAGAGTAGAATAGGGAGAGAAGAGTGAAGTTAAAAATTAAGGAAATCCTATTTATGAAATCCTTTTCTACAAGAATTTCTTACAGGCCATCCATCTGTGCTGTGTAACTCCTTTTGCCCCTCCATCCTTTCATTTAACAGAGTATGTAACGTTCTATTAGAAAAGATGGTATGGTTGATGCTCTTTGGGCCTAACACTAACCATTTGTTTCTCTGTGGATCTGAATTGGGATGGTCGTCTTTTTCTTATTTGGTAACTCTTATGGTTCCTAAAAGCCAACCCTGGTGGTCTGGCAGTAAAGATTCGGCACTCTCACCACCGTGGCCTGGGTTCATTTTCTGGTCAGGGAACCACATCAATCTGTTGGTTGTCATACTGTGGTGGCTGCATGTTGTGGTGATGCTGAAAGCTGTGCCACTGGGTCAACCCTGGTGAACTGGTTTCAGCGGAGTTTCCAGACAAAGACAGACTACGAAGAAGGACTTGGACACTTACTTCCAAAAAAAAAAATTGGTAATGAAAACCGTATGAATAGCAGTGGAGCATTGTCTGATATAGCGCTGGAGGGTGAGAGGACGGTGCAAAAAGACTGGGCAGGGTTCTGCTTTGCTGTAGACAATGTTGATAGGACTGGGAACTGACTCCAAGAGCACTAATAACAAATGGTTCCTACAATAGACTTTATCTTTACAGAATAAAATCTTCTGTCTTCTGTTTTTTAAGCTTGATATATTCAATGAGATCTTTTTATGTATTATGAAATCATTCTTTGCTAGGGGGAAATTAAGCAGTACCATGTTTGTAAAATGAGTCCGAGTTGGAGAGAAAATAAGTGGCTACAATCAGGTAATTATCTTACAGTTTCTTTCTTAATTATCCCCATCCTTGGGCACTTATCTCTGGGTCCTAATTTCTTCTGTGGCAAATTACCTCTTTCAGAACTTTAAAACCTTACTGTGACCTCCTAATTTAACCCCTCTGGCCTGGGCCCTCTGCTTATGATTGCCTTTCCTAATGCTGATTCTCCTTCCCATTCCTGATATGGATTCCTCTTGAAGACCTGGGGTCTATGAATCTGTCTCCCCACTCCTGCTTTATTGCACCTTCCCTGCCCTTCCTCCACCTCCCCTCCGCACCCCCAGACTCTCATTCACTCACTTACTGGGAAACCCTTCCCAGACAGCTAGCACTCTTCAGTTATGGTAAATATCTCCTCCCACCAAATCCTTCTGTAGGCTTTGCTTTTCCTTAAATGCGTTGGGAGAAATATATGACGACTATTATTTGATCACATCATCCTATAAGTTATTTGTCCATAGAGGGGCATACCTGCTGATCTATGAAAATAAATCCACAGGGAAAATATGGCTTCAATCAGAAGCTCCTGAGTCACTAAAGTGGGTGAAAATTCCACGTCTTTCTCTCAATTCTAAATTTACCAATCTTCCCAATTAGTCTCATATTATAGTTTACTCAGAAGAAATTACGATCAAGTTTGAATATGGTTGGGTATTTAGAGGAGGATCGATAACCTGGCTCTGGAGTTGTTTATCTTATAAACCCCACTGAAGTCCAATTACCATTGAATGTTAGACTCAAAGTAACTCCTGGCTTGCTGAAGTAACCAAACCCATAACTCACCTGTGCCCTATGCTGTCAGTTAGAGAAAGGCTCCCTTGTGAGATGGCTGCCCCTGGGGGATTGGTGGCTCCCCTATTCACCTAACTGGGGCTTTGTGCTGTCATTTTGTTTAGGAATATGTTCAAGATCCCCCCAAGTCACCCAGCGGCCACCCCCAGGGGCTCCATTTTCGCCCTCCAAGTTCCTCAAGTACGATGTGCCAAACAAGATCAAATGAGCAAGTGAGATAAGGTTATTTTGTGGCTCTTTTTATTGTTTTGCTATTTTCTGCGTGGAGGCAAAGACTAAAGATGTTTCACTTCTTTCATTTTGATGGAATATTTCTTTGGATCACACCTGTCTAACCCATCCCGAGAGACTTCATTAAGGCCTGATTTAGCAATAATAGGAATTGAGGAAATTTGAAACTTAAATATAATAACTACCTGTCATGACTGGTTAAAAATATGACAGTGATGCCACAGAGCCGTGATACTTCCCACTAATCAGAACATCTTCTTCCCGGACTTCTGCAGTCTAATTAAAATCAGCTTCCTAGGCAATTGTTTCCCATGTCTTCCTCATATCAGGCCGTTCCATCTGAACCTCTGAGATTCTAAAGCAGCTTTAGACCTCCAAGGTGAAGGTATGCTGCCGTAGCCAGATTACTGGAACACTGTCAGTCATTACTCCCTTACTCACACGCAATTATAAGAAAGCGGACTTGCAGCTAATTAGAAAAAGGCTGTTCCATTCACCAAAAGCTACCTTATGCTTTGGGAGGAGAAAAATACACGCTTTAAAAAAAGTGTAATGTTATGTGAAAGCCTATTTTTCAAATAAAGAAAAGCTTTGTGAAAGTTATGAATGTTTAAAAACAGGATTGAATTACCTTGTTGCTTTTTTTCTGGGTGAAATGGTTTCCTGACAGTCTATCTGAGATTCAGAGTCCTGCATTACACTAACTATGTTTAAACTCTCCAGGCAAGAGGAGGAGAAGGAAAGAGCAGGGATCTGACAGTGTGGGGGTTATGGGGGGGCTCACAACTCTGGAATGGCATCTAGTTCTAGGGAGTGGCACTAAGAGAGAACTACATTTGGTGTCCAGAATAGAAGTAAGTAAAATCTAGAGCCAAATAAATAGGTGGAACATAATATTGGTCTGAAGCGGGGAAGGAAAAAGACAAAAACTGGTCAAAGGCCTAGGGACTATGGTTGGAGACTATGTGACAGAGCAAGTGGTTCTGGAAGGTGGATGGTAGGCAGAGGAAGGCTCCACTTTGAAAGGTATCTGTGGCCATGCTTGGAAGATGAGGGAGCGTCTAAGTGTAGTGGGAAGATTACTTCTCCTTTATTTTGACTCAAGGCTTGAGATATGTTTAAGAGTGGAATGTAGAATAGGAAGCTAATTCCAGCTTCTAGTCATACCTCAGAAGCTCAGTAGCGTAACTGCCCTTGAGGACACACAAGGTCACTAAAAGCTGACAGAGACTCATAGCCAAGATCAACCTTGGGAAAAAACGTAAAGTGGTAGAATTTTTGTCAGAGTTGTTCTTTCGCCTTCCTCTTTATTCCCAAATAGCATGTCACTTAGGTGAAGGCGAGAGGCATCCACAGGCAATTTCTCATCTTTCAGGCAAGCGGTTTGTAAAATGTAGTTCCAGGAACCCTGGGGATTCCTGAAACCCTTTCAGGGAGTCCACAAGGTCAAAAGTACTTTCTGATGACACTAAGATGTTTGCCTTTTTACCCTCTCATTTTCTCATGAGTGTGCAGTGGAGTTTTCCAGTAACAGACTGAATGTAGAAGCATATGAGAATTTGACTCTTTTCTATTATGCCATTTGTTATTTGCAAAAACGTGAAATAATATCTGTCTTCTCACAATTAATTTTTTTGCTTTGGTAAATTTAGCTATTTTTTCATAAAAATACATTATCTATATGAACACATTATGTGCTTATTATTGCTAATTTTAAATAAATTTTTGAAAACATTTCTCAGTTTTAACTTCTGATATGGTTTACCACATAAGCAAAAGTGTCTGGGACCCTCAATAATTTTTATGAGTATAAAGAGGTCCTGAGAACAGAAAGCATGGGAAATATTACTTTAGGTCTATAAAGCCTCCCCATGCTCCCTGTTCTCAGGGTACGTAGAGTTGGCATCTGGTTCTGTGATACAGTGTTGAGGGCTCCATGCAGGCTTCTCTTGAAATCTCTCCCTATCAGCCTCTCACTGATATCTGATTTACCACCATTTGTAATTTCTTCATTTGGATTAAGTAATATAATGATATCATGATGAGCACCTGTATAATAAGACATGTGGCCAGCAGTTCCCAAACTTTAGGGTACATAGGAATAATGTGGATAATTTGTTAAATGGAGGTTACTCATCCTTTATTCTTTGGAATCAGTTTTGAAGGGTGTGGATCAGAAATCTGAATTTTCACATGGTCTTCAGCTTATTCTTAAGTAGGCAGTTGGAGGGCCACACTTTTTTTAAATATAATGGCCTATTTGTCTTTTCACTGCACGATCACCATCTACAGCAAAGTGCATGTCATATAATGAGATTTAAATAAATATCTGCTGAATGAAAGAATGAGGTCATACTGCTTTAGGTGCCTAGAGTAGAGAATCTCAGCAACTGCCTGGTGAGTCTCATTTCAGGAGGAGCGTGGGGATATTGAAATCCAGAATCCAGGACAACTTGAGGACAGTGAGAGCCTCAGGGAGGAAGTGGAAGGAGAACAGAGAACAGAAAAGGAGATGAATAGAAGCAACATTAGAGACTGAGTCCTTGCTGTAGATCTGACATTATGCTAAGACTTTACACATTTCACCTTATCTTAATTCCCATAACAACCTTGAGAGGAGAGTATTATCTCCATTTTGCTGTCACAGACATTCTCTCCCTACCTCCTCCCTCCGGGTTACACCAGAAATACAGTCGTCCCTCAGTATTCATGGGAAGAGTGGTTCCAGGACCCCCGCGGATACCAAAATCCACGGATGCTCAAGTCCCTTGGATAAAATGGTGAAGTATTTGCATATAACCTTATGCATATCCTTGCATGTATACTTTAAATTATCTCTAGATTACTTATAATACCTTATACAATGTAAATGCTACGTAAATAGTTGTTATACCGTATTGCTTAGTGAATGATGACTGGGAAAAAAAAGTCAGTACATGTTCAGCACAGACACAACCATCTAGGCCTTTCGATCTGCAGTTGGTTGAACCCACAGATGCGGAAACTGCAGATACGAGGGGCCGACTGTACATCTATCTACATCATATATCTACATCTACATCTTTTTTCTTTTTTTGTGTGTGTGAGGAAGATCAGCCCTGAGCTAACAGCCATGACAATCCTCCTCTTTTTGCTGAGCAAGACTGGCCCTGAGCTAACATCTATTGCCAATCCTCCTCCTTTTTTCCCTTTTTCTCCCCAAAGTCCCGGTAGATAATTGTATGTATGTAGTTGCACATCCTTCTAGTTGCTGTATGTGGGACGCCACCTCAGCACGGCAGGACAAGCGGTGCATTGGTGCACGCCCGGGATCCGAACCCGGGCCGCCAGTAGCGGAGCTGCGTGCACTTAACCGCTAAGCCACGGGGCCGGCCCCTACATCTACATCTTGTTGATTCTCACTACATCTATTTCTTACTACATCAGTTACGGCTCAAGACAGTCCAAAGGAATTTACTTTCTTCTCTCCTTTGGATAAGGTTGCCATATTTAGCAAAAACAAATAAAACAACAAAATGATGATGACCATTTAAATTCGAGTTTCATATATACAGTGTATACTTTTTTAGTATAATTTTGTCCAATGCAATATTTGGGACATATACTAAAAAATTATTCATTGCTTATCTGAAATTCAAATTTAACTGAATGTCCTGTATTTTATCTGGCAACCCTTCAGAAAAAAAAACAAACAGTTTTCCACAGCTCCTTTTCTAACTTTACTCCCAAGAGCAGCTCTCCCAAATCCTTTCAATTTCCCCTCTTTGTTATCTATCTTCTAGAAAGGTTCTACAATTTGAGAGAGAGTCATTTACCATTTTATTGCTGGGGAAACTGAGGCTCAGAGAGGCTAACATGGGCAGAGTCAGACTTCTCATGTGGTAGACCTTGGATTGTGACCTGGGTGTGCCTGCCTTGAAAGCTTCTTTTCTTTCCATCATTCTTCTTCCACACCACAGTATGCAATGGGGAAAAGAGAGTGTATCAGTCAGATTTTACCTATTTTTTGTAAATTTTCCCTTGTGTCTCTGTGTTAATTAGGGCATATTTTAAGCTGCTCGAAGAGACCAAATTATAACATTACAGTGATAGATGAGCAGTTTAGGCTGGTCTGGCAGAGCGACTTCAGAAGATCATTCTAAAATCCAGGTTTCTTTTGTTTCGTGGCTTCCTCTTCTTCTGGGTCACCATCATACCTACCTTCCAGCCCAGGGAAGAGAAAAGCAAAAAAGTGAGCAAGTCCACAGTAAGGAATTTTATTTTAAAAAATGGTACAGGGCCAGCCCCGTGGCTTAGCAGTTAAGTGCGCACGCTCCGGGTTCGGATCCCGGGCGCGCACCGACGCACCGCTTCTCCGGCCATGCTGAGGCCGCGTCCCACATACAGCAACTAGAAGGATGTGCAGCTGTGACATACAACTATCTACTGGGGTTTTGGGGGGAAAAAATAAATAAATAAATAAATAAATAAATAATAAAAATGTGGTACAGATATTGCACTTTCCACTTAGGAGACACACTGTCTAGTTACGTATGATTGTCCTCTTTAGTTTATTAATGTAGTTAAATTAATTATTTTCTAGCATCGAACCAATCTTGCACTCCCAGAATGAACTCAAATTAATAATGCATTATATTTTTTTATACAGTTCCAAATTTAGTTTGCTAATATTTTGTTAGGACTGTTGCTTTTATGAGTGTGATCTGTAATTTTCCTTTTTCATATTGTCTGTAACTAATTTTGGTCTCAAGTTATACCAGACGCAGAAAGTGTGTGGTAAAAAATGTACATATATTTTCTTGTCTCAGAAAGGATTTGCATAAGTTGGATTTATTTTGAAAGTTTGGTATAACTTGGTAAATACTTTTGGACAGTTTTTAAATGATTGATTTTTTTTAATGTCATGTAACAATTTATATTTTGCTCTTTAATATTGAGTCAGTTTTAGAAATTTATATTTTTCTAAGACTATGTCCATTTTGTCTCAGTCTTCTGATTTATGGCATAAAGACATATACTATTAACTTATTTTTTAAATCTCTTTTAAATTTTTTTTACTTATAATGTTGTCTATATGTGTCATTTCTCTCTCCCTGTTTCTCTTTTGCTTAATCAATTTTACCTGAGGTTTGTCAGTTTTAATAATGTTTTCAGCATATCAACTTTGGTTTCTTGATCTTCTCTATTTTGGCTCAGGCTTTTTTTTTTTTTTTTTTTGCATTAACGATTGACCTTCTCTTCTTTATTTCATTCTTTCTATTTTTTTTAGTTGATATTTTTCTGACTTCTCAAATTGTATGCTTAGCTTACTGACTTTCATCCTTTCCTCTTTTCTAATATAAGTATATAAGGTTATAAGTTTCCTTTAATATTGATTTAGCTACAGTTCAAAAGTTTTGATATAAAGTTTTCCATTATCTTTCAGTTCCAATTATTTTGTAATTTCCCGTACGGTTTTTTCTTGGTTTTTGAGTTATTTGGTTGTGTGTTTTGAAATTTCCAAATTATGAAAGTTTTAAATCCTTTTCTTGTTATTAGTGTATACCTCAGTTTTATTAAGAGCAGAGATTATGGGGTGCATGATTCTGGATCTTTAAAATCTTTTCAGGTTTTGGCCAAAACTTTCACTTTGTTATTTTTTGTTTTTTTAAATGATCCTGCTTCTTTTGGAAACATTTATCTCCAAGAAATAAGGGGCATCAGTTCAAACTCCCATTAAACAATTGTGTCAAGTGCCTGGGCTGTGCAAAAATCTCCCCCAACATTAATGTTGCATCTCCCTTCTTTCTTCTAACAATTCCACAGTGACTATCTAGCTCTTGACACACCTGAAATCTAAGCAATGTTCTGTTACCATCTTGGTGACAATGTGCTGAAGCACAGCCCCTCTGATACAGCTTACCACCCAGTTTCCATTCACGATCCTCAGGGCAGTTATTCCTGTCTACACGTTCAATCTTTGGTCACTGCTCAAAAACAGTTCCTTCCGATACCCTTTTCTTTCTCTTCAATTCTGACTAGACTCTGCTTCCTCTCATCCTCTGATTCCCCAACCAAGTCTTGCCATTATGCCCTCCTGAATCCCAAGATTCCCTTAAACCTAAATGACGAACCTCTTCAGAGTCCTCTTGCTAATCCTTATCACTCCCCTGAAACTGTAAATGCAGAGGACTTTGGGCCTAACAACTAGAAGATGGTGGGTTTTCTCTCTGTGGTCTGCAACTTGATCCTGTTGATTACTCCTTCTTTTTTTTTTTTTGTTTCCAGATTTATTGAAATATAATTGACATATAACATTGTGTAAGTTGAAGGTGTACATGTTGATTTGATACACGTATATTGCAGTATAATTACTGCTATAGCTTTAGCTAACACTTCCATCACATCACATAATTACCACTTCATTTTTGTGGTGAGAACATTTAAGATCCACTCTCTTAGCAATTTTCAAGTATACAATACAGTACTGTTAACTATAATCACAATGCTGTACATTAGATCCCCAGAACTTATTCATCTTCCAACTGGAAGTTTGTACCTTTAACCAACATCTTCCCAATTCCCCACCCCTCAGCCCCTGGTAGCTACCATTCTACTCTCTATTTCTATGAATTTGGCTTTTCTAGATTCCACATATAAGTGATATTGTGCAGTATTTGTCTTTGTCTGACTTATTTCTCTTAGCATCATGCACTTAAAGTCCATCCATGCTGTTGCGAATGACAGGATTTCCTTCTTTCTCACGGCTGAATGATATTCCATTGTGTGTGTATCCAGAATTGCGATTGCCAAATCATATAGTAGTTCTATTTTTAATTTTTTGAGGAACGTCCATACTGTTTCCATAGTTGCTGCACCAATTTACATTCCCACCAACAGTGCACAAGAGCTTCCTTTTCTCCCTACCCTCACCAACACTTGTTCTCTCTTGTCATTTTGATGATAGCTGTTCTAATAGGTGCGAGCTGATATCTCATTGTGGTTTAGATTGCATTTCCCTGATAGTTAGTGATGGGAACCTTTTCACATATCTGTTGCCCATTTGTATGTCTCTGGAAAAATGTTTTGTTTCTCTGTCCATTTTTAAGTTAGATTGTTTGGCTTTTTTTTATTGAGTTGTATGCATTTTTTATATATCTTGGATAGTGACCCCTAATCAGATATATGATTTGTAAATTTTTCTCCCATTCTGTAAGTTGCCTTTTTGTTTTGTTGATTTTTTTTTTCTTTTTTTTGCCGTGCAGAAGCTTTTTAGTTTGATATAGTGCCATTTATTTCTTTTTCTTTTGTTGCTTGTGCTTTTGGTGCTTTTGGTCATATTCAAAAAATTGTTACCAATACCAATGTCAAAGAGCTTTTCCCCTGTTTTCTTCTAGGAGTTTTATAGTTTCAGATCTTATGTTTAAGTCTATAATCCATTTCAAATTCATTTTTGTGAGTGGTGTAAGACAGAGGTCCAATTTCATTTTCTTGCATGTGGCTATGGAGTTTTCCCAACACCATTTACTGAAGAGACTCAAAGGTGCCCGCTTTCACCACTGTTATTCAACATAGTATTGAGTCCTAGGTAGAGCAATCATGCAAGATAAAGAAAGAAAAGGCAACCAAATCAGAAAGGAAGAAGTAAAATTATCTTTATTCACAGGTGATATGAACTTATATGTAGAAAACCCTGAAGATTTAACCAAAAAACTGTTGGAAATAATCGTCAAATTCAATAAAGTTGCAGGATATAAAATCAACATATGGAAATCAGTTGTGTTTCTATACACGAACAAAAAAATATCTGAAAAAGAAATTAAGAAAACAATTCCATTCATAATCACACCAAAAACAATAAAATACTTAGAAAAAAATTTAACCAAGGAGGCAAAATATCTATACACTGAAAACTACAACACTTTGATGGAAGAAACTGAAGAAGACACAAATGGAAAGATATCCCCTGCTCATGGATCAGAAGAATTAATACTGTGAAAATGTTCATACTACCCAAAACCATCTATAGATTCAAGGCCTCTCAAAATTCCAATGGCATTTTCCACAGAAATAGAAGAAACAATTTTAAAATTTGTATGGAATCACAAAAGACCCCAGAAAGCCAAAGCAGTGCTGAGAAAGAACAAAGCTGGAGGCATCACATTTCCTGATTTCAAACTATACTACAAAGCTATAGTAATCAAAACAGCATGACATTGGCATAAAAATAGACAACAGAGAGCCAGCCCTGATGGCCTAGCAGTTAACGTTCTGCACACTCCACTTCAACGGCCCGGGTTAGGTTCCTGTGCGTGGAACCACACCACTTGTCTGTCAGTGGCCATGCTGTGGCAGTGGCTCACCAAGGAGAACCAGCAGCACTTACAACTATACACAACCATATAATGGGGCTTTGGGGGGGAAAGGAAGAAAAAAAAAGGAGGAAGATTGGCAACAGATGTTAGCCTAGGGCGAATCTTCCCCTGCCAAAAAAAAAAAGACACATAAACTAACAGAATAGAAGAAAACCCAGAAATGAACTCCTGCACATACAGTCAACTAATATTTGACAAAGGAGCCATGAATACTCAATGGGGAAGTGATAGTCTCCCACCAATTGTCTTTCAAACCATTGTAGCAGAGCTTCAGTTCTCACCTGTCCCTTCTGAGAGATAAAGAATATTCCCGATTGTGACCTGAGCAACACAATCTGTCCACAGACGACCAAATTATGAGCAGCACAGAAATGATGTCCTCCTGTATCTGTGCTCAGCCCTGGGTCAATCTTCAGACCTGTCCCTGAAGACTGAGCTAAAATAAATCTTCTGCCAATTCTGCCATCTTAGAGTTCAGATGCAGTTTATTCCCACATATTTTGTTTCCAGAGATTTCTGTGAATTAAATCCATTTAGTGCAAGGCATACCAGATAACCTTTCTTAAGTGTAAATCTAATTATTTCTCCCCACTGCTTGAAATTTTTCAAAGGGTCCCTAAGGCCTCCCAAGGTAAATTTCACACCCCTTAAGAATAGTTACATCCAGCCAAGGTTTCTCTCTCAGATTCAACTGTACTCCATGGTTTCACGCTTTGGCTCCAGTCCTGTTGAACTCCCTGTAGGGCAAGTTCAGCACCTGACTTTTTCTTCTGGGCTTGCCCATGCTAGTCCCTCTGCCTGGAATGCCTCTCCCTAGGTGTCCACCTGATTACCTCCCACTAACCCTTCAGGTCCACTCTTAGACATCATTTCCTACAGGAAGCCTTCCCTGAAACCACCCTCTCCTCCCCCCAAGGTCTGTAATAGCTGCCTCTCCTATGTGATCTAAAAATACCCAGGACATCCCATATCAGTGCACTTACTACACTATATGAAAACGAAATGCTCATGTGCCTGTATCCCCCATTGGACTCTAAGCTCTCTGAAGATAGTTCACTGTTCTTATTCTTGTGTTTGGCACAAGACAGACAATGAATACTTGATCAATAGATATTATGTTCAATATTCTAATAGTTTAATACAGATTGGGAAAGAATTGGTTAATCAGCATTGGCTATAAAAGAGTAAGGATACTTTTTTATGGCTCAGCTAGATTTAGTTTTTAATCACCTAACCACTGTGAGCCCTAGTTTCCTACTCTATAAGATATGGAAATAATTGACTTTCCCACAGGGATATTGAGAGAATTGAACAAGATAATGAATATGAGATTGCTTTATAAAGTACAAAATGCTCTACAACTAGAAGGTGTTATTATCATCAGACATTTATTCTACTTGATTGATTGACTGATTGCATTAAAACTAAAGATTATTTGCACTTAAGTGCATCTAAAGCCAAGCATTTCTATTTTTTTTTTTTTCAAAATTACCAATTAGGAAATGAAAAGTTTAACCCTTTTCTTAAGAGAATCTCGGGCATTAAAGAGGATTTTTTTTTTAAGTAGGCAGAATGGATCATGGAGTGAGGGTTGGGTAATTGATTAAGCCCAGTAGAGCCTGATACTAGAGACTTTTGGGGAGAGAGGAAGCTCTGTCCTTCCAGGATACTGCCTTTGTCCTGCCTCAGCACTAATGGGTCAGGAGACCTCTGTGTACTCTAGTAGTTTCTCAATTTTTCTCTTCCTGAGTAGGTCATAGTTTCCCCTCACATCACATAACTACAACCCACCTACTGTTTTTCCTCTTCATCTTCATTCCATCTCCATCTTCATTTCCCAGATATTCTGATATATCAATATCAATATCTATATCCATTTGATATTATTTGAGATGGAATTTTAAGTTTTTTTATAATGTTAGCTCTCATATTTGATATCCTAGAATATAATCCCATTCTTCTGAGTTCTTCAAGTTTCTGTCCAAGGATTGCTTTCCTTCATAGAGGAGTTATAGTGTTTTAAACCTTTATCGCTTGGAACCAAATGGAACCTCTTGTGTCAGAGTAATGGCAAAACCCACTATTGACCTTTTCTTTCATCACAGAAACTCCAGAGAGAAGAGTACAACAATTAGCTTACCCCATTGTTATCTCCCTCTCCTTCCCTCTCATTCAAATAAGGGGAGACTAGGCATGAGAAGTATGACCTTCCTCCTTGGTCCATGCATATCACTTTAGGACTACAAGTTCCTATGAGACCATCGTCTTATCTTTCTACCCTTCAATTCAATAGCTTCTCTCTGTAAGGCAGAGTTTAACAATCAATGGGCTATGGTGCAGTTGTCAACCATGAAATGAATGGCTTATGGCTGTGGGGATGTGGGGTTTGTCTTCAGCCCCTAAAGGGGCTAGGCATGGCCTGAGATTTTCAGTCTTTTACTCTGGTGCTCTGTACACATAGTATCATTTTGTGTGTGTTTCTTGAGAACAATTGCAGAGCAGTGCTTAATGAACAGTACGTATATGGCAAGTAATTCAGGAGATCCTTATTGGTATTTCCACTTTAGCAACTCTGCAATGTTACCATAGGACACCAGGTGCTCCATTTTGATGATAACCCTAAATGTTGGCTGGAACAATGCTGAAGCAGCCTTTAGGACCACAGGCTGAGCCCCAGAACACTGGGGTTTAAAATCATAGCTAAAGACCAAGTATGGGCCAGAGGTAAAATAAAGACTGTTTTTAATCTATTGGGTAGACAGGGAACACATCCCAGTGTTTAATAAGGTAGAGGTGTTTGAGCTCTGTCTTGGGGCAATAATTTTGGCCAGTAGGAAGGGTCCTATTTAGTCAGACACTTAGTGCTGTAATATTAATATTCTCAGCCCTGGGAGATTTTGTCCTAAGTTGTGTGAAGAAAACCAAAAGGCTGTGAAGAAATACAGAGTCAGACTATCTTTGGGAAACCAAATAAAAGTGCTATAATACTTGTAGGAATGACATTTTCTTTCATTTTAGAGCAAGGTTTCTCAGCCTCAGCACTATTGACATTTTGGCCAGGTAACTGCTTTGGGGACTGACCTGTGCATTGTAGGGTGGTTAGCAGCATCACTGGCCTACTCACTAGCAGCATCACTGGCCTACTCTGTGAGTATTTGTGACAACCAAAAATGTTTCCAGAAATTGACATGTGTCTCCTGGGGGGGCAAAGTTGCCTGTCTATTGAGAAGTACTGCTATAGAGGAAGCAGTCTGCGGCAAAGCCAGCATCCTTGGGGAATTGATGTCAGCTGCAGTAACCAGTGCTGATTGAGATTATCACGTACTGGAGGTGAGAGGGACAACAGCCACAGCATTAGGAGCAATTTAAATGGCACTGAGGGAAATATGTGAGCCACAAGCAACACTGTGGTGCAAGAGGGGAAATAAGGAGCTTGGGTTCCCAATAACCACGCTAAGTGAGGTTGGGGAATCAAACACTTTGACCTTGACTGACAGTCCATTGCCCCATCCCTAGCAGTGTGGCCTAGGGGCATGAGGGTCATATACTTTCTATCATCACTCATTCATTGACCATTGAATACCACTATAGTCCAGTCACTGTGTTAGGGACTGAGGCTGAAATGAATGGATAGGGTGTTTGTAGCTACTATAGACCTATAAAAAAACAATTATAATATATATTAATAAATGGCATCATAACGACATTATAAGGTACAATAATAGAACAGGTGCAATACCTCATCATGCCTGAGGCCATCAGGGAAGTGTTTGAAGACACTAAAATTCTTAACCTGAGACTTGAAGGGTGAATGGCAATAAATTGGCAGGTAGATTTAGAAGATATGGAAAAGGCACTGAAGATAGAGGGTACAATGCATAAATAGCACAGAGAGGTGGCAGAACACGCTACATTCCTGGGTCAACACATAGTTACACATTGCAAGATGGTCATCCCTATGGGGGAGGTTTAAGAGATTTGGGGTTAGATGGGTCCGATAGTTACCTCTGCAACTATTATTCAAGCTTTTAATGTCTCTGTCTTCATGGAAATATGTGGTCTGCCAAAAAGAAGTGTATGCTAGATTCAATGCTCCCTGGCTAATGGAATTCTGGATGCTTATTTTATGTGGATGTGAAATGGGTGGGTAAAATGTAGCAAAGCCAAGATTCTGGTGTGACCTTAGTCACGGGGGCAGGTTACTGTATTCTGAGCTTGCCACATGATTCACATACAGGGACAATGGGAGAGGGAGGGGTGAAAGATCAAGACACAACCATCTTCAAAGAGAAAAGATCACATGAATATATAAGCCCTCAGTGACAGCATAGCGGGGTTCCACTTTTCTACGCAGTGGTTTACTTTCTAGCCGGTGTTTTTATTATTAATGATATTATTACCATTAATATTTTTAAATGAGGATCTGGCCCTCATCTCTTAAAAAACTGCAGAATAACTTGCCTGCTTTCCCTTTTTCTTAGATGGTCCTCTTTCCTTTGTTTACTTTGCATTGGTATGTTAATTTCTTACTCAAATGAGTCAGTAAAGATGGATGTGTTAAATTAGTTGAAAAGACATATTTACATGCCTCTGAAGAAAAGTACCAGCATCCTGAATCAGCACAGAACTTGAGAAAATACAGTAAAAGTCACGGCTTTTTCCACCCCGATGAGAGGAGAATTAGAAAGGATATTCTAACCACAGAACAGGAAAACATACTGAATACAAAAGAGTCACGTAGCAATCCGTTGTCAAATCCATTCAATCATCCCATAGGATCCTCATAATTCTGTTTAATCATGGATGGAAAACAAGAGAGACCTACAGGGCAGGCGTTGTTTCTGACCTAGTGTTCTGCTTGAGAAGAGACTCGTGCTTATTTTGATCCTGACTGATGGTCTCTATCCTGGCTCCATTATGTTCTCCTCTAATAATTAAAAAAAGAAAGTGTTCCAATACCCTGATTCTGGTGCTGACAATTCAGGTTAGATTCTGTCATAAAATTATGTTTTAAATATAAACCTCAGCTTAATTTCCAAATCAGTTTCTCCACATATAAATTATTTACTTACAAAATACACAAAGAATGAAAAGGCTTAAATGAATAAAAGTTGGAAAGGAAAAAACCACACAAGTTTAAAAATTAATTAGCTTTTACTAATGGTTGTCATGTTTCTATGTCAACCCCATGTGTTCAGGCAATTTTCACAACAAAATTGTCTATCACAATATCTATTTTAGAAGAATTTTTACAATAGACCTCATTAATTCTAATAGTCTGCCTCCAAATATATTTCCATATTTGTTCAGAAGAGTTTTGAAGGCTCTGTCATGTAGCTGATTTTTCCCCCCTTATGGTTGTACTTGTTAGTATTGAATAAGTAAGATTTATTTTCTCACCTTCAAATTGATTTTTTTTCCTTCAAATGGTGTTGCACGCAATATGGTAAAATATGTTAAAAGAGATTTCAAGTTTTGACACAAATTATGAAACAGAAAATTCAAAGCTTCTGTTGCCACCCCCATTGTCATTTCAGCCTCCCCATGCTCTCCTTCTGAAATGTTTTTATCGCATGTGGGTTCTAAGCTTCCAGGATTTTCTTGCAGTTATAATTCTTTAAAATGAGCATCTCTCCTAGAAAATAGACGCAGTCTGCTCCTTGTCTATAAAAAGCTGAAGGCATGTATGCTGCTCTGAATTCCCTCCCGAAGGCTCTGCAGTGGAGCAGTTGCATAGCTCGCTGTACTTATCTTGAATACTAAGGCTGCTTTTGAGTCGCTCTGTGCCAGAAGTGGAGTGAATATGACACCATTGTTTTGTGGAGGCGACCATGTGCATGTTGCCCTTCCATCCTCCCTGCTGGGAACTGATCCCCTTTTCTTAACTGTGTTGCCCCTGATAAGATTCCTTCAGATTCTTCAGATTCCTCTTGGTGAATCCCCAGCACACAGAGAATCGCTTCCTCTGTGACTGGTTCTTCCATTTGAGAGAGAGACACGTTCATCCCTCATTCTGTAACAGAATCGTAAATAGGAAGCTTCAACTGAAGCTTCCAGATACAATAGCTATGGAATTCCAACATGAGGTGCCAGGCCAGGATGCAGATTTTCAAGGAAATATTTGAGAATTGTTTTACAACTCTAGAACCCTCTCATCCACAAGAGGAAGATAAACAGACATAGAGCGTGGAGATTAAAAGAGCATCTTGGAAGGTAATTTATTAGGTGAGAGAGCTGTGGGGAGAAAAAGGGGCAGTGCCACTTAGCTCAAGCCTGGTGATGTGACAGGCAGGTCATTAGGGCCATTTGAAAAGCTTGACAAATGTTCCTGCAGTTGGCAGATGCAGAGGAGTGGTGTGGTCTCATGCCTGCCCACAGCAGCCTAGTAAAGACTATTTGGAGAAGGTGCTGCATCTGCAAAGTATTCTCCTGGGATTGTAGGTCACAGGCATGTACGTCCCAGAGAGCAGATGTGGAAACAGCAGTGGGAAGTTAAACCCGGGGTCTGTTTAAAAGACTTATTTTATGCGGTGTGGCTATCAGGGCAAGGGGAACACAGAAGCTATGGATTTTCAACCAAGGGCGATGCTGAGTGGGTAGAGGAGTGACCAGCTGATGGAGAGGGCCCAGCTACATCAAAGCAACTGCAGTCAAGAGGCCCCAGCACCTAAGAATCTTGGGATGTATCCATGAGACAGTCCGAGTCGGAAATGAGATAGAAAGACAAAGCCTGCCTTGCTCCTTCCAGGAGGCTTGTCTCTGAAGGCATGGTGTCTGTTTACACCTGGGGCGGCCTGGAGGGGTCTTATCTTTGAATGAAGATTGAAGTGTGGATTCTGTAGGATTGTAGTCTTAATTTCTTCTTCTTTTTTTTTTTTTTGGGGGGAGGAAGACCAGCCCTGAGCTAACATCCCTAACATCCGATGCCAATCCTCCTCTTTTTTCTGAGGAAGATTGGCCCTGGGATAACATCCGTGCCCATCTTCCTCTACTTTATATGGGATGCCGCCACAGCATGGCTTGACGAGTGGTGTGTTGGTGCGCGCCCGGGATCCGAACCTGCGAACCCTGGGCCGCCAAAGCGGAGCGCACGCACTTAACCACTACGCCACTGGGCCGGCCCTCGAAGTCTTAATTTCTGAATTAAAAGTGCATTCTGTGACAAAATGTTAATAATGACTTAGTGACATAAGAGCGATCAGAAAAGTCATTGGACAGCCCAAGTTTCCATCTGAAGTGCAGTGGAAGGACAATCACGACTAAGAAGGTTTAGAGGGAGAGAGGGGGTGGTGGTGGCAAATAAATGTGCTTTAATGGTTTTATCCCAGGAATCCACTTGATCATTTTTTTTTTCCTAATACCAACTTGGATTCTCTTCCTTGATCTTAATGTCTCGAGGAGGCAGGGACATGGGTTCCTAGGTTTTTCTGAGACCCTATATGGAGCAAGAAAGAATCATATGCACCGTAAACCAAGGCCCAAATAACCCACAGAGTGTAAACCATACTTGACAAGCAGTGCTTGCTCTCAGGAGCAGAAGGCTGGGAAAGGTCTTAAGGGTAGATCTAGAACCATTTGTTATTGGTTAGCAGGCCTCTGGGAAAGGGTGATATAAACTTTTTTAAAATGAACTCTTAAGAATTACATGACTGTAGATGAAATCTAAGTACACATTGTGAATCACTGAAAAATACTTTCCCTGTAAAGTGACAGTTTCTTCATATAAGTTCCTAGTTCTTCCCTCCCTTCCCCTCCCTTCCCCCACCCTTTCTTTTCTCCCTCCTCCCCCATCCCACAATTTGATGTTCATATGCATACCCAGGGCTAGAAGTCAAAAATGATGTAGAAAAATGATGGTGAACTAATCACCTAAGAACTTGTTTTCCTTCCAACATAAGTTTTTGCCGTGCTTATGACAGGAACTTTCTTTATAACTTTAATAATTAAAAATCTTTGTAAGTATTTAGTGATGGAAGACTTCTGAAGAGAACTTGAGGCCCATGTCTTCAACTACTGGAGCTTTGGTATTTTGAAGGGCACTGAGAAAGAACCTCTCCTGAGGGTGCAGCCACCCTGAGTGTGGGTGGCAAAAACTTCAGAGGCTCTGCATCCCAGCCAGGATACTAGATGGAGCTAGTCACTGTCGGGGGCTGTAGAGCATGTGGTTAAAAGCTTAGGTACCAGAATTCTACTGCATGTGTCAAATTCTGGCTCCACAGCCGGAATTCTACAATTTATATGAACTTCTACAATTTATATAAACTCTCTGTGCCTCAGTTTCTTCAATTGCAAAAGGAGTGTGGTAATAATACCTCATGTGATCATTAACAGGTTTAAATGAAACAGGTATTTAGAATTCTCTGGCACATGGCACTCCTAACATATTCTTTTATCATGATTCTGTGGCTTCTTCCCTCTCAACCAGGAGACATAAGAGAGGAGGAATTGCCTGCTGGATTTTGACAAAATTGAACCCTAAGGGAAGAACAAGAAAAGGAGAAATTCTAGGATTTTTTAAATAGAGTCAAGTGGACTCTAGGCATTGATATTTCCCTCTGAAGGGAGCGCTGGGGCCACATCAAAATTAACAGAGCCGGAGATGCCTACTGTAGGGTGCTTAGAGACTTCCGAGAAAGGACTATACTTGTGTCAACCTAGTGAGTGGGGAATGGTTGGGCTTGCCTGAGGTCTTCCGAGGAACAGACACAGGTGAATTTGGGGCCTAATACTCCATCTTTGTATCTTAAACTCAGCTTAGAAATAATTTGTTGTATTTTTGCAAGAAGGCTCATCTGCTGCTCTCATTATTGCTTCCATGGGATGGTAACGAGGCTTTCTCCAAAGTGCCAGTTAAAAGCTCCAGCCCTTTGTTTTGTTTGTAACTGCTCTAGTGCAAGCAAAGACTGAATGATGTCAGCAGGATAGCCCGGAGGTAAGAACAGCTGGGTCCCGGTCCGCTGCAAGGTTTCAGTGAGAAAGAGAAATGAAGGTTTGGATCTGGCAACATCTGTCTGAATTTATTTGAAGAAGCCAGATTGGAGCTGCTCAAGGGGAGATTTATAACGCTATCTTCTTGCAGTGCCTGGCATGTGGCTGCTCAACAAATATTTGCTGTATAAATGAGTAATTCAGAAAAGAAGAATAAAGTGGGATGGAAGTGGATGCAGACTAGGAAGATTTCAGGGCGTGGGGGGAGAAAGAAGGGAAGGGAAGCCATGTGGGATGAGAAAGATGTTCGTGTCAGAAAGAGTAGGGCATTGAACCCCGCTGCTGAGGGTGGTATGAAGGGCAGAGCAGCTTCTCAGGAGTCTATGGAGGAAGAATGCCAAAGAAAGTGATGGGAAGGAGAAGGCAAAGAGGAAAAGCAAAACAACTCCACTTGTCTAAGATCTATGAAATATCTGCACGTATTTGAACTCTGAGAAAAGAATAACAATATAGATTCTGCAACAAGGGGCAGAAACAAGATACAGTAGTTCCCCTTTATCTGGGAGGGATAGGGTCTAAGATCCCCAGTGGATGCCTGAAACCCTGCAGCTGTAGACAGTACAGAACCCTATATATACATACTATGTTCCTTTCACAAAAAGGAAGTGCTTTACACCTTCTCTCTGGGGTATCCGAATTGCCAGCATCACTGTTCTTGTGTTTTGGGCCATCATTGAGTAAAATAAGGGTTGCTTGAATACAAGCAGTGTGATACTGTGGCAGTGGATCTGATAACTGAGATGGTTACTAAGTGACTAATGGGCGGGTAGCATACACGGTGTGCATACGATGGACCAAGGGATGATTCTCATCTGGGGCAGGACGGAGCAGGAGGATGTGAGATTTTCATGACGCTACTCAGAATGGCATGTGCAATTGAAAACTTATGAATTATTTCTGGAATTTTTCCATTTAATATTTTCAGACTGTGATTGACTGTGGGTAACTGAAACTGCAGAAAACAAAACTACCAACAAGGGGGGACTGCTACAGTGAGCGGCGGTGAGGGTGAGAGCATTTCCTTGGAGCAAGAGAGGACTAAGGAAGTCCATGCAAAGATCACATGGAGCTGCTCTGAAAGGGGGAGCAGGTAGCAGGCACGGCAATCCCTCTAGAAGGCAGCCAGTGGAGATGCAAAGAGAAAAATGAGAGGAGAAGAATTAGAGAAACAAGAATGGAGGGAAATGGAAATGGTAGTTTGTTATGTTTATTTTATACTGTCAGTGAGGGTTAGTGGATAAAGTACTTCCCTCTCTCTCTCCTCTCCTTCCCTCCCCTGTTTCCTTTCTTTTTTGGAGGGGGAAGTTTGCAAGCTTCATATTAAATATACAGCATAGAAATTTAGCTTTGTACAATAACCTTTGAGCTCATGAGGCCATGTGTGTGAAACGATTTTAATGAGTATAAATGCAAATGTAAAAGGTGGTTATTAAGCCTGAGAACCTTCTCGTCTCTCTCCCGCTCCCAGGGAAGAGGTGTCTTGGGTTAAGTCTACGGTGACCAAAGGAGAGTCAGATGTAAAGTGCTGTTTTTTTTCCTGCAAAAATTACTTCAGAGTGAAATTGTAAAACAAAAAGCTTGGCTCCAAAAAGACCTCTGGGTATAACATTAGCAGCGTGGTGGTTTATGGAAATAGTTCGGGGCAGCTGCATTCTGGCCAGCTGCCTGAATCCAAACATCTCCCCTTGGGTCTCTGACTTGGACCTGACTAAACTAATTTAGCCTGAGCATGAGGCACACTATTCACATCAAAAGAATATACTTAAGTAGATATAATGCAGCCTTCCCCTGGGGCTAGTTTTGCTTTGCGCTAGACAGGAGCTTGGCTGCCATCTGGAAAGATGTCCTAACTTCACTGTTGAGCCAATAAAGCCCGAATAATGTGAAATGGCATAAGCTTTTAAGTCAGTCCCCTGGCTAGGAAAGTCTGCAGCAGGGGTGGGAGAGGTTATTGGTAGGTGAGTGGCAGAAGAACACTAGAAATGCAGTCCCAGCCAGGCCAAGCCCCTAATTGAATTCCACAAAGGGAATCACTCCAGAATAAGAGAATAGTGTGCTGGTTATGGCAACAGACTTTTAGGTCAACAAGACACAGGTTCAAATCCCCAGCTTGGCCCCTTAGTCACGTGGCCAAGTTATCTAATCTCTCTGAACCAGTTTCCTCATAAATAAAGTGAGGAAAATAACACCAACCTCAGTGGCGTTTTCTAAGGTTTAAATAAAACATATGTGTAAAGCATTTAGCGCATAGTGGTTTTCAACTCTGGCTGCACCCTGGAATCAACTAGGAAGGATTTAAAATAATCCCCATGCTCCGCCTCACTCCAGACCTATTCAGTCAGAATCTCAGAGACTGGCACCCAGTATTTGTATGTGTCGAAGGCTCCCATGTGATTCTGACTCACCATGAGGGTTGAGAACCATTGTGAACCGTATACTGACCGCTCAAGAAAGAATAGCCACAGCAGAAAGACTTCCATGACAAAATACTGGAAAAGTATTTACCACAGTGCTTAGCTTATAGTAAGCACTCAGAAAACAGTAGCTATTTTCTATTCCCCCTAACTTTATTAAGCCATGTTAATGATGACTTATATTTGCTTTTTAGTGTGGAGTAATTGAGCTTATTTATAGGCAGTAGAGAATACAAAGTATCAATTTCACTCTGAAGAGTGTCAAGTGTGGTAAAAGACAGCACATCAAACCTTAAAGATATTGGGCTAAGGGAATATGATTTCTCTAAGTACAGTGACAAATTGTTGTCAAAATAAGTCAATATTTGTAGTTTCTTATGAAGTCTTAGTGGAGAGGCAGGAGAGCAGAGTAGCTAAGAGTGTGATCTCCCAAGGCTGACTGTCCAACCCTGACTCAATCACTTATTAGCTTGGTGACCCTGAGCAGGTTATTTAACCTCTCTGTGCCTCAGTTTCTTCACTGACAAAATGGAGATAATAATAGTACCTGCATCAGGGATGTTGTGAGGAGTAAATAAGTTAATATAAGTAAAGCACTCTCAACAGAGTCTGGCAGTTAGTGATTACAAACCACTAGCTAATAGTATTAGAGAGATGATTTTAAGTGTTCTTAAATTTGTCAAGATCTCTAGGTCAGAAGGTGATTGCATTATAAAGTAATATGCTATGGTTCTCAAACTCTGGTACCCCTCAGAATCCCCTGGGAATCTTGTTAAAAGTCAAAATTCTGAGTAAATCTGACACACAAAATTCAAGAACCTCTACTATTGTGGTAATATGAAAATACTAGATGTATTAGTCTGGATTTTACAGATGAATAGAACTAATGAATACTTGACAATCCCATGTATGAGATTACAAAAGTGAAATAATTATAAAATAATTTCAACAGTGATGATATAACATTAAAATAAAACAAAATGATATATAAAGAATTTCAATGAAATTTATTAAATTAACCTTCTGTATTGAATAAATTTCAGATCAATAAATATTGATTGTGTCATCTTGAAAGGAAAAGGTAATTTCTATATTCCAAAGATGCAGCATGATGAATTTTTGGTGAGGAAGGATGAGCACTAACATGGACCAGATAGCATGAGCCTTGAATATATATCATATTTCAATCCTATCACTTGCATCATATATATATATATGATATGATATATCTATTACCTATCTATTGAAATTATTGAATCATGTGATTATGGAGGCTAAGTCCCAGATCTGCAGTCAGAAAGCTGGAGACCCAGGAGAATCACTGGTACAGTTCCAACCTGAGTCCAAAGGCGAGAACAGTAAGTTCCAATCTGAGTCTGAATCCTAAGGCAAGAACAAGATGTCTCAGTTTGAAGATAGCCAGGAAGAGAGAAAAGAATTCTTTCTTATTCAATCTTTTATACTATTCAAGCCTTCAACGGATTAGACTAGGCCCACTCATATTGGGGAGGGCCATGTGTTTGACTCAGTCTACTGATTGAAATGTTAATCTCATCCAGGAACACCCTCACAGACATGCCCAGCATTGATGCTTAGGCAAATATCTGGGAATCAAAATATGATTTTTAGTCCCAGTGTTGCCAATTATCACCTACTATTGTGTACTAAAGAAAGTTATAATCTACTGTGCCCTAATTTCTCTTTTGTGAAATGGAGATAAAATCTGCTCTAACTCATCGAGTTCTTTTGAGGAGTGAATGAGATAATCACCATTTATGCAGGAAACAAATTTGTATTTTCTGAAATACCTTAGTAAGTTAACAGTATTATTTTATTATTGGTGTATAACAATTTCTTTGTTACAATTGTTTGTAATCTACCCTGTTTCGATAGGATATAACGTGAAATAACCACACTGAGTCACAATAAAATAAAATAAAATTTCCACCAGCCCACACATCCTTTGTTGTTTAGGTCTGATAGCCAGAAACAAGCACAACTTTGATGAGGACAGAGAAAGAAAAATATGAAAAGTTTGAAGGATAAAGATTGATTAATATCTTTTCTTGAAATGTTAATTTTATTGCAACCTCCAATAAAAAATCATATTTAACTCTCTTTCCCATGGTTTATAGATGGAAACAGTGCCTGCTATTGGGGAATAATGATAACAATTATGGAATTAAAATATAATTAAAAATAAACTGGGAGGAGTTTTAACCTTGACTAAATCATCTCCCTAATTCACTGCTAGAGATGTGATGTCTAAAGCAGAATAATTTGAAAAGCTATACTGTCCCAAAGTTTCCTTTTAGAATGTCCTTCGCAATGTTCAGCATTCTTTTTTATTTCCTTGATAGAATCTAGCCTCATAGATATGCCATATTTAGCTAACTTTCCTCTTCAAAGACCAATGCCAAAGACTAATAATTTCTGTGATATAAAAAGAGCCAGGACCCTGGAAACAAGAGTATTAGGGACCTCTCTTCTCTTCCTCCACTCAAAGGGAGAGAGTTAGACGGAGGAAGGTAATTTTGAGCTTATAAAATATTTTGGAAATCTTTCTTTGAGTAAGGCTTATGACCCCCCTGGCATGGAGAACATCAGGAGACACTAAAAGCTCCTAAGGAAGTTTTCCAAAAGTTTTCTGCTTCTTTCTATATCCTTTCAAATTACCTGTGGGCCCTAGAGCCATTTCTATAAGCGACCAGTCCCTAGCAAGCATAATAAATACTTCATTATGCTTCAAGGTCTTCCCTGAGAAGGTGACTCATGATTTATGAATCCCCTTTTGCTCGATAGCAATTATGATGACAGTCAAATGGCTGGATCCTAACCAAAGTGTCAGAAAGGCTGCTTCACTGAGCAGGTGGTACGGAGCAGCATCAGGAGAGCAGAGCTGAGAGAGGGCACGTACCCCTCAAACTTCCCAAAGGGAAAAAGAATTCTTTCAAAAACAATATAGAATCAACCAAATTATATAAAATCCTCTGTGTAAATTGTGAAGCATAAGCTACAGTTCCATTCTACAATAGTGTATGAATCATAAATATTTCAAAATAGGAAAAATTACCAAGAATATTTGATAAAAAGTCACTGAAATGATATTTCAGTCCTAACACTTGTGGAGAGGCCCATACTACCTGGGCCACATTATGTGCCCATCCTTTCTTGCCAAAAATTTGTCATGCTGCATCTTTGGAATACAGAAATTACTTTTTCCTTTGGAGATAATGCAATTGATATTCATTGATCTGAAATTTAATTATTCAATATAGGACATTAATTTAGTAAATTTCATTGAAATTCCTGATATATCATTTTGTTTTATTTTAATGTTATATCATCTCTGTCAAAATTATTTTATAATTATTTTACATTTGTTATCTTGTACATGAGATTGTTAAATATTCATCACTTTACTGATTTTTGAATCTTTTATTTGATATTTTATCACCAGGTGTAGTTCTTTTTTCTTCTATTTTTTTCCCCCAAATTCTGAAGGTCACAGATGTTTTATTGAATTCTTTGAAAAAACCAAGCACCACCATTTGCTCTGCTTATCTCTGAGGTTCTCTTTGCCATTCTTTCTCCTGAACTGCAGAAGGTGGTGCTCTCTTTCTATAAACATTTGATTAAAAGATTATTAATCTTGTTTTGATAGAATCTTATGATTTCCGGAAAGGTGGCAAATTAACATTTGACTTTTTCTTTGCAGCCAACTCAGAGAAGGCTATGAAGGAAGAAGGAAGTTGACGGATCTCAGAACTTAATGTAAAAATTCTGATAAATCTGTAAAAAGAAAAATGATTAGGACTCCTATAGGAATAGGGCCAAAATTCCAGCAGAAAGAAAGAGGGCAGGGCCCTATGCATGGACAGTAGTCTGGGAAAACTTTCTTATTGTCTCCTTTTTCCTTTTCTGCATTTCCCTGAATAGAATAGCACCCACTACCATTATGGTACAAAATCCAGCAGCCCCAGCCCATGCCTGGAGCTGGGCTGGGCTGGAAATTGATTAACAATGTGTGGTGGTGCCATGATGCTTTGCCCAGGTTGCCCCTTTAACACTGAAGTATTCATCCTCCAGCTAGTGGTAGAGTTGGGGGCTGACATCTCCTAGCTGAGTCCCTCTGGAGGACTTCCCTCAACTGACTGCTAGCCTCTGTCTCAGAATCTGCCTCCTGGGGAACCCAACCTGGTTGCAATTTGATCTGCTAGATCTTGAATAAACTCCTTCACCACTTCTATTTCTTGGGCCCAGGGATTACAAATCAGGAGGTAGCTATTGGAAGAACGAAGTCAGAGGTGTAGGGAGTTTCTCTGAGGGGCTGAGTCAAGGTTACCTGGTGATTTAGGCACAAACAGGAAGTTGTTAAGACCAAACTAACACTAGAGACTCTCTGAGTTGAGGCACATCTTCTGCATTCACATCCCACATTTCCAAGGAGAGACACAAGCCGAGAGGGACCTCCCTCTGATGAACCAATGACGATACAATAAACTATGATTATCTCAACTCTCTGAACTTGAGGTTAAAAAAAAGATTCATTTCTAACTCTTCTTAGTCAAATCGATCTGCTTTTACCTCAAATTCAATTGTATATGTTTACTTTGAACTGTGGATTTGAAAATGGCTCTATAGTAGTATATTGTTCAGTAAATGCTACAAATATTCCTATTTACGATTGACCATTTTGTTAAGCAAATGAGTCTTTTTTCAACTCCTTGCAATTCTGAATAATACCTATTCTTTTCAGATGAAAAATATATTTCAATACAAATAAACGAGTCTCAGTACAGTTTACTAAAGATTGTTGTTTTCACAGAAGTAACTGTAGATTCCAAATGGTTCTATGGGTCCATAAATCCAGAAACTATCAGAACAGAGAAACCATCAACCTCAGATAAACATTCATACAAATGAACTTCATCATTTGGAGTTTATGCCCCATCAAGTGGAGTATTAGTTCAGATTACTTCTCACCTGCATTTTTGCAGGTGGTGGTGTCAGATAGAAGTGAGACTGAGAATTTTACACCAAAGCCCTTTACCTGAAGGGGCACCACTGGAACAGGCTGTTATGGCAAATGTTATGTAATTGCCAAACTGGAATATGCTCTGCCCAGCCCCTCTATAATGACCTGTGTGTAGACAATCCGCCCACTCTAGTAGTTGGGTTTCCATGGCTAAACCATCTCTTCTAAATAATACCTAAAAAGATGTGTATCACAAGACTCTAAATGATCATTCAGGAAAGTATACTCTGAGTACAAGTAAGCTTATGTTGTTCAAACGGTTGTATACTTTATTAAATAGTAAATTCAGAAGTGTACAAATAAATGGATAAAACTGTACTATATATTTGGGGTTATCTGCTGAAGTTTTTTTTCCTTTTGTATAATGAAACATTGAGGTGGGAGAAACTAAAGGACATTTTTAAATGTTTTATTTTTTCTTTGAAAATCAACTTGAGGCATAATTTATACACAAAAAATGCGCCTTTTAAGAGTTTTGCCCCTTTGCAGTCAGTCTGCTCCCACTCTCAGCCCCAGGTAACCACTTCTCCACTTTCTTTCACCATATATTTACTTAGCATTTCATAAGCATTTGCTTAGATTTCATACAAATCTACAAATAGTATGCATTCATTTGTGTCTGGCTTCCTTTGCTCTGTGTAATGTTTTTGAGATTCATCTATATTGTTCTGTATATCAGTGATTTGTTTATTTTAACTGCTGAGTGGTATTCAGTTGTTTGAATATACCCCATTTTGTTTGTCCATTCATGTGTTGGTGGATATTTGGATTGTTATCAGGTTTTGGCTAATATGAATAAATCTGTTATGTTTAAGTCTTTTTGTGGACATATTTCAAAAATTATTTTAAACATTTATTTTGGAATAATTTTAGATTTACAGAAAAATTATGATAGTATGAAGTGTTCCTGTACAACCTTACCCCACCTTCCCCTAACGTTGACATCTTACATAACCATGGTACATTTGTTAAAACTAAGAAATTAACATTGGTATAGTGCTATTAACTAGACTTTATTCATATCTCACCAGTTTTTCCACTGATGTCCTTTTTCTGTTCCAAGATCCAATCCAGGGTACCACATTGCATTTAGTAATCATGTCTTCCTAATCTCCTCTCATCCATGACAGTTTCTCAGTCTTTATTTTCTTTCATAATCTTAACAGTTTTGAAGAGTACCATTCAGGTATTTTATAGAATGTCCCTCAAATCAAGCACATTGTCTGATGTTTTCTCATGATTACTTATGGTTATTGGTTTTTGTGAAAAATGCCAGAGAGGCAAAGGGCCCTTCTTATAGCATTGTATTAGGGGTTACACAATATCAACATGACTTATCACTGCTAATATTAATCTTGATCACTTGGTGTCTACCAGATTTCTCCACCAAAAATTTGCTATTTTCCCCCTTTCCAGACTCTCTTCTTTGAAAGCAAGTCAGTAAGTCCAAGGCACACTCAAGGGTAGAGGAATAAAACTCTACCTCTTTGAGGGGGGAAATATCTACACATATTACTTAAAATTCTTCTGTAAGGAAGATTTGTCCCCCCCCCCCCATTTTCTCATTTATTTAATAATTTATATCCATATGGACTCATGATATTTCTTTTATTCTTTGGGTTTGTATTAATTTCCTATTGCTGCTGTAACAAATTACCATAAATTTAGTAGCTTAAAACAACACAAATTTATTATCTTGCAGTTATAGTGTGTAGAAGTTCAAAATGGGTCTTATTGAGCTCAAATCAAGGTGCTACCAGGACTGCAATCCTTTCTGGAAGCTCTAGTGGAGAATGCATTTTCTTGCTTTTTATAGTTTCTGGCGGCCATCTGCATTTCCTGTTTCCTGACCTCCTTCCATCTTCAAGGCAATAATGTCCTGTTGAGTCTTTAACACACTTTAATTCTCAGACACTGATTCCGCTGCTTGCCTTTTCCACTTTATAAGGACCTTTATGATTAAGTTGGGCCTACCCACAAAATTCATGATAAATTCTCCATCTCAAGGTCAGCTGATTAGCAACCTTTATTCTATCTGCAACCTTAATTCCTTTTGGCATGTAATGTAACATAGTCACAGGTTCTGAGGATTAGGATGTGGACATCTTTGGATCCCTATTGGTCCACACTGGTCATTATTCTGCTTATTGCATGGTTATAATCTAATACTACATAAGTTTTTTCTTGCTTAATTGTTCTAGCTTTAGCTCTTTCAGGTTGGTTTCTGTGTCTTTGGGGCATATCTCCATCATTTTTTTTTTTTTTTGTGAGGAAGATCAGCCCTGAGCTAACATCCATGCTAATCCTCCTCTTTTTGCTGAGGAAGACCGGCTCTGAGCTAACATCTATTGCCAATCTTCCTCCTTTTTTTTCCCCAAAGCCCCAGTATATAGTTGTATGTCATAGTTGCACATCCTTTTAGCTGTTGTATGTGGGACGCGGCCTCAGCATGGACGGAGATGCAGTGCGTTGGTGCATGCCTGGAATCCGAACCGGGCCGCCAGCAGTATAGCGAGCGTGCGCACTTAACCACTAAGCCATGGGGCCGGCCCCTCCATCATTTTTTTTAGCAGTTTCTTACTTTCTGGCATGACAAGATGCTCCAGGGGTATCTTGTATTTTCCCTATCCCAGCCTTAGAATTAGCCATTTCTCCAAGGAGTCCTGGTTCCCTTTATTAGAGAAGGGTATTTAGAAACCAAGATCTGGATACTGGGTATACTTATTGCTACTCGGGTGTCACTGCTTCTAACCCTTCTTGGTAGACGGATCTGGGATATATATATGTATGTATAGTAACCCATGTGTACACACACATCCTTAATTATTTCTGCATCTGACTATCTGTATATATACATTTAAAAAAACATGTGTTCATATTTATTTCTCCAACTCTAATCCAGTACTACAAGGTTTGTTCTAGAATTCTCTGCTTGCTTATTTGTAACTTCTTTGTCTGACAGTGAGAGATCTGGCTCCCATTGTCAACAATTTATTTACTTATTGCTCAGTCCTGGTATACATGTAAAATAGTTTCAGAATGTCTAACCCAGACCTCTGTGAGAAAAAAATTTGTCAAATAAAGTACAGTCTTTATGTACAGTCTTTTTGTCTTTTACCACACAGTTTCCAATCAAAATACCATTTTCAAACTATCTTGTCAGATATTTTTTTTCCCCAAAGCCTTCGGTGAGGTTGTATCATGCATTTGTAATACAGTTAGATTCATTTTTCACTGTTTGCATTCCACTCTGGGATCCCCTGTCTTTCTGGCTGATTTTTAAAAATTTGCATACAGCAGTGTTCATTCTTTTTAATGTGCAGTTCTATGGGTTGTGACAAATTCATAAAGTCATATATCCATCAACCCAGTAGCATACAAAGTTATTCCATCATTCTAAAAATTCCTCTATAGTAGTCCATCACTCTGTCCTTCCTCCAACCCCTGACAACCAATGATTGATTTTCCATCCGTATAGTTTTCCTTTTCAATAATGTCATATAAATGGAATTATACAATAAATAGCCTTTAAGTTTAACATTTTTCACTTAGCAAAGTGCATTTAAGATCTACACATCTTGTTGTGTGAATCAACAGCTTGTTCCTTTTTATTGCTGAGTAATATTCCATTGTCTTACCACAGTTTGTTACCTATGGAAGAATCTCTAGATTGTTTCCAGCTTGAGGTGATTATGAAAAAAAGCTGCTATAAACATTTGAATGCAAGTTTTATTTTACTTTATTTTTTGTTAACATGAGTTTTAATTCATTTGGATAAATACCTAAGTGCATGATTAGTGAGTCATATGGTAAGTGTACGTTTACATTTTCTCAAAAGTAAACCATCTCCCAAAGTGTCTGCATTTTGCATTTCCACCAGCAATGAATGAGCATTATTTTTGCTTCACATCCTTATAGCATTTGGTATTGTCAGTTTTTAAAATTTATTTAACAATTTTAATAGGTATTTAGCAGTATCTTGTTTTCATTTTAATCTGCATTTCCCTAATGATGACTGATCATGAGCATCCCTTCATATGATTATTTTCGACTTCCATATAATCTTTAGTGAAGTCTCGATATCTTTTACCCCCCTTTTAATTGAATTGTTTGTTTTCTTATTGTTGAGTTATAAGTATTCTTCCTATATTCTGGATACAAATCTTTATTCAGATATGAGATTTGCAAATATTTTCTCCAAGTCCGTGGCTTGTCTTTTCATTTTTTTTTTTTTTTCCATGAGGAAGATTGCCCCTGAGCTCAAATCTGTGCCAATCTTCCTCTATGTTGTATGTGGGACACTATCACAGGATGGCTTGATGAGCAATGTGTAGGTCTGCACCGGGGATCCGAACCCATGAAGCCCAGGCCGCCTAAGCGGAGCACGTGAACTTAACCACTACACCACCAGGCCGACCCTGTCTTCATTTTCTTAATAGTGCATTTTGCAGAACAAAAATTTTAAATTTTAATGAGGTCTAATTGATAAATTTTCTCTTTTGTAGATCATGCTTTAGGTGTCATATCTAAAAACTCATCGTATCTAAAAACTCATCGCCAAACTCAAAGTCATGCAGATTTTTGTTTTCTCCCACAAATTTTTTAATTTAGGATTTACATTTAGGTCTATGATCCATTTTGAGTTAATTTTTTGTATAAGATGTGTGATATGTATCAAGGCTTATTTATTTATTTTTGCGTATGGATGTCTAATTATTCCAGCACTATTTGTTGAAGTGACTGTTCTTTCTCATTCTCTCGCCTTTGCACTTTTGTTAAAAGTCAGTTGACTATGTTTATGTGGGTCTATTTCTGGGTTATCTATTCTGTTCCATTGATCTATACGTCTATATTTATGTTAGTATCACACTGTCTTGATTAAAGTAGCTTTATAGTAAGTCTTGGAATAGGGCAGTATAACTTCTCTAATTTTGTTCTTCTTTTTCAGGATTTTTTGGCTATTGTTGTTCTTTGCCTTGCTGTGTAAATTTTATAATCAGCTTGTCAATATCTACAAATCCTTGTTGGGAATTTTACTGTATTGCATCTGTAGATGAAATTAGAGAGAATTGATATATTGAATCTTCCAATCCAAGCAAATTTTGTCTCTCTATTTATTTAGATCTTTTTTGATTTCTTTCTTTGGTGTTTTGTAGTTTTCAGCATACAGATCACGATCATATTTTTCTAATATCTTTGAAATTCTGCAGGGCAGGTTTACCTAGGTGAAATCAGGGTGTATGACTAGATAAAGATTTAGTATCATGATCTTGGCCGTGGTACAATCTCTTGACTTCAAACTTTTGTTAGTTCTCCATTATACTATAGGAAGACTCCAAATTCCTTAGCATGAAATTTACAATATGACCTCTAATTAACCATCCATTCTCAACTTCTTTCACACTTTCACACCTTTGACTGTAGTTAATATAATAATTAATTCAATAAATAATTTTGCATGCGAGTATTATGTGTTAGACACTGTACACTTCTAGAGTTACAAGTCTTTCTTCTATCAATTCAATTTAATATTAAACAGACAAGCCAACAGATAAAATGCATATTTAATATTATTAATGCTAACAATACCATTTATTTACTGAGAAGCTGCAATGTAAATTCACACAGTTCTTACCATAATCCTGCAAAATATCTCATTTTTTAATTTTTTGGGTAACTTGCCTCAGGGTATATGCTAAGTGATAGATTTAGCAATTTTTTTTTAATTTATTTATTTCTTTTTCCCCCAAAGGCCCAGTAGATAGTTGTATGTCACAGCTGCACATCCTTCTAGTTGCTGTATGTGGGACGCGGCCTTAGCATGGCTGGAGAAGCGGTGCAGCGGTGCGCGTCCGGGATCCGAACCCGGGCCACCAATAGCGGAGCGCGCGCACTTAACTGCTAAGCCACGGGCCGGCCCAGATTTAGCATTTCTATTTAGACCTATCTAACTGAAACCTGATCACTCTGTAGGCCACAGCACCATTCAACACACGTGGCAACAAAAAACATACTTGGGTCTACTTGGGCAAGTCAGAGATTTCCTAGAAAGATAATACTTGAGTCTCGGGTTAAAAGAGACGTAAAATATTGGCAGATAGGCAAGAGTGGTGAGGACAAGAGAATTTCAGGAAGTGAGAATCACTTGTGTTTATGTTCACAGGCCTTGAATAGCATGAAATGGTCAGAGAAAAGCCTATCGTATGGTATGAGCGTCATACCATGCAGCAAGAGGAGTCATTTAACCTGAGCCCAGAAAGCAGCTATGGATCAGATGGAGAAAGGCACTGTGTGTCACATATAGCTATTGGACCTTCATTCTGTAGTTAGGATACAACCATGCAAGGGTTCTTTTTTTGTGTGAGAAAGATCAGCCCTGAGCTAACATTGATGCCGATCCTCTTTTTTGCCAAGGAAGATTGGCCATGAGCTAACATCCATGCTCATCTTCCTCTACTTTATATGGGACGCCGCCATAGCATGGCGTGACAAATGGTGCGTCGGTGCACTCCCGGGATCGGGGCGGGAACCCTGGGCCGCCGAAGCGGAGCACAGGCACTTAACCACTTGCGCCACCGGGCCGGCCCCCATGGCAGGGTTCTAAGCAGAGGAACTACTTGAACAGTTGTGTGATTTAGAAAGCTATCTCTGGCAGCACTATGGAGGGCAAGAACAAGGAGTGAGGCTGAGTCAGTATATGATTTAGGAGATCATGAAAATATTACAGATGAGAGATGATGATCTAAACTTGGGCAATGTCTACGGGAATGGAGAAGAGAGAACAGATTAGGTAAGTGACTAAGAATTAGTATGACTGGAACTTATAAGTAATTTGATGGTAAAGGTGTGGTTGAAGGAGAAAGCTCCAGTGATCCCGGGCTTCTGGCCTGAGTAACTATAATAAGGGACAAGGAGTAGGTTTGAGAGAGAGAGAGGAAATGAGATAGCTTACTCATTTAAGCTAGCGGTCTTTGTAGTATATATAAGGAGAAAGATGACCAGGAGAAAGTTGAATATGTGGTGATGTTTGAATCTGGTCTTCCCTTTTTAATTTACAATAATGAACACTCCATCAATGAAAGGTATCTATTGTGAAGACATACTTTGGTTTTAGAAATGTAGTTATATAAGGTAGTATAACATAGGGGCTCAAGGATGCATTGCAGTAAATAATTTTCCTCCCAGCAATTGCTCAGTAATATTTTCTCTCTCTTCTTCCAATTGACACTATCTTTTCCTCTCAGCCTGTGCTCAGCCACTCATGACTCTCTGGGAATGGTTGTCTCAGTCCTAATGTTGCCTGATCAACCTTTCTTATGCCCAGACCATGGGAGACCCAGAAGTAAGGCCTTTTCCTTATCTGAGCCCAGATCTCAGACCACCCTTATACAGCCTGCTCCTCGATCCTCACCTCAGTTACCATGATTGAGATAAATCTTACTTTACCTTCCCATTCTTCTAGGAAAATTTTATTCAAAAATATTTTATCTTCAAAGATTGGATGTATCTACATTCTCCATAATGGAGCCGAGATGACTTTGTAAAGACATGAATCTGATCATGTCACTCTCTCGATTAAAAATCTTTTAATGGCTGCCCATTTCTCACTGGTTAAAGTGCAGATTCCTCAACATTATGTGCAAGACTCTTTGTGAGAGTCCCCTTGCTTTTCCCTCCAGCCTCATCTCTCACTAATGATATGCTGTGATCCAGGCAAATGAATTTTTCCCTAACCACAGAAGATTGTAGTAAGTACTTGTCCCGAGAGTCCCCATAATCTCTGTGCTTGCTCCTGTTTTAGCACATTTCTGAATTGTGACTTTTTTTGTTTATTTGTCTGTATCCCCTTCTACACTGTAAGTTCTCTATGAGCAGAGGCAGTGTCTTGTTCTCTGATACATCCTCAGGAGTTGTCGTGGTGCCTGGAAGAGAAATACTTATTGAGTTAAAAAAAATGAATGAATGAATGAATGAACGAAAACATCACTGTCTTTATTTTCATAAGACTATATAACCCAATATTTATGGGTTTTTATTACAATTTTTATTACAATTCAGGTCTTTGGATTATTCAGGCTGTTGCTAATTCAGCAGCTCAGGAGGTCAGACACATAGAGAAATCATAAGTTCAAAAGCATTTTTATAGAACAAGACAACATTTTCAGTGCTCTCATTATGTTACATGACACAAAAAGAGCAATAATAGCTTAACTGGCTACCCACATAATGAACCTGCGTCCTTCTTGTCAAAATGACCTTGTAAGACTGTGGAGTGATATTGCAACTATCACAGCAATTGAAGAAAGATCGACGGCCCAGAACTCATAAAGAATAGATGAGGCATAAATTGGAAGCAGGCATGTGTGGCACCCATATTTAAAAGGAGCACAGAAATGAATTAAATAAGTAAAAATGAGATCTGGTAAATTGCCTGTCACATAGCTGATTCCACTGCAGCAAGAGTCATCTTAGAATCATTGTGACAGGGCTGCATTTAGCCAGGTTGAGAAACAATATGAGTAGTGGCTGCTTATATTTAATTAGCAATAGTCTTAGTTGGACTGAAAATTTATAGTTGTTTTAGGTTTCATGGTCCAAAGTTTCATATGTACAGGTTTCCTGAAGACACAGCAGTCCCTAACTTTAGTTGTATAATCAGATAGACAAACCCATATATGACACCTTTGAAAATACTTGGCCAAATAATGGTAAAATTCCTATCTAGTTTAGAGGAATGGGAAGATAGTTTTAAATTGTGTCTCTGCACTTATTAGCTGTGTGACCTTTGATGAGCAAATTACACAACTACTCCTGTTTTCTTATCTGTAAAACAGGACACAGTGGACCTACCTTAATTGTCTCCAGAGCTGACGCTAGGAAGAAAGTATTGAACACATTTTCTTATTCAGAGCAGATATGCCACAAAACTATTATAGCAATCATTTCTTGTAACTTAGCCGTCACTGAATCTTTTCTGTCTCCACCCCTTAGGAAACAGAAATGTTTTCCAACAGCAAAAGTTTTCCCCTGAATGTATTTGCATGCATAGTAAGAAAAGAACATCAAATGGGGAAACTGAGCGTTATCTAAGTTCAGTGCCCAATTCCTGTTAGACCCTCATCTATTTTCCCTTCTTTCTGTTTCCTAGTCTATCATATGCACTGATCATGTGGACTAGTTCTTATATTCATAACTACGGAGGGCATTTTCATCATTCAATGAGGACTAAAATAAACCCTTATAGGGTCAGCTTTATTTGAAAAATGTGCTATAGGTTCCTGATTCCTGATATTAATAACCTTTAAGCTTAATGATTTAAGTTCTATAAAATGTAAAGCCAGCTGAAGTTATTGTTAGTGAACATTTTAGTGCACATCGGTTTCCAGTTCTTTCTTGAGGGCTGCTTTTAATAGAAAAATAGCAGAGGGCACTGGTGGAGAAGGAAGGAATCATCCTTTGGGGAAGAGACTGGTAATGCTGAAGGCAAACAGTGTACCACAGTTCCTGAGGTTGGCTCCACCCAAAGGTGCCATATGGCACTGCTATAGATCCCTCCATTCACGGCTATATTTTTATCCCATTTCAATAGAACAAGTGCAAACATTAGTAAACAATTATGGAACTGTGAATAAATTGTATTAATATTTTACAGGAAAAAAGCATAAAGCTGCAAATTTCCACTATATTTCTCCCTAGATTCTCTGATGTTAGTAAAGCTTTTTTTTTTTAGCATGATTGGCAACAGACTTGTATATTTCCATATTTCACCTTTGTCTGACCCATTTTTCAGGTAAATATATACCTAGGTAATCACTATCCATGTTTTGTCATGTAATCTTGAGAGCATGGCATGTGTTAGGAGTTCAGATTTGAACTGAAGTCTCCAACACTTCAGCGATAATTTCCATTTTCTAATAGCACTTTGCTGTCCACTTATGTCGTATAGATGTCAGAGATGGCCTCTACACTTTCAAATCTCCAAATCTTCTTCTACCTGCAATTAAGTGCAATCTTGTGGCACATCACTAAGCAACTGGTTGTCTTATTGTATAAGATATAAAGGATCATATTTTATATGTATTGTGAATCTCTTAACAACATTCAACCATATATACATTTTAGTAAAGCATCAATGATATATCACATACACAATATATAAATAATCTTGATGTTTATATGTATTGAGGACAAGATTGTGAACCCTGGAGAAAGTGAAGTTGTTACATGTGAATTACCAATGCTACTGTGTTTTAATTGACTCAATATCTGAGGAAAGGATAAATGTAATAAATGCCATAGACAACTTTTAAAAATACATACTAGTATTCCAAATCAAGCTACACAAGTAATTGACCATGCAATAATTTGCAGCTTCCTAGTGCCTGATTTTCTATTGTATTTGCAGTCAGTCATTTTTCATATAAAACTTAGATACTAATATAAGTTTAGTTCTGCAGAGGAGTTAGTGATCAGTACCCGCTGATCAGTACTTCCTATATTACAATCATGGAACAGTGAAAAGTTTATAATTTTCAAGCCTATGAATAGTTTTCTATCCTTCCTCTACCCACCTTCCCCTGCAACACACACTCATATTCCACTGACCACAACCCTATGTATCCACCCACCTCGACCCCCACTCACCCCTAGACTGGAGTCTCAGATGCCTTCTTGCATGTCACCGGAGATTTTGATGAGCACAGGTGTCTCTGAAATTCCGTGTGGACTTTACAAATCAGGAGGGGAGGGGTTAATTTCACTTCTCTGAAATACAGTTTTCCAATGAGTTTGGGAGAGACTCAATGACACTTCCAGGACACATTTTGTGAGAGCCTGTTGTATACTAATAGAGTGACCAACGGCATCCCAGGGACTCCCTCAGTCCCTAGCAAACCTGGACAGTTGTTCACCCTATATGCTAGGTATTCTGATATATTTTTCAGAAAAGAAACCAAGATTCAGAGAAGTTAATTTATTTATCCAAAGTTACCTCTGATCCATTGCTAACTAACATATTTATTAGGCACCTACAACATTTATCTAAGCAGGTAGTTACAGAGCTAATTTTCAAACACAGCTCAAACACTTTCCAATGTGTTTTCTACTTGTTGATTAAATGTGGTCACACCTCTTTTGAAGCCATTTTATACTTTTTATTTATTTATTTATAATGGAATGGATCACGTACTGTCTGTCATATTCACACACATATTCTGTATTTTCTCCTCTTCTGGATAACATGTTCCTTAAAGTAAGAGATTTTCTTTATGTCTCTTTCTACTTGGGGCCTTACAAAATGTCTTTTTTAATTGAAATGAGCATGACCAACCATATGCCAAGTTGTTTCGACACTTAAATACCTGTTTCTCTACATATCTGTTCTCTTATTAACAAACTTACTCCTACAGATACCAAAGAGGATTATCTTTGTCTCTAAAATCTCTCTCCTTCTCACCCCTTTTCTTCTCTTACCATAGCCACTCCTTTTCTTCATCATTTCTCATCTGGACTAGAACAGTGGTCTGCTGTTACATCCTCACATCTCAAGCTTCTCTTTCCTGTTTAATATTTACTGGCAGAGCCATCATTATACATCATTATAAGTTCCTTCACAATCTTTCTCACCATCACCACCACCATCACCACCACCACCACCACCACCATCACCACCGCCACCACCACTATCACCACCATCACCACCACCACCACCATCACCACCACCACCACCACCACCACCACCACCACTATCACCACCATCACCACCACCATCACCACCACCACCACTGTTTTTGTCTCATTGCTCCTCCTACCCCCGTGCATCTCACCTTTCATTCGTGCTAAATTGCTCCCTTTTCTTGAATATACCTTGTATCTTCGTGTCTTTATATGTTGTCTCTTATTCTCCTGTTTTCCAAGAAAGCTCTTTGTCATTTTTTTTCTTGGACCTAGAGACCCTTCTCTTTCTTCAATTACCCATTCAAATGTCATTGCTCCATAGAAGCTCTCCTTAATGCCCATTTGCAGTCAGTGCCTTAAATGCTTTTTTTTCTTTTTATATTTCCATAGCAATTTGAATATATTTATTTAAGTATTAATCCTATTTATTTCTGCTTATCTCTTGGTATCACTACAATATGAACACTTAAAGCCCAGGGGCAGTGTTTGGTCACCTTTTCTCTCTCCATTACAGAGCTGGCACACACAGGGTGAACAAGGAGTGTCAGAATGTAACTAGTGAGGCTAGGAACAGGAACACAAGTAATTTGTGTGATGTGTTTATCTCTTCCCAGGCTACCATTCCTTGGGTACGCTGTGTTTTTCCCCCTCAAACTGAAGAACTGTAGGAATAAAAAAAAAATCAACAAAATCATTAATGAGAAGTAGAATTAGAATGATACCAAATTTCAACTTCCTACAGAGCACATGATGCTCCAGAGATCAATGTCATCTGAAATTTTACTCTCAGTTTTTAATTACTATCTTTCTTTCAAATAACCCAGTTATAATTTCTTAAAAACAATAATCACCTAGGAACATTGCAAAATCCATATTGTTTTCTTCATCTTTTATCTGTATGGATTAAATTATCTTTCCTGAGACTAAATTTACAAAATAGACGTGACAATATTTGGTGAAGTAATACATGCTCCTAGATGGGAGGTTTATTTAAGAAATATATTTGAATGGAACCAGTGAATGGAAACCTTGAAGAATTTCCATTAGTCTAGAGTAGATTGCTTTTTAATTTTGTAAATATTTGCCAGTTGTCAAATTCTCTCCTTCATTTCTTATAGGGCTTAACAGTCCCTCTGAGTTCTTAAAGCTAGACAAAAGAATAAAGTACCCCACATAACTCCATCCTTATTTAAAATTAAGTTTGTTGCATGGGATATTACCATATTTGATCAAATAATGTTGAAACACATGGGGTTCCCAAGCCACCAACATTTGATTAGACCACTGGCCCCACTCCACAGAATAACCCATTTCAACCAAGATCATTAAATGTCTAGGTGCCATGTGAGGGGCTAGCATGGGACACAAAGACAAAGAAACCCAGACATTTCCTTAAGGAGCCTAATACTTACAGTGGGAGACAGATGAATAAACAGACCACAACAAGACAGTATGGAGCTTCTCTTTGCCTGAAAGTGGGTTGGTAGCTCAAGAGAAGACGGAAATAACCTTCAACTAGAGAGGAGGAAAAAGCATCTTATTTGGTGAAGGGCAAAGCAATGTGATTCAGGACTAGAAAAAGAAAGTATAAACTGAGAATCTTCTCAGAAGAAGAACATGATCCCAGCCAGATAAATTTGGAAAGGAAAATCATAAAGACATCTGCAAAGATGAAGAACAACGGAGAAGCATCATCATGTAAAATGACTTCAGGGAGATATGTTAACTGCTGAAAAGAGGACTAAGGTTTTGAGGGAGAAATACATATTCTAGAAAGGAACAACTGTGCTACTGAAGTGCAACTTTTGTTCTGAACGAATAGGAATCCAGAGTAGTGTTTGAGCAGGCAGAGACTGAAAGTGAAGTACCCAGTGAGTTGGAGAGCCCCACGGTTCATCTTTAGTAGAGAAAGTTTTAACAGAAAAAGTTTTCATGGGGGCCGACCACATGGTAGAGCGGTTAAGTGCATGTGCTCTGCTGCTGGCGGCCCGGGTTCGGATCCCGGGCACGCACCGACGCACTGCTTGTCAGGCCATGCTGTAGCGGCATCCCACATAAAGTGGAGGAGGATGGGCATGGATGTTAGCCCAGGGCCAGTCTTCCTCAACAAAAAGAGGAGGATTGGCATGGATGTTAGATCAGGGCTGATCTTCCTCACACACACAAAAAAGTTTTCATGAACTAAAAAAGTAATCAGAATCCCAGATATAACAAAGATAGGAAATTATTATTTCCTTTACATCTTGCATAAGTGAGCAAGAACTTTCACTTCTAATCAGGAGCACACTTGCCCATTGTCCTATCCAGAAGGTCCTTGGTCCTTTGAGTTGCACATCTTCTTGCATTTCGAGGGGAACCGAGACTGTAATTCCTCCCTAAATTTAGTACTTTGCAATACAGGCTCTTCTCCACTAAGTTCATTGCCATATGTTGCCCTTGGAAATTAAATCATTTCACAATTATACCTGAACTAGATGGGACTAGGAGAGTCACAGTTATTTTCAGATTTCAAAATTAGACTTTTTCTTGAACTTTGAACTGGGATCTCTTTAGATTTAGAAAAACACAATTTTAGCAAAGCTACTCTTGTGTTCTAAATCAGAAAGATGTGATCAAGTCAATTATTGTGGATTAGAAATAATAGGGCCGGTTCTCCCTACACAGGAAGCTCGAGTTAGACAGAGTTTCTGGCGTCCTGCTCTCAAAGATGGTAGAAACTGACACAGCTGTAGTCCATGCTGAGGAACTCAGGTGGTGTTCAGGTTCGAGAGCGCACAATGGCGGTCTGACGGGACCAGAGAGCCAGCCATTTACCAAAGCAACATCTTACGGGCTATTGTCACCTGTGCTGTTTTACTCCGTGTACTTAAAACCAGATGGTCCACATGGATTTCAGAGCCAGAACTTTTTCTTTTCTATGAAAAAAAAAAGAAAAAAGAAAAGGAGAGTTTTCTGTTTCTATGCAGAAGAGTTAGCCCAGTAATTAAATAAAGTATTGTGGAGCTTCCGTGTGCCAGGCACTATTAGGCACTGGGAACAAAACAACAGACAGGGAAGAGTTTCTGCTCTCAACGACTCCAAGTGTAGTGAATGGTATAGGTCAGAAACCAAGAAATTACATTGGATTATAAAAGGCAAAACACAAGGTGCCAGGAGATCAACTGGGTGAGATTCTATTTAAGAATATTCTGTATGCCTAGATAAATTAATTCCTTTGTAAAACAATTTTATTTAGCACCTTCTTTGTACTAGATGCTGTTCTAAGTTCTGGAGAAAGAGTCGAAGCTTACATTTTAGTAGGGTAAGAAAGATATGTACCAAATAAATTAATAATGTTATTTATATATTAAACTGAGTATAGAAAATAACATAGGCCAATGGGATTGAGGCTAAGAGGGAGATAAAAGTAAAGAGATGCAGATAGCCAGATGAAGATCTAGGAAAATGTTCCATGCACAGAGAGCAGCAAAGGGAAATAGCCTAGGCAGGGAACAAGGTTAAGAAATGTGAAGGCTTTAAAAAGGCCAGTGTCGTGAGGAGGACTGCAATAGAAAAGGCAGAGGGGGGTGGTGATGGGGGGTCCCACAGGCCATGGGGAATGACTTTGGGTCTTACTCTACCTGTAGTGGGAAACCACTGAAGGGTTTTATTCAGGGTCTGATATGATATGATTTGTGCTTTGAGAAGATCAGTCTGGCTACAATATAGACAATGCACTTATAGGACTAAAATGGAAGTAGGGTTGATGACAGTAGTTCACTTGAGAGATGATGATGGTTTTAATGAGGTGGAGTTTTGCAACGGAGATCTGAATCCTGTCTCTATTCTTTATAAGATGTCAAACATTGGAAAAATTACTTCCCTTCTCTTAGTCTCTAATTCCTCACCTATAACATAGGATACAATACTGTGCCTCCTTTGTAGAGATGTGATGATGATTAAATGAAGTAAAGTATGTTAAAGGTCTAGAACAGTGTCTGACAAACAACGTCTTTAATCCACAATCATTCCTCCCTCTAAGTGTGTTTTCTTATTTACCTTCTCAGAGAACTCATAGGTTTATCATGGAGAAAATGTCTCCTGAAGCACAGTCCTAATCAACGGGACACTAAGACCCCTGATAATTGTGGACACTGTTCCCAAGATTTCCAAAACCCTGACTCACCTACCAATTTTCTCAGAACATTTTCGTAAATGAATGAAACAGGAAGACATGATTCCAGAATATATCAGAGATTCTGAGAGTATGAAGGGAGTTCGTTCAAATGTCTAATTTAAGAGATGAAAAGAACTCTGACCCAGAGTGGTTTTGAAAGCACATGAGTTAATTGTGGTTAATCCAGATCCTGTAGTATGTGAAAGGGTACACCCTTATACTAGTACAAGTAAGTAAATTTTGATTAAACTTCTACATATGCTTAGTGCTAGGCTAGTTTTCAAATAATAATTCAAAAGATGAAAAAATGGAGTTTAGAGTTTTCCCCTATTTCTCTCTAGCCATATGCCAAGTTGCTCACTTGTTCTTATTTAAATCATTCCTTCATAGATCACTAAATCCATAACTGCTTCTAGACCACCAGTACTTTTCCACTGATTGCCACTCATCAATCCTAGTCAAGCACCTAGCCATCACTGTGAGTGCTGTTACATGACTCTCTGTTCCATCTGACTCTCTGTTCCATCTGGTCCAACTAGAATAAGCACTGCAAAAACACCAAATGATGGGCTGTGTGTAACTCAGTTTCTAGAGAATTTTCTTAAAATAAAAGTATATTAGGACCAACACCAAGGTCTTTGTCATCTTAATCTAAGCATTTTGTACAAAATTGGCTTTGGATGAATATGATCGCCAGGGGATATTCTTGCCTTGAACCAGAATCAGTTGGAATTTGACCTAAAATGCATCTAGCCTTTTACCAGAGTAGTTACTCCTATGGATACTTTTCATCAAACAACTTCTTTGTTTGCTTGAAAAGTCCTGTGATTTGGAAGCTAATGTACTGGTCCTCCAGGAGGAACCCAATTTAATGGTAAGGGGGATTAGCTGCCCTTGCATTTTCCCTCCTACGGTTCATGTTAGGGGGCCCATTCCTGCTGGGAGTGCTTATGTGGCCTGGTGACTGGTTGAGATTTTCCCCGTTACTCTAGATCCCAGAAAATCCCAAATAAAAATGCCCACTAGAAAGAAGTTATTAGGCACACATATACATCAGGCTGGACATTAGACCTCATCTACAAACCAACTAATAAGTTCAAAGTAAGGTATCTATGTCACGTAGCTTTTGCTGATAACAAACCATCTCAAAATTTGGTGGCTTAAAACAAGTACTTATTATGCATCGTGCTTCTGAAGCCTCTCAGCCGAGATGGATGGAATGACTGGAATGGCAGGAGACTTTTTCTATGTGGTCTTTTATCAATCAGCAGGCTAGCCTGGGCTTGTTCATATAGTGGTGGAAGAGGTCCCAGCATAAGAGAAGAAGCAGTAAAGTCTCTTGAGGCCTGGGCTTGGAAGTCAGACAATATTGCTTCTGATGCATAATATTGGTCAAAGAAAGTTACAAGACCTTGCAGCTTTAAGAAATGGGAAACGAGACTCGACTTATTGATGAAAGGGTCTGTCGAGCATTTAGGGCCATTTTGTTATCTCCAACAGCATCCATAATTTTTGCCCTTAATGCAGATACTCAAGACCACAGAAAATCATTCTCTTCTTGTGGATAATGTACACACATATGCAAGTTGTTTATCATAAGGTAGTTTCCACAGGTTAGTAGATAATTCCGTAAATGTGGGAACATAACTCCAGCATAGCTGGCATAAAAGTCTTGCCAGTGACATAGTTTTGCACCTCATCAGATTCTGAGGTTGAAGCAGACACGCTTGTGAAGCACAGCATGGAATCCATTCCTCCAGTGACATTCTATGGATGATAGTCATCCTACTAACGAAAAAATGGATCCAAAAACAAAATTCTGCCAAAAAAAGAAACTCTTGGAAGAATTCTATTTTTCTCTTAGTGAACCTCATTAAAGAAAAACTCTTGGCTGTATTCTTTGTAGACTGGTCTAACCAATAGCAAGATAAATTAAAAAACACAGTGTCAGCACTTTCAGCTTCAGGCATTATATCCCGATTTCCCTGGTGCTCACAGGACAAAAACCTAGTTTTCTAACTGGTTGAAATTCTTCTCCTTTATTATTCCTAGGTTTGGCCAGCATTTCTGGCATCTCGTTGCCTTCAAATTGTTGAGACTAAGCACTAACCTCTTCAGAAGTTGTTCTCAGGTCTTTTTGATCGAAGATCTCCTTTGGCACTTGAAGATATTTTCATGAGTCACTTCCTCTCCATTTTAAAATTTGTTATTCCCAATCTTAACCTCCCCAATGAAGCACAGAATGTCTTTGGCATTCATCTTCATCAAGACTTCAGTAACCACAGAATGATGTGAGGTATAAAGTAGGAATTTGTCTACTTGGTATGATTTGAGGTGTAATCATCATCTATTGATATCTTTATATAATTTTTTTTGGTCATGATTTCTGATACTTCTACCATTGGAGAAGCATTATTTCTTTTGGAGTAGTCCAGCTCATTGCATGGATTAGGATATTATATATTAAATAATCCAGCCAGTCTTGAGGAAATGGGACACAGAAAAGCAATGTGGAGAGTGTGAAGAGTTTGGAATTAATGGTAGAACTGGGCTCTGTATTCAGTAGAGCCACTAACTGGCTGGGTGACCCTGTGTGAGTACCTGTCTCTACGGTTCATCTGCAAAAGCAAGGCTGTGAATAAGGAGAGCGTTAAGTTTCTTACCATCAGTGTGATGAGAATGTGCATGAGAAGAGGACCCAGGAGCAGGGGTCATTGGCGGTGCAATGCCTGCTGGGGGTCTTGATGGGTGCCTGGGCAGTCAGGGGCCACACTCAATTACTGGACCCTAGAGAAAGGGACTCGAATGAGGAGAAAAGTGCTGGGGAAGAAAAGGCATTAAAGGTAAACGGGAAATTTTGTATTGTCCAGTCCAGCAGTCATTTATTGACACCTTCTATGTGCCAGGCACTGTGCTGGGTGATGAGTCTGAAAGAGTCTCTGACTCAAAAACGTCCCAGAGCACCTTACAAAACTAGATAACAGCAAAACATTATTGCCACACTCTAAGCCAGTTGTTTATTCTGGTAGTATAAGAGCCTGGAGGAGGGAAGAGAGTAAGGTTCCTGGGGTAGATAACAACCTAACTAAGCCTTGAAGGCTGAGTGGGAGTTACTCGGAGGAATAAAAACGGAAAGAACATTCCAGGAGAGCATTCCACAGAGAGGCAAGAACAGAAGCCAAGATGCCGAGACATGAAAAGCACATTGTAGTAGGAAGCAGCCATCTGACAATAGGCTGGCAGTTTAGCAAATCAGCTTCTGGGTAAAGGACATAGTTTTGACTGTGGGAGGAAGAAGAAAAACTTCTTTTTCAAACTTTCCTCAATCCAGGAGGGCATTCCCGTGTGTTTCTGCCGTCTTACTCCCCAGGTCTCAAAGACTTTGACTCCTTATTTCTAATATACAGATGGAAGAGTTAGCCACGTATTAAAGTCTCCAAATACTTATATCCAATTTACAGATGGAAAAGTTTGTCTGGTGAATTGGGACACAATTTAAGATCCTCAGCTGGTCTCTGAGCTCCCGAGCAGTGAAGCAGAGACAATACTGAGCTGAGACAGAAACCAGGGCTCATTTCCCTAGTTTCAGCAGCTTCCTTACCACTACACAAATATCATTTTAAATCAAACTGAAATATTTAATAGCCTCTATCATATTAAAGACATTTAAATTTGCATCTGAACTGTCATTTCACCTCTATTGCACAGAGAAATTAAAAAATCCATTTCCAGATGGTCACGTCATTTATGATATGCTCTCAGAGGTGGCCTGGTAATCTGGAATTCAGAGTCTGTTAAACGTGCTGAGAAACATCGTATTCTAATATTCCAGGTCTCCTTGATCCCCATAGCTCTGCAGTGCAAGGATTACTTAGCTAATCTATTTCAAAATCTACCGTGTGCCCAGCACTGTGCTAGACACAGGTGGGACCAAACAGAAGAATAAATCTGGTCCCTGGTATATAATATTTATCTTTTTATAGGAAAGGCAAGCCTTACCCATCTTAAATAACTAGACAAAAATACAAAAACATGAAAAGCTTTAGTGAATTGCTGTGTAATATCACTTAAGCCCTTAAATTAAGGGAATCTCTCACTGGTTGGTGAGAAGCCCAGAAGAGAAATAGAAAAAAAAAAAAAATAGGTCAGTTATACACTGTTTCACACACTGAATTTGAGCCAGATGGAGTCCACAGGTGACAGGGAGTAATGTGAGTTATCTTGGTTGAGAGATGAGGTCAACCTTTGGATGTTGGTGGAAGAGATGGGCAACGAAGGCACCTTTGCATCACCTGACACCTCTACCTCCCAAGTCTTGTTAAAATGTCCATCTTAGTTACTACTTTGGACCACTCATTTAGTCATTTATTCAATGAATATTGGTTTAGTGCACTCTGAACACTGCCAAGCACTGAAAAGACTGAAATAATAAACACAGTACTTAGCATCAAGGACCTTATATTCAGTAGGGATGAAAGACAAGCAAATGGTAAGCACAGTAGAGTATAAAAACACTACAGTAAACATACAGTACCAGGTGTGGTGATGCAGAGGGGAATGTCTCCTAAGCCTGCCTACTTAGTCACAGATGCCGATCACCTTTGCAGGTGACACAGTGCCTGGGCTGAGAATAATTAACTAAGTGGAGAAAGGTGTTCTAGGCTGAGAAGTGAGTGAGACAAGACAAGACACTCTGGGAATTTCATTTAGTCCAGGATGGGTAGGGTGTGGGTATATGGGGGTGTGTCAAAGGTGGGGCTGGAAACCAAGTTGGTAGGGCCCATGTCATGGTGAAGGCTCTAAAATCCCATCTAAAATGCAAATATTTTGGGAGAGAAATAAACATGAATTAGTTACCATCCATTTATACTTTGCATCAAATTAGCAAATATTTTAACTTCTGTTAAATGACTGGCAAATGGGATAGGATTGTTTCTATGTAGCCTTGGAAGGGATGAGAGGCTGGTAGATCCTCACGTATCCAGGGGGCCATTTGAAGACACTGAGCCCCTGGAGTCTAAGATGGGATGGGCTCCAAGGCAATGAGGCAATGCAACTCTGCTCGTTTACTAGTGGAAGCAACATATTTACTGTCGAAGCATTTCAGAAAATAGACACTCTAGTTCTTGTAACAGGAAAGTTTCTATTGGTAAACGACTCTTCCACTCATTCATTAATTTAACACAATTTCTTTTAATACCCACTTTCTGCTGGGCCCAAATATGCAGATGTAAGGCTCAGGGAACCTCATCCCCAGTCAGTGGAAGCCTATGGTGGAGCACTTGGTCTTGCTCCTTGCTCTGTCCTTCCCAGCTTGTTCTCTCTCCAGCATTTGGTCCAGGTTCCAAACCCTCAGCTACTGCTGGAAACTTCAAGGAACTCTGCCTCTTCAGGCATCAAGCAATAGGAATACAAAGGTAAATAATGCATAATTCCTTCACTCAAGAAGCCATTTCCCAGGAAAAGGAATAAATGTACAAACAGGAAATTCTGGTACAAAGCGATTAGGGCTATAAAAATGTGTAGGATGAATTGAAAGGTATGATAGAGAGATGGAGGCTAGGAGACCAGCCAGCAGGCTGCTAAACTAGTTAAGACAAGAGTGCGAAAGAGGGTGAGGGTAGAGAGAACAGGGTGAATCTCAGACTTCTAGAGTCGTCCTGTTTAGATTACAGCCCTAACTCAATGCATACTAATACATGGACCTTCTAGGGACTTCACTGGCCAAGTGCCAAAGTGTTAAACCACAAAGAGTAGAAAGCAGCATAGATTTGTCAATATTTTCCTCTAAAAATTGTCAAGCCAGGAGATCCACGTTTATGGAAGAACTGTGGAAGTTCCTAGAACTGACTGATGGAAACACAAAAGACGAAGATCTGGAGTCTCCTCTAGTCCCACTCCTAAGTAACTGAGTATCTCACAGCCATACAGTTGTGATTTTTTACAGCAGGATTTTGATCAATTCTATCTCTATTGTCCTGTTGGGGGTTCATAATTCCCTGGGTACATTTAATGTCTCTTATCTTACCTTTCCCAACTCAAAATTTTGAAAGGATGTTATTTAGTGGGGATTAATGCAACACAATGCAACATACCACATGTCACCCAAGTCTCTACCATTTGCTAAATTTTCTCTGCTTGTTATCACCCAAGTCACAGTCTGCCGATGCTGGATGGTGTAGCCCTTAATTCTGTTTTCATTGTGGGACATTTGTGTGGGTGTGTATGTGTGTTTAACAGTGTTACTAGAATACTGTTTGCAGTGGGAAGAGAAATCGATGAATTCCACTAGCCTATACTTCATACACCCAGATTCATTTCAGATTGAGCAGGAACAACTAGTTCGTCTTCAGCACAGGCTATAACATGAAGATACTGTACATGTTCTTAAGGCTGCACAATTGTTTTCATTAATGGATTGTCATTTTTAAAGTTAAACCCAAGACAGCATAGTATTATACCCTTTCTTCTTCTGCTAGTCTTCTCTTTTGGACTTTTCACACATTTTACTACAACAGAACGGGAAATGTGCTGAAATATCCATGACCATGCTTTCTACGCTGTAGCATAGCAGTATCTTTGAACTTGACATAAAGTGTCATAAATGACTTAGGAACTATCAAGCAACATTTAAATACATTTGCATAGAGTGAAAGGTTCTTTTACACAAATCGTGCCTCCTCATGTAAACTTCCCTCTGCTCTGTCAGAATTGCTAAGCTTCCGCCTCATAACACCAGTGCTCACCTGCTACAATCAGGACAGTTTGCAGCAACATTACATGGGATAATAAATTTTGTTTTTGTACCATCTTGTGCTATTGCTTTTATTGATGAACTTATGGTTATTAAAATAAATATGTAACATTATAATTATTTCTTATATATGTCTGAAGGCCTAGAGTCACTGAAAATTACTTTTTTGGCACAATGGTGATGTCAAATATTTCATAAAGTCTCCACATTGTTTACTGTTTTCTAGAATATGTAAATTGTTAATAGTCTGGGACATATTGCTCACATTTTAAAAATATTAAATAAAACAAAGTTGAGGAGAATAATACAGAAAAGGTAAACAGAGTTTAGCCATAGGTAGAGCACTATTGACTGTTACTGGGCAGAGAACAGCCTGGGGAGGAAAAGGAGAAAACCTGGGACATAAGGAAATAACTCATTCTCTCAGTCCCCCTCCCATTTCCGTGATAACTTTGCCTTCAGTAAAATAATTTTTCTGTGTGTTTCGCTGATTTTGTTAAGTATCGGAAGAACTGCTAGCACCTTATTCCTCTTGGAATATCTTGGAGTGAAATTCAACCTCACTATTTCAGTTTTTCATGCTTTGACCAGATGTCTCTCCACTTGTTTGATGGTTTTGTGTGTATACATGTTTGACCAATGGCCATTTCTAAAGCTTTGCTTATTTCATGAATGGGAAATTAAAATACCATGTATGAGAATCCCCTTAGTGAACATTTACAGAATGATCTCATTCTAGTACTTAATTAAGAATAATTGACTTTTTATTGTATATGGAAAAGCAATTTTAAAATGTTATTGTCTAAAGTACATTTACATATCGTTTACTTAGTCCTGTTTTTCTCCCACTGTCTTAGGCTGGGTTCCCTGGAAATAGACCTGAGATGGTGATGTGCATGCAGTGGTGTATTTTAACGTGCTTTAAGAGCAAAACCTATGAGGGATTGGGGGAAGCCGGAAGGGTGTGAGGAGAAGTTGAATTCTGGTGCAATGAGAAGAGATGCTAGTCACACAAGGAGCTGTAGAGCTGGGATGGACCATCAGAGTTTTCCCAGTTGGGCCTTGGTACCTCCACTTCAACCAGTCATTGGATGTAGATTGCCTCTGAGGATGAGGTGTGATCACGGGCTGAGTAGCCTTCTTTGTTGATGGCAATTCCCAGGGAGAGACACAGCCTGAACTGCCAGAAGCCAAAACTCCTGGCAGCTGGGGGAACATGTACCATTGTCTCGAAGGGGGGATCTGGGGGGGCATGTCAACAACATTCAGTACACCCACTGATAACCTGAGACATGGCATTGTTCCTTTTGGAGGACTTTTGTCAAAGCTTGTCGACGTTTGAGACTGAAAACTAATTAAGAAATGGTATGACATTGCATATTCTAAAATTGATTCTTTTAAAAATCTGGCTATTAGAAACTTTTATAGGACTTGTGGTGGCTTGAAGTTCTGATTCTTGTTTTCCTCTTGACTAACCTCAGTTCATTGGTCACGGCTGCCTCTACCTGGAGAAATGCTTGAGGCGCTGAAAAAGTTAGTACAAGGTTAGTTCTAAGTGAAATGGAGTCTAATACTATTTTCTGAAAAATGCTATGGTATAGGCATTGTGAGTATAAAATAATTTATAAATAATCCTGGTAAATCTAGGATTGAGTTTAAAAAATGAGTTTTGAACTCACTAATTTTATTTAGTCTGAACCACAGGCAAATTTCTGGTCATTTAACAAACACTTATTGAATATCTACCATATGCCAGGAATTATGGGGGAATCAGAAATGATTTCTCATTCTTGGAGAGTGTAAAAGCTGTTTGTGATCATGACAGATTTATGTCACCAATCTTGGTGACCCACAGAAAGATGAGATTGTGCCATATTTAGTTAGAAGCTCTATAATAGTTTGGAGGAGGGATAGATAAGCCAGGTCATTTTAAACCACTAGGAAAATCTTTGTGAAAAATATGAACTTTGATTGATGGAGAGGAAATGCATGTTTGGAGTTGGGGGAAAGTCAGTGTTTCTAGATTTGAGAAAGAACTTGAACGAAAACATGAAGATAGAGGTATGGGATTTTCAGATCAGCTGACCTTAAAATATTTAGGAAGGTAAATGTTAGACAAGGAAAGGAATGCTAGATCACTGAGGGCCTTGAGTACTGGGCTACGAATTCAGAGTTTTTAATAGACAACTGGAAACTATTGAAGACTTCTGACCTGAGGAGTGAATAGAATTCTCTTGGATTAACTCTACATAGTTATGCTTGTTTTTCTCAATAAGGCTCAGTCACCTGAAACACAAAGCTCCTGATTTCAAACCATTTGACTAGCATTTGTTATTCACTTATTATGTATTTAGTGTCTCAAGATCAATTTCTAGTATGATTTATGGGGCCACTTAAAAAATAAAAAGAACACTTGCATTTCCAACTTAAATGCCTTCTGAACAATTTTGTAAAGCAGTATTGCTGGTACTTGAAACGCAACATGTCCCAAACTACTCATAATTATCACATACCTGGCAAACATACACACACACACACACACAACTTCTCCTTCTGCCAGTTCTCATCACAATTAATACTGTAATGGGGAACAATATGCTATCAAGAAAGCCTACCGGTAAGCATTTCCACAGTCTAGAAGTTGTGATATTTTGTGTATGTGTGTGTATGGGGGTGGGGGGGAATCTACTTTTTTATTTCCTGAGAAAACGTTGAAATGGGTTTTATGGTTTTGCCAATGCAAATCTCAAATTGAGACAAAGAAGAGCAAAATTTCTCTGCACAATGAAATAAGAGGGCATCTTCTTTAGGTGGAAGTATTGTTAAGATTTTAGTCATTTTTTTCCCCAGGAGACAGAGTATTTGGAAATTTGATACAGTGAGCACTTGATAGGTGATTGATAAATGTTTGTGGAATGAATGAATGAACAGCCCAGTAAGGTAGGTACAATTAGTAATCACCATTTTATAGTAGAGGAAAGTGAGGCATAGACAGATTAAATAACTTTCCCAAGAGCATCCAGTTAAGAAGTGGCAGTTCCAATACTTAAATTGGTTGGCCTGACTCTCCAGCCCCTGCTCAGACCGCACTGCGATACCACTTGTGATGATGAGGCAGAAGGGGTCAATAGAGCTGCCATCAGCAGCAGTCCTGATGCAGAGGTGACAAGTGAGGGGGGACCAGATTTTCTGCAGTTAGGCACCATGGGAGCTTCAGATATTTTATTCGGCTATTAAATGAAAGGATGATCCTAGAAGGATGGGACATTTGGGACTCTGGGATCACCCAGGCCAGGGTACTGATGTGTATTTAACCTTTTGTTCACCTCTCATATTCAGTCATTTGTCAGTCCAATCCATTCTTTTACCCTGTCTTTCCAATCTGTCATCTTCTTCCTAGTTCCATAACCACAAGTACAAATTTAGTGCACTAAGATGATTTTAATGGCATATTAAGCATCTATCCCCAGATTCATCTGAATTGTAAACACTTCTCTCAGAGTAATCCCTTTTCTACACCTCGAGTTTATTCCACTCCGTGGGATTTTATTCCACTCCCATACTTGTATCTTCTCCTCCTTTAGTTTTTAGAGTCTTTTTAAATTTTCAATCATGCTTTTCTTTTCTCGCATTTTAGAGCAACAAGAATTCTTTCTTTCTAGGCAATTCTTCTGCCTTTATCACCAATCATTACCATTTCTCTTCAACTTACGGTAGACTAAAATCCTTAAATTAGGCATGTTGTTGCAAAACCACATATCTATCTTTCCTTATTTTTACAATCATTTTTTTAACCAAAGTTCTGTGTTTTTTATTCCCCCCTTACGTTTTATCATATTAGATTTAGTCTATTGCTTCAGCCTGCTAAAATGTTTGATAATCTTGATTTGTTATGCAATAAACTCACTACCCCACTCAGCTCTGAGTTATTTGATAAGAATTCTATTTACACCACCATTCAAATTATCTAACAAAATCACCAAAATTCTGAGGAGATGGACTAGGAACTAGAGATATAGCCAATATGTGTACAGTACAATGGTGAAGCTAGTTAAAAAAATGCTCTTAGGGATCAGTTCTTTCCTTCTCTTCTTTCTCACCACTTGCATTTCCATCATAAACGTTCTCTGTCACTCTTTTATCATCTGTAGACCAGAGATTTTGATAGTATCTACTTTATAGATGCTGTGAAAATTAAACGAAACAATAGAGGTAAATAATGCATGTTAACTATTTTTATCATCATTGATCTTACTATTAATTAATACAAATAACATAGAAAGTCTGGCACACATGAAAATCATGATTACGGCAGGAGGGATTTATGCCAAACAGCTTACATGAGTCCAGTTTGGTTTTATTGTAATGTGACATTTACACCACTTGCACAGCCACAGAAATCATTCCCTCCCTGGCTCGCTAGACATGCAAAGTCAAAGAACACAAAAAGGAAAGCAACCACTAGCTTTTTGCAAAGTTTCTGTTACCTGAATTTATAGTCTTTCCTTTGAGGAACCTAGCTAATTTGGCAAATAATCTGAATCACATTTCTCCAAGGTCAGTGTTATGTTTTCATTTGCAGCATTAGTCTATTCCATGGGCTATTTCTGTCAATTATTGTCATTTTGAATTTTTTATTAAGCATGCAACAGAAAATATGACTGCAGTGTGAATAATACCTTCAGTTCACAACCAGGTTAGGTAACTTTCTTTCATTTAGCGGGAGGAGGAAAATTACTCTGTTACTTGAATACTAATATGAAAACCTAGTTATGTATCTGTTATTCAAGTTATTATGGAAGAAAATATCTACAAGGAAGGCTAACATAAAGGCATCTAAGAGATGATTTTAGAGTTTTTAGTGTTTCCATACTAATATGCCATATTAATATTACTATTTTAAACTAATGTACAAGCTCCAGATTTATGGAGTAAATGTAGATGCAGAATTAAAATAGAAAATTAATCTCTGTCTCTCAGTCATCCAATATAGCAGCTAAAGAAAAACATTCAGAGTCTTTTGCATACTATTTTCTAATTTATTCAAACAGCATTCCATGAAATAATAGGTTAAATAACCAAATCACATGCAACATGCAGAGAAAAATATGTACTGTGAATAAAGGTATCTAGCATTTATTGACTATATGTTAGATGCTATCTATCGTAGATGAGATAGATAGATAGATTCTCAAATCATCATAACACCTCTGCAAGATAACTTATTATTTCTATTTATAAATGAGAAAATCATGGCTTGTGGACTGTAAGTAGTTTTCCCAAAGTTGCAAGTAAAAGATTTAAGATGTTTATCTGACTTTAAAGCTTGCGTTGTTACCCATTAAAGCGTAATGTTTCTATTAATTTCTTTTACAACCCTCTCAAAGAGAGATGGTTAGGATGTAGTTAAAGCTTTCATAAATTTATGTTTTTCTGACTTTTACCAGTGATAACGGAAATTGGAAGAAGTATAAAAATAAGAGTTGCAGCAGAACGACAGACTGGATTTGCCAAGAACCTGCTACAAAACACTTAGGTGTAGCATAAAAAATTTTAGTGTTTCGCTGGACTGCAGATTTAAGGGAGATTGCAAAGGGGCTAACAAACAAACAAAACAGGAGGTTGATTCTAAATCAGGTTTTCCCTGAAGGCAAATACTCATATCACTGTAACCAGGAGACTAAGCACTGGATTAGCTAAAAAGTGAGGGAACTGAATGTCAGCCTCCTGGAATGGACTCAGAAGGATAGTAAAATAGTTTCAGTCTGTAGCAAAACCAGGCTTCAAAAGGAAACAAAAGTAACTCCCCACTGGAAGAAAGCATCCTAACTTTGGTCCTCCAGGCTTTCCATAGATTAGGATCTATGGCCCCCAAATCAAATACACCAACACACGAGGAAATTAACTACCATGAATGAGAGTCAGCAGAAAAAAACAACCAGTAAATGTAGATCTTCAAAGAATTTAGATGTTAGAATTTTCAGATAGATAATATAAAATAATTTTGTATAAAATACTTAGAGAAATAACAGATTTATGAGGAAGGGTATATAAAAAAAATTGATCAAAACTGATACCTGACAGATTTGAAAAATACCCAGAATAGAATTTTCATCATAAAAATATAAATAATATAACAAAAATTAAATAAAGAGTTAGATCAGATATAGCTGGAGAGAAAATTAGCAAACTGAAAGATACATATGCAGAAGTAGCACAAAATACAACAGAGAGAGATGAGATGAAAACTATGAAAAAGAGATTAGGATATGTGGAGGATAGAGTAGGAGTTATAACATATGTGTAATTGCATTCTCAGAAGGAAAGTATGGAAAGAATAGAAGAGAGACAACGTATTCAGAGATACTGTGTATTAGTTAATCTAGTCAATGTTGTAGCAAAACAACCCTCACATTTTAATGGCTTACTACAACAAAAATTGGCCATTAGCCAAGATGATGCTCCTAGTCTGTTCTTTATTCAGTGAGTCAGAAATCTAAGCTGCTTTGATCTTAACACACTCTGCCATCTCGGCCCAAAGTCTCCATATTTGCTTTGGAAGGCGAACAAAGTAATGGAGAACTACACAAGGGCTTTTCGCTGTCTTAACCTGGAATGACACACATCTCTTCCACTCACCTATCCTTGGCAGTCCCAAGGCCCCTGTAAAAGTACGACAATTAGACTGAAAACAGATTTCTCAGTTGCAACAATAAAAATCATCAGGAAATAAAATAACACATTTGAAGGGATAGGAGAAAATAACTTTCAACTTAGAATTGTGTTCCCAGAAAAAATCAAAATGGAAGATAGATCAAATATATTTTCAGATAAAATATATATATGAAATGTGAATATATATATACATATATATATATAAAGAGGTTACCATAAATAAGTCTATGCCAAGGGAGCTGCCAAAGAATTTATTTCAGTAAGAGATAAATGATCTCAGAAGAAAGGTCCATGATTCTGGAAGGAACAGTGAAAAAAGAAATTGATGGGTAGGTAGTTAAATCCAAACAAATATTTTTAAATAATATAATATTAATATCTAACTTGTGGAAATTGGGAAAAAACAGAACTAAATTATTGGGAAAAAATGCACATAAAATGTGAAAGGATTGATCTGAATAAGGTGTTATATATTTCCTTATATTGTTTGTGGGTGGGGATTATGATATTAGCTTTAGACATTAAGTTGGAATGTATGATAAACTGCTAGGATAACCACCAAAAGAATAGAAAGAGAGAGTATAGAAGAAGTAGAAGAAAAGAATGGATTAAGAAAAATAAAGAAATCAACAAAGAGCTTAAAAAGGCCAAAAAGCAGAAAAAAATAAAAAACACAAGAAAAAAATATGAGGTATTGATTGGATAACCCCTTCCACCCCTGAAAATTCCAGTTATATGCTATTTACGAGTACTCATGAAAACATACAGATAGTAAAATGACAGAAATGGCACAACAGTCTTAAATACTAACTAAAAGAAGCTTGGGGGAGCAACATTAAGTTCAGACAAAGGTGATTTTAAGACAAAAGGCAATTTTAGGTACTGAAAATGTTATTGCATAATGCTAAATATTTCAACTGAATCAGGAAGATGAAACCAGTATAAATGTGTATGCTTCTAAAATAAGAACATAGGAAACATAAATACAAAACTGAAAGTTTGTTCTTTGAAAACACTAATAAAATAGTTTAATCCCAGTTATGATCAAGAATAAAAAGAAAAAGGCACAGATAATCAATATAACAACTGAAAAGTAGGCATAACCACAAATTCAGTAGGGTCTAAAAAGATAAGAATATAATACAAACAACTTTATGCCAATAAAGTCTATTTAGACAAATTGCTAGGAAAAATATAACTTACCAATGGTTATTCAAGAAGAAATAGGCTCAATCACCAAGAAAGAAAGTGAGTAAGTAGTTTAAAATCCTCCCACAAAGAACCAACTAGCCCATATGGTTTTGTAGGCAAGTTTTGGCAAACTTTTATGAAATAGATTACTCTAATCCTTCACAAACGTTTCAGAGAAAAGAAAAAAGTTTACAGTTCCCTATTCATTTTAATAGAGGAGTTTAACATTTTTAACAAAACATACAAGTGTGACAAATGGAAATCATAGGCTAATCTTACTCATTAATATAGATCAACATTTTAAATAAAGTATTAGCAAATCCAGCCATGTAAACATAATTCATCGTGAGTAAGTTGGGCTTATTATGGGAATAACCTGAGTTCAACACTAAAATTGTTTAAAGAAAAAAAATGATATGATTGTCTCAAGGGATACAGCAAAAGTGTTTTATAAAATTTAATTTCTCTTTATGATTAAAAAACCCTATGGTAAGTATCCATTCTGAATATATGAAATGTCAGAAGCGTTCTCACTATCTCTGCTTCTAGTCAACATTTACTAGAAGTACTAGAGGTACCATACTAGCTAGTGAGGTGAGACAATAAAAACGAAGTAAATGGTATCAGTAAAAACTGGAGAGAAAGGAACAAATATCTCATCAATCAAAATATGATTATCTACATAAAACCCAAACTATCTACAGACACATCATCAGAAATTGTAAGAGAGGTTGACAAGCTAGTTGCCTCTGAGATCAATATACTTAATTTTATTTCTATACCTCACAATAAAGAGATAGAGAAAGTCACTTTTAAAATATATCTTTTAAAATTGCAATAAAAACATAAAGTTCTAGGAATAAATCTAGGAAAAGATGAGCAAGTCTTTTAGTCATGAAACTTTTAAGCTTTGTTGAATGACTTTAAAGAAGAGCTGAAGAAATGCAGTTATTCTATCTGAATGAATAGGGAAATTGTTCATGTTACACTTTTGATTGTTTTAGTAAATTATATTATCCCAGATATTTATCCAACTCATATAGATTTTTAAATTTATTTGCATTGAATTATGAAAAGCAGCCTCTTGATTTTTAAAATTTCTTTTATGTTGGTTGTTTTTTATACTTTTCATTTCATATCTTACTTCTTGAAAATACATAAAAGTAATAAGAAGGAAGTTAATCATCTATATTATCACTAAAAAATGTCAATCAATGTTAACGTTTTAGTATATTTCCAATCTTTTTTAAAGTATACTCATGTTCATCATTCAGTGTATCTTACATTGGTAGGAAATTGCCTTGGGGGAGTCCATAAAGGTATTCCAGATATGTCACGGAAATCAGGGTCCAGCTTCCCTCGCAATCTCAATCTTCTACATGTGCTCAACTATCTGGCCATAGCCAGATAATTGGAAAATAGTTTCCACAAAATTAGGGATATATACTTGGTAAATTTTTTAAAAGTACATCTTTTTCCCTCCAGTGAAATATTGGAAAATCCATCTGTCACTAAAACAATACTCAGCAGAGTTTGCTCATCAGTCCATAGATTATGCTTACACTAGAATTTGCCCTCCTTGGCAATTGAAAAGAGAACGGAAAAGGAATAGTGAACCAATTTAATTAAACTCAGAGCAGCAATTCTGTGTTGATAAAGAAGGTATCTTCTTAAAAGGAAATGAACCTCAAGTTTAAGACTAATTTCTTAAAATTGGAAATATAGAAGAAGCCCTTTGTATTATGTTTACAATGAACACATTTGATTTTTTTCACCAAAAGGAAAGGATGTCTCAAAATTAGGCTGGGCAAAGCCATCAGAATGCAGAGTGGTATATCTTCCAACAGGAAACTCTTCCTCCAACAATTATACACATTCAGCGCTTATGGAAGCAGCACTTCCCCAATGACAGCACAGCTTTCACACTGAAAAAATTTTTTATAATCTTTACCTTTCTTTCAAGATCTTTAATAAATTAATTAAATCAGAAAAGAAAATATTTATTCACAACAGGCATCCCTCATTGTTAAAACTTTGCACATGCCCTATTTTAAAGCACTGCTGCTAGGCAGAGGTGAGCGTGGACAAAGGCAAGCATTGTTACAAATTTCATGTGCATAATAAATGCAAATATCCAGCATGACTGCGTGGGTACTTCTGCCTGGCTGGTAGACATTGGAAAGTATGTCACCGGTGTCGTGTCCAGGGCTCCCATGCATAATGATAGCATCACTGATGCATATGCCAGCAATGCTCTTGCTTTGATGTGTAAACAGCAGCGAATGGGCTTAGTGATGCCTAACACAGGCTTTGACAGTGATCAAGAATATGTATACAGAAATCAGATAACAATAGCAGTAGTAATAGTACTAACGATAATAACATTTATTTAATGACATATTTCTATATGCCAGGTACTCTGCTAAGCATTTTAAATGTATTATCCCATTTAATCTTTGTAAATCCTTTATGAAGTAAATATGATCAACCCTATTTTACATATGAGAAAAACTGAAGCTCAGAGTGGCAGAATAACTTCCCCTGGGTCATATAGCTAGTCCCTGGCAGAGGATTCAAAAGCATATCTATTTGACTCTGAAGCCTGTGCTTCAACCACTATATAGCACTGATTTTTAAAATATACACCTAGACCAACAGAAAAATATGAAAGAAAAACTGAATGGGAAAATATCAAAGATACACATTTTTCATAGATTGGTTTAATACTCGACTGTATAGTTCAAATTCAAACACATGGTTTTACTGAGGTAAATATTTCTCTCTCTTCCTCCTATCTATCTATCTATCTATCTATCTATCTATCTATCTATCATCTATCTATCTATCTATCTAATCATCTATCTATCCAGCTATCTCCTATCCAGCAATCTATTTATATCTATCTATCACCTATTTGTCTATCATCTTGCTATTGTCGGGGGAAGAGGGAGAATCTCCCTCTGCCCTTTTCCTTAAGGTTCTTCTGGCTGGCCAAATAATCAACAAGACAGGTTAGCAGGAGAAAATAGTACCAAGTTTAATAACATGTATACATGGGAGAAGCTCAGAAATGAGCAACTCGTCCCTCTGTCTAAGCTGCTTGCTTAAGTATTGCAGCTAAAGGCGAAGGAACGTGGTGGGGGTGGGTAGTGGCCTGGGACTTCAGAGGGCAGAAGGACAATTCTTTTCAGGGTCATCTATTGATAATTTGGTCAGGGAGAGATAGAGTTTTTTGATAAAAGGGGCTTGGTGCCCCTCCCATTGCAACATCTGTTTTACATTATCTTTATAGCCATCATGGTAGAAGATCTGTTCCAGGAATGAGCCACCATGCCAGATTCTCTAGGCAGTTAGTGGGGGAGGTCAAATATCCGTATTGTCTTCAGCTCGAAATAATCCACATACCAGAGTGGTGCTTCTTGGGGCAGCTTGCCCTGAGCACCATCACTATCAATAACCTATTTATCTATCTATCTACCATTTATCTATCTACCTTACCTTGCCACCTACCTATATATCTATTTTTGCTACCCAGCCTCTCTTTCTCTTCTTTACTACGCATATCACTGCACAGACATGTTAAGAAGCCCCGACAATCAGCGTACTTCCCTTTCCTAGCACAGTGATTGTACCAGTGATGGGCACATGACCCAAGCAGGGCCAATCAGAGTCTTTTTGATAGAATTGATCTGGACACAGAGGGAAAAAAAGCATCCTCATCCTTCTGAGAGTGTAAGTGCTAACAGGCTACATAAATCCAGAGGTGCTCTGAGTCATCTTTGCTGCTCAGATAGAAGGCTTGCTGTGCATGAGGCCAGCAGAGACTAGATATGGGCTCAAGAAATGGGTCTCATGATATTTGAATCCCAAGATCCAGCTGTGTTAGGAGCTCCTGAGGCCTCTTAGAAATCCCAGTAGGGTGAGTTGAAAATACTTTTTTTCCCCTTAAAGTTTCAGTTGGGTTTCTGTCCTCTCTCAAAAAAAATGAGTGCTGTCTCATTTCCATTTAAACAATATACTTTTACATTTTGCTGAAGATTTCATACACTTTCCTATCTCCACTTTTTTTGTGTGCTGTTACCTCTTTCTGCATTGCCAAGCTTCCTTCTGGCAAATAATGTAGAGTATTCATGGACAAACAATTTTGGTGCATTTTAATTCAAGTTAATGCATATGTTGAACTAACAGGTGACATTCTATCTGTATGCTGGAAAAACAGAAGTAACATAAAATTAACTAGCTATTGTCCCAAATGTCATGCCACGAGGATATCAAGCATTAAATTCCTAAATACAAATGCATTCCAGCAAATTCAATCAAAACATGTTTGAGCCTGCTCTAGCTATCACCATATAAGCCTGGTTTAATTCCTTCAAGCTGTTATAAAAGTACTTCATAAACATCTATTCTAGAATTTCCAAGAGTTGCACTATTCTATGCGTGATATTCACCTGAGGAATCTGACTCTGATATACAATATCATCTTTGAGAATTAACTGATGCCTTAGCTTGGTAAATGTCTTTATCAGTATGATTTAAATAAATTTTAACATTTTAGTGTCCAAGTTGGTTGCTTTATTAATAACATTTTTCTAATGATTTATGTATGTATATACCAGCAGAATGAAAAGCATGTTCCTCCTACAGGCTTTCTGTAGCATGGCAAGAGGTATAATACTTACTATCACTATGAAAAAAGGGAATGTTATTTCACCCTAGATGGGAATTAAATCTGCAGAATTATGAGGCGTGTCATGTAAAGCTCACAATGAAATAGATGAACAGGATGCTTATTGAGTATTGATTTTTAATTATATACAAAAATATTAAGAGCCTATTGAGCAATTAAACAAGAGAACTGAAAATATCATGCATAGTACTTGACACTGAAAGTTTTTCTTGGATGCAAATAGAGTGAATTAAGAAGGTAATTAATTTTAGGATGTTTTGAAGAAAGAAAACTTTTTTAGAAGTTAGATTAGGAAAGACAAGTTTTTGGTTTTGAGAAAAGTTGGCTCGATATAGTTAAAATCAGGAAAGGGTTCCTACACAAGAAAGGGATACTTTTTTATAGGAAAAGTCAAATAAGATTAATCGTTGGTGAAATTTAGGAATCAAGCTCTCAAACTCTCAATTTTGGCTATTTATGAAAATTATTTATTTAGAGATTGTGATTTCCAAGTGGAACTGCTTCCAAACTGCTTGAGCAAGTTGAAAGTAATTTCAGTAAAAGTGATTTTGTGGATCATTTCTGAAGAATCAGTTTGAGAACAGTCAAGATAAGATAAAAATATAAGTCAGGCAGAAGGGCATATGGAATTCAGACAAGATATGGAAATTGTTCTAGGAAAATCCTTCAGCTTTTAATCTGACTGGCTTTCAATTCATAGAAGTCAGTAGAAGCTTGCCTCCTTACAGAGTAGCTGAATGAATTTCTTTTTCACAAGTAGAAGAAAACACAAAGGCCAGAGATTTCTAATTCAAGACATGTAGAAGGCATATTGTTTGATTTGTAAAATGAAATAATTTCACATATGGTTTTTAAGTGTCATAACTTTCAGCTTCTAGAATTTAAGAATCAAGACAACTTTTCTAATAAGCCATACATATTTGCCTTTTTATTAATTGTCCACTGTTTTTCTAGGACTTTGCTGTTTGGGATTAGAGACAAATAAATCAAGAAATAAAGCGTATATTAAACAGCCTAGTCGGGTATGCACTACCACCTAGCTTCCCACTGACATTTCTGTTACCCGAAATGTATAAAGAGTTTTTGAACTTTTCAAAGATTAGGTGGTATATAAATAGCAATGCTATAGAAGAGAAATTGAAAAGTTGAAACGAGTGACTGTAAAATATGTGCTGTTGACTTGATCTATGAGCACATTTTAAAACAATAAGTTTCCCTGTGATGGTTAGCAGCTTTATGCAGATTACACCAGAAAAGAAGCAATCATTCAGAGCAGCCAAGGAGAAAGCAGATCATAAGTCAAAAAATGGAAATTTAAAATTAGAAATGTAAACTTTTCACAAACAAGTAAAGGTAGGAATGGTCTTTTCAGTGAACCTGAATTTAGCCAGATAGACATTCATCCTAAAAATCACATTAAATATCAACTCTGGGTTGAATGAACATGAACACCACTGATTAACATCAAGACAAAGGAATACTGCCTTCAACATTTCTGTAGAGTCTGGAAAAATATTTTTTTCTCACCTCCCTATTTCCATTAACCCTTCAATTCTGATGTAGAGTAGGGATAAAGAAAAATGTTTGGCTTATGAAATTGGCTAAGAATAGATTCATTTTGCACAATAACCTGGATGAAAGCAAAAATATTAAATGAATAATTTAATGAGATATTTAACAAGTAAAAGAATCAATCCCACTGAGTATATCAGACAATATCTCTCAAAAATCATTCTTTTGAACACACGCAGACTTAATAATAGTTGGTATATGCCTTGTTTTATCCATTGATGTGTTAGATTAGTTTTCGTAAGAGCACTAAAGGACCTCATTATCTAAAGCAACAATCCATCAAATGTTTTTGTAAAGGGAGCAATTACTTTCCTATTCCTATGTTTCATAAAAATCTTTATTTTATGAGTTTTCCTTACAGTAAAGTACAACCATAGTCTACTTCCTAACAATTAGACATGAAGATGAGATAATATGGTAAATTATGTTTAACAGTGTGTATGAAACAGACATGTTAAATTTAGCCATAAGATGTCTGTTGCATTTGGTCACCACAAAGCCAAATCTAAGAAGTTAACAAGGTCAGAAAATACCAATTAGTTGTAACCAAAATGTTTTCTCTCCTGTGGGATTCATTGTGCCATATTTCATTTACACTTCTATTATTTTTCACTCTAGTATCTTTTTGTTTTTTATTTTGAAAATTTTTGAATCTAAAGAAAATTTAAAAATAATACAACATATATTCGTATACCCCTCACCTAGATGCACCATTAACATTTTGCCATATTTGCTTATGTTTTCTCTCTGAATTATTTTCATTATTCTTTTCTATGCTGAAAATAAAAATTGGCCAGTGGGAGCCCATTCAGACTAGGATCTATGTACACACACACACATACTGTTTTTTTTTTTTTTTGACTATTTGAAAGTAAGAATCTGACATGGCATTTTATCCCTAAATATGTCAGCAAACATATCCTAAGAATAAGATATTCTTCGACAGAACAGGAACATCATTATCACCATTGTCACACCTAAGAAAACAAACAGCTCAGTAATACTATCTAAAATACAGTCCATTGTCAGTTGTCCACAATTTTTTTCACTATCATGAAAATTTTTTAAGAGTTCAGACCAATAGTCTTGCAGAATATTCCACATTTGAATTTGTCTGATGGTTTCCTCATAATTAGCACCAAGTTAAAAGATGCTGGGAAAAGTACTTCTTATGTAATGCTGTGTCCTCTTATTGCTATGTAGTAAGTGCCTAAAGAGACATAACGCTAGGTTGTCTCCTATTGGTGACGCTAAGGTTTATCATTTGTTTAGGGTGGTGAGTGCCAGATCTCTTCATTTTAAGGGTACACTTTTCTTTTGTAAGTAATAAGACATCTATCTGGTAATATTTCGAGATTGTGTTAATAATCTACTCCCCAACAGCTTTTCACCCAATATTGTGTGTATGCGCACATGTATGTTAATTTGGATTCATGAATTCTTTATTCAAGAATAATTTTTGCTATTCTTTTTGATTCTCAAAATATCCCATGTCTAGCCAGTGGAAGCCCCTTCAGAGAGGCTCTCATGTTCTTTTGACATGACTTCATTATTTTTTGAGTACTTCCTTGCTTTCTGACGTAACAATACATCCTAGGCTCATCTTGTACATTCTCCGATCAGGAACAATCACTTCTTCAAGAGGTCTTGATTTCTTTCAGTAGGGAATGATAAATAGAAACCAAGATCTGGGCTCCAAGTGTACTTATTGTTACTGTAGGTGTGCTTATTAATACTAGATGTCTTTAAGTATTAAAGAGATTTGTCTAATTCCTAATATAGATTGCAAATATTCTCCCATATATTTTGACTTTATCATGTTTTATGCAATAATATTTCATTTCTGCATGGTAGAATTTAGCAATATTTTATTTTTTCTAGATTTTGAATCAAATTAGAAAAGCTTTCCCCACACTCATACACACACTTAGTTTTAAAGGGATTTTTTTTCTAGTACTTGTATGGTTTCCCTTGTTACATTTAGATCTTTCGTCCACTTAGACTTTATTTCTGTGTATTATCTGAGTTATGGAAATAGTTTTATTGTTTTTTAAATGGCTATCTATTTGTTCCAACCTCCTTATTGAAAAGAGATTTAAGACATCACCTTCATCATATAGTAAATTTCCCAAACATGTTTGGGTCAATTTGGGGGACTTCTATTCTGTTCCAATGGTTTGTTCATGTATCAGTTTGACACTTTTAATTAAAGAAGCTTTATAGTATGTTTTAATATCTGGTAGGGCTAACCATTCCTCATTGCTTTTTTTTTTTTTAATTTCACAATTTTCCTTGCTATTCTTGTATTTTATATATATATATTTATTGCATTATATATATATACATATATATATGTATATAAAACTTTACAAGAAACTTGTCTAATTCCAGAAAATAAGAATCAACTTTTTAATTTTTTTATAGGGATGCATTAAATGTACATATCAATTTGGGGACAATTGACATATTCACGATGTTGAGGCATTCTAATTAAGAACAACGGATTTTTGTTGTTGTTGTTCAAATCTCATTCTGTGTCTTTCAAGAGTGTTTTAAAGTTTTTCTCCCATGTTTCCACATTTTTTAAAGTTTATTTATTAGTATATTATCTTTTTAATTACTACTTTGTGTGTGGTTTTCCTCTTTCTGAACTTCTAACATGTTATTATTTGTATAGATGAAGGCTACTGATTTTTGTAGTTTATTTTATATGCTACTTCATTATTTAATCCTTTATTTTTATTAGCATTATCATTGATTCTTTTGGGTATTTTGCAATATAGTAACATATCATCTGCAAATAGATATGGCTGTACTTCTTCTTTACCTACCCCTTTGTCTCTAATTGTTTTTTCTTGTCCCTTTTCATTGACTACATCACCACGGTGTATTTAACCCGGCAAAGAGAGTCAAGATAGAGTGTCCATTTTAGTCTTGTTTCTCAGAATATTGTGAGAATGAAAATGTCTCTAGTGTTTCTATGTGATAATATAGATAACAGATTTTTTCAATCAAGAATAGGTATTCAATTTTGTCAAAGATTTTTAAGTAAACAACATATGATTTTTCTTATTAGATATATTAAAATGTTGGATTATAATTATTGAGTTTTTAATATTGAACCATCCTAACATTTCTGGAATAAATCCCACTTGGTCATGGTGAATTATTTTTATGTGATATTAGATTATATTTGATAATATTTAATTTAGGAATTTTGCATTGATATTCATAAGTGAAATATAAAATAAAAATATAAAGTTGAAACTTTATAGAAGTTGTCTTTATCTTTGCTTTTGGAAAATTCAATTAGTATTAGAATTAACTCCTGTTTAAAAGTTTGATAGAAGTCCCCTATGAAACTGTGAGTTCTTGTTTTTGATCTGAGGTATCCTTTGATAACTTCGGCTATTTCTTAAATAGAAATTATTCTGTTCAAACTTTCATTCGCTTTATGTGGTTTTTGATAATGAACTTCAACATTTTCTTTATTAACTCGATAAAGCATAGAGTTAAGAGCATGCACTCTGGTACTAGACTTGGCCTAGGTTAAAATTCCAATTTCAACCATTACCATGTGACCTTGAGAAATTTATTTTACTCTTTAAGCCTCATTTTCTTTATCTATCTATTACCTACCTTATAAAGTTTTTGTGAGGAACAAATTTGTCAATGTGCATATATCTAGCACATAATAAGTGCTTAGTGAGTATTAACTATTATGATTATTCTTCTCATTTATTCACTTATTTATACATTCATCAAACATGTCAAACAACATCGAGAAACTAAAAATGCCAGATACCGTGTTTAACGCTAAGGATACAAATATGGATGACATAGATCTTATCCTAAGGATAAGACTGCATCCTAGAGAGGAAGCCATATAAATATGGTTGTCAGGAAAGGTATAGAGGGACCTGAAAGAAAAATAAAATTTGATGGACATTTCAGGTGGAGCAAATAACATATTCAACGGCACAGAAGTATAAAACATTTCAGGAAATCACAAGATCTGAGCATGACCTTAAGAAGCCAATGAAGTAGTTCCAAGAGTGCTGAAAGAGCAGGCAAGTGCTAGATTTTGAAGGGCCTTTTATGTCATATTAAAGAGTTTGGGGCTGGCCCCGTGGCTTAGCGGTTAAGTGGGCGCGCTCCGCTGCTGGCCGCCTGCGTTCGGACCCAGGGTGCACACCGACGCACCGCTTCTCTGGCCATGCTGAGGCCGCATCCCACATACAGCAACTAGAAGGATGTGCAACTATGACATACAACTATCTACTGGGGCTTTGGGGGAAAAAATAAATAAATAAAAATTATAAAGAGTTTGAACTCTTCTCAGTGATGGACAATAATTAAAGATTTTAAATAGTGTAGGGTTATGATCTAGTTTGTGTTTATTAGAGATCATTGTAGCAACAATATGGGGAATGAACAGGAGGAGGAAAGATTGGCTACATGACCCATAGAAAGAGTAGTTGTCAAACTTTAGGGTCCATAAGAATTATGTGAGGACCTTGTGTAAAAATATAAATTGTCAAGCCTATCTTCAAAGATTTCTGATTTAGCAGGACTAGGGTAGGGCCTTGAATAAGCATTTTCAGGGAATTTGACTGCTAATGGTTGCTAGTCACACACTGAAATAGAAGGCCATTGTAGTTGTCCAGGTAAAAGATGTTGAAGCTGCTGTATAGCAGAGGTGGTGGGGATGGAGAGTGGAAATAATTAATAATTAAAATTATTTAATAATAATTTCTGTCATTACCAGAAAAAGGAAATGTAAAAGAAAGATAAGATTTGCAGAAGATAAGTTATCTTTCGGTCGTAGTGAGTTTAAAGTGTAAAGATCTTTAGAGCCATCCAGGAAGACTTCCGCAAGCATCAAGGATCTAGGTCTGGGACTCAGAGAACAGATCCAGGCTGGGGATAAAACTTGGGAACCATCAGCTTATTATTGGTCTAGGTGAAGCCAGGAGAGTGGATACACTACCTAGGGGAAGTAATAGAGTGAGAAGAATGGAAGACTCAGGAAAGAATTTTGGGAAACATCAGAAGCAGGAAGGAGAAAAGAGTGTGCAAAAGAAGAGGAGAAGGAAAGCTAGGTAAGGCATAAAAAATATGACTAGAATGAGTGTTATTACAAAGCCAAGGGAGCAGTGGAATATCAAGAGAAAGCAACGGTGGAGGGTAGGATGCCTCCGAGAGGTCAGTGAGAGCCGCAGAAGCTCCAGGACGCAGACCAGGTAGCTGCTGCTGACTTGCAGAGACAGCAGTTTCAATGGAATGCTGAGAGCAACAGCCAGGTTCCCGTGGTTGATGAGTGAAGGAGGGAGGGTAAGCAAAAGAAGGCAGCACACACGAATAAACAATTGTTTTCAATTGCTGCAAAACAGAGGCAGGAGACAGGCTGAAACCTCTGGGGGGATGTGGCATGTTTTCAAGAATAGGAGACATCAGAACCTGTTTTATCAGCTGAGGTACAGCTGGTAGGGAGGAATAAGAGAGAAAAGAGAATCGTCATAGAAGTAGCATTAGATAAAACCCAAGGCAGGGCAGGACCTCTTTTATTCTGAAACTAGCATGAAGAAAGGAAGCAGGTGTGTGAGCACAGATTCCTTTGAAGATTAGAGTTCTGGGAAGTAGAGCGAGTTTGTGCCCGCCGGTTTCCATTGTTTCTTCTGCAGTAAAACAGACAGTCATCTACTGAGAGGGAAAGGATTAAAGCCTCTAAAGGCACTAAGTGTAGAAAAAATTATGATGCACCTCTTTCACCTCACCCTGTTTAGTTGTGGGGAAAAAAATCCCAATTTTTTAAAATATAGTTTGTCTTGAAATGATACAAGCCTTATAATACTGATGAGACAAAAGTAGGCCTGTCTGCAGATTTTCTGATTTTCTTTTGCTTTATTGGCGCTGCAGCTCTGCTGGTGTGCTAAGCATGTCACCCAGCAACAAAGGGCTCAAGAAAACCCATGAAGGGCGGGAGCAGCTGCATTCAGGAATGGAAAAGGCAGGGGAAAGAACACGGTCAAGGCAGTGCAGAAGGCCTCGTTAACCTAAACCTTTGCATGACTGCAATCCTCAAAGTTCTGTGACTTTCCTCCGGTTGCTGTTGGCAGCCCTTCCATGTCCATCATCACGGGAAAGTGTGGGAAGGGGGCAACAGAACTATTGGCTCAGGCCTCTCATTGAGGGATAGTCTCATTCTGGTTCAGTTTGAGTTCCTACAAGCCACCAAGGCCTTAGCAAGACACTCAGAGGGGATGAAAATATGTTCATGCTAAATAATAGATTTAATTAAGTTTTTATGCTTATTATCAGCCCTCTTTTAAAGACTTTATGTGTATTAACTCATTCAGTATTCATAACAACCCTATGAGACTGGCACTATTATTAGCCTCATTTTAATGAAAGGAAACAGAGAAATGAGAATATTAAGTAATTTGCCCAAGGCCCAAACTGATAAATGGCAGAGCTAGGATTTAAATCCAGAAATTCTCCCTTTTCCTGTTAAAGTGAGAAAGAAATGAGAAAATGTGAACTAATATGGGATGGTTAAAGATAAAAGCCATTTTCAATAGAGGAATACAGGTGCAGGAGAAAAAGAATGAGATGGGGAGGAGGGAGCCTTCTAGTCACAAGAATCTCAGCTTTGAATTGTCCTTAAGACGAACAAAAAAAGTCATCTAATTCACAGGCAGAGGTAAGATTGAAAGGCCCAGTAATGTTCATTTTTCCTTGTAAAAAGTCAGTAAAACTGTAAGGAGTGTCTGTTAACTTTAAATTAATGCCCTGTGACAACTTTCTGGTGTTCAATAGCCCTGAACAATTTTCGTTACTTGCTGTGGGTCAGTGATTGCCTATTTGGATTAGGTATATGCCTCACACATAGGGAGAAAGTTCAACTGCCCCTGAAGGCAGTTGCATATAACTATAGTCTTCTGATATCCCCGGGGGGTTGGGTTCCAGAACCTTGGTGGATACTCAAGTCCCTTATATAAAATGACAGAGTATTTGCGTGTAACCTATGCACATTCTCCCGCATATGCATTTTAAATCACCTCTAGATTTCTTATAATATCTAATACAATGTAAATGCTATGTAAATAGTTGTTATATTGTATTGTTTAGGGAATAATAGCAAGGAAAAAAGTTTGTACTTGTTCAGTACAAATGCAACCATTAGAAGCCTTTCAATCCACAGTTGGGTGAATCCATGGATGAAGAACCTGCCGATACCAAGGGTAGATTGTATTTTCCTGAAAAAAATTCCATTGATTTGCCTACTCATGTACTCATTTTTCTTTTATTTATGCTTAGCAGAATAGAAAGAGGAGAGAGGGCCAGCTTTAGAGAAAATAATAAAATAAAAAATGGAAACACATAGATTTCTTCTTATAGAAAAAGAAAGAAAGTCCCAGAGGCGCAGCAGTGGGAATGGTTCTCCTCTCTCTTCCTTTTGCCTCCCCAACAATATCCGTCTCCATTTCGATTACACCAGCTATCCTGACCACATGCATGCTGTCCTGTCCTTTCATACACCCTGTGAAATACCCAATTAACAACAAGACTTGGCCTTGCTATTCTCTCTGTGTGGAATCTCCTTCTCCCCTTTCCCACCTGCTGAAAGCCTATATTGGAAGGCATTTTAGCTCCAAATTAAAATCCTACCTCTTCATGAAGGTTCACTGATCATCTCCAGTCAGAAGAGATATTCTACTCCTCTGAACCCCACTACTATTCATTTATAACATTTATGCAGCATTTAACAAATTCTGCCTTGTATGTTAATTTGTATAGGCACTACTAACTTTGAAGTAGAGAGTGGTAGTTATTGTTTTGCTTGCCCAGTGTGCTGGGACTGCCAATTATGGTGTCCTGACCCGCCCCCACTCCTCTTCACTCCTATGCCCGTCACCACGAACTTCAAAAGGAGGATAAATAAGTCCATGACTCAGGCTCACTGGAAAATTCTCTGGGATCAGTTTATTAACTTTTCAAGGGAGAGGAAATACCTGAAAATGTGTAAGCATGGAGCTATTGGCTGCCATTTTGCCAGTCATTGAGCAAGCTCAATCGGAGAATGGCAGCAATCAAAGAGAAGCAGAAACCAAGAGAGAGAAAAGGGAGACTGAGCCCTGACAACATTGTTTGAGCTCCTGGAATGAGGTTCATCCACAGTAAATTGTCTTGTGCTTCCCAGTTCCCTGAGTCATAGTTTCCTTTTTTTTAATTTTTTGCTTAAGACTCTTTGAGTTGAAAATTTTTAGTTTTATCGAGTCATAGTTAATAAACTACAGATTAATAAGTATCTTAAGATCAAGATTGAGATCTGACCTATTTCTCTACTTTTCTTCCATCTAGAGTTTGATATAGGCAGCACTGAAAAGAGTGGATTAGTGAATGAATAGTGCCTCAGACTCCTGCCTTTAGTTCTCCCAATAGCATGCCCTGGGAAAATCAGAGCCCTCAGTTTCTACTCCAGCTAATTGAGTTTACACTTCTGGTTCCTCAGCTTAGTATTTGTCTTACTAAGAACCTAGCCTATTTGATAGACTACTCTCCCTCTGACATGTTTTCCACAGTGATAGTTTATCTGTGAAATATGAAAGAGCAAACAGTTCAGCTGGTTCTGTTCAAGGCTCAGGTGTATAAAGGAAATGACAGGCATTCCAAATAGATGGATGTGAGTAAGCGACAAACTCTCAGTGCATGATTGCACACACCGTACACATATTTCAAGGCCTCACATATATTATACTCCTCTCACTTACTTTTTCCTGGTTTCTTTGATTCTCTAAATCTTTATAGCATTTTTTCCATGTCTTGATTCTTTATTACAGTTTTATGACATATATTTCACATACCATAAAATTCACCCATTTAAAGTGTACAGTTCAGCAGTTTTTAGTATATTCAGTGTTGTAGAACCATCACCATTTAATTTTAGAATATTTTTGTGACCACAAAAAGAAATCCTGTACATATTAGCAGTTATTCCCCATCCTTCAACACCCCTAGTCTCTGGCAACTAGTAATCTATTTTCTATCTCTGGATTTGCCTATTGTGGACATTTCACATACACAGAAACATATAATAAGTGGTCTTTTGTGACTCTTCTTTTAGGTACCATAATGTTTTCAAGGTTCATCCACATTGTAGCATGAACAAGTACTGTATTTTTATTGCCTGTCAACATGTATGAATATACCACTTTTTGTTTATTCATCCGTTGATGGAAATTTAGGTTGTTTCTACATTTTGCTGTTATGAATAATATTTCTGTGAACACTCATGTACCAGTTTTTGGTAGACATGTTTTTCATTTCTCTTGTTTATGTACCAAAGAATGGAATTACTTGGTCCTATGGTAACTTTATTTTTCACTTTTCATGAAACTACCAAACTCTTTTCCAAAGTGACTGCACCGTTTTACATTATCACCAGCATTATATGAGGATTCCAAATTTTCTACCTTCTCACTAACAATTGTTGTTGTCTGTCTTTTTAATTTTAGCCATTTTGGTAGATGTGCAGTGGTATCTCATTTAGGTTTTGATTTACATTTTCCTAGTGATTAATGATGTTGAGTATCTTTTCATTTGCTTATTGGCCATGTGTATATCATCGTTGGAGATATGCCTATTCAAATCCTTTTCCCATTTATCTTTTGCACTATTTGTCTTTTTATTGAAGAGTCTAAACGATCCTTCTACAGGCATACCTTGGAGATATTGCAGGTTTGGTTCTAGACCACTGAAATAAAGTGAATATCACAATAAAGCAAGTCACATGAAATTTTTGGTTTTCCAATGCATATGAAAGTTATGTTTGCTTTCTATGTATACTATGTATACTCTATGTATACATAGAGTATACTATGTATACTCTAGTCTATTAAGAGTGCAATAGCATTATGTCTAAAAAATGTGCATACCTTAATTAAAAATACTTTTTTGCTAAAAAATGCTAACCATTATCTGATCCTCAATGAGTTGTAATATTTTTGCTGGTGGAGGGTCTTGCCTCAATGTTGATGGCTGCTGACTGATCAAGATGGTAGTTGTTGAAGGTTGAAGTGGCTGTGGCAATTTTTTAAAATAAAACGGCAATGAAATTTGCCACATCGATTGTCTTTTCCTTTCACAAATGATTTCTCTGTAGCATGCGGTGCTATTTGATAGCATTTTACAAAACGCAGTAGAACTTCTTTCAAAATTGGAGTCAGTCCTCTCAAACCCTGCTGCTGCTTTAGCAACTAAATGTATGTAGTGTTCTAAATCCTTTGTTCTCATTTCAACAATTTTCATAGCATCTTCACCAGGAGTAGATTCCATCTCAAGAAATCACTTTCTTTGCTCATCCATAAGAAGTAACTCCTTATCCATTAAAGTTTTATCATGAAATCGCAACAATTCAGTCACATCTTCAAGCTCCACTTCTAATTCTATTTCTCTTGCTATTTCCACCACATCTGCAGTTACTTCCTCCACTGAGATATTGAATCCCTCAAAGTTGTCTAGGAAGGTTGGAATCAGCTTTTTCCAAAATCCTGTTAATGTTGATATATTGATCTCTTCCCATGAATCACAAATGTTCCTAATGACATCTAGAATGGTGAATCCTTTCCAGAAGGTTTTCAATGTACTTTGCCCAGATTCATCAGAGGAATCACTATCTATGGCAACCATAGACTTAAGAAATGTATTTCTTAAGTAACAAGACTTAAAAGTCAAAATTACTTCTTGATTCATGGGCTGCATAATGATGTTGTGTTAGTAGATATGAAAACAATGTTAATCTCATTGTACATCTCCATAAGAGCTCTTGGGTGACCCAGTGAATTGTCGATGAGCAGTAATATTTTGAAAAGAATCTCTTTTTCTGAGCAGTAGGTCTCAACAGCAGGCTTAAAATATTCAGTAAACTATGTTGTAGACACATGCACTGTCATCCACACTTCTTTGTTCTATTCATAGAGCACAGGCAGAGTAGATTTAGTGTAATTCTTAAGGGACCTAGGATTTTTGGAATGGTAAATGAGCGTTGACTTCAACTTAAAGTCGCCAGCTGCATTAGTCCCTGGTGAGTGTCAAACTGTCCTTGAAGCTCTGAAGCCAGACTTTGACTTCTCTCTAGTTATGAAAGTCCTAGATGGCATCTTCTTCCAATAGAAGACTGTTTTGTCTACATTGAAAATTTGTTGTTTAGTGTTGCAACCTTTGTTAATTATCTTTGCTAGATCTTCTAGATAACTTGCTGCAACTTCTACATCAGCACTTGCTGCTTCACCTTGCACTTTTATGTTATGGAGAAGGCTTCTTTCCTTAGACCTCATGAACCAACCTCTGCTAGTTTCAAACTTTTCTTCTGCAGCTTCCTCACCTCTTTCAGCCTTCATAGAATTGAAGAGAGTTAGAACCTTGCTCTGAATTAGGTTTTGGCTTAAGGGAATGTTGTTGCTGGTTTCATCTTCTATCCAGACCTCTAGAAGTTTCTCCATATCAGCAATAAGGCTGTTTCACTTTCTTGTCATTCATGTGTTCACTGGAGCAGCACTTTTAATTTTCTTCAAGCACTTTTCCTTTGCATTCACAACTTGGCTAACTGTTTGGTGCAAGAGTCCTAGCTTTCAGCCTGTCTCAACTTTCAACATACCTTCCTCACTAGGCTTAATTATTTCTAGCTTTTGATTTAAAGAGAGAGATGTGCGACCCTTCCTTTCACTTGAGCACTTAGAGGCCACTGTAGGGTTATTAATCAGCCTAATTTCCATAACGTGCATCTTACATAATAGAGAGGCCCAAGGAAAGGCAGAGAGACAGGGGAATGACCAGGAGCAGTCAGAACACACACAGCATTTATCCATTAAGTTCTCCGTCTTATGTGGGTGCAGTTTGTGGTGCCCCAAAACAATTACAATAGTAACATGAATGAACATTGATCACAGATCGCCATAACAAATATAATAATAATGAAAAAGTTTGAAATACTGAGAGAATTACCAAGATGTGACACAGAGACACAAAGTGAGCAAATGCTGTTGGAAAAATGGCGCTGATAAACTTGCTAGACAAAGATTTGCCACAAACCTTCAATTTGTAAAAAACTCAATATCTGGAAAGCACAATAAAACAAGGTATACCTGTACATGCTGGATACAGGTCCCTTGGCAGATATAAGATTTTCAAATATTCTCTCTCTTTCTGTAGGTTGTCTTTTCACTTTATTCATGATGCCCTTTGATGCACAAGTTTTCAATTATAGTGAAGTCAAATTTATGTATTTTTTGTTTTGTTACTTGTGCTTTTCGTGTCATTTCTAAGAAACTATTGCCTAACCCAAGTTATGAGGGTCATGAGGATTTACTCCTTTATTTTATTCTAGCAGTTTTATATCTTTCATTTAGATCTATGATCTATTTAATTTTTCATATGTGTGACTTAGGGGCCCAAACTCATGTTTTCCATGTGAATATCCAGTTCTCCCAGAACCATTTGTTGAAAAGACTATTCTTTCCCATTTAATTTCGTTGAACTCATCAAAAATCAATTGCCCATAAATATGAGTGTTTAATTCTAGACTCTCAATATATTCCATTGATCTATATGTCTATCATTATGCCAGTACCACACTCTCATAATTATGATAGATTTATAGTAAGTTTTGAAATTGGGACATGAGAGTCCTCCAACTTTGTTCTTCATTTTTAAGATTATTTTGGCTGTTCTGGGTCACTTGCATTTCCATATGGACTTTAGGATCGACTTGTTAATTTCTCCCAAAAAACCCCCCAAAACCCAGCTGGGATTTTGATAGAGATTTCATCAAATCTGTAGATCAATTTGGGGAATATTGTAACCTTAACAATAAGTCTTCTGATCCATGAACATGGGATGTTTTTCCACTTATTTAGATCTTTAATTTCTTTCAATAATATTTATAGTTTTTGGTGTACAAGGCTTGCACTTCTTCTGTTACGTTTAATTTTGTTTACTTTATTCTTTTTGCTGCTCTTATAAATGGTGTAGTTTTCTTAATTTCATTTTCAGATTGTTCATTGCTAGTGGATAGAAACACCATTGATTTTTGTATCTTGATCTTGTATCCTACCATACTGCTGAACTCGTTTATTAATTCTAATAGTTTTTTAGCGAATTCCTTAGAATTTTGATTATGTCATTTGCAAATAAAGTTTTAATTCTTCTAGTCTGGATACCTTTTTTTCTTTTTCTTGCCTAATCATCCTGGCCAGTACAATGTTGAATAGAAGTAGTGAGAGTGGGCATTCTTGTCCTGTTACTGATCATAGTGGCAACACACTCAGTCTTTCCTCTATTATGGATGATGTTAGCTATGAGTTTTTCACAGATGTCCTTTGTTAGGTTGAGGAAGCTTCTTCCTATTCCTAGTTTGTTGAGTGTTTTTATCCTGAAGGTGTATTGGATTTTATCAAATGCTTTCTTTGCATCTGTTGATTGATATTCATATGCTAAATCAACATTGCATTCCTCTGATAAGTCTCACTTGGTCATAATGTATAATCCTTTTAGATGTTGTGGGATTTGATGTATTAATACTTTATTGTGGATTTTTGCATATATATTTATAGGGATATTGGTCTGTCATTTGCTTGTCTTGAGATATCTTTCTCTGATTCTAATACCAGTGTAATACTGTTCTCAGAATGACCTGGGAAGTGTTCTCTCTTCTATTTTTAGAAGAGTTTGTGAAGGATTAGTGTTAATTTTGTGTTAAATGTTTGGTCAAAGTCACTAGTGAAGCCATCTGTCCTATGCATTCCTTTCCTTGAAGTTTTTAAATTACTAGTTCATTCTCTTTGCTTGTTATACATCTATTCAAATTTTCTCTTTTTGAGTCACTTTCAATAGTTTGTAACTTTCTAGAAATTTGTCGACTTCTTCTAACTTCATTTGTTGTCATGCAATTATTTTTCATTTATTTTTTTTTTCGGTGAGGAAGATTGGCCCTGAGCTAATATCTGTGCCAATCTTCCTCTATTTTGCATGTGGGTCACCACCACAGCATGGCTTGATGAACGGTGTGTAGGTCTGCACCTAGGATCTGAACCCACAAACCCCGGGCCACCGAAGTGAAGTGTGTTAACTTAACCACTATGCCACGGGGCTGGCCACGTCATGCAATTATTCATACTATTCCCTTATAAGTCTTTTCATTTCTGTAAAGTCAGTAGCAGTGTCTCCCCTTTTTTTCCTGATTTTAATCACTTAAGTCTTCTCTTGAGTCTTTTTTTTTTTTGGTTAATTGAGTTAAAAGTGTGTCCATTCTGTTGAATGGTTTTTTATTAGTCTATTGGGTTTTTTTATTCTCTATTTCATTTATTTCCACTCTAACCATTATCGTTTCCTTCTTTCTGATTGTTTTGGGTTTAATTTGCTCTTTATTTTTCTAGTTTCCTATGGTGAAAGGTTAGGTTATTGATTTGAAATTTTTATGTAATATAAGCATTTACATTTATAAATTTTCCTCCAAAAACTGCATAGCTGCATCCATAAGTTTTAGTATGTTTTGTTTTTGTTTTAATTTGTTTCAAAGTATTTTCTAATTTCTCTTGTGATTTCTTCTTTGACCCTTTGGTTTTTTAGGAATATATTGCTTATATTCCACATATTTGTTAATTTCTCAAATTTTCTTCTGTTGTTGATTTCTAATTTAATTTCATTGTGGTCAGATAACATACTTTTTATGATTTCAGTTCTTTAACTTTATTATGGCTTGTTTTATTTTCCAGTATGTGATCTATCCTGGAGAATGTCCCTGGAGAATGTCTTATGTACAATTGAGAAGAATGTGTATTCTGCTGTTGTTCAGTGCCATGTTCTATAAAATGTCTGTCAGACCTAATTGGTTTATAGCATAGTTTAAATCTTCTATTTTTTTGTTCATAATCAACTTTGTTGTTCAATCCATTATTGAAAGTGGGATATGGAGGCCTTTGATTATTATTGTTAAATTGTCTGCTTTTCCCTTCAATTTTGTCAGATTTTGCTTCATGTACTTTGGCGCACTGTTGTTAGGTACATATATGTTTATAATAATTATATCTTCCTGATAAATTGACCCTTTTATTGTTATAAAATATCCTTTGTCTCTAGCAAGAATTTTTATCTTGGAATCTATTTCATCTGATATTAGTATTTTTACCCCAAATATCTTTTGGTTACTACTTGCATGGTATATCTTTTTCCATGCTTTTACTTTTAACTGGATTCTATCTTTGAATCCAAATTGTGTCTCTTATAGACAATATAGAGTTGTAACATATTTTAAAATACATTCTTCCAATCTCTGCCTTTTGATTGGGAAGTTTAATCAATTTCCATTTAATACTGATAATGTAGAATTTACATCTGCCATTTTGCTACTTGTTTTCTATAGATCTACTTCTTTTTTTGCTCCTCTATTCCTCACTTTATGTCTTTCAAATTTTAAATAGATAATATCTAGTTGTACCTTTTTACTTCTATTTTTGTTTCTTTTAATATATTTTTTCAGTTATTTTCTTAGTGGTTGCCCTGGGAATTACAACTAGCATCTTAATTAAAACAATCTAGTTTACAACATTACTAACAATTGCAATAGTATACAAAAAACTTTGTTCTAATTTGACTCTATTCCCTCACTCCTCTTTTGTGTTAATATTATTATATAAACTATATGTTACAAATCCATCAATACAAATTTATAATTTTTGTTTTATGTAGTTGTCTTTTAAAATAGAAGAAAAAAGTTACAAACAAATTTGTACATTTATATTGTCTTTCATAATATCTATATAGTTAACTTTGTTAGTGTTCTCATGTCTTCATGTGGATTCAAGTTACCATCTAGTGTTCTTTTATTTCATCCTGAAGGTATTTCTTGTAGGGCGGGCCTACTAACAATGAATTCTATCAGTTTTTGTTTATCTGATAATGTCTTAGTTTTCTTTCACTTTTAAAGGAGAGTTTATCTGTATTTAGAATTGTTGGCTGGCAGTCTTTCTTCCAATACTTTCAAAATGACATTGCACTATTCTCTGGCTTCCATGGTTTCTGATGTGATGTTAGGTATTGATTTTAAGAATCCCTTGTATTTCATATGTTTTTTCTATTGCTATTTTGAAGATTTTATTTTTGTCTTTTAATTTTGTCAATTTGGTATGATCAGCCATAATTTTTGATCTCTTTGAATTCCTTAGAGTTCATTGAGTTTTTTGAATGTGTATATTAATATTCTCCACCAAATTTGGAAATTTTGGGGCCAATATTTCCTTGAAATTTTTTTTTTTATTGCCCTTTCTCTTTCTCTTCTCTTTCTGAAACTTTTATTTTGCTTATGTTGGTACACTGAATGGGGTTGTACAGGCCTCTGAGGCTCTGTTTATTTTTCTTTATTTTATTTTTCTTTCTGCTCCTCAGACTGGATAATCTCTATTGCTTTCTCTTCAAGTTTGCTGATTCTTTGTTCAGCCAGCTCAAATCTTTTGTTGAGTCTTTCTGTTGAAGTTTTATTTCAGTTGTACTTCACAATTCATAATTTCTTCTTATTTCTTTTTAATAATTCCTATGTCTTCATTCGTATTCTCTGTTTAATGAGACATTGTTACCATACTTTCCTTTAATATTTTAGACATGATTTTCTTTAGTTCTTTGAATATATTTTAATGGCTGTTTTTAAGTTTTTGTCTACTAAATCCATACTCAGGACTTCTCAGGAATATTTTCTGTTGGCTGCTTTTTTCCCTGTGTATGTGGCATACTTGACTATTTGTTTGCATATTTCATATTTTTTGGTTGAAAACCGGACATTAATATATTGTAACAATAATATTCCTCCTCCAACAAGATTTACTGTTGTTGCTATTTATATGTTGTTATAGGTTTTCCTTTTGCTGCATATTTGTTTAGTTTCCTTGACTAATTCTGTAGATTCTGTCTTTCCTGCTGTATGTAACTACTTAGTCCTATGCTAGATTTTTAATAATTGTTTTTGTCTTTATTTTTGAGCCTGGGTTCCTAGGGGTGACCCCTTGATCAGTGTAATATAGTGATCAGTCAACAGTTGGTCAGAATACTTCCTTAAATGCCTTTCCTATATGTCTTCTACTTTTTGCCAACAGTATCAGTTTACATGACACCTTTAGATTTCACTCTCTGCTTGATCGTGGCCTCAAGGTCAGGAAGAGATGGATAGCTATTGACTTTTCCTTTCTCAAGTCTTTCCTGGATGCGCACACAGCCTTACACATGCTCAGCCTTTAGATTCCCAGGAAGATGTAGGAGATTTTCAAAGTTCCCCACTTCCCCCTTGCTCCCTGCTAAGCTGACCTCTGAGTCAAATCAAATAGCCATCACACACTGAGAATACCCATTTCCAGGAATCCAAAAGTCTGGACAAAAGTTTGACTTTGTTCTAGGGTGCTTTTCACAGAGCTCAAAAGGTGACAAGATCTCTCTGTCGTCTGTAATTCTGCTGGATTTTGGCTACTGAGTTCCAGAGCTGGGGAGGAAAGGGAGATGGAGACAGCCCAAGGTAAAATGTTATAGACTGTACTAATTTATTGAGGTTCAGTAGTTCTCTTGGATAGATGATTGTTTGTTTTGTGGCTTTGGTTAATTGCACACATTCTGAAATGGTTTATTTCTGTTGTTTTGTTCATATTTTCATTGTTTTAGAGGGGAAGTCCACTGAGGTCACTGCCATTCTGGAAGTTGATTCTACTTCATATTTATTAATCATATATTTTTCCCATGCACGACTACTAAACTCTTCTTTCATCTGTCTAGTACTTTCATTTCAAGGACTTATAATTCTTTGTATTTTCCTTATATTGTAGTGTCTATAGTAGATGTTCCACAAATAATTGAATATGACTGTACTATATATTGCCATATTGAGAACCACTGATACACATTATTTCATTTAATCTTTACTACAATTCTGCTGAGTAAATATTATTATCTCCATTCTACAGTGGCCTAGACAGCTACATATATACTTTACCAATGTTACACAGCTAGTTAAGTAGCAAAGGTTAAATTTAAATGCAAGTTTCTCTGACTCCTAGCCAATCTTAGCTATAGTTTATAAATCAAGAGGAAGGACTTTGTTATTTTTATTTTTCTAAATTATGACCACCTTAGATCTTGTCAGTTTCCAGGACATTACATTTTATTTGTTCTATAATTTTGGCAAAAGCTTTTGGACATTATTACACATTTGACTGAGCCTTTAGAACCCCATTAATGGAGCAGTCAGCAATGATATTGAGTTAACTTGCCTTTTTTTCCCAATGCAATAACCTTGAACTCATCATGACTGGGTTTGTAGGATGTAGGGTGCTCACATTGTGAGAATTAGTGACATTATTCTTCCATACTTTTTCTTGCTTTAACCATAAGCTCTCAGAGGAGGCTGGCTTTGAGTTGCATACACTCACCCACATACTGTTGTCTTGTCAATAGAACAAGGGGGAGGTGTGGAAGTTCCCCAGGCAGGCTTCCTCACATCCTGTTGCCAAGGCAACAGTGCCGTGATTCCCTATGTTCTGTGGCTAAGATAGCAGCAGCTGGCACCCAGGGAAACTCCACATGCCCACCTGTGTCTTACTATCTTGGGAGAACATAAGGAAAACTGTGCTTGAGTTGGTCATGGTCAGGATTCTCTAAGATTTAAGATTATACTCAGACAACTGATTCACTTTAGTTGCTTTCTTTTATACAAAGTTCTATTGACAAAATAGTGTACCTAACCAAAGAGCTGCTAGAGGGCTCCTTGGAGGCCAAGGACATGTATTAAAACCCTGATTTTGCCACTAACTGAGTATGCAGGCTTAAACTACTTTTTATAAGCCCCAGTTTTCCCTTCTGAGGGAGAGGGAATTATTAAAATCAATTACCACATTGAGTCACACTAGACAGAAAAAAAGCACACACGAAATCAGTTCATAAAGTTATTCAAATGCTAATTTTAATTGTTTTAAAATCCAAACTTCAATTTTGATATTGCTTTATCCCATGTGAAGAAAGTAATCAGTGACCAAGGAGAAGGGATGTTGAGTTTTTTGAGGTCAGCAATCATATTTATAAGGAGCATAAAGTGGGTACTTGATTAATGATTATTCAAGCATAGATATGGGTCCTCTAAGCTGAGAGTCATTCCGTCTTGAAAAGCCAGGCTCAGCAGGACTCACTAGTGAATATCACAGTTGTGAACACTGTATATTCTTGTCTTTGGTGTACCTCAGGAGTAGTCCTTCATTTTCAATGAAAGTTTATATCCATGAATATAACATTTATGGCAGATTTGTTTGTCATTCTTGTTTTTGGTGTGTGTGAGAAAGATTGGCTCTGAGCTACCGTCTGTTGCCAGTCTTCCTCTTTTTGCTGAGGAAGATTGGCCCTGAGCTAACATCTGTGCCCATCCTCCTCTATTTTGTATGTGGGATGTCGCCACAGCATGGCTTGATGAGCTGTGCATACATCTGTGCCCAGGATCCAAACCTGCAAACCCCAGGCCACTGAAGCAGAGTGTGCGAACTTAACCACTATGCCACCGGGCCACCCCCTTTGTCGTTCTTTTTTAAGAAGGTTTGTGTGAGTGTTTAAAGTCCCATCATTATGATATACATTAATATTTTATTCAGTTAGATAAGGATGAGCTGTATTTTATGAATAATAATTGACAAACACACACACGGCTCTGTTTACCCTAAGCATTACACATTGTGAATGAAGTAAAAATGAATAAAGGCTTTCACGTTATGAAGCTAAGAGTAAGTCCAGCTTTCTCCTTCACACCTTCTAAACCATTTCAGCCTACAAAAAGCAGGTCCGAAATAACTTTATTTGCAGTCAATTATAAGGACAGACCAAGTATATTGGGAAAGAAACAAGAGAGTGAATTTGAGTCATGAGGGATTTTCACTACATCCTTGAAAATTATGAACATAGCATTCTCAGGCAAGGTCTTGGTGCCTTTCTGATCTTAAACTAATACTTTATTTAATGACTTTGGAAAACAACATTTATAAAATTAAAAAATCACAATTGCAAAAAATCTATAAAAATAATTAGACTTATTATATATGACCCCCTTTGAATTCATCACTCTATAGGGAGTGAATTACACTTTGCCTGTAGACAACACTTTCTGTATCCATCTGATAGACTGAGACAGTAGAGACCATTGAAAATTCCCCCAACTTATTGCCTAGTAGAGCATCAGGTACAGATGAACAAGCAGTCAATGATTTTTTTATTATGAATAGTGTCAGCACTACCTCTATTTCTTAAAAAGGCAAACAGAGTTTTCATTCCCTAGATTACAAGTAGACACTCAATAAATGTTTGCTGAATAAAAAGGAAATGCACAAATTAAAAAGCATCAGCTGAATAAAAACATTGAATCACTGCATGAATAAACAGTAGCACAGATATCTTCATCAATTATTTGCAGTTGCCTACAGGTATCAGCAACAAAAGGTCATCTCTAATCCCTAAAGAAATAATGATTCTCACAAAGACTATTTTCCCAATATATGTAGATCTGGGAAAGAGATCTCACCTGAAGCGCTCCCTACAATGTTTTGGATATTAATATTGTGATATAGGATTGAATAAAAAAATTAATCAGAAAGTATAAATGTATGTGTGTACAGATGTAAACATTGCCTTTCAACACCTTAGCAAATATATAGCCCCTTAGCAGGGGCTATATTTGGCATAACATGTTTCTCTTCTGCTATCCAACAAAGAATCATATTATTTCTTGTCAGGGAACTGGCAGTTAGTCATCAGTTTCAATTAATCAGGATGCTTCAAGTAAACTGGAATGTTTTTGCATTGTTAACTATTTGAGCAGCACTTAAGACTTTCCCTTTAATGTCCTCAGAATGATTTAGCGTTATTATTTTTGAACAGATTCCCACACATATTCATCCCCTCAAACTGAATGTCCCTCAGCAGGGAAAAAGACTAGCACAAACCGCTTCCTTTTGACCCTGTCAACTAGCCAGATGCAGAATCACAGTAGCATCTGAAAAAAGTCTACTTAACACCCATTCACAGAAAAAAAACCATTGTGGCCTTAAGGATTTTCTTTGAGTAAATGCTAAAAATACCATATGAAATCCACTTTCCCATGACATCATGTTTCCATCTACTCTGGTTAATTAATGTCTATTGAGTAAGCAATGTCTTATACACTTGGACAGAGCACATAAACTATTAAAGATTTTTTCAGAAGCTTGCTTTTGAAGCATTTGGTACATGTCCATCACATCTCTAGCAAGATGGACTGTACAAATATATTCTGGTAGTTATGAATTTAGCTTGAAATAAACTCATAGTTCATTTAATGTAGATCTTATGGAAAGGACAGTTTCTTCCTTGTTGTATGGGAGTGATCATTCTAATTCCCTTAACCTAGTTAAGGATAGTTCTCTGTTGAAATAAGCATGTTGAGGCAAGTATTAAATGAAAACAAAGGGATTTTACGAAAGGAAGATGCAACTTATCCAAGCTGAGGGAGTGTGAAATGGAGAATAGTTTGGAATCTAGAGTGAAAACAAATTATACAGTAGAAACTTAACAGAGGCTTACTGTATTTAAGAAAAGCATAAAATCATAGATCGTGATGCTCACAAGTTTACTACAATGTATGGCTCTATAAAGGCAGATACTTTTATTTGTTGGAAGCACTACTGTATCCTCAGTGCTGAGGGCAGTGCTAGACACACGTTAAGTGCTCAATAAATATGTGTTGAATGAGGTCAGGAGGTGGCTCGGTGTAAGGATGCAGCAAGTAAGAGAGAGAGGATCCAGAGTTGGCAATGGGTGGTCTAAGATGGATATGCCACAGAGGAGGGGAATTAGCCTTCTGCATTTTATTCCTATACATTGTTACAATCAAATTTCTTCACTGCAAGTGATCTGCAAATATTCATTTCCTGCCAATGCATGAACCAGAGATTTAATGTTGCAGTTAAGAGGGTAGGGTACTTTGAAAGAAAGAACACTTGAACTTGGGGGAAGAAGGAAGAAAATATAGGTAAAAAATGACCTGAATCTGAGTAATGAAGTAAATTGCAAATTCTGTTTCTAAATTTACCTTCAATCCTTTTCTGAAGATTACCAAAAATGAATCTCTAGATGAGAGGTATCTAATAGAATTTTCTTTGATGATGAAAATGTTTCTTAATCTGCACTGTTCAATACAGACGCCACTAGCCACATTTAATTATTGATCACTTGAAAGGTAGCTAATGCAAATGAGAAACTGAATTTTTAGTTTTATTTCATATTAACTAATTTGACTTTGAATAGCCACACATGGCTAGTGGCTGCTGTATTGGACAGTGCAGGTCTAGATCGATGCTACCTACAGTTACATGTTTATTGCTGGGGTAGGGGGACAGGAGGCCATGACATGAGAAGTTCTTTCTGCTAATTGGTGCCAGGGTCAAAGAGGGCTGGTGCTGGGAGGCACTACAGTTCCCAGCTCTTAGAATGGATGCTTTTTCAAATAGGGAAGTTGTGCTTTCTTTTACAAGAGCAAAGCAAAATCAATCTTTTCCCTATCACATAGTAGCAGGTCATTATACAGGACTTAAAGAAGGACATAATAAATCAAGGATTCCAAGAAATGCATTTAGTAAAAGAAAACAAAGAGGGTTTGTATGTTTCAGATGAAAAGCGAACGTTTGGCTTCCAGTGTCAAAAATAGCACTTAGATTTGCAGCCTTACCTCTGACCTTCAGATCTGATAAGCAAGATAAGAGGAGTTTATTGCCAAATCTCAGAGCTGTCAAGTCAGGGTCAGATGAAGCATTGCATTCCTCTCTGATAAAAAATAAAGTGTGTGAAGAGGAAAGGGCCAGCTCCATTAGACCACACACAAACAAATAGATGGGAAGAATTTCAAACAGCAATCTGAGAGGAGATAGGCTAGGAGAACAAGCAGGGGGAAAATGAGCAAGAGTTGGTTTGTGTTCATGCATAAGAAATAAGAAATACATTGGAAATCATTGTGTTTTTATTTAGAACGTGTCCCCAGGAAATGTGGATTCTCATAGTCTGTGCTGGTGAGAGAGAAAATAAGTACCCCTTCTGTAGGGAAATTTGGCAGTAATTATGCAAGAACCATTCAAATGTGTACATTTTTGACCCAGTAATTCCATTTTTAGAAAGGTATCACAAGAAATAATCATAATTTTGCAGTGATATAACGAAAGGCAATTCACTGAAGCAGTAGTTATCGCAGCATTAATTATAATGGAGAAAAACTATAATTGAATGTCTGTCAATAGACGGTTGGTTAATTAAATTATGTTACTTCCATACAAAGAGGCATTATGCAATCATAAAAAAAAAGTCTTGGTAGATGCCTATAAAAGTATGAGAATTATACATCCAAACATATTGTTTTTCTTCTTGTGTATCTGTATTTTTAAAATATTAGTCAATACATTTTAAAATTTTCTTAAACATAATTACAAAGTATTTTCAAATATATTAATTTTATGACAAAAAAGAAAAGTTGCTTTTTCAAAATGTTCATGATGTTTTTGTTTTACTACCTAGGTTTTTAGCTATTCTGTGAACTCCTTCCTATCTTGGTTGTCAAGGAGATCCACAGCATCCGTAAACAGGTGGAGATTATAGGGTGCAAAAAATAACCCTCTTTGGTATCTTTAGAAAGCTCTGCTGCCTGCAGATCTAGGAGGACCTTAAACCATATAAGCAGTTACTAAAAACTATAGTTAGCGTGCAAGCCACTTTATCCACGTACGGTTTTCATTTGGCTCATGACTTACATTCTTGCTTACTCATCACCTTTAATAAGCAGGGAGCTATTTCACAGCTACCGTCCTACAATTACTTGGTGCTGATTGCTTCCTGTTCTCCTTGGAGAGATCTGGGTCCCTAATTGGATGGCTGGAGGAAACTGCCCCCAGAATGCATGTCCGTTACTCCATTCTGGTCAGTGAAAATTTGCAGTGGATTTTCCAGAGAGTATGAAGTCAGCGCATTATAGACCCATTGCCTCGGTCTCTGCAACCCCATTTCTGAGAACAAAAAATTTGATTTTTCAGTTCTTTCCAACAGTACTAAAGCAACAACAAAAAGGGAGAGAAAGAGAGACAAAAGCAAAGCCAAAAAGAAAGAAAAAGAAGAAAAGAAAAGAAATCCAATCTGTACTATAGATGAAAGTGTCCCGGGAAGAACTGGAAGGAGGAAGTCTGGGGTCATCCTCATCTGGTTTGATTGCTCCTATTGAAAACCACAGCCAGTTTTCCAGTTTTCCTACCTCCACCCTGACTGGGTGAAAGTGGTATGCATTAGGAAGCTTTTGCAGAAATGAAATTATAATGCCAGGAATGGGCCCAGAAAGAATGTTCTCATAATAAAGGGCCATGTCAGATCTTTCTCATTTCTTTTGTGGAAGCCAAATCTCATGAAACCACAACACATATATTCCCAGGAGTGACAGGACATGCCTTTCCTGTCAGTGTCACTTTGGACAGAATGTACACAAGTCGTGGGAATATCCAGAAAGCTGAATCTACTGCCGGGATGCTGATAGCTTAGCTAGACTTCAATTCATAAACAGTATTAGTGTGTAGTTTGGAGACTGTAGGTATTTTCTTAACTAATTCCTTTAGACAGCTAAAGATCCTATTGGTCTAGACCCCCAAAGCACTCCATACTTCTGCATGGCATATACCACATCTGAAATCACTTGTTCAATGTCTGTCTTTTCCACAACACTATAAGGCTCTTACTTTCAGGGACTATGCCTTTTTTTTTTTTTGTTCACTGTTGTATCCCTTGGGCTTGGTTCTGTGCCTGGGGCAGAATTAACACTCAAAATCTTTACGTTGAATGAACGAATGAGAAATATTTGAGGAAACCTGGGAAAAAGAAGACCTCACTGAAATGGGATAAGGACTAATGCCGATAAGATGGCATGTTCAGTACAAAGTAATGTGGGTCTGTTTGTTGATACTCTCCATTAACCTGAACATAATAATAATAATAAAAACAACAACAATAATAGTATTTACCATTTACTGAGAATCTACTATATAAGCCAAGACCTTTCCATCCCTTATGCCATTCAATTCTTATAAGAACTATGCAAGGCAATAATTATGTTCTTATTTTGTGGGTGAAAAACTGAACTGCAGCATATTTATTTATTCACGATCACAGCTGCAGAGCACATAGTAGGCTCCTGCCAATGACTTATTCAAAAAAGGAATAAAACGGAAGAACCAGAATTTAATCAGTTCTTTCAATCCGAAGGCCTATGCACTTTGCATTCATTACGTCCCACTCCTTCCCAGAAAGGAAATTCAGACAAATTATATCTGTGGAATGCACATACCTGTATAGTACTGAGATAGCTACTGCTAGACAGGTTTCTGGAGATGGCTGAGCTGCTTCAGGAGTGGTGCTCAGCCCTCCTACATCATGAGGAAAAGAGATGCTCAGAAAGATGGAATAAAGTTCCATTGCAGTAAGCTTCCTGAATGTAAACCTTAGGGATGAGTTTTCCTCTTTCCAAGAGCAAGACACAACAAGAAACTCTGCTTAGGGTTTCAACACCTTCTTGATGGGAGTGAGGAGCAGCAACCAGCTGGCCAGTGGTTGGGACCAGGAAGCCCCAAAGCGACAGTGAGGATGAGGTGGCAGTTGCAAGACATGGCTGAGGCCAAGACCGCATCCGACAAAGAGAAGGAGCAGTTATGGGAGAAAAACCTCAGCTGGGCTCATCTGACTCTCAGAGACAAATACCCAGAGCTAAGGGACAAGTCCTTGCCATCTCCATGTGACTAGTTGGATTTGTTATTTTCTGGGCACTGGTGGGCTTACCCTCAGAGGGTCTGGACCCTGTCATGCTGAAGCCTGGTTCTTGGGCTCTGGAAACTTGTTTGAAGAAAGCTGACCTTGAAGGAATGGGTGGTTTGGGGCATAAATGCAGCTTCCATTGGTTGGGGCAAAGTGAACTTAATTTCTCTATTTCCTTTCCTCACCTTAGCTCTAGGTCACTGAAATATGCTAATAAGAAACAATGGATCCTTAGCAGGATGGAGTCTCTGTGCTCCCCTTAGTGATTAAGCTTACCCTCTCACACCAGTTCCCTTCCAAGAGACAAATAACAGGGAAGGAGCTCAATGCTTACCAAAGCTCACTTGAAACAGAGATCAGGGACTAATAGCTGAACCGAATTTAGTGGTTGTTATGGGCTGAATTGTGTCCCCCCCAAATACATATGTTGAAGTCATAATCCCCAGTACTTCAGAATGTAACCATATTGGGAGATAAGGTCTTTAAAGAGATAATTAAGTTAAAAAGAGGTCTTCAGGGTGGACTCTAATCTACTATGACTGGTGTCCTTATAAGAAGAAGAGGTTAGGACACAGACATATTCAGATGGAAGACCATGTGAAGGCACCGGAAGAAGTCAGACATCTGCAAGCCAAGGAGAGAGACCTTAGAAGAAACTAACCCTGCTGACAACTTGATCTTGGACTTCTAGACTCCAGAACTATGAAAAAATAAATTTCTGTTAAGTCACCCAGTCTGCAGTACTTGGTTATGGCAGCACTAACACACTAACATAGTGGTCCAAGGTTCTGAAGATATTGCATGAAGCTTTAGGGCAGATGAAGCAGGGGTGACGGGAATTGTGGACTACCTCTGGCCCCAAATTTTGCCTACATAGGTAAATTAAATCATCAGATTTTGGCGTACTTTGAATCCACGCAAGAACAGAACGTACAACATTCATAGAGAACGTATAATAGAGATGATAGTGACAGCTATTTGTGGACTGCTTTATTGCATTCCAGTCTGTGTTCCAAGTGTTGTACAAATATTATTTCATTTCATCTTCACAACAGCACTCTGAGTAGATAGTCTAAGTATCCCCATTTTATGGATAAGGAAATAGTCATAGAGGGTTAACTAATTTGCTCAAGGTCACCCAGCTAGTGGCAGAGCTCAGGTTCTGAGAGATGAATGGACTAAATTAGTGGCTGTTCAGAGTCATAAAACAAGCAGAGAAGTAGCAGAACTGGGACTTCTAATCAGCTCCTCCACATTCAAATGTCATCTCTTCACCTTTCCTTCCAGACTGCAGTGAGTCAGTCAGACAAATGGCATTATTATGCACCCAGTGTGTTTTTACCACTCCTTTGAAAAGGAACAGCCTGTTATAAAGAAGAAAATTAGGACATCAGTGGTGGTCAGCTAAAGATGGCCTCCTTCATTCTTATTTCTGTTCAAAACTTTTCTTCCTCATTTCTGAAACCCCTCAGAGAAAACCTTCCGCTTATGCTGAGTATTTATTATACACGATTGGTCTTACAACTGGAATTATGCCATGATATGAGGCTGCAGTAATCCTTAACCACTGACTCATAGGCCCAGCTGGTGTTTAATTTGTATTGCAATCAGCACAGTAGAAGCACGTTTTTTATTTTTCAGACTGAGTAAACATATGAATCCAGGATCAATATAGATTGAAGACTGTTTACAATTAACAAAGCCTGAGTTCTATGATATGAAAAAAAAAGGAGAAGAAAAGCAAAGGCCCATTATCTAAAATTCATCCAGGTGCTCTCATGTTGAAATGTTTGAATAAGTTGTTACAGAATTGGAAAATTGTGTTTAAAAAGGTCTTCTAGATGCACCTGTGTTAAAACACACACAGGCATAGGGAAAGAAGCTTTTGAGAACAAATATTTGTTTTGATTAAGGATAAAACATTTGATGAGAGTTAATATGTTTGTCATACACATTACAAATGCGCTCGAAGATGACAGATTTTTTTTTGTGTACATATCTTCATCCCCACTTTTGTGACAGAACAACTTCAGTTCATTCCATGTGTTCTATGGAAATCTTTGAGTTTGGGACTGAACTTCCAACTGTGTATTTATTCATTTATTCAATCTTCTATTCATCCATTCGAAAATACTTATGGCTGTCCGCCTGGTGCCCAGAACTGGAGATACGGCAGTGAATATGACAAACATGGTTCCTCTGCCCAAAGATCTTAGGAGTCTAGAAAGACAATGAGTCATTGAACAATCACGGGAATGCAATGCTGTTGCATGCTATGAGGGAGAAGTAAATGGTTCTCTAAGTACAAAACAGCTGGGCCTAACTAACTCCAAAACTAAAATTATTTCCCAGATGTGTTGCAGAGGTAATATAAAATACCAATAACTAGGGATTAAAGTTAAGAATAGTCACACACTGTGCTAGAAATATTTCCTTTCACTGATTTTAGCTTTGGATTCACTATTTTGTATAACTTATTTTGTAGCTGCCTGAAAAAAATAGAATATTCTAACTCAATGGTCTTACAAATTGCTTATTTACCACTATTCACATTGTCATCAAGTTTACATTAAACCAAGGGGAGAAGTAATTTAAAATTTTCTCCTTCTGTTTTGTCTTCTGGGCACACAATGCCATCCTTGGGATTTGTCAGAGCACCTTCAACAGAAGAGAAATCAGGAAAAGGATGGAAAGTCCAACCATGCTCAGCCCTGTCCAGACTCCACTCATTGTTCTCAGATCTCTTCCTACTCATTGAGCTGTTGGTTTCATGGGGCTGCACAATATTTGTCCTTGATTCAAGTGTATGATTCAGGAACAGTGAGCTGCTTCCTGAGAGCTGACAGTTAATTTAGACTCTTTGAAAACAAAATTGATATTTTTTCATGTGGAAACAATGAGTTCTTTCCTACTCAACTTATGAGTAGAAAGTCATTTAATGACTAGAAAATCATTTAGCCAGTAAATGTATAAAGCTCTAAAGGTCTAAGAGAAGTGGTGATGGGAAGGAGTAAGACAGAAAGAAAGAGAAGTAAAGATTTTGAAAATCAATAAAACTACTATAAGCAAAAACATTTCTTTTTAGCTACCTGACTTTGCTCTGCCAAACCAATCTCTAGCCAAATAATCACAGTTACTGTATAGTAATGGAAATTTTTTTATTGTGCTGTGACATGCCCAAAATAAATTTCATTAGAAGTCATTATTGATATGTAACTTAAATAGCAGAAGAAGCTTAAGTTGTAATAAGCCAATGTTTTAATATTTTTCTCAGTATTTTAGAGCGTTAGTATCCCTTATCAATATAAATGTCTGAAACCTATCTATTGGAAAAAGAAACAAGCAAAAGGGAATAGAAGTGAAAGATGATATTTCCATTTGATAGTCAGTTTGTAATTTTAAGAGCAACTTAGTATAGAAGATAAGAATTAAAGGATTTTCTAAATTTCTAATGTCTGGTACTAAATAGCATATAAATAATTACTAAATGGGAAGGACTGATAAATAATTCATACTTAGGGGGAAAAAATGAGGAAATATTCAGACTTAGCTTCCAGTGAATTGGAGAAGATGTATTTTTACTCTGATTAACCTTTAATCGAAATTAAATTAGAAAATTAGACATATATTGTTAGATGATAAAAGAAAATCAAAGAAAAGACACCAAGGGTGTAAATGTGTGGAATTCAAACAAAACTGTATCTAATTGTTATGCTGAAAAATTAGCTGCATGTGGATTAAATAAAATAGTGATTTTATACAAAATTGAAGAAACTTGTAGTTTATTCAATATGCAGCATTTTTCAAAATGCCACGCATTAGAAATTACTGTGGTAGTCACTGCTTTGCTCCAAGAGAATGGAATTAAACAAGAGTGATGAAGATTAGAAATAGGAAATTTTGAGGACCAATGATTTTACAATAAAATTAGTAAGTGAAGCATAATAAGATACATCCTGGACTGGAACTCAAGAATAGAAGTATCTAAATACTAGCTAGCATTTTGGCACTCTAAGTGCATTTCAACAAACATGAAAAATGGAGATAGTTGTGACTTTCTACGTCTGTTGCACCAAGGACAAGAAAACCAATATATAAGAAGTCCTTTGTGGTCTTCAGGGGAAAATAATGTAAATTCACATGATGACTTCAAGCCCTAAGCCCATGGCAAATGGAAATACATTTTGTTTGGTTAACTCTTAACCAGGAGGCCTGGTAAACTGTCCTCTTGGGATACCATTCAGAATTAAGAAAAGTCATGGATTATAGGACAAGAAAAGTGAAAACGTCTATCAGGAATCTCTTAGAAAAGCTCTTGCAAGGCTTGGAAATTTTCTCCAAGTTATGTAGTTACACGGGGCAGCTCAAGGCAGGATGTTATCTTTGTCACTGCTGCCTTTCATCTCCTCCTATCATCCGGTAACCGTTTTGTGCCTGTGCAAATGTGGCTTCATATGGGCTGTCCCTATTATCTCTTACGAGCTCTGAACCTTCTTGTATTCAATGTGCAGGCCTAAAGGTAGTTAAGTAAACGAAGGTCAAATCTTAGGTATGACTGTCTCAATACCTGATGTAGCTTCATTTTCACCTACCATATGGGAGAATGAAATAGATGTTTCTCTGCCCTCATTGTTGGAGGTAATTGAGAAGACACAGACGCTGAAGAAAGAAAACCATCTACTGAGTTATGAATGCTTTGGGGGAAAGAACTATGCATGTCAGTCAGTTAAATTGGTACAGCTCTTTCTGAAAGGAATTGGTTTCTATGAATCAAGGATCATAAACATGTTTAAATCCGTTGATGTAGTCATCTCATTTATTCTAAAGAAATAGTTCAACAGAAGGTAAAAATCATATGCAAAAAGATGTTAAATTATATGTTTATTATAAATTTTAGTATAATAATATACAAAGTGGAAATAAATTAGATGTCCAGAAATAGCAGTACACTCATGGCACTCAGAAAGAATACTAAATAGTCATTTAAAGTTATCATTATAAAGATTGTGTGGCTGCATGAATAAATGCATACAATATTTAGTAGAAAAAATGTAAAACTTATATATACAAGATAATTGCAAATATATATAAATATATATGCAGAGGAAAAATGGAAGGAAACACAAAAATATACTGAATGCTGATTTTGTTCCAGATGGTGTTCTAGAAATTGAGAGAAAGCAATGAAAAAGACAAGGGCACTGTTATCTTGACACTTACATTTAGTGAAGGAAATAAACAAACATAAATAAGAACATAGCAGATAGTGACAAGTGCTATGAAGAAAATGATGTTGATAGAGTGTCTAGGGAGGGGGTTATCCTAGATTGAAGAGTCAGAGAAGACCTCTCTGAGGAGATGTAATGTAATCAGAGATCCTGAAACTCTGACGTCCGATCTCGGTTCTGTGAGTAACATCTTGTTACCTCTCTTTCTTTCATGTCCTCTTCAGCTGCCAGATGGAAATAATGATCTTACCTACCTCCAAGAGCACATTCCTGAGAGTGGAGTCATTTTTGTGTTCAGGGGCTAAGGTTTTCTCCCGTGGGAACAGAGTGACAGGAACTTCGGCTTGTTTGCTACAAGTCTTACTTCCTCCGTTGCATTCTTTGGGAGCATTTATCTGGTCAGTCAGCTTTTGGAGGCCCATCCAAAGGGAGCTGCTGACATGACTGCAAGCTCTTGAGTCTCCAGTTCACCAAGTCTCCTATTAAAATCAGAGCCAAATGCTAACCTTGTGTGTTGAACACTCAACCTTGTGCTGCATTTGCGATCACTTCCTTTTCCTTCTGTCTCCCTGCTGTTCTCTCTGAATGCTTCTTTCTTTGGCTGGTTTCCTCTAGGGCGAGCCGAAGGATTTAATCCTGAAGAATCCCTCATGGAGGACTCAGAAGCTAGAGTTAGCTGCCAGCTTCCCTTCCTGGCAGACCATGCATAGTTCCTGGGATGGAAGGACATGTGATATAGTTTGCCCTGCTGAGTCTCCCCAGCAGGAGGAGTAGACATAAGTGTACTTTTCACACTAAAATGCTTTTTTTAGTCTTTCTCATGTTAAGCCTGGATCCTTCCCTGCTCCCTTCCCCATAAACAGCAAACTCAAAGGCCATGTGGTCTTAAAGCCATTCTAACTGCTAAAGTCCATCAGTGAGATGCCCTTGATTTGGGATCCTGTCTGCAGTGTGTATGTGGCAGCAGCCAGATGTCTATCTCATGTCAAACTCACAAACATTTCTCCCTGCCTTTATGACTGTAATGGGCCTAAAGTTCCGCAAGGAGAGAGCTCAGGAAACAGTGGCTTTACACCTACCCACTAAACTGGGAGTTTGCAGAGAGCTGTGAGCTGAGTGGGTAGTGAATTGCTGGTATTGCTGAGCGCAGGGTTGATCCCTCATTTGCCTTGAGGCTCATATTACATTTAAGAGCATCTAACTTGTGTTGGGGAAGAGATACAGCATTCCTGGCAAATCTGAAGTATTGAAATAAGACTGTACCCTTCAACCCTCCCAGTCACACATAGGCTCTCTGTAGCCAAACCAGTGTGTGTCTTAGGCACAGAGACAAGACTGCTCTCAGCTTGCACAGCACCTTGAGGGAGGAGGGAATCCGTGGATAGGGACTGAGGTGGAGAAGCTACCGTGGGAGTGTTGTCACCTGGTGGTCTTATGTTCTGGAGGAGGCTGATGGACCTCTACAGGGAGGTCTGGAGGGATCTGTCTTGTATAGGAGTTCTCTCTAGATAAATTTTTGACCTCCAAACTTCTCTCCCTGGTATGTAATGTCTGAATGAATGTGCAATCAGCTGCATTCCATTGAAGGCCATAAAATCAGTCACGTGCTCCTCCCACCTAATATCATTTGTCTCTCTCTAATCCTACCTGATCTTTAACAAAACATTAATAATTCTAACAATAATCTCTATTTTGTTGGATTGTTTTTATAGCTGTTTAAAAAAACTGGTTGCACTGTTATAAATAAGTAATTAGAAATTTCTTACACTGTCTGTATGCAGAGCATCTGGTACTTAAAGCAAATTTGAGTCTGAATCTGCCTGAGAGTATTCACACGGGTAATTTTATTCATTTCCTTGTTTTTCCTCCCCCCTTTCTCTTTGCCCTCATATCTGGCTGTTTCCAAGACCATGCTTGCCTCACATCTACTTGGTATTCTAGCTCTGTCCCATCTTATCAGAATGCTAACATTGTGCTCACTGCAGCCTCAGGTCGTGACTTAAATAACCGTATGGAATTGCTGTGAGGATATTTTGAGGCTGTGTGAGGCTGTGAGGCTGTATTGCATTGTCCAAAATTTTTCCTCACAGAAGATACTCTTTTGGCATCTATAGATCTGTCTTAGTTTTATTTTACTGTGAACACAATATATTCTATAAATCCATGAGTCATTTTCAATGACTTGACAGGCTGTGTATTTAAAAGTTGTTCGGCAAGGAACAAACGTAATGCATATTCAGTGATCTGGTCCACCATCTGTCACAAATATGTTATTTAGTTACCATTAAAGCTTTGATCCAGATTGATTCATAGGGCTTTATAAGAATCAACCTTAGAACAAAACCTTAAAATAGAGTCAATCTGATTTGCTACAGCTTGTCTTTACAATAAAAATCAAACACACAGATATGCTGCTTTTTCTATGCTCAACACATCAACTTGGGCAAATATCACTATTATGGATAACAGTCTGGTTTGCTTGTATTGTATAAACATAAGCTGAGTATTATCTCATGAGGTTGTTCAACCTGTATATACCATCTCAGTCAGATTAGTCTCAAAACCTCACCTCCTCTAAAAAGTCTTCCAATATACTTTACCTGCTTCTGATAATTTTTGGCTCTATATCATCAGGGCACTTTTACATTCAATGCCTATGATATTTACCAAGTGTCCCCAATGGGAAGATTTGGGGGCATTCTTAAATGGTCGTATCTATAACTTCTCTACTTACCAAAGATGTGACATTTCATGGGAGCTTGACTCCAAAGATGGCCTCCAACAATTTTTCTCCTCTGTATGTTCATATCGATGGTCACATCAAGAGGTAGAGGTTATTTGCCTTCTCACTAAATCTGGACTAGTCAACAGAAAGCAGGGGAAGTGGCATACTGGGACTTCTAAACCCAGACATCAGAGGCCTGGCAGCTTGCTCTCAGGAGGATCCTTCTTAGAACCCACCTTCTATGCTGTAAGAAGCCCAAGCCATATGGTGAAGCGATGTTACTCCAGTTGACATCCCCAGATGAACTCCCAGCTGAGAGCCAGAATCTAGTGCCAGCCCACTTGATATTTCAGTTAAGTAAGCCCCCAGATGACTACAGCCCATTGCCAAAATCACGTGGAGCAGAAGAACCATCCAGAGGAGTCTAGAACCATGGAAACCATGAGAAATAATGAAATGATTGTTCTTTTACACTATTAAGCTGGATGCTGGATAGCATTAGATAAATAAAAGGCCTTGTAAGGACCCTGTGCCTAGTAGGAGGCAGGGTCTCCAGTAGACAGATGTCCTCTGAGAGGAAAAATATATTACCAGTCCTGAGAACAAATTTACCAAGGGACTTCCCCACGTGCCTATTAATAGTTAGGGTTTCCCAGAGACCCATAATTCTATCAAAGTTCCTTACTCTGAGACAGGGAGAAGTGGGTGGGGATTCTATGAATATCTGCTAGGAATATATTATTCCTATCCTTGTTGGGACATTATTTTTATGTTTTTTTGGTAACTTTTATGCATTTTCTTTCCTATTTGTGTTATAAGCTATTCAGATTAATGGGAACAAGTACAGGCTTCTTCCCAGAGTACAACCTTGACACTATGCTTGGGTCTCCTGTAACCCATTTCTCTTCCTGTAAGATGGGAATGACAGTAGCTATTTTGCAAGACTGTTGTAAAGATCAAGTGAACAGACTTAAGTGTTTTCTATAATATCTTAAATACACTTCCAAATTTACATTTTATATCCAGACTTTTGTTATATTTCTTTTTTTTTCTTTTTCTGCTTTGTCATGTATGTTACAGAGACTTGACACATTTAAATGATGAAAATGTTGTTCTAGGATTGGAAGCAATGTGATATTTATCAAGTTTTTTTCCTAGAGGATTTTCTGGCAGTGTATAAATGGATACTTTGCCTCATATAATAAATTATAGCTCATATGATAAATTATAGCTCCACAACAAACTGAACAGTCCCAAGGCAAATAGTTTCCTGAAGTGAATACGATTAAACTCAGTAGGAGGGTGATGGATCACTGACTCCCCTAAAAGTTTGGATTTACAACAATTAGAATGGCCTTCCTGGTCAGGCCAGGCTAACGTGTTACAAATGGCCCTGGTAGACAAGTAATGAAACTAGCCAGAATAAGTCCCTTCCAGAAGCAGAAGTTTGAAATGATACTTTTTTGTAATCAAGTTCAACACTGAGATTTGTAGTTTCTGCTTGTCTCCTATTTTCACATTATTTAGAAATGAAATCCAACTGAGTAAATAATTCAGATAATTCAAGTGTCTTGTGAACCATGTGTATGGCACCTTTAAAAATGAACTTTGAGGTATTAGTATTTTTATTTCGGCTTAAGTAGGACACAGGAAATCTGAGCTCTTTGTTGTCCAGATTTACCTGTGAGGAGATTATATCTGTGAACTTCTCAGTTCCTTTAATGGTCCATGTCCCAGGAACTGTTCTGTAAGGACAACTATCTCCCAAGTAGTCCTGACTTATATGCCATTAAAGATAAGAGGGTCAGTGCTCCTAAAGAATTTTACTGCTCTTAAAGGAGTCTAATAGACGAAAATTTAACTGAACAGATGGCAGTATGGAGTTGTTATAGAAGAATTATTTGCTTTTTCTTTTGTTTCTCTCAATGGAAAGTTTCCTTGAGGTTATTGAAACTGAATTCAATTTGTGAAACATACAGCAGTGCCCAACTTTTTTCAGGCATGGCTGTGTATTTTACAGCTCAGATTTACATAACTGCAAAGAGCTGTCTACTGTGTAGGTGTTTGGAAGAGTAGATGAATACTGACTGCCTTCCCAAGGAACATGATCTGGAGACACACAGGGAAATGAAATAGAGAATAAATCACAGAAAGTAATCACTGGAGTCACTATTCCCATCCAAAGCCTCAAAATAAGTTGCTTCCAGATTGGAAGAGGAAAAGGTCTTCCTCTCTTGTCCTTCCCTAGAACCTTAACCAACACTGCAACATACAAAGAAAAGCTAAGATGCTCTTTTCTGCTTCCGGGCTCTTTACTTGCTCTTTCATCTCTCTGGAATGTTTTTCCTCTCTTCTTTCTCAGCCAGATTCCTGTTCATCTGCCAGGTTTCAGTCTAGATGTCATCCCTTCAGAGAGGTCTTCTACCTGAAGAACATCCCCACCTACTCTGTACAACATCCTCTCTATTTACCTCGTAGCAGCTATTGGCATCTATAATTATTTATTTTATCCATAGTCCATCTCCCCCTCTAGCATATGCCCTCCTCTAAGGCAGAAGTTACCTCATTTATCTCTTTATGTCCCCAGTTCAAATACCAGAGTATTTGGATAAATATTTGTTGAATAAGTGAATGAATGAGCCTTAGGTAGACTTACAGGTGCACACCTTCAGGATGTATTTATCAGACTGCCTTGTCTACAGAATCACAGGGGAAAGGTAGCTGCAGGGGAGACACCGAGACTCTTTAGGGGGCTGAGACGCACTTCTTAATTTCCTGCTCGTGGCTCATCTACTTTATAGATTGTCTTTGGGTACCTGTAGATTCCAGAACACCTCCTGTCACCACGTAAAGCATGTCTTGATTGCCTTGCTTGGCTCTGATTTGTTATTTGCTCTCTGAACACTCATTTTAATATCAGTTAAGCTGGACGTAATTGAGAAGGGAGACAAACTTCTACAGGTGCAGGTGCATGTATCCCCAAAACAAACAAACAAACAAAATAATGAGTAGGAAAAATTCCATGTGTTGCTGTGAGAAAAAAATAATTGGTCTTAGAAATGGAAGATCTGAGTTTCAGGCCTTTGCTCTACAACTCTCATTCCCTTAATTAAGCCACATGGCCTCTTTGAGCCTCAATTTCCTCGGCTATTATGTGAGAATAACAGCAACTGCACTAACTTGCTCTCAGAATTCCTGTGAGAAATGCACGGCATGGAAAGCACTTGGAAAACTGTAAAGCTCTCTGTCTGTAAAAGGAATTGTTTTTAGAATATAATTTAGATATTAAGCTCCATAATATGTAAACAAAAGCTTGCAAAGTGAGGACATAGCATCATACACAAATCCCACATTCTCAGGTGGTCCTGGCCCCTGGAGAAAGTCAATATTGTATGTTTACTCAACAAACACGTTACTAAATATTTCTATGTTCCAGACTCCATGGTCGACACTGAGGGAATAAGATAGACACAGTACCTGGCCAGCCCTGGTGGTCTAGTGGTTAAGACTGTGCTCTCACCACCACGGCTTGGATTCATTTCCTAGTCAGGGAAGCACACCACCCATCTGTCAGTTGTCATACTTGGTGGCTGCATGTTGCTGTGATGCTGAAAGCTCTGCCACCAGTATTTCAAATACTAGCAGGGTCACCCATGGTGGACAGGTTTCAGCGGAGCTTCCAGACCAAGACAGACTAGGAAGAAGAACCTGGCTACTCACTTCTGAACAATTGGCCATGAAACTCCTATGACTAGCAGCGGATGGAGCATTGTCTGATATCGCACTGGAAGGTGAGAGGATGGTGCCAAAAGACTGGGCGAGATTCTGCTCTGCTGTACACAGGTTGCTCGATGGCACTAAAAAACAACAATTTATCTACATAGCTTGCAATCCAGTGGAGAAGATGAGCTGGGAATAGCAATAGCATGCAGTAAATGCTATGTCAGGGCTAGTGCTAGAGGAAGTACCAGGTACTCCAGGAAGGGTGTATAAAAACAGTTTTCTGAAGGAAATATGAACAATCCAAGACCTGAAATAGAAATAGGAATAATGAGGTTAAAGGGTAAGGGAAAGAATACTTTAAGAGGAGATGGCATTTTTGAAGTCAAAGAGTGAACAAAGGAGAGATCATAGAGATTTTGAGGAAACTAGAAATTGTAGATATGGCTGAAGCTCCGTGTAAGATGGGGAGTGGTAGGAGGAGAGATGAGGAAGCTAGGTTGGAGCTAGAAACTGAAGGACTTTAGACTTTATTGTGAGGTTGATACAGGGATCTGGAAGGATTTCAAAGCATGGTGTTAAAATGAGAAGATTTTATTTTAGAAAGGTTACTCTGACTACAGTATAACAAATGATTAGGAAGTGTGGGACCAGGGATAGAAATTAAGGGGTTGATTAAGTAGCCTATGCAAGAGATGGAAAAGAGTGATGTTGGTGGGTATGGAGAGAAATTTAGGTGCTTGGTTTATTAAGGAGAGTGAGTGAGACCACACAATATGAGTCTCCCCTACCTCACTCTTAGTGGAGACTATTCCTTTCATTCTAAGATGCAGGGTCTCTAAATACAGATCACTTCTATGTCTTCAGATTTCAAACCATTCCAAACTCTCAACCAGGAGGTAGAAGAAAGCTTCAGAGTGGTTTGACTATTTTTCTTGGCTCTATCCTTAAATATCCCATTGGGCTTAGGAAGAAAAAAAATCTGATGCATAAGAAAGTTTGTGCTGTGTCTTCTTCTTCAGAGAATGTATGTAGAAAAACTGCATTTTTTTTTATTGAGAATGAAGTGTGTAAATTTCTATTTATCCATAAGATTTGGGGGCTATATGCTTATTTAACCAAATATTATCAACAAAGAAATTTTAATTGTTGCTCAAACTATTAGAACACAATAAATACATTTAATGCTAAAACATGTAACATTATTTATTATTTTGAATTGATGTTCTAAAATATATTAGGACTTACAGAGACAATAGTCATTATATAAACGTTACTTCTTCCTTAAGATTGTGGATGTCAAAGGAATGAAAGAGTGGAATAAGAGATCTCTATTAACACAAATACCCACCCTGTAAGAGGCTTGTTTGAATAAATCCTTGCTGCCGCTCATCTCTTTTCATAAAAAATCACATGTGGAATATATAAAACGTAAAGACATATCTGGTTCTTTGCACTTTCTGCTTACTTTGATTCCAGGTAAGTATTAAGAAAATCCTAAAGTGAAAAAATCAAGGTAGGGACTTAGATTATTACAGAAGATAATAGAATAATACTAATAGTTACATTTATTGAGCATTTATTTCTGGTCAGGCTTTGACCAATAAGTGGTAAGGTGCGATTTGAACCCAGGTCTAACTGTAAATTCTATCCAGGCATTTTCCCTGAGTTTTCAAACTGACACCCCACAGGCCGCAATAAGGCCGAGGTTCATGTTTTGCTGGCCTAATGTGGGCTCACATATTGTTTTATTTTATTTGTCCATTAATTGCCAACATTTTAAAATCAAGTTACTTCACAAGTGTTCTTGAATTTCTAGCTTCTTTTAGAAAATTGTGAGATCTGACTCAGGTTTCTTGTAGAAAAACAATCAGTTGGAGTTCAGCTTCAGTATAGTAGAGTATAGTACACCACAGGATAGCATAGCGCAGCAGAGTATAAAGTTTATACCTTGTATTCCCCAGTTTACCATAATTCTCACTATTTCCTGTTGCATTTCTATCACTGAAGCCAAGTGTCAGTTGCCATTGATGATGAATACTTGTCTTATAATTTTGCTTAAGATAAAATTAAAGAGTATTAATTACTTGTTATAGATTTATGTTTCTCTAACGTTAAAAAACTAAAAGATAGCCAAAGAGGGTTGCATGTTTAAAGAAAAATGAGAGAAAATATACCTCTTTAAGGCTTTGAAAAATTCTGCTTATTTACATAAACTTCCTGGCCCATTGACTTTGTGATACCTGTCAACCTTCTTATTTTGCTCATTACAACTTCAGAATAGAGGCCCAGAGAGGCCCAGAATGGACGCCTGAGTGTTTTTAAAAGCCCCCACTCATCTTAAAGCAGGTTGAGAATCACTGGGCCAACACAGCTGGTTGCTGCGAGAGCCTGGTCTCTTGTCCTAAGTATGGAATACATGTGTGGGTGACGCACATGGGGGCAGAGAAGCCTGGCTGGCTATAAAGCCCAAAAGAAAGGCCTTATGTGGTTTCCTTTTATTTTACATTTTATAAGTTTTGCTTGTTTCTCTGTACTCTTTTTTGGCAAATATTTTTAAAAATCTTTCCAACTTAACAGAGACACTAAGCTATTTACAACACAACTGCAATTGGGAATAGCTGTGTCTAATATTTGTGAGTCATCGCCCCCTCCAGCAGGAAAGGCACAATTCACATGGTGCGGAGCAACGGAAAGGTGAGCCATTTCCTACCCGATTAGAAGTTCAGAAAGTTACTGGGTCATTTTTTTTCCTGAAAATCAAATGAAAGTATGCTAGAATAAATCTTCCAAGGGCCCTGACTGTTGACAATCAGGGGAAGCCAGAGTGAGAATATGTAAAAATTGAAATGGGGCCAAGAGCCTGGTTTTCCTATAGGCAGCAAGTGCACAGGGCATAACCAAGCCTTACGCTTCCCTTCAGAATTTCTCACTTCAGTAGGGGAGATATATTGACAGTGAAGGGAATTAAGTGAGGAATCTGTCTTAGGAGTGGTTTAGCTCAAAAGACTTCTGATCCAGCATTTCTCTCTAAAACTGATACCTTCATGTGACTGACTGAGCAAAGAGTGTAGATCTGAGAATTTGTGGTCCAGAAAAATAAAGAGGTATATCAAATTAATACCTGTTTGTTTAAATATTTAACACTCTGGAGGTAAAGCCCTTGAACTTGGTATTTAATTATCAGTTCAGTTATGAGCAAATTATCAATCATGTTGAAGCATTCAACATCTTTCAGTATTGATTGATATTACTCAGTTTGGAGAAAACACAGAATGAGGCTCTCTGGGTTAGCTTCAACTAGTAAACGCTTGAGCTGATATCTGAAGATCCTTGAAATCTCAAAACGGGTTTTGTTTTAGTGGAGTGTCTTAGCTTGGTGGAGGGAGGCAGTAGACCTTGTGAACGTGCACAGCAGAACCACTTTAAAATGTTGCTGAGCTCACAATATTGTATCCCTGTTGTATGCTATCCCTCACATCTCCTGTACTTCAAGTGTTTAGGTGCAGGGAGACAAGATTTAGCAAATGAAATGATCGCACCTCGGTTTTCATGGGTTGTTCTATGGGGTTCTACTTTATTTAAGCTGTGGATCTAATTGATCCATAGGTGAGAAGTGATTTCTCTGAGTGTTCATCTGTACATTTGCACTCGAGCCAGTTGTATAATGATTAAGATACCAGCCCTAGAATCAGTTAGATTTGATCTGAATCTCTGACCAAGTGTGTGCAAGCTATATGAACTAGAACAGTTTGCTTGGTGTTTCTAAATTTGTTTCCTCATGTGTAAAACTGAAATAATAATATCTCCGCCCCATAAAGCCACTGTGAAGATTAAATGAGATGATATATGTTTAAAACAAACAGACAAATGGAGTCTGGATCACAATCAGCGTTTAACATTAGATCTCATCGCCCTCGTCATCCCCATCATCCCCATCATCCGCATCAGATCTTCACCTACCAAATACTGTTTATGTATAAAAGCGTAGTTTTCACAGCTTCTCCTTTTTGAACTCTCCAATCTTTGCGGTTAGAATTTATGTGTCTCTCCTTGACTTTCCTTAGCACTTTGTTTAAACTTTTATTACTCTAAAACTAAATTACAGTCTGGCTTATAACAGAGAATTTATTTCCCTAATATACAGTGAACTCCTTAAGAGCAGTTTCCATGTCTTATTTATTTTTATTTCCGCAGGACATATTAAAATGACTGATATTCAGAACATGTTTCTTATATTAAATGCTTCTAGGTAACTAGGTACTGTTTCTAAATCGGTCTTCTCCTCCTACTGCTTGGCACTACTGTGATAAAGATGTCCATGATTTGATGAGAATACAAAAGAAAAGAAAATTAGGAAAAAAACCAGAAAGCAATGACTAGAATATTCATGCATTTTAATAGTATTTTTTCCTAGTTGTAAAAAAAAAAATTAGAAAGTACCAGAAAATGTTAAGAAGTAGAAAAAATATTTACCAATGATCCCTCTGCTACAAGGAAACTACAACATGTTTATTTTGACACATACTTTTTTTTAGTGTTTTAATGTATTTTTAAGAGGTAAGATCACACTTTTGTGTATACGTACACATATAAGAAAAAGTTATATTCTTCTCGTTTCACTTAATGTTAAATTATTAAACTCTTCCAATGAAATTAAAAATCTCTTTGCAAATATTATTTTTAATGTCTACCTAGACAATATGTCATCTGTGCACAGGCGTTGTTTTATTTCTTCCTTTCTAATCTGTATGCTCTTTATTTCCTTTTTCTACCTCACTGTGCTGGCTGGAACTTGCAGGACCATGTTGAAAGTAGTAATGAGAGGGACATCCTTTCTATGTTCTCGATCTTAGGGGGAAAGCTTTCAATCTTTCACCTTTAAGTATGATATTAGCTATAAGTTTGTTTTTTAATCAAGCTGAAGAAGTTCTCTATTCCCAGTTTTCTGAGAGATTTTTATCATGAACATACGTTGAATTTTTTCAAATGTTTTGTGTGTGTTTGCATCAGTTGATATGATCATGTGATTTTTCTTCTTTAATCTGTTAATATGGTAGACTGAATTGATTTATTTCCAAATATTGAACAAGTCTTGCATCTCCAAATCCAACTTGGTTATTGCCTGTAATTATTTTTTATATATTGCAGAATTCCATTTGTTAATATTTTGTGAAGAGCATTTACACCTATATTCATGAGGGATATTGGTCTATAGTTTTCATTTTTTGGATTGTGCTGGTCTTGTTTCAGTATCAGGGTAATTCTAGCTTCATAAAGGGAAGTGTTTTCTCTTCTTCCATTTTCTTGAAGAAATTGTGTAGAACTGTTGTTAATTCTTTTTTAAATGTTTGGTAGAATTCTCCAATGAAACCATCTCAGCCTGGAGATTTTGTTAGGAGTTTTTAAATTATGGATTCAATTTCCTTAATTGTTATAGGGCTATTCAAAATATATTTTTCATATTCTGTATTTGTCCTTTTCAAGAAATGTGTCCCTTTCATCGGAGTTGTAAAATTTATGTGTGTGTAGAGTTGTTTGTAGTATTTCCTTAATATCATTTGGATATCTGCAAGGACTGTATTGTTATGCTCTGTCTTATTCCTCATATTGGTAATTTGTGTCTTCTCTCTTTTTTCCTTGTCAGTCTTGCAAGAGGTTTGCCAATTTTATTGATCTTTTCAAATAAGCAGATTTTTGATTCTTTGATTTTTCTCTATTATTTTTATTTTTCAGTTCTATTTACTTTTGCTATCTTCATTATTTCCTTTCTTCTGCTTCCTTTACATTCATTTTGCTCTTATTTTTGTATATCTTGAGGTGAGACATTTCCTCTTTTCTAGCATGAAAATTAAGCACTATTAATTTCCTTCTTAATATTGCTTTAGCTGTCCCACAAATTTTGATATGTTGTTTTTTAATTTTCATTCAATTAAATGTATTTTTTATTTCTCTTGAAACTACTTCTTTGACCCATGGAGTATTTGGAATTGTGTTCATCAGATTCCAAGTGTTTCGAGATTTTCCTGTTATCAATATCTAGTTTGATTCCATTAAGGTTGGAGAACACAATCTATGATTTTAATTCTTTTGTATTTGCTGAAGTTTGTTTTGTGGCCCAGGATATTGTCTATCTTGGTATATGTCTGTGGGTGCTTGAAAAGAATGTGTCTTCTGATGTTGTTGGGTAGAGAGTTCTATAAATAACAATTAGACCTTCTTGGTTAATAGTGGTGTTTCAGTCTACATACTTGCTGATTTTCTGTCTAGTTGTTATATACATTGTTGACATAAGGGTGTTGTAGTCTCTGCTTGTGACTGTGGATTTGTCTATTTCCCCATTCAATTCTATCAGTTTTTGCTTCGCATATTTTGTATCTCTACTGTTTGGTATGTAGACATTTATTATGGCTTTGTCTTCTTGGTGTATTGAACCTTTCATCATTATATAATGTTCCTCTCTCTGTCTCTGGTAATTTTCTTTGCTCTGAAGTCTGCTTTATCTGATGTTAATATAGCCACTTTTACTTTTCTTTGATTATATTTGCATGATGTATCTTTTTTCATACTTTTACATTCTGCTTGCCTATATCATTATTTTTGAAGTAGTTTTTTGTACACAGCTTATAGTTGGCTCATGTTTTTCAATTTCTCTGCCAATCTCTGTCTTTTAATGAGTGTATTTAGACAATTTACATTTAATATAATTACTATTATATTTGAATTTAAGTTTCCATTTTAGTTTTTGTTCTCTTTCTCTCTGTTTTTGTTTCTCTGTTCTCTTTTTCTTGACTTCTATGGATTACTTAAACAGTTTTTAGAATTCCACTTTGATTTATCTACAGTGGTTTTGAGTGTCTCTTAACGTAGCTTTTCTAGTGGTTACTCAAGGTATTACACTGTATATACATAATTTATTGCAGACTACTGGTGTCATCATTTACTGGTTCAAGTAAGGTGAAGAGAACTTAGCTCCCTAAGTCCCTTTACTCTCCACTACATGTAAAATAATTGTACTAAATATTTCTTCTACATACGTTTAGAACTACATCAGATAATGTTATAACTTTTGCTTCATCAACCATAATTTGAAAAACTCAAGAGGAGAAGGAAAATGTATTATATTTACTCATTTTTACTATTTCTGTTGATTTTTCTTCTTTCCTGATGTGTAGAGAACTCTCTGTGTAGAGTTTTTTGAGTAGAGTACTCTCTGTGTAAAGAATTTTCTTTAACCATTATTTTAGTGTAGGTCTGCTAGCTACAAATTTTCTTGTTTTTTATTCATTTGAGAATCTTGCCTTCTCTTCACTCCTGAAGGATACTTTCACTATGTATAGAATTCTTGTTTTACAGGCTTTTCTTTCAGCACTTGAAAAACATTGTGCCACTATTTTCTGGATTTCCTCCATGTTTGTTGATGAGAAATCCAATCGTTTGGATTTTTTCCGCTCTAAATAAGGAGTTTTTTCTCTCTTGAGATTTTAAGATTTTTGTTTGTTTGCTTATTTGTTTGTTTTTAGTTTCCAGATGTTTTACTATGATTTGTCTTGGTGTGAATTTCCTCGAGGTTACCCTCTTTAGGATTCACTCAACTTCCAGAATCTGTAAATAATGTATTTCCCCAAATTTAGGAAGTTTTCAGCTGTTTTTTTCTCAAAGTACTTTCTTTGCTCCAATCTCTTTCTCCTCTCCCTCTGGGACTTTGATGGCACTAATATTAGATTTCTTTTTAAAATAATTCTACAGGTTCCTGAGACTCTGTTCATTTTTCTCCCTGGTCTGTTTTGGTCTCTGTTGTTTAGATTGGATGATTTCTCTTGTTCTATCTTCTAGTTCACTTACTAATTCTTTCCTCTGTTCCCTCTATTTTTCTGTTGAGCCCCTTCACTGAGTGTTTAAATTTCAGTTATTGTATTTTTTGGTTCTAAAATTTCCATATAGTTCTACCATTTGGATTTTTCATTTGTTTCAAGTACGTTCATAATTCCTAATTGAAACATTTTTATGGTGGCTGCTTTAAAATATTTTTCAGATAATTTTAACACTTCTGTCTTCTTGATGCTAACATCTATTGATTTCATTTTTGCATTCATTTTAAGATCTTCCTGGTTCTTGGTATAATAAGTGATAGTGGTTGACACCTTCACATTTTGGTTATTATGTTGTGAGACTCCGTATCTTATTTAAATCATCTTAACTGGCTTCCACTGACACCATTCCATTGGGAGAAAGCACAGCCTTATTACTGCCAGATGGAAGTAGAAGTCCAGGTTCCGCACTGAGCCTCTCCTGACACCACAGGTGAGTTGGTGGACTCGTTATTGCTGGGTAGTGGGGAAAGTCCTGACTTTGATAGATCTCCTCTGACGCTGCCTGAGAGGGAGGGAGAGGGTCATTCTATTGCTGTCAGGTGGGGAATGGAAGTCAATCTCCCACATTCATCTTCATTGACGCTGCAAAGAGGAGAGGGACTTGCTGCCTCAGGGTATGAAGGTCCTGACTCCTTACCTGCTCTTCTCTGATACTACTTGGGCAGAGGAGTTGGCTGGGGGTGGGGGGGGGGATCTCTTTACAGCCTGGTGAGGGTGGAAGTCTAGGCTTCCCACTTGACTTTTGTTGGTATGGCTGGGAGTGGGGCCACAGTCCTCCTTCCTCCACCCTATGGTGTTTGGCTGGAGTACAGCAGTTACTATCTAAAAGTTCTCTATCTTGCCATGCTGCCTCTTTCCTTGTCCTTTAGCTAGAGACAGCAGGCTTTATTTGGGCTTCTCTTTTTTTCCCCTGCCCATTAGTGTTTCTGGTTTGCTGATTTCTTCATCTCCAAGTCTGGGATACATAAGGCAAAAAGAAAACCCAAGGAACTCACCACTACGTGTTCCTTGGGTTCCGAGTTCCCTTGTTTATCTGCATTCTTCTCTCCACTTTTCGGAGTCTTCCTATGTTTATTTTATATTATAATGTCCAAGGTTTTTAGTTACGCTTAGTGAGATGAACAGGAAAAAGTGCATCTACCTACTTTTCCAGAAAGGGAAACCTAAACACAGGTATTTATATGTGCAAGATCTGTATGTTAACAACTACAAAACATGGATGAAAGAAGTCTAAGAGCTAAATGAATGGAAAAATATACAGTGTTCATGGATTGAAAGACTCAATATTGCTAAGATACCAGTTCTCACCAAACTGATCTATAGAGTCGATGCAATCCTTATCAAAATCTCAGCAGGATTTTTAATAGAAATCAACAAGCTTATTCTAAAATTCATATAAAAAAAGAATCTAGAATAGCCAAATAAATTTTTTGAAAGAGCAAAGTTGAGGAATTCTCTATTGATTTCAAGCCTTGAGATAAAGCTATGGTAATCAAGACGGTGTAGGCAAAAGGAAAGATACATAGGTGCCGGCCCGGTGACGCAAGCGGTTAAGTGCGCGTGCTCCGCTGCGGCGGCCCGGGGTTCGCTGGTTCGGATCCCGGGCGCGCACCGACGCACTGCTTGGTAAGCCATGCTGTGGCGGCGTCCCATATAAAGTGGAGGAAGATAGGCACAGATGTTAGCCCAGGGCCGTCTTCCTCAGCAAAAAAAAAAAAAAAGAGGAGAATTGGCGGATGTTAGCTCAGGGCTGATCTCCTCACAAAAAAAAAAAAAAAAAAGGAAAGATACATACATGCATGGAAAATAATACAAAATCTAGAAATAGATCCACACGTGTATCACCAATTGATTTTCATAAAGGTATAAATGCAAATCAATGCATAAAAAATAATCCTTTCAACAACTGATGCTGGAATGTGTATGCTAAAAAATTAACCTCAATCCGTACCTCACATCATATTAAAAAATTAATTCAGAATGGATCACACACCTAAGTGCAAAATCTAGAACAATAAAACTATTAAAGAAAAGAAAAGGGGAAAACTTTGCCACCTTGGATTAAGCAAAGACATCTTACGTAAAATACAAAATGCACAATTCATAAAAACTTGTAAAATTTGGACTTCTACAAAATTAAAAATTTTTGCTGCTCAAAACACAGTTAAGAGAATGAAAAGACAAGTAACAGATTGGGAGAAAATATTTGCAAATAATGTATCTGGTAAAGGTCTTATATTAAAAATATGTAAAGAACTCTCAAAGCTCAATAACTAGAAATCAAATAAACTTGTAAAAAATACGCAAAAGATTGGAACAGATGCTTCACCAAAGAAGGTATAGAGATGACAAACAACCATATTAAAAGAATTTCAGTGTCATTAGACATTAAGAAATGCAAATTAAAAAAATAATGAAACACCACTTAGAATTAAGATAACCTTAGAATGATTTTAAAAAAAAGCTGGTGAGGCTATGGAGCAACTTGAACTCTCATATGTTGGTTTGGGAATGCAAAATGGTACAGCAACTTTGAAAACTTTGAAAAGTGCAGCATTTTCTTCTAAGGTTAAATATATATTTACATATGACCCAGCAGCCCCACTTACGGGTATTTGCTCAAGTGAAATGATGACATGTGTTCACGCAAAGACTTGTAAACAAATGCTCATAGAAGGTTTATTCATAACTGTCAAAAACTGAAAACAATCCAAATGTTTATCAACTAGTGAATAGGTAAGGAAACAATAGTACAATGGAACACTACTCAGCGATAAAAGGAATGAATTACCAATACACACAGCGATGTGGATGAATCTCTAAAGCTTTATGCCAAATCAAATTAGCCTGACTCAAAAGGTTACATACTGTGTGATTCCGTTTATATTACATTGTGGAATAGATACATTTATAGAAAGAAAAAACTGACAGGTGCTTTCCAGGGGCTGAGGTAGGGACATAAAGGATTTTTTGATTAATGGAAACATTTAGTATCTTGATTATGGTGGTAGTTCTTATGTGACTATATGTGATTGTCAAAACCTATAAAGTGTGAATATTAAACCTCAATTAAAAATATATTTTAATAGTTACCTAGATCTCAATATTATAGGAAAAAATGGATTTTATTGAATCAAAAAAAAAAACTTATGAAATCACAGAGTTGAAGCATGATATTTGTCACCTCCAGTGCTCAGTGCCGTATAAGTCACTCAATAACTTTGTTGAATGATGCTGTTCCATGGGAAACAATTATATAATATTTTCATCTCATAGCAGCAGCACCTTATAAACAAAAGAATTGTGGTTAGATTGAACATGCAGAGGCCTATTGGAAAAAATATTCTACACCGTGTGAATCATTTTTAAAGTGAAACACTCTAGGACAGTATTATCATTATAAATTATGAATGTCTACTCATTGTTCACATTTTTATTGATTGGGGCATCTGTATTGATTTATTTTTTTAAATTACATGTGTCAGAAGTAATTTATAAGTACAGAAGTAAATTTACCAGTTGTTTAGTAAACAATACCACTGTCTATCAATAGGTCGCTTTTAAAACTCCAGAATATTTTTAGTTCCACTGTAGTTTTCATGAACTGTTTATCATCACTGGATTTTATTTCATCATAGTGCCTTAGCATGAAAAGTATTAAGATTGATAAAGTGGAATATTGCATTAGGGTCTCCTTAGCTCAAAGAAGCTTGAATAAATTTCAGATAGGCCAGTGCCCTTTTGCTATCCTAGGGACTGTCAGTGAAGTGTCACATACACGACTGTAGAACAAACAGTGCTAACAGTTCATAGGTTATTCAATAGTCACTAAACAAATATTTACTGAGCTCCTTCTAAATTCGGCAACGTGGGCCTAAAGACCTTGTCCCCATAGGCATAAATGTCTGCACAAGCTGTCTGCTGGAGTTGTGCGCTACCCCATGTGGCTATCTGGGTGACTCAACTGCCTCTACTTATGCAAATTATATTTCACTTTATACCCTAGGAACAAAAGGGAGAGAAATGTCAATTTCATCCCCACCAATATGAAAAGCATTTGCATTCCCAGGAACTCCAGGAAGCTGATAAGGGGAAGTACAATATAGTAAAAAGAGAATGGGCTTTGGAATGAGACCAACTTGGATCCAAATTCTAAACTATGTGACTCTATTTTACTTCTATAATTTTCAGTTTTCTCATTTAAAGAGATAGAGGAAATGATCATATCTTCCTCATAATATTCTGAGTGTCAAATATATAATGTTTTTGAAATATTTATGAAAGTACAGAGCAGAAGCAATAAATTGTAGTTCTAGTTCTCTTTCTCCAGGCCTAAAGGGTGAGTTAAGTAGATATAGTTCCTATCTTTGTGGATCTTCTGATTTGGAACCTAGAATAATTATATGGACAGACATAAAGGACACAGGATAGGCTAAAGGGGTCTCTCTGTAAGTTGTCTGCCCAGAGATGAATTCCCCATCTCTCTAGAATGACTCTATTGTCCGCATGGCTATTTCTGAACCTGCTAAGTTTTTACAGGACCTTCTCTAGCCACATTGCATTCCACATTGCTTTGGCTCAGAGGAGGCTCCTGACCCAAGATCTTTTGAATTGGAACAAAGTCAATCCTCTCTATGGTGGAAGCTGTATGATGTGAAACCTGGAAGCTGTTTCAGTTGTTTAACCCTTCCAAAATTCCATGAGCTAATCTGATTGGATTTCTGTCACTTTCAAGTGAAATCATAACTACCCCAATTTATGGATAGGAATTATTTAAGAAAGAAGTGACATTTTCAGACCTTGCTTTTTTGGAACAAGGAGAAGAGGTTGAATTTGAGTGAAGAAGCTGGCTCAGAGAGTATGTAAATTTCCCAGGTTAAAAAGAGAGTTCTTAAAGTTAAGACTAATTTTGTGTCTAGTGATGTTTATTATACCATACTTCTGTGCGTCATGTGATGGAGTGCCACAAAAATCTAGAACAGGGAGTTCTGTGGCTAAACCACACTAAAATAATTTTTTGACAGAAAAAATCTCAAAAGCCTTTCCCACAGTTGACTCAAATATTATAGCTTTGCTTCCTCCATGGTTATATTGTGAGGCACTCTGGCCTGTAGCAGAGGGTGAGAAGACATGGCTCACTTAAGCAAAGGTTCTTCTATAATTGATTCACACTTAATTGTCGTTTGATTTTTCTTACCCTATAAGACGTTAAAAAATATTAAAGATATGGAATTGACAAGACTTAGTGATTAATTATACAGAGAAGATGAGGATAAAAGAGGAGTAGAAATGATGCCCATGTCTCTAGCTTGAGTTGAAACTGATTAAAATTCATTGAGATAAGACACACAGGTGAGGGGCGGTTTTGGGATAGAGCATTATCTCTACATTTGCAGCTACATTCTCTCTCTCTGAATACCACTTCCGTTCCCACTCCTGGAAGGCATGCTTGTAGTATGTTACCCTGCCTCCCTTGGCCATAGTTTATTGAACAGGGGTGAACACTTAAATAAAGCCAATGATAGTCTTTCTCTAAGAAATTTGGACTTGGAGTGTACTTGTTGCTGAAACTGAGAACGTATATATTCAAATGCAGGGGTGTCATCGTCGACCACATCCAAGCAGAAGCAAAGGAAGCTGGTCGTCAGAGTGTGAAGAGATAGATATGCATAGTGAAGCAGAGAAGAGATGGAGAGAGAGACAGAGACAGAGAGAAAGAGAGAGAAAGTGAGCAGCTGCCTTGGCTTCTGGCAGCTTTTCTGTTCCTGACTTTGGACCACTGCTGTGCCTGGCTACTCTCTCTAATCTTAGTCTCTGTGAAATATGTATCACATCCTCGAGAGGTAAGGGTTAACTTGTCCAAGACTGATTCCTTACAGGATGGATTTAGAAAAGGAGTTGGCTTCAGGCAGACATCCATGGAAACCCATTAAGGTCTAGTGCTTAAAGCAATTAACCCCAGTCAAGAGCAAAGTTTGGACCCAGCCCCTGATCACACCAGGAGAGACTCTGGTGCTTTCCAATCAACAACACTGTTGTGCTAGCAACCTAGCTGCTAGATTGCCATATTAAATGCCTTCAACCAATAGGCTTAGACCCACTCAGTCTGTGGTCACACTAGAGGAGAAGCCAGTGCTCATCTCAAAATGAATATTGAGTTGTCAGGATAAGAAGACATAGCCAAATGATTGAAGTACCTTGCCTGCAGTCTGTCATTTGAGTTTGCCCTGCATCTCTGCACTGACCTAGAATATTATGAGCGACAGGGAACTGGCTCAGTGGCTACTGCTCTGTGTCCAAGAGCTTTCCTCACTGAATACTGCAGCTTCAAGCTTGGCATCTTCTTGTCTACGAATCTGGTCTTTTTTTAATGACTACCCTTTAAATATATCTCCTGCTTTTTGCTTAAGATATCCTATGGTTTCTATTATTATCTGCCAAAAGTTTAAAGAGAGCAGGGCACGGATATAAAGGTCCATCTAATATTTCATGATTAGTAAAGGTCACTCTGGTGGATGGCTATGACTCTAACTAAAGCCAAGGAAAAAAATTCTAACTCTTGATAGTCATGAAAGCAGGTAGAATAGGCGCCCTAAATGTGCTTTTTCGCATTGTTTCTTGATCAATAACCTGAAACTGTGATTCAAGGAGGTGCAAAGTTGTCTGCATGGATTTGCGCCTCCATCAAAACCACAAAACTGATCATGATTTAGGGCTCTTGTTCTAGTGTTAAAAGGCCTAGTTGACTTCATGATGGGCTGTGATCCAGGGTCCCCTCAGCACCCCCACAATTCTATGAAATATTACTTCAGCAATCATGACTCCTTAGCATGATAACATTGCGAGACATAAGCGGGGTCAAGGGATACTTTATCCAAGTATTTTATCTTTTACTGTAGAGTTATCTCTATTCTTTGACATTAGGACAACTTCTCTGTGATCGTTAGTGCTCTTCTTACTTTCATGATAGATATTTTGAAATTCATCCACATGTCGGTTTTGATTCTATCACCTAAGCAATTCCAGTGGTACAAGATCAACACTTCTCAGAGAACCAGTGGAATTTCTAAGGTGTTAGGCCTATGGGCAGAGGCTGAGAACTATCAGTGATAAACTCTCTTTTAAGTTTTAAAAGAATTTTTATAGTTTTTTTATTACAAAATAATATATGTTCTGAGTAAAAACTATAAAATATAGAGAATAAAAATTTTTTAAAATACTATAAATTCCACTAAAAATAGATGAATTATTGGCATTTTAAGGGAAAAAATATATATGTGTCCTTGCAATCTCTTATTAATTGCTCTTGAAATCTATTTTTCCTTTGAGTTCACTTTTTTTCTTGCTGCAGTACATTCTTGAGGAATTCTGTGATGGTCTGTCAGCAATAAAACTTTCATTTTTGTTTGCTTGAAAAAGTCTTTGTTTTCTCTTCACATCCACTTAATAATAATTTGGTTGGGTATAAAATTATAGGTTTTTGAACATTTTGAAGATATTACTACATCATTTTCTGTCATTTATTATTTTACATGAAAAATATGCCATACTTCTGACAATTATTCCTTTGTCTTCTTTAGTCTGGCAGTTTTTTAATGATTTTCTTGTTTTATTTTGTTTTGCTTTGTTTTTTAGATTAGGGAATCATTGCATGTGACTTTGGGTTTATGTTTTTTCTGTTTACATATTGGCATCTTCCTGCAAAGATCCAATCTTTCTTCGAATTTGTCCATGGTTAATTCTTTGAATATTGCCTTTTCTTCTGAAACATTGTTAGATGTAACTTTGTGATTCTCATTCTATTTTCCATGCTTCATAATTACTCTTTTATATTTTCAAAAAGAGAAAAAGAAAAATATCTCTCTCTGCTGCTTTCTGGGTAATGTACTTGGATCTATTTTTCAATTCAATAACTCTCTCTTTAGTTGTATCAGCTCTACTGTTCAAAGAACTACCGAGTATTATTTTTTAAATTTTAATTTTTACATTTTGCATTTCTAGGTTTCCATTGCACTATGCTTCAAATCTGCCATTTTTGACTCATTAATTCTATTCTTTTCTTATCTTTTTGAACATTTTGAAATGTTTATCTCAAAGTCTCTTTCCTATGGCTCTGTTATGCTGTAGTTCCATGGATTTGACTCTTATATCAGCTGTTTATATCTCATGGCAATAGATTTCATTGCAAACTTTGTAATTTTGTCTGTGGGCTCAACTTTATTGAAAATTATCTTCCTTGGGGGTCTTTTGTGAGCCGTGGATTGTGGAAGTATTTGTGTGGCATGGTTTTATGTGAGATCATGCTAGGACTCTTTGAGATTCATTATTTCTAGTTCATTCTTTTATATTAATTTCTTTTCTTTAGGTTCCAGGATTTCCCACATTTTAAGCAAAACTTATGTTTCAAAATTTCCGTTCTGAGTAAATTGTCATTTCTGTTTCTGCCAGAACCCCAACCAAGTGACTCACCTTGGACTGGAGAGTTAAGGTTTCCAAAACTCTATTCAAGGATGGGACAACTATTCCTAGACTCCTATATTGATAGTTCCAGACCCTCTTCTGAGCTCTCTAGCCCAATGCTCATCTATTCCGTGTGGTCATTAGAACCACTAACACAAAGTTTATATGTCTGGTTTGGTTAATCCTGAGCTGGATAATAGAACCACTAACCCAAAGTCTATATATCTGTTTTGATTCATCTTCTCACTCTTATGAGTTACCTCTTAAATTTTGGAGTTTAGTTTTAATCCTGCCTATGTATTTTATAAAATGAAATTTATTTCATCTACCATTCTGTATGTGTGAAGAGGAAGAAGGGACTTTACTTTTTAACTCAGGCTACAGTGATAAAATTCTCCGTAATAGTCTCTGTAGATTTCCCACTGACATCTCTAATTCCCTAGAGAAAGGTAAAAATTAACTAAACTATTACTTAACTTTTTGTTGAATAAAGCCAACATTGCTTAGTGTTACCTAGTCAATATGAGCTGAGACAACAAAGAGAGGAGTACATTCATAGAATATTTGGTGTTTTTTGGTAAGGCAATCTGTTTAGAAAGGAGGACATAACTTTGACTATGGCCAGATACGCAAGATGGTCAGTTGATTCCTGGCAATAGATTGATTTCCCAGTGGTTAAATTAACCAGTTAATATTATTTACTTAATGTATAGGAATTCACCTGTTGCATTTGTTAGGATAGTTTAACGCAATTGATGTTTTAATGGTTTTTTACCTTATACTCAATATTAATAAGAGGTGAGCAACCATCTAGATGGAAGCTAGATTAAAAAAAAAAAACTGGTGACATGACATGGACATGACCTGTGAATGATAGGTTAAAAATAACACTGATGATAATCATTAAGGTGAGACTATTTGTTCCTAATTTTTTTCAGTGGGTTTTCTATGTGTTTTAACAGGGTCAGTAGTGGTTGATCTATTTCTCGGAAATAATTTTTGTAGAATAACGAAACAGTTACCATTAAATACCTCATAGACTTCATAAATACTAAATATATACACTCACAATGCTTTCCTGACAAGGTTGCTGAAGTACTTCATGATCAAATACACTATTATCAGCCTTGTTCTGCATGGGAGGAGTTAAAGTTTCCGAGACTAAATATAATATTTAAGTTTACATAGCAAATCAGTAGGCAAGAGAGAAAATGAACCCTTCTTGGGCCTCATCCTGTGCTCTGGCCTAAACGCAGCATATCATCAGCATAAATTGACTCAGAGCATTCAGGGCATTCATTAACTAGGTCATGTGGATGTGCCTGGAATGTACAGTGATGTTACTGAGCCCTGTGGAATCACAAACAGCAACACTGAGTTAAACAGACCATGAAATTTCAGATCTCCAGACTGATAAATACACGTTGCAAAGGGGAAAGGAGATAAAGTAGAGAAGGGCATTTCCTCATTCTACTATATCCCAAAGTTTATAAACTCCTTACTTTGATTATTTCTACTCTGTTTGATCATAATGAAGGGAGCAAAAATAGTGAAATAATCAGAGAATAAAGATATCAATAAGCAGATATTTTTATTATGTCTAAACAACGGGGAAATGTTTTGATAAAGTGATGCCTTTGTGTGCAAATTGGCTTGGTCATCTTGATCCCAGGTTATTATCAATTGTTCTTTTATTAAGCTACCAAATGACCTGGAAGAGCATGAAGTTGGTGTTTGAAATCTTATGTTTGCTTCTTGGCTCTGTTTCTCACCAGCTTTATATATTTTGAGCAAGCCATTGACCTAGGAATACTGTCTTCATTTGGTCAAGTATATGAATTTACTAAAAAAAAAAGTGAAATATAGATGTAATATTTGTGCACGTATCTGTACGTATGGTAAATATCAATAAAATTGACAAAAATTCCCTTGGTTTATTTTTAAATTTTTCTTTTATCATATAAAATTTACATAGCATCATCCAATTTTGTTGTGTGTGTGTGAGGAAAATTAACCTTGAGCTAACGTCTGTTGCCAATCCTCCTCTCTTGTTTTGCTGAGGAAGACTGGCCCTGAGCTAACATCTGTGCCCATCTTCCTCTGTTTTAGATGTGGGACGCCTGCCACAGCATGGCTTGATAAGCGGCACATAGGTCCACGCCCTGGATCTGAACCTGCAGACCCAGGGCTGCGGAAGTGGAGTGTGTGAACTTAACCACTATGCCACCAGGCCGACCCCTGTATGATCCAATTTTAATTATAAAAAATTTAAAAGCCTATATTCATATCTATGATACATTGCTGTAGAATAGACACCAAGCTGAGGACTTACAAGTTCTCTGGGGGAGTGGAAAGAAAAAAAGAATTGAGAAATTTAAAGAAAGTGTTCTATTACATATTGAGTTATGTATATGTTCATGTGTGTGCATATGTATAAACATATATGTGTACATATATAAACATATATATGCATTTGTACTCATGTATATATACTATTTTGATAATCATATAATACCCCAACTTGCTTATATGTTAGAGGTATGTTCTTGAGATGTTTTCATGTTAGCACATATAAATTTACCTTCTTTTTGGAAACTGCTACATAGTATCCATGAAAAAGATAGATCCTATTTTATTTAACAAATCCCTTATTGTTGGATTTTGAAATAATTTTCATTTTGAGGGAGGCTACTACAAACCGTATTTAATGTACGCCATTGTACGTGTGTTTCTCTAGGGTAGGTTCCAAAAAAGGGAGTTGATTATTCATAGGGTATGAACATAATTCCCCAAAGTGGCTGTACCAAACTACGTACCCGCTAGAAATGTATAGCAATATCTTTTTCTTCACTTCCTGTCAATATTTATTTTTAAATTTTTTTATCTGAAATTTGAAAAATAACTGATTTTTATTTCAATTTGTATTTGCCTCCTTCTAGAAAATTATAGTATATTTGTATGTTGTAGATATTAAAGTATTGTCCACCTTTGTAAATTATCTCGTCATATTATTTTCCCCTTTTTATTGGGTTTTCCATATTTTTTTTTACTGATGTGTCAATATATTCTTTTGCAAATGATTTTTTTGCTATCTGATGTTTGTCTTTTAACTCCATTAGTGGTTTTCTATCCTACAGAGGTTTTTTTTTTTTTTGTGAAGAAGATCAGCCCTGAGCTAACATCCATGCCAATCCTCCTCTTTTTGCTGAGGAAGATCAGCCCTGAGCTAACATCCATTGCCAATCCTCCTCCTTTTTTTCACTTTTTCTCCCCAAAGCCCCAGTATATAGTTGTATGTCATAGTTGCACATCCTTCTGATTGCTGTATGTGGAACGCTGCCTCAGCATGGCCAGACAAGTGGTACATCGGTGCGCGCCCGGGATCCGAACCCAGGCCGCCAGTAGCAGAGCACACTCACTTAACCGCTAAGCCATGGGCCAGCCCCTAGAGGTTTTAAAATATAATCAAATAACAATTTTTTCTTTATAAATTTGTATTGTGTGTATTATAACAAGATCTTTCCACCAAAAAGTTCATAAAATGATTGCTATATTTTCTTCTAATAGATTTGTAACAAAATTTTTTTATTGCAATCGGTTTTTTTTTTTATAATTTTATTTATTTATTTTTTCCCCCCTAAGCCCCAGTAGATAGTTGTATGTCATAGCTGCACATCCTTCTAGTTGCTGTACGTGGGACATGGCCTCAGCATGGCCGGAGAAGTGGTGTGTTGGTGCGCTCCCGGGATCCGAACCCGGGCCGCCAGGAGCGGAGCACGTGCACTTAACCGCTAAGCCACGGGGCCGGCCCTGCAATTTGTTTTTAAGTTATTTTCATGAATGATGTTAGATAGGTATCTAACATTTTATCTGTTTTGTTTTCTGGTCTTTAGTTGAACAGAATTGTGTTAATTATAATCCTTTATTCATCACACCTTTAAAGGTTGGTCTAAGCATTTTGTGTGTGTGTTTACTATTTTATAGTCATATATAAGTAATTCTGAATCAACCGTCTCAGCAAAAATTGGACCTTGGGAGTAATGTGCATCTTACCATGTGCCTTCTTCCCATCATCTCATCCTTTGTCACAAGGCAAACTTTATTCTAAATTCTGAGTTCATCATTTTTTTCCTAGTGTATTTTAAAAATAAAATTTATTGAAGTATACTTTACATACAATACAATCACACTTTTTAAATGCACATCAATGACTTTTGATAAATGCGTACACTCACATAACCATCTCTTTCATCAATCTAATTATAAACCACTCACATCTCCTCAGAAAGTTTCATCATGTCCTTTTGTAATCACACTCTCCCTACTCCATGCTATAGACAACCACTGATCTAATTTCTACTATAATAGATTGGACATCTTAATAATAGTGGACATTCAAATTCACTAATATGTTATATATTTCCATTTGCTTAGTTTTTCTTTAATTTCTTTCAGCAATGTTTTGTACTTTTCAGTGTACAGGTCTTCTGTGTGTGTTTTGTCAGATTTGTCCCCAAGTATTTCATGTTCTTAATTCTATGTAAACATAATTTTTGTTTTTTTTCTGATTGTTCATTTATATAGAAATATAATTGGTTTTTGTATATTGATCTCATACCCTACAGCCTTGTTAAACTCATTTATTAGTTCTTGTAACTTTTTTGTAAGTCCATTGAATTTTCCACATGGATGGTCATGTTATCTATAAATAAACAGTTTAATTCTTCCTTCCAATCTGGATGTATTTAATTTCTTTTTCTTGCCTTATTTCACAGGCTAGGACTGCTAGTTCAGTGTAGTAGTGGTGGGGGCAGACATTGTTTTCTTGTTCTTAATCTTAGGAGGAAAGCATTCAGTATTTCACAATTAAGTATAATGTAAGCTGGAGATTTTTTGTGAATGTCTTTTGTCTGTTTTGGAAGATTCCTTTATATTCCTAGTTTGTTTCATTTTTCTTATTGCTTGCTTGTTTGTTTTTCAGGAGAGGACTTGCATTTTGTTAAATGCATTATGGCTTCTATTGAGGATTATCACTAGTCTTTTCTTTTTCAGTTTGTTATTATGATGAATTGCCTTGATGGATTTTTGAATTTTAAATCAACTGGTATTTGCAAGAAAAAAATCTATGTGAGCATGATATATTAGCCTTTCTATATATTTAATTCTACTGGTGAAATTTTTGTTAGAATTTTTGCATGTATGTTCATGAAGGGTATTGGTTTGTAGTTTTCTGTTCTTGTAAAGTTTTTGGTCAGGTTTTGGTATCAGAGTAATGCTGGTTTCCTCAACTTTCTAGACAAGTTTGTTTAGAATTAGTATTATTTATTTCTTAAATGTTTGCTTGAATTGACCAGTGAAGCCATCTCAGCCTGAAGTTTTCTTTATGGAAAGGATTTTTCTTTTTTTCTTTTTCTTTTTGAGGAAGATCAGCCCTGAGCTAACATCTATTGCCAGTCTTCCTCCTTTTTTCATTTTCTCTCCCCAAAGCCCAAGTAGATAGTTGTATGTTATAGTTGTACGTCCTTCTAGTTGCTCTGTGTGGGACGCTGCCTCAGCATGGCTTGATGAGCCACTGGCCAGGTCCCTATGGAAACGATTTTAACTACAAATTCATATCCTTTAATAGATACAGAAATATTCAGGTTATTTATGTCTTGAAGGAGCACTAGTAGTTTGTTTTATTCAGGAATTCATCTATTTCACCTAAATTTATTGAAATTATTGACATAAAGTTATTCATAATACCCCCTTTTTGTCTTTTTAACATTTGTAATAATGTCAGTTTCTCTTCTTGATATTGAGAACATACTTTTTCTCTTTTTTCCTTTCCTCTGCATGGCCAGAGTTTATCAATTTTATTGATCTTCTCAAAGAAACAGATTTTGTATTCATTGATTTTTCTCTATTGTTTTTCTCTTTCATTGATTTCTGCTCTGATCTTCATTGTGTTCTTTATTTTACTTACTTTGACTTTCATTTGATCTTTCCTTCCTGGTTTCTTAAAGAGGAAGCTAAGGTCACTGATTTAGACCTTTCTTCTTCCTCAGTATAGGCATCTAGTGCTTCAAATTTTTTCCCAGTTTCTGCTTCAAGGGTATCTCACAAATCTTGGCATATTGTGTGTTTATTTTCATTCAGTTAAAGTTATCTTTTAATTTTCCTTTAGGTTAATTTGTTGACCTGTGAAGTTTTTTGCTTTGGTGTTTTGTTTTGTTTTTGTTTTTTTTAGATATGTATTATTTAATTCTTAACTATCTGGAGATTTTCCAAGGAACTTTCTGTTATAGATTTCTAATTTAATTCCATCGTAGACAAAGAACATACTTGGTTTGACTTGAATCCTTTTTAACCCAGAATATGGTTTGTCTTGGTACATAGTCTGAGTTTGTTAGATGAAGTGTTCTACAAATGTCATTTGAATCAAATTGGTTGTGTTTTTCAAGTCCTCTATATGTTTATGATTTTCTGTCTACTTGCTCTGTCAATTTTTGAGAGATGGATATTGAAATCTCTGACTCCTATTATGTATTTATTTGTTTCTTCTTGCAGTTCTGTCAGTTTTTGTTTCATCTATTTTGGAGCTGTATTATTAGGTGTATAAATGTGTAGGATCGTTATGTCCTCCTGATAAGTCGACCCCATTATTTTTATGAAACAGACTTCTTTATTTCTGCTAATGTTCTTTGCTATGAAATCCACTGTCTTACAATGGATAGCCACACCAAATTTTTCTTTGACTTTTCTAACACGATGTGGTTTATTAGTTGCCTAGGAATTTTGTAACAAATTACCATAAACTGGATGGGCTAAAACAACAGAAAGTTTACTCTTTAACAGTTCTAGAGGTCACAAGTCCAAAGTCAAGGTGTCAGCAGGATTGGTTTTCTCTAGGCTCTGAGGGAGAATTCATTCCATGCCTCTCTCCCAGCTTGTAGTGGCTACTGACAATTCTTAGCATTCCTTTGCTTATAGACACATCTCTCCCATCTCTAATTCCATCTTCACAAGGTCTTCTCCTCTCTGTGTCTCTTTTTACTCTTCTCCTCTCTTTTAAGGACTTGTTGAATTTAGGATTCACTCTCATCCAGAGTTAACTCATCTTAATAATTTTGCCTTAATTACATCTGCAAAAACACTTATTCCAAATAAAGTCACATTCTAAAGTTCCGGATGGACATATTTTTGGGGTGTCCACATTTAACCCACTACATTTAGTGTATCCTTTGCCTTCCATTTATTTGTAATCTATTTGTGTCTTTATAGTTACAGTGAGTCTCTTGTAAGCATGATATAACTGGGCATTTAAAAAAAAAACTAGTCTAACAATATCTATCTTTTATTTGGGGTTTTAGACCATTTATATTTTATGTGATTATTGATATTGTTAGGTTTACATCTATCCTCTTGTTATTTGTTTTCTATTTTTCCCATCTATTCCTTCTTCCCTTTTCCCTCATTTTCTTCCTTGTTTTGGATTAATAATTATTATATTTTTTATTACCTGCTTTTGCTTTATGATTTTATTCTTGCTTTGTTTCTGTGAGGATTCTAAACGGATTAATTTTAAGTTTCTGATTGTTATATAAATAAAAACACTAAATAACACACCAGAGTGGATTTCCTCAAAGTCAAATAAAAACAATACACTAACTTTGATATAGCATCTACAATGAGCAAGGCACTAAGTATTTTACTCATATCAACTCATTTAATACTCACAGCAAGTCTATCAAGTAGGTGTTATTTTATGTCTATTTTATAGATGCGAAAACTTGAGTACATAGAGGTGAACTAATTTTCTTAAAGTCACAGGCAAATAGCATATCTGGGATACAAAACTAAACACTCTGTACCCAGAGACCATATTCTTTACCAGAACTCTAGTAAAGCTTCCCAGTAGTTGATTTTGTTGGCTGCTGTTATTGATTTGCTTCATGGGCCTTAAGGGAAAGTATTTTTTGTCTTTTCTTTCCCATTCTATTTTCTTCTTTTTTTCTCTTCTTTCTTTCTTTCTTCTAATTTCCTTTCATATCTGTTGATTTAATGGTTGCCTTCACCTAGGCACTGTCCCTAGTTCAAAATCAGGTATTACATTGGTGTTGGGGCTTTCTTCTTTAAGAGTATCACAAATCCACGTTCTTATCCAGCAGCAGCTTGACGCAAGTCCCTGCTGAACAGCTGTCTCTGTTCTCTTCTCATAACTCAGACAGAAGCTTGATAGAGACCACAGCTCCAGGAAAAAGTTGTAGGCACCAAACTAGAAGCAGAGGTCATGTCCCTGTGAGCCTGACTCTGTTTATTTGTTTCCTGTGGGTCCTGGTTCACTGTATCCCTGCAGGAATTGAACTCTTGGCAACTTCTGCTGGATTCGAGTTCAGAAGTCATGCGTATGTTCCATTTCAGCACTTTTTTTTTTACCACTCCCTCCCTTCTAAGACAGTTATTATTATATCCATTTTGGCAAATGTGGACAGTGGATGGATCTCAAAACAGCTAAGCAACTTTCCTAAGTTCACCTAGTTAGTAAGTCAGAGCCAGGTATTAAATCCATAGCAGAACCACTCAAGAGTCTATATTATTCCACTCTATTGTACATGCTTCCAAGACACCAATATTAAGTGTTTATCCTGTGGGCCTCTGGAATACCACAAGTTAATCCAACTCTTCAAACTCAAACATATCTCATTCACTACCTGTGGAAAGATTCCTCTCTCATTGCTTTTCTCTGCTTCACTGCCCACAAGGAGGGCAGTGGCAGCTCTTTCTAGTGAGAAAGATGGTAACATGATGAGATTAAAATCAGGGTCAAAAACTGAGCAGTGTCATATGCACATTCCTTTAGTGAAGGCAATGTGAATTTATTAAGCACTTGCCTCTAGAATAGCTTAGAAAAGATTCATTATATTGGTGGGATAATCTTAGCAATGGTATGTGAAAATACTACCCAGCATAGTTAGTCCCCACATCAGCCCAGAAGGGACATGTAAAAAAGAGAAGGGAGCTTTGTGGAGGATCTGTGTGGCCAAACTTCTTCCAAGGAATTTTACATATATTAATTTGCTTATTTCTCTAAAAAACATTAGGAGTTGGGTATTTAATGCATAATTATTACCACTGAGAAAACTGGGGCTCAGAGTGATTAAGTAATTTGCTCACCATCACACAGCAAGTAAGTAGAAAGCCCAGGATTCTCTGATTCCGTATCAGGGGCTTTCTCTTTTTCACTAGTTAGGTTGCCTTTGTCTGTATTCTTACCAGGCACTTGAAGAAAGACACCTACTTTATGAGCAATTAGTTTTAGCCCTATAAGCGCTTCTGTTATCTTAAAAAAGTGGTATATTCTGTGGCAACAGACCCTGCAACTACCACCACAAAAGTGGAACTTGACCTAGGCTGGACCAATTATAGGTCTCGTTCACCTGGACACAGTGATTGGTTCAAGGGTAAGTGGATACATGAACCACAGATGGCAAATTTTAGTTCCTCCTTAGATATGATATGACAGAGAGAAGACCTATATCTTTTGGAATCAGAGCAACTTAAGGTCATCTTATCAATCAATGGAGAAAATGGACAACAAAAACGGTAAGCTGAGAGAAGCATAAGTGTGTGATGGACAATTTCCTAGTCTCTGGATCCAGACATTAAGAACAAATCTCCTCCTGCCTGTCCATTGTTGGGTTATACAAGCCAATCAAGTCTGCCAAAGCTGTTTTGAGTTAGATTTATGTTCTTTGCAACCAAAAATATTTTTCTTGATAACAGCTTATTTCTGAAGAGAACAAATTACAAAGAAAAATCATGGATCTTTTGCCCATGGAATATTTTGTTTTTGTCCTCCCCCCATATCTCCCCTCCCCCACAAAGAATAGCAATGCCAGAAGACATTTAACATGGAAGTACTGTTACTTTTATGAAGGTCATATCTTTTACAGATTATACTGGAAAATGCACACTTCTCACTCCCAACCACTCTCCTCAAATTATAAAGAGAAAGAAATGCTTTGGAGTTTGTGGACATTTTCTATGTGACATTGCCGGGGACTCGGTAGAATGAGAAGGAAGAATGGGTTTTCCCAAAATTGGCCACAGTGCGCTCACCCATGTTTCTGGCTCCAGGGAGTTGGCACGGTGGGCAGGAGGACCTTCAGCTGACCATTAAGCAATTCCATACATTAAGCTACCAGAAGTTGCTGATTGTTTTTCGCTTTTCTCTTTTAAAGATAAATGCTTTTGATTGCCCCTGTTGGAAACCATGAGGAACAATCCTGCGGGTGGTACAATCCTGTTCTATGCCTCTTCAGAAAACACTGACTGCCTCTGTGAGGAAGACACCAATGGTGAGTCTGAGGATGTGACAGTATCTCACTAACTCTAGGGCTATTTTGAAGGGAGTAGAAGGGAAAATTCAGAAAATAAAAAGCCCAGAAGTGGCCTATGTCAATCAAGGTGCCTCGTCTCTCAGAGACATGGCCTCTTCCTTCACGGCAACTTCTTCCCTGAAATATACCTGCTTCCCATCTCATTCCTTTTAAAGCCTCTTTCTCAGATAAAGAGACTTTTCTCTTTGTCACTCATTCAATCTTGAAATAATTTATACATTTATTCTCAATTTCCTCTCTGCTATGTACCAGCTATGCTGGTGAATTGTCCAGTCTTCCCTGGATTGGCCCTCAGAGTGTTCGCTCTTCAGCTCACTCTGTTTTCCGGACTTTTTCCCTCACAACACTGTTGTAACCACTCTCTATGGTGGTCCAAGACCAGTTAATTTGTCAAATACAGTGGACACTTTCCATAGCTTACCTACCTGACATCGTAGAGGAGATTATTCCCTCCTAGGAACTCTCTTCTTCAGCATTTGCGGCTCCTCGTTGGTGTTCTATTTCTGTAGTCATTCCTCAGATTCATTTCCTGGACTTTGTTCTCTTCTAAACACTAGTATTTTTCTAAAATTGTTTTAGACCATTTTCACCTATTCTCTTCCTGAGCTATCCTGTTCAGTTTATCTGTATGCTGATAACTCCAAAACACTCATATGAACGCCAGATTCACATATCCAACTGCTTATGGGATATTTCTAATCTAGAGTTTCCAGCAGAGTATCAAGCTCAACTTGTTCAAACCTAAACTCATCATTTCTTGTACTATTTCAAAATTCTTCCTTGTCCTATATTTCCTTTTTAAATGAATTACAATATGCAATAATCCAAGATTTTTCATTCTCTGTCATTTCCAACCTGTTAAGTCCTTTCAAGATACTTTCTAAACAATCCTTGAATTGATTCCCTCCTTTAAATGCCCTCTGCTACTATCTTAGGACACATCTTCCTCATTTCTATCCTTAATTACTGTCATGGTTTAACTGTTTTCCTGCCTCTAGTCTGTCTTCTCTAGTACTACCAAGGTGAGCTGATCAGATTCCTGGAAATCTGATCAGATTCCATTCCTTCTAGAAATCTTTCAATAGGTTCCATTTTCTTCAGCATAAAATTCAAACTCTGTCATGTAGTGTTCAAGACACTTCATTTATTGGTCCCTGCCAAACTCTCCAACATCATCACCTGCTTGTCACTGCACTTTACACTTTGACAGTTGAAGTTCCCAGACTTTCTCAGGCCTTTGTTCTTGGAGAAGGGATAGAGCACAGCTTTTGCTTCTCAACATATACAATTTTATTTTAAAGTGAAGAGCCTGGTTTATTTGTGTGTCTGTTTTTCTGTGATTCAAAATATCTTCCAAAATGTAATGCATATTGGTTCTCAGAAATTACATGTAAGTATCTAAATGGTTCTGAAAAGATAATATCATAAACCTATATTATGTTATTCTAATTCTATTGGAATATGTCAACAAGCAAGTAATATATGTAATAGTAACAGCATTTTGCATACTTCAGTTGTATAAATTTACAAAATTTATTCTTCAGCATCAGCATCATCATCCACTTAAAAAAAAAAGAGACAAAATGAAATAATTGGGGTAATAGGTCATGCCTATGGACAAGCCTTGGTTGAATGTGTTTTGGGGTCATGGAGGAACTTCCTGAAATGGAGAAGGGAACTATCTGAAAATGAGGTAGAGGTACACAGTTTATTTATAATTTTGTAATTTTGAACTTAATAGTATATGTTTCTATTTGAGGGTATCCTAAACTGGCTATTAGCAATGAAAAATAAATACAAAGTATGTTTATCACGTCAAAGAAACAAGTAAAATCCACAAAGATTAAAATGTTAAAGGTTTTTTGAACTTTAACAAATGAGAACAATAGAATAAATAATTTATTAATAGTAATAACAATACTGGAAATTATGGGACATTTATTATATCCTAAGTATTTAAATCTCAAAACATTCATAGATTAGGAAACTGACCTTCAGCAGAGTAAAACTGTGTTCCAAAGATACACATAGCTAAAAGTGGCAAATCTAGGTTTCCCCTGACTTCCCAAAGCGTTACATATAGGATAATTTAATTATTAGTCATCTCTTGAAGAATGTTGAAAAACATCTGTGGGTAAGAACAGAACAGAGAAATGTGAGACTCAGAAGCCAAGAAAAAAGTTGCCATTAGTGAGTGCTGAACCGTATATGCTAAATCAGTACATTTCTGATACAGCCACATTGAGACAAGGAGTATGTCATCCATAAGTTGAACCTGATGTCCACTTGCTGTATTTTTACTTCTGTAGTTCCAAAGAAGTTTTGACTATGATGTAAATTGTGTATTAGAAAGATAGAACACCTCACTAACTAGACAAACAAAAGCTTTTGTGCTAAAAATACCCTTTCCTCATAACATAAATAACTTGTGGAGAAGCAGAATATCTGATGAGAAACGGATCTCTGCTTACTATGCCTTTAGGAAGAGAACATTGGTTTTCAGCTTCACAGCACTGAATTCAATTCCTCCTTTCAGGTCTTCACTGTACAAGCTCTGAATTCACCCAAATAATTCTATTTCTTTTTATCATAAACATCATTTTTTGTGTGGCTTTAAAAAACATATTCTCTAATGAAGGTGAAATGGAAAAATTATCCTTCACTTCCTACTCTGAATTGAGGACAAAGAATTATTCTTGGAAATGCCATCATAGAATTGAATTCATTGTACGGAGTGAATTGCACCTTTTAAGCTTTTAAATGATGTGACATTTTTATTTAGTGCCAATTCAGAAGTGACCACAAAATAAATGAGCTTTCCGCTTTTGCAGCATTTTGTCATTCCGATATAAAAGTTTTCAGAATTACTGCTAACTGAAGAATCAGAAAGTAAATTCACAGAACTTCATCTCTGGGTTTTCAAGTCTGTTTTATTCATGCAACTCTTCAAATTTTTTCTTCAATTCTTCATGAGAAAGTCAAAATGTAAAGCAATTAAAAGCTGTGCTCCTCTGAATGAAGGAGAAGTGGGAGATGAGGATGGAAGAATCCTCTTTACAGTACTCGAGCCTTTGTTGTGGTCTCTGAAAGAACTCAGCGGAAGTCCTAGGTGTCAGTGAGCATAGATTACAAAACACTGGACCTCAGAAACTAGGTAGAAGGGAATTTATAGGGCATTCTACCTAGCTTCTTCACAGATTTACCATACTCTCTATAGCTTCTTGATGTGTGGTCAACTAAATGTCTGTTCAAATATTTTCAGTCATGATGTTTTTCAACTAACTCTACATTTGTGTCTAAATCTGTGAGTATATTTTTGCTTATACCGAGCAGAAGCTGCTAGATCTAGCTTATGGTATACCCTAAGTCTGTTACTTTTGCCACAGCCCTTCTTGATATTATGCTTCTCTTAAGTCATCCCTTATCAAAACCAAATGTCATTAATTGTTTCAGTCATTCCAAAAAGATATTTAGTTTTGTAAACCACTCTCCATTTTAGCAATTATTCCCCAGAATTGCTTCTGTTGTCAATGCTATTTTTGAAACTAGACTTCCTAGAATAGAACATAAAGCTCTAGATATGATCTGAGTAGGGTAAAATACACTATGATGTTACTTTCCTTGGTGTGAATGCTATGTCTCTATAAATTATGTCTAAGGTTGGATTACTCTTTTAGGAAAATATATCAAATGTGATTTCAGAACAAGAAATACTTGAAGAATTATTCAAGAAGAATATATTAAAATTAATATTCTCAGTCTATGGTTGCTTTTTTGATAATTTAAGGCTTAAATTTTTATTGTTATTTTTATTTTACTCATTTTGGTTCATTTAGATGTTTTTGTACTGATTCTTCCATTAGTTACCTTTCACTGTTTGCTGTCTTTACATGTGATGATATGCCCTCTATGTCACCATGTAGCTTATTTGATGTACTTATTTAGTAAAGAGGACTTCTGCTTCTCATCAAATGGAGTAAAAAAAGATAGATTTACTCTCCAGCATAAAACTACTAAAAAACAGGACAAAATATATGAAACAATGGCACTCAAGGCATTGGACCTCAGGCAACAGATGGTAATGAAACATGTGTGATGAAAACAAAAATGATGATCCCTACAATTGCGTAAGCTTACTTCATTTTTTTTTTTTTGATGAGGAAGATTCACTCTGAGCTAACATCCATTGCCAATCTTCTTCTTTTTTTGCTTGAGGAAGATTAGCCTCTGAGTTAATATCTGTGCTAATCTTCCTCTGTTTTGTATGTGGGTTGCCGCCACGACATGGCTTGAAGAGTGGTATATGTCCGCACCCGGGATCCAGGCCCGCAGACCTGGGCTGCCTAAGTAGAGTGAGCCGGACATAACCACGATGCCATGGGGCCGGCCCCTAAGCTTACTTCTTGATTCAAGTTTCTAGGCCACAGAGGAGAGAGGGAAGCAGAGGCAGAGCCTGGGCAGTCTCCATGAGTTGGGGATCTGTGTGTCCAGGAAAGCCACGGGAGCTAGAATTCATAGTGCCAAGTCTCAGAGAGGAGATTGCTGCACAGAAAGAGAATTCTGGAGATTTGCAAATAGTTCCCTTTGAATATTTAGTTGAGTACTATTCAGTGCATACATTTCAGAAAATCACTCAAGTGATTTAGTGGGAAAGAACCACTCAAAAAGGATTACAAAGATCAGTACCTGGTGCCCACACAGGGTCAGGACTAGTGCGTGTTTTGAAAAGCCAGAGTAGAATACATCATAATTCACAGGCATCAATTAAAGGACAAAGACGGATTGTATCAGTATTGAGGAAAAATTAACCTTGCATAAGCACAGGTCTGGTCCCATCTAGCAAAAGTCAAAAGCAAGACCTAAAAGGATCAAACTGTTTCCAAGTTATTTAACTATGTCTCAGATTAAAGCTCAAGAATATTTATAGATATATAAAAAATATCTAGCACTGAACAGGGTCAAATTCACAATGTGTGACATTCAATCAAAAAGTAACAGGCTTGCAAAGAAGCAGGAAAATTCAATCTATAAGAAAAATTAATCAATTGAAACTGACTCAGAAATGACTCAGTTGATAGAATTAGTAGATACAAACATTAAAAGTTTTTATGACTATATTCCATATGTTCAAGAAGCTAGAGGGTTGACTGAACACAATAATATTGGCATGGAAAATACAAACATGACCCAACTCAACTATCTAGAAATGAAAATTAAAATTAGATGAAAATACACTGGATAATATTAGTATCAGATTAGTCACTGCAGAAAAATACATAGCAATAGAAATATTCAAATAGAAACACACAGATGTAAAATATTTAAGGAGGGAGGGTCAGAAAAATAACTTGAAAAAATAATGCTTGATAATATTATAAATTTGTTTAAAACAATACAATTATAGATCTAAGAAGCTCAAAAAAACACAACTACAAGAAACATGAGGAAAAATATACTGAGGCACAACATAATCAAACTAATTAAAATCAGAGATAAAGAAAAAATATTAAAAGCAGCCAGAATAAAAAGGACTTGTTACATATAGGAGAATCAAGATAAAGATAACAGAAGATCTTTTGTGAGAAATAATGCACACTGAAAGAGATCTGAATAATACCATTAAAGCACTGAAACAAAAAACTATCAATCTAGAATTATTTAACCAAAAAAAAATCTTAAAGATAAAGGTGAAATAAAGATTTTTTAAGACATCCAATAGTTGAAAGAATTAATCACCAGCAGATATGAATTTCAAGTGATGTTAAGGGCAGTCCTTTGAACAAAGAAATGATACTAGATGGAAATTAGTTTTATACAAAGAAACATAGACCACCAGGAATGATAATTACCTGGGTAAATACAAAGACTAATTTTTAATTATTTAAATCTCTTTAAAGGAAAATTAACTTTTTAAAATAAAAATAATAGGGGCCAGCCCGGTGGCGTGCAGTTAAGTGCACACACTTTGCTGCTGACGGCCTGGGTTCAGATCCCGGGCGCGCACCATTGCACCACTTGTCAGGCTATGCCGTGGCGGCGTCCCACATAAAGTGGAGGAAGATGGGCATGCATGTTAGCTCAGGGCCAGTCTTCCTCAGCAAAAAGAGGAGGATTGGCATGGATGTTAGCTCAGGGCTGATCTTCCTCACAAAAAATATAAATAAATAAAATAAAATAAAAATACTAACAATAACATATTTGCAAGTTTATAATTATGTAGAAGTATAATTATATAGAAGTATGACAATACTACAAAGGCCAGGAGGGAAGACTGGAAAAATGCTGTTGTAAAGATCTTAAACTATATGTGAAGTAGTACACTATCATTTGAGCTAAATTAAAGATATATAGTTTAACCTTAAAACAACCACTAAAATAACACAAAAAATAGTTATAGCAAATTCACCAATAAAGGACATAAAATGAGATGATGATAATTATTCAATCAAAAAGAACGCAGAAAAAAGAGAAAAAGAAGTAAATAGCAAATAGAAAACATATAGCAGTGTATCAGTCAAGATGTGTGTGTGTGTGTGTGGTGTGTGTGTATATGTGTGTAATTAGCTCATGCGAGTATGGACGCTGGGAAATCTCGACCCAGGAGAGCCAATGGTATAGTTCCAGCCTGAGTCTGAAGGCCTGAGAACAAGGACAGCTGATGGTGTAAGTTCTAGTCCAAGTCTAAAGACAGGAGAAGACCAATATCCCAGCTTGAGGACAGTCAGAGACAGTGAACTCTTCCTCACTTGGCCTTTTATTGTATTCAGGCCTGCAATGGATTGCATAAGGTATACTCACATTGAGAAGGCCAATCTGCCTTACTCAGTCTACTGATTCAAATGTTAATCTCATCCAAACACACCCTCACAGACATATCCAGAAATAATGTTTAACCAAATGTCTGGGCACTCCACGGCCCAGTCCCATTGACACATAAGATTAACCATCACAAGCAGGGTGGTATTATTTAAACATCAATTATTACACTAAATTTAAATAGTCCGACTACCTCATTTGAAAGGTAGAGATTGTCAGATTCAATACAAAAGACAAGATCCAACTACATAGTGCCTATAAGAAACCCACTGTACATGTAAAAACACAAATAGGTAAAATGTAAAAGAAGGAAAAAAGGTAAAGTATACTAACATAAATCAAAAGGAAGAAGGATTGGTTATAATATTCTAGACAAAGTAGATGTGGTAGGCAAAATAATGGCTCTCCAAAGGTGTCCACATTGTAATCCCTATCAATCCCTGCATGTCAGTTTACATGGCAAAGGAGAATTAAGTTTGCAAATTAAGTAAAGTGGCTAATCACCTGACCTGATCTTACATCTGGGTGGGCCCAGTGTAATCACAAGGGTCCTTAAAAGTGGAAAGAGGAGGAAGGAGCAGAGAGTCAGAGAGAAATGTAACTGGGAAAGAATGATCAGAGATGTAACATTGCTGGCTTTAACTTATAGAGGAAGGGGGCCATGAGCCAAGGAATGTGGGCAGCCTCTAGAAGCTGGAAAAGGTAAGAAAATGGATTCTCCCCTAGAGCCTCCAGAAATTAACACAGCTCTTCTGACATATTGATTTTAGCCCAATCAGACTCATTTTGGACTTCTGACCTCCAGAACTCTAAGATAATAAATTCGTATTGTTAAAACCACTAAGTTTGTGGTAATTTGTAACAGCTGCAGACAAAAATTAATACTGTAGATTTCAGAGCAAAGTAAATTACCAGGATTAAAAAGAATAATTTCATAAAGATAAAGGGGTCAATTCATTAAGAGAATATAGAAATCTTAAAATTAATAGCAGAGCTTCAAAAGATATGAAACAAACAATAACAACAACATAAACAAAGCAAAACAGAAAGAAAAAAATGCAGCTTTATTGGTAATTGATAGAAAAAGTAGAAAGAAAAATTTATAAGGATATAGAAACTTGAACAGCACTAGCAAACAACTTGACCTATTTGACACAGAACCCTCAGTTAGCAATGGCAGAATACATATTTTTTTAAGAGCACACAGAATATTTAACATAACAGACCTAATTCTTGGCCAAAAAATAGAATAAATTTGAAGGTATTCAAGTCATACAAAGTATGGTATTTTACTACAATAAAATTAAATTTAAAAAATTACAGAAATATATCTGAAAAATGAACAAATATTTGGAAAGTAAGTAACATGCTTTTAAATAACACTTGTGTCAAAGAGAAATCAACAGGAAAGTTTGAAGGTATTTTCAACTGACAGAAAATGAAATCATAATATATCAATATTTGTGAATTCTTTCTAAAACAGAACTTGGAAATTTATAGATTAAATATCTATTAGGGAAAAAATGTGTCAACTCAATGACCTAGGATTCTGACTCAAGAAACTAACAAAAGGAGAGTAAATAAAACCCAAAGAAAGTAGAAGAAATAAATAAGAAATATCAGAGTGGAAATCAATGAAAGACAGAATAAAAACCATTGAGAAAATTCATAAAACCAGAAGCTGGTTCTTTGAGAAGTTCACTAAAAATTGTTAAATGTCTAGCCTTACTGATCAGGAAAAAAAAAAGAACATGCAAATTTCTAACATCAGGAATGATAGAGGTGATATCATTATAGATTCTATAGATACAAAAAAGGTTATTATGGGAATATTATTACCAATATTTTTCCATAAACCAAAAATTTTGAACAATAGATACATTCCTTGAAAGACACAAGCTATCAAAGCTCACTCAAGAAGAATTAGACAATCTGAATAGTCCTGTATCTACTAACAAAATCGAATTTATATTTAAATACTTTTCCACAAGGAAAATCTCAGGACCAGATGACTACACTGATAAATTCTACCAAACATTTAAAGAAAAAATAATACTCATTTTATACAAATTCTTCCAGAAATTGGATAAATGTAAATTTTTCCCCATTAATTCAACAGGGTCAACATTATTCTGATTCTAAAACCAGACAAAAAACATTAAATGAAAAAAAAAACCTATTGACCAATATGCATCACGAATATAGACATAAAAATTCTTAACAAGATTTTAGCTCTTCAAATCTAAAACTATAAAAAGAATAATACATCACTCCCAAATGTGATTTATCCCCCAAATTCAAGGTTGATTTAACATTTGAAAGTCAATTTAATTTTTTATAATAACAGTCTGAAAAAGAAAAACATCTATCGTCATCACAATAGATTCAGAGAAACTATTTGGACAACATTTGGTATTTACTATCTATTTATGATAAAATCTTTTAGCATATAAGGAATAGAAGGGAATTTTTATGACAAGCCTAAACTAAAATCATATTTAACGGTGTAAGACTAATTGCTTTCCTCTTAAAATTAGGAATGAATACCCATTCTTACCAATGCTTTTCAACATTGTACTAGAAGCTCTAACCAGTGCAATAAGGTAAAAAATAATAATAATCATAAACTGCATCCAGATTGAAAAGAAAGATATAAAATTGTGTTATTCACAGATGACCTGATTGTTTACATAGAAAACCCTACGGAATCTACAGAAAAAGCTATTGGAACTAATAAGTGAGTTTAGGAACATTGTAAGATATGAAATCAATACAAAAAAATCAATTGTACATCTATATACTAGCAACTTAAAAATCTCATTTACAATAACATCAAAATATAAAATTCTTACAGATATATCTGACAAAAGATGTGCAAGACCTGAAAACTATAAAATATTGCTTATAGAAATTAAGGAAGCTGAAATAATAGACATATATATGGTGTTCATGAATTGGAAAACTCAATATTGTTAAATTTTTAATTCTACTAAATTTATCTATAAGTTCAATGCAATTCTAATAAAAATTCCAGCAGAATTTTTGTAGAAATTTGTAAGTTGATTCTTATGAAAATGCAAAACAACTTGGAAAAGAAGAACAAAGTTGGAGGACTTACACTGCCCAGGTTCAAAATTTATTCTAAAGCTACTATGATCAAGACAGTTGGTGTTAACATCAAGATAGACAATAGATCAATGAAATAGAGAGACTAGCAATAGATTAATACTTATGTTATGGACTGAATGTGTCCCTTCCCCTTAATTCACATGTTGAAGTCCTAACCCCCAATGTGACTGTATTTTGAAATAGCGTTTATAAAGAGGTAATTAAAGTTCAATGAGGTCATAAGGATGGACCCTAATCTACCAGGATTAGTGTCTTTATAAAAGACAAGAGAACTCAAAGGCAGTTATCTGCAAGCCAGGAAAAGAGCTCTCGCCAGAAACCAAATCGTCTGGAACCTTGGTCTTGATGTCCAGCCTCCAGAATTGTGAGAAAATAAATTTCTGTTGTTTGAGCCACCCAGTCTAAGTTATTCTGTTATGGCAGACTGAGCAGACTAATACAATATATATGGTCAACTAATTTTTTATCAAGATGCAGAGGAAATTTTGTGAAGAAAGGATAGTCTTTTCAACAAATGGCGCAGGAGCAATTGCATATCCATACACAAAAACAATGAGTCTCCATCTATACCTCATATCATATCCAAAAACTAACTCAGCGGATTATAGATCTAAACGTGAAATCTAAAACTATAAAACTTCTAGAAGAAAACATAAGAGAAAATATTTATAACCCTGAGTTAGGGAAAGATTTCTTAGATGCAACACAAAAGGACGATCTGTAAAGAAAAAAAATTGATAAATTGGACTTCATCAAAATAAAGAACTCCTGGGGCCGGCCCGGTGGCGCAAGCGGTTAAGTGCGCGCGCTCCGCTGCGGCGGCCCGGGGTTCGCTGGTTCGGATCCCGGGCGCGCACCGACGCACTGCTTGGCAAGCCATGCTGTGGCGGCGTCCCATATAAAGTGGAGGAAGATGGGCACGGATGTTAGCCCAGGGCCGTCTTCCTCAGCAAAAAAAAAAAAAAAGAGGAGGATTGGCGGATGTTAGCTCAGGGCTGATCTCCTCACAAAAAAAAAAAAAAAAAAAAAAAAAAAAAAAAAAAAAAAAAAAAAAATAAAGAACTCCTGCTCTTCCAAAAGACACTATCAAGAGAATGAAATATAAGCCACAGATTGAAAGAAAATATTTGCAAATTACATATCTGATAAAGGACTGGTATTCTTTGTTTTGATAGGCTCTTTGTTACCATAACAAAAGTTGGGGGGGAAAAAGCTTAGTTTGAATGAATTACATTTAGTGAATTCATCTTTGATCCGATTATCTTGGATCATTATTTTTAGAATTGATTAGACACTGATCAATATCAAATTTACTGGTGAAAAACAACCCATCTCCCATCTCTGACTTCTATATCATTTTTGATGCTATCTCAAAAATTACTAAAATGGTTTTGAAATCAGTTGCAAAAGTTTTCAGCGCCCTGGTGTAGGGTGACATGAAGAATGAGGAGAACCTATTGGGCAGACTTAGCAAGTTTCTTCATCATTCACAACATTGGTTTTCTAATTTGTATGATTTTGGACCAGATAATCTCTAGATTCCTTTCTAATTTCAGACCTTATATTTTTTGGTTAAAAAAGAAGAGTGCTCAGGCCAGCCCCGTGGCGCAGCGGTTAAGTTCCCGAATTCTGCTTTGGCGGCCAGGGCTTCGGTGGTTCGAATCCTGGACGTGGACCTACTCATCACTCATCAAGCCATGCTGAGATGACGTCACACATAGAAGAACTAGAAGGACCTACAACTAGGATATACAACTACGTACTGGGGGCTTTGGGGAGATAAAAGAAGAAAAGAGGAAGATTGGCAACAGATGTTAGCTCAGGGCCAATCTTCCTCAAAAAAAAGGAGTGCTTCTCTATTGTGGTGATTACATTTACTTATTTTTGCTCCCAGAAATCATTAAATGTGTGTTTAAAGCCCCTGAAGACAGGAAGGCCATATGAGCATAGCGGGTAAAATCAGCCACAGGGTTGTATTTCTTGTAATTAACCACCTTTGCTGGGATCTTCATTGATCCAATGAACACACTCACGGCAACTGTGGGCTGGCTGCAATTTTCAGTCTGTTTACCATCTCCTTTTCCCTATTCCTTAAATCTTCCTTATCTGATCTTCACTTTTATAGGATCAACATCTAACTCCATTTACATTGCTAGTAGCAAAATAATTATTTTCAGTACATCCATCCTTATGCATGTACCTTAAGCTTGACAGTATTTATTTTCATGCAGAGCACATGTTCAAATGCATATGTATAAGCACATCTGTTATACTTGTCCCCTTTTGATGGGTCTGTGCATAAAACCCAACCTCCTCTATCCTTGATCACAAGCTCCTTATGGACAGACCAGTGTGGAAATTCAGTTTTTCTTAATAGATCACCTTGAACACAATGTTCACTAGAAGAGCATTTGCTGCTCCTTAGCTGATAATGAAAACATGAAAATAGAAGCGAGGCTCACCCACACCTTAGCCATTGCTTTTAATTTGCCAACACATGCAGCCTCTGCAAGAGCAGTTAACAAGTGACGGGATTGAATTATGTGTCCTCTCCTTGATGGAAATTTTAATGAGGTGAGTAATGAACCAAAGGTAGAGAGAATCAGGCAGAAAAAAAAACTAGATGCATGAATAGTTTGGAAAACACATAATCCACCAGAATGATAATGCCTGGACTAAATCAGAGTGCCTGGTATATTTCTAAGCAATGAATATTTTTAATGGGATCATTGCTGCTCTTTTAAAAAGAACAAACCCAGAGAAATAGGCCTTCCCAATTTTAGAAAACTGGCCTTTGTTTAAGTCCTTTACCCTGCCAATCTCTAATTTCCTTGAATGTTTGAATGTGATATGTTCTAAATGTTAGAACCTCAGAGCCTAGTAGAGAAAGCAGGCACTTGAAATTTTCAAGGATATCTTTTTTGCTACATTTAGGTTCACCCGACATTCATCTGGACTGTGAACACAAATAGCAACCATGTCAAATTGGCAAATATGCTCCTGAGGCTATGCGGCAGTAATTCAATCGTGAGTGTCTAAAAAGTAGCGGGAATATATACAGTATCAGCCCATTTGGGGGATTTTTCTTATTAACAGCCTTTATTTGCATGCTGCTCTTTTCAAACTGCTCCTTTTTATATTATACCTAGAAGATTCTAATAAATTTTTTTCTAGGAATCATAGAATTTTTATAATATATAAATATATATATAAGAAAATGTCCATGATATATATATACACATTTAAAATCAAACAATTTGTCTTGGAAACAAAGGAGAGAATTCAAATGTAATTTCAATTTAACTTGATTTAGCCTATAGGCAATGTGGTATGGTAGAAAGATCATGGTCTTTTGGAATAAAATAGGCCTTGATTCAAACCTACTTTTGCTACTCATAAATTGTACAACATTGAACAAGTAACTAACAATCTTTCTGAGACTCAGTGTCCTCATCTGCAAATTGGGGTTAATTCCCCTTTATGTTATTATACATTTTCAAATATTAAATGAAATAATATAAGTAAAAGATCTGGGTTTGTTTTTTGTTTGTTTTTTTTTGGAAACCCATGAACTAGAAAGCAGAAACAGCAATAAAAAGAATCCAGCAAGGATATTCCAGTACCTGACGGAAGAGACAATATAGGTCATGCTTTTCTAATAAAAAAAGAAATAAAAACATCTCAAAGAAGCTAGATAGAACAATGAGGGAAGACATTAATCATCAATATATATTTACTAGAAATACTATTTTGTCAAAAGTAGAGTTTCTATTATTTTTTTGCCTTGCATTATTGGCAAGTTTAGCTCTCTGAAGTTTGTGGGAGAAATACAGGAACGTGCTTTTCTAGTCTCCTTTCAGATAAACAAGTAAAGTGGAAATGAAGGCAATATGGGAGAAAAAGTGGTCATGTCATTCTTCAGTTTTAATAGTCAAGAAAAAGAAAATTGGGCCAGACTGTAAAAAAATTTGCTGTCCAAGTATCCTTTCAGGAGAAATTTTCAAAAACAGATTCTTTGATCCAATTCCCAGAGAGCTAATGGGGATGGATGGCGCAAGAGTCTAAACTTGAAAATTCTTCCAGGTCAATCCTGTGTTAGCTAGGATTTGAAACATACGTCCAAGACAACAGACTAACAAATATTATAAGGTTTGGAGAAAAGCATAAACTTATAAAATAAAGATAGAAATAGAGGAATGGGAGATTCTCAAACTGGATTCTGATGAGGGAGAAAAATGGGAGATCTATAAAGAAACCATCAACAGCCCTCACATTTTCAAGGGGTTTGTACATAAAGTAGAAGAAAGGGTATTTTAACCAAAGACACAGTGGCAAAACTTTGAGGATGGCTAAAGTTTGCATGAACCAAAGATCCAGTGTTTGGGATAGAAAGAATAATGTTAAAGATCAGAATAAGCAAAAAGCACTCTTAGCACCTAGAGAGAATGATTTTTTTAATTGGAAAATATGGAACAGGTTATTAGTAAATATTGCTTCATAATAAAAAATTTTTAAATTTCAGTGGCATGCAGCAACAAGCATATATTTCTCTCTTACATGTTGGCAGCTCATTCTCCTGCTGGGACCAGCAATCTTGCCAGGACATGTTCTTGTGAGAATGGCGGATGCACACGAGGGCATGCCCAATTGTGCAAGCCAGTGTCAGTGCCCTATTGGTATCATGTCTGCTTACATTCCATTAGCCAAAGCAAGTTATGTGGTTGAGCCCAGTGAAAGAACCTTTTTTAGGAGGAATTGCAAAGTTAAATGGCAAAGGGAATAAATATAGGGAAGGGTGAAGAATTAAGGCCAATAATTTAATCTACCACAAACATAGATGAAATTATAATATAATACCTATTTTATTTTGTTATATAATTTAATGCCAAAGATATTAAAGATTTAATTTTTAGGTGAGGAAGCTGATAAAACATATGAAACGTATGTTTTGAACCTAAACTCAATGCTCTTTCCAATGGAAATATACTGCCTCAAAATATTCAATTGTTGTTCAATATTCAAGAATTTGTTTAATACTTTAAAAAGGCGTTCATTTATTTGTTCAATATTTATCGAACTTCTGCTATGTGAAGGTATAGGGCTCAACTCTGGAGATTTAATAGTAAGCAAAATAGGGATCTTGATATTAAAGAGTATATAGATCAGTGATTTTGATTTAAAAAGGAAAGTCATATAAACATTTCCAAATACCTTATTAAAATTTGTTTTATTATTTATGTTCCATGAAAAAGAAGAACTGATAAAGACAGTAAATGAACACTTAATAAGGTAGAGATTAGTGAGTTAGTGGTAATGAAATGTTCTGTGGTATAATGGGGAGAAAACACTGGATCAAAATCAGAGGATGTGATTGAAGGGTTAGAATTTTCAGTCCTACTCACTGACCTCCAGGGAAGGGAGAGGGGCTGGAGGTCAAATCAACCACCAATGGGCAACGATTTAATTAATCAGACCTAAGTAACAAAGCCTCCATAAAAACCCAAAAGGATGGGCTTCTGAGAACATCCAGGTTGGTGAACACATGGAGATTTGGGGAGAGTGGTATGCTCAGAAAGGGCATGGAAGCTCTGCGCCCTTTCCCAATACCTTGCCCCATGCATCGCTTCCATTCGACTGTTTCTGAGTTATATCCTTTTATAATAAACCAATAATCTAGTAAAAAAAAAAAAAATCAGAGGATGTACATTCCAGGTCGGAATTTGCCCCTTACTAGTTATGCTGACATTGACAAAGTGATTTAACTCTTCTCAGCTTCTGTTTTCATGTTAGTAAAATAGAGATAATAATATCTATTCTTCCTACTTCAAATAAATGTTAGATATCAAACCCATTAAAACTATAAAGTGCTTTAAAATTGAGGCACCATTAAAAAGTCATTAAACAAGTATCAGAAAACAGATAAAATAATAATTGAACTTGCTGGTATAAATTTAATCTGGCACTTTTTTTTGCAACTCTGTATTACTTCTCCAAGCTCCAAAGCAGAAAGCTAGAAAGAGAACTATTTCAAAGGACCTTTTAACTGCTATGACTCTACTTCTGTAAACAATCATCCCTCAAAAAATCTTATTTTCTCTGGACCACTAGAGCTTGAATATGTTGCCATATTGCAGAAGGCTGATTGGATATCAAACATCGACATATGCTCCTGTTTAGGCGTCCCATATGGAGAAAACAGCTGACTTCACTGCTATTTTTGATAATCTGTTACTCTGGTGAAACTAGATACTGTCCACTCCTTTGAAAGCTGACTGAAGTTACTTAAAAAGGCACCCCTTACTACCTATGGATGAGTTTTAATTGGGAATTGGCATTCATTCAGGGGCAAGAGCTCATTTTCATAGAATTTTGTGTGCTGCAGACAAAGAGCTTCTCTGACATCATTTTGCAGTGAAATAAGGATGTCCCCTAGTCTTTTCCCCCCTTACTTCTGATACCATTGTAAACGGCTTCAATTCCATAAGCATGATTTTATTTTTACTAGCCTTTTAGTTTTTCATCTTTCCTGTCCTTAGTAACCTCCACATAAAGCACCCCTCCCTGGATCATATTCTTGATATTGTCATCCCAAACAATATACCACCTCCAAGGGACCTGCCTGTGTCGTAGGGGTCAAGAGCGCGGGCTCCACTTCGGATGCGCGAGGGTTCGCGGGTCCGAATCCTAGGAGCTCACCTACCCACGGCTTGTCAAGCCATGCTGTGGTGGCGTGCCATATAAAGTAGAGGAAGTTGGGCACGGGTGTTAGCCTAGGGCCAATCTTCCTCGGCAAAAAGAGGAGGATTGGCATCAGATGTTAGCTCAGGGCTGATCTTCCTCACAAACAAAAAAAAAAAACCACCACTAAAATATTGACTTCTCTAAACACCACCGCCTGGGTCTTTCCAGCTTATGTAGTGTAGTGGTCCCATTCCAGCAATTATTCACTTTCTGGAGAATTTTTTCCTTTTTGTATTTGTTTTTAAATAACATTTTAAATTTTAGGATAGTTTATAGAAAAATAGTGGAGAGAGTACAGAGAGCTTTCCTATACCCCACATCTAGTTTCCCCTGTTGTTAAGTAACCTCATATTAATATGGTACCTTTGTCGCAATTAGTGAACCCATGTTGATACACTGCTATTAACTAAAGTCTATACTTTACACAGATTTCCTTAGTTTTTACCTAGTGTTCTTTTTCTGTTTCAGGATCCCATAAAGGATATCATATTACATGTAGTCATCCTGTCTCCTTAGGCTATTCTTGGCTGTGACCATTTCTCAGACTTTCCTTGACAGTTTTGAGGCATACTGGTCCAGTATTTTGCAGAATGTAGATTTGTCTGATGTTTTCTCATGATTAGACCGAGGTTATGGGTTTTTGGGAAGAAGACCCCAGAGATGAGGTGCCACTCTCACCACATCATATCAAGGATACATCTTATCAACATTATTTATTGCTGTTGATGTTGACCTTGATCACCAGGCTGAAGTAGTGTTAGTTTTCTCAAGTGTAAAGTTACTTTTTTTCCCTTTTCCCATCCTCTACTCTATGGGAGGAAGTTACTATGTGCAGCTCATACTTACGGAGTAAGGAGTTAGACTTCTCCTTGAGGGTTGAGTATCTATAGAAATTATTTGTAATTCATTTGCATTGGAAGTTGTCCCTTTTCTCCATTTATTTATTTATTCAATCATTTGTTTACATCAGCATGAACCCATGGATACTTATTTTGTACTTTGGGTTATAATTCAAAGCTACATATTTATTTTCTTGCTCAAATTGTCCCAGCTTTAGCCATTATAAGCTCTTTCAGTTGGCTTCTCTGCTCCTTTGACATACTTCTCATCCTCTATTTTCCCTTTGGCACTTCCTTACCTTCTAGCACTGCAGTATGCTGCAGGCTCATCTTGTATATTTCCTGCCGCAGTCCTAGAATTAGCCATTTCTTTCAGGAATCCTGGTTCCTTTTATTGGATAATGGGATTAGAAAGCAAGATTGGGCACTGTCCTGTAGACTTTTGATCCATTGATCTACCACTCTCTTATTCTGAATCAGCCTCTATTTCCCCCTCTGTGTTCTAATTTTCACTCTTCAAATGACTATTTCACACTTTCTCTTTTCTCCTTAAACTTTATCACCCTGATCCATTCCTTTCACTTTTACTTGGTGATCTTGCCTCATATTTTATATTTTGTTGAGAAAATCAATGCAAAAAGAACATCTCCATATTTTCACCACCCAAGGTACCAATCTATCCATCTTTACCCAGACTATTCCACTCCATCCAATACTGAGGTTGAAATTTCTGCATTCTGGAATCTGAAGGAGTGAGAGAAAGGTGCAATTCTTGTTATTCTGTGTTCAAAATTCCACATAATCTCCTTATTTTCAATATTATCCTCATCCTCACCCACAGCTATTTCTGTTTGGTTTCCTTGAGTCAGTTGCTCCTCTGGTTCAACTTCTCTACGCAGTGAACTTCCATCTTCTGTCAAGGTGGAGATGAAGCATCATTGGTACCAGAAGAAGAAATGGAGTTCCTACTGTTTCAGTCCACTTCAAACTCCAATCTTGAGAGACACTTAGGACCACCACTGCCTGAGCAGGTTCCGTGGTTTGAAGAAATCCCTTTGGACTCCATTCTCTCGCCTTATCCCACTACTCCCACTCCAATCTGCACTCCATCCCCAATCACTTAGGTGGTACTTTCTTTGCCAAAATCAATTACCATTCATAAATGTGCTTTAAATACTTAAAAACTTTTTATCTGCTGTTTTCTTCTCTCATTGGTCTCATAGGATTTATAATTTTTTTATATTCATTTATTACCGTTTTAGTGAAATTTTGGGAAAGAGATGCAATAAACATACATGCTCAATCTGTAATGCTTTATCAAAAGTCTCAATGAGATTTCAAAAATTCTGCCTTCTCAGACCAACCCTTTTATTTAATCATCTATTTCTTCCCAAACTTCCAGATTCCATCATCATTGCTAGATTTGAAGGACCAAAATCTAGAGTGAAAAGAATTTTTGTCTTTGGAGCCAAAGAGACTTTGATTCAGATCCTTAGTCCTTCTGTCCACAATTACATAACATAAAACTTAGAAATTTAAGCTTAAAACAATAGAAATTACTTCTCTTACAGTTCTGTAGGTGAGAAATCCAATATCAACATGGTGGTAGGGTCGCACTTTCTCCAGAGACTCTAGAGGAGATTCCATTCTTGACCTCCTGTGGCTTCACCATTCCTTGGCTTGTGGCTGCATCATTCCCATCTCTGCCTCCATCTTCACATGGCCATCTCCCTTGTGTGTGACTGTCTCTACTCTCTCTTATAAGGACACTTGTAATCCCCTCATCTCAAAATCCTTAACTTAATTACATCTGCAAACACCCTTTTTCCCAATAAGGACATATTTACAAGCTCCAGGGATTAGGACTTGATATCTTTGGGTAGGCATTATTCAACCTACTGCAGTCGGTGAGTCTGTCAAGCATTTACTTGTAAGAGGAATTTACCCCAGTTGCCTTAGAAGAGCAGGAATCTATTGCAGGATGACACTGGAGGCTCACAATTGGTGGAGACCTGAAGTCCAGTTCTGGAAATGGTAAAGAATAAAGGGGTGGGTGTCCAGAGGCCAAGCAGTATGTACATTCCACCCCAGAACAATGTCACTATGAATAAATTGTAATCAAACTTTTTCTTTGAGTTCTTTGATCAGGATTCAAAGTCTTTCAGAAGGGTGGCTGGGAAAGAGATGCAATAAACATAGGTCTGAGTCTAGGTCATTTTCAAGTCTCTGATTTTTAAGGGCAAGGAGATCTGGGCACTTCCTGCCACAAGGAATATCCCAAAATAGGAGAGGGGGATAGATGTTAGACAGTGAAAAAAAAAAAAAAGAAAAGAAAAAAAAGACAAATGTCCACTATATTCCTCAATTCAAAGAGACAAAGAAACGGATACTAAATTTAGTAAGTGTGGGAAATAGGATCAAATTCCAGGGCTGCTAACTCCATAGTTTATATTCTTTTTACTTAGTGATGCTGCCTTCTGCTATATTAAAATTCATGTTATTTATAGAAATATTTTGCATTAATAATGTAGTTAATTTATATATATTTTCCCTAATTCACAGGATAAATAAATATCAAAAACTTAAGGAACTGGTTTGAATGAGTTAGGCTCTCCCCCCTTATGGAATATAAAAACATTCAAACTTCATCCTTCAAATAAATATTAAACAGTACTCCTTCAAATCTAATTCTGAAAATTCTATTTTTTAAAATAATGCTTTATTGCTACATTACTTAGAGCAATTTTCGAACTCTTATTTTTAAAATTAACATCAGCATCTCCATCTTGCAAGATTGTGTCTGAAAGACCAATCGTGCATGTTTAAATTACATTGTTGTGTGTCCTGAAATATTTATTTTAAATGACATCCTGGAAAAAAATAATGGTGCTCTTAAGAAACAATTTTTGGCATAAATTTTAATCTGAAAGCAACTGGTCAAAAATGCTGGTTGCTCCAGAAACCACTAAATTCAGATTTCAAGTTCTATAAAAAGTTAAAAGAAGGGGGAGACACCAATCTTTATGAAAATACTCATGGCTTGCCAGCTTTGTAAGAAAAAATCCCTAGTTTATAATTAAAGAAACTCTGAGAGTTTATATACCTAGTTCAAGGTTTTAGAGGTAGTAAGCAGTCAGAATTTTAATCCTGGACTAACAGAAAACCCATGCAAATTTTAAACAAACAAACGAGAAAGTGGAGTTGTATCTCAGTTTTCTTTGCAAAAAGACAAGCTAGCTTGTGAACTACGGATAAGAGAAAAAAGCATGGACTGTCTTCCTTTTCTTTGTTTCTTTGTTTCTCTCCCTTGATGCAGAGTTGAGAAAATCTCCAGGAAAGAATGCTGGGAACGAAGGGCCCAGATGGTGTTATCAAATAATTTCTTCATTGTTTACCAAGGAAAAGCAAAACAAAGATTATGATTTAAAACAACTACTTACTAGAAGAAGTATTAAATTATATAAATTTATTCTTTCTCTAACATGTTCCTTAATAATTCTAAGTTTAGTTGTTTTAATGAAGATTTATCATGGATTTTTTTTTAAAAACAGTGTATGAGAGGGGAAACACATTTCTCACTCTCTCTTATTCAGTTAACCATTAAATGACTATTTTTTCAGACTGAATCAGGACATGTGATTCAGATTTGTCAGAATACAGTTTCAAGTATTTGAAATTAAGGTTTTCCAGGGAAACATTAAACACGTATTTAATGGCCTACTACATAAATAACTTGGTATTTGCAGATCCTGCTGTGGAAATGCCCATTTTCTTTTTATCTAGTAGCTTCCATTTATTCTTTGCACCCAGTTCACACAGTGCCAGCTCTGTAAAGACTTACTCAGCCTTTCTAAACATAGTACCATGATGCTGCTTTATAATATTGATGCTACCTGAGTTATGCTATAATTATTTATAAGGCTGGTTCACAGTATTTCAATGATAGGAATCATGTACTATGAAGTTTTCTGTTGTAAATGCCAGTATAGCACCTGGTGCAACTTTCTAAAGTTATCATAAATATTTTTTAAGCAGCTACAGAATATCTGAGTGAATGGGTGAGAAAAAGAATTGAATGAGCAAAAGTCTATCTGATTTGGGATGGGTAACTGAATATACTGATTCATGAAGTCAATCATGTTTTTCCACTATTAGCTCTAGATTTTATTTTTTGTATGACTAGTGTTGGTTATTTTGTCCATGTTGCTGAGAAAATGGTAAGAAGAATAGCAAAGAATGAATGTAAAACAGCTTGAAACTTAAGACTGATAAGACACTAGCCCTGTAATAATCTCCGCAAATTATTCAAATCCTCCCACACCACTTTCTAAAGCATGCTAAATACATGTGAGTTTAAAGAAGACTTCACCTATGAACTGGGGAGTCCAGGGCTCAGAGTGTGACATTCAAGTGGCAAACACAAGAGCATGTTTTAACTCTTCACAAGCTCAAACCGTTCCTTGTTACTTAGCCGATTTTTCCCACCATAGCACAAAGATCCAAGCTCTAGGTCATTAGAACTAAAGATTTACCAGAGAAGGAACTATTTTCATATTTTTCTAAATGATAAAAAGAAATCACTTCCAAGATTTTTCATCTGAGGTTTTGGATATATGCTCAGATGGAGAAGTATGGTGGGTTAAATTCCCGTCATTGCAATGTTTTTGAGATAACGAAAGGCAGCTGTTTATTTTTCAAAGTACACTGAGACCTCTGACATTTTCTATGTGAATTGGTAGCTTCTTTATAAATATTTATAGTAATTATAAAAGTCGTAAGGAAGGGAAATGAATATATACATTTTCCCATCTAATTTTTGAGAAGACTGTAAATTCCCTAGTAAGTTATTCAGCCAGGGAAACATCAAAACCATATGTTTAGGAGAAAATGATTATTAAGTCAATTAGTAGAAAATCAAAACATTGGTGTATGCTATTTATATCCAATTGAATTAAGCAGAAATTCTCTAATTTTGCAGTGCTGGAGAGCTTCTAACACACTAAGTTCACCTACAATTACTGGAAGAAGTCTGATTTTCCCTCTAACGTATAAACTTCTTGAAGACACAGACCATATCTGTTCTGTTTGTAGCTCTCTTGTCACTATCTAGCTTTATATGTAGTCATTGTCAAGTCCTAATATAACCCAAGGGCCAGCTTTTTCTTTTTCCATAAGGGCTATTTTCTGCTAATATTTTGGGAAAAGTAGGGAAGAAGTTGCCTGAAGCTCTCTTCTAAGTTATTTGCTTAATCACTGCTCCTGTGAAATACTTGATTTCAGATCTAAGAGAAGAAATATAGAAGATAAGCCTGGAATATCATGCATCAGAAAATAAGAAAACCATGAAAGGAAAATGAGGTATTGTCAAAATGACACATAAGCAAGCTCAAATGGACTTTCTTTGTCCAAAGATGGGACAATTTGAGCATCAAAAAGAATAATAACTATGATTGATTAGAACACAATTAATATACAAAAAGCCATGCATTCATAATGATATTTTTAAAAGATAGAAATAAATCAAAACTCATTAGACATTAGACATCCATTGGGGATTGCCTGGACACCAATTCAATATTCTGAAAATTGGCAACTGCAGGAAAAGAATTTAGGATTTACCTTGCCATTCTGAAGCAAGTTGTATTTCAGGGTATCCCATAAGTCCTACGGATATAAGAAACAGTTTCATATAGAAGTTTTCCAGTAATAAATGCAGAAAGAATGATAGAATTATAAAATCATTATGCAACCCTTAATGAAATAACTGACAGGTAATCATCATCAATAGATGATAAAATTATTACATATGAGGTTCACAGGTAATTCATTGTCTAAACAGAGACATTGTATGAGTGAAGGGTGCACTGTTAATAATTATGCCAGGAGAACAGGCATAACCTGGTACAATTCCAGACAAAGGTATGTCAGATCATCCTATGCTGGGGAACGTGACAACGAAGAGAACAGGTGACGTTGAATTCACTGATCAATTTTAGCAGACTAAAATTAAGACAATCAAACATGATTTGCCTCCTGATGTGAGGCAATATGAAAAATTCAGCACTGTCTATGATGCATTTTTGATGTATACAGTTATGCACCACATAACATTTCTGTCAATGACGGACCGCATATATGATGGTGGACCCGTAAGATTAGTACCATATAGCCTAGGTGTGTAGTAGGCTATACCATCTAGGTTTGTGTAAGTGCACTCTGTGATGTTTGCACCACAAAGAAATTGCCTAATGAAGCATTTCTCAGAATGTATTCCCATCATCATGCAACACATGACTATATATGTTCAAGACTGTACATCTTATCTCCAGTGAAAAGGAAATACAGGGAAAGGAAAACAAGTCAAATGATACCATGGAGAAGTACTTATCCAAATCCAGAATATGGGACCTGCTGCATTTTCTTCAACAATGCAGTAGTGTTTAAAAAAATGATTAAACAGGTTTAAAAGAAACTTTTTACAAGTATTAGTCAAATAGATTAACTAAAAAAAGGCAGTTTGGGAAATGGGCAAATTTTAATATGAATCAGGTATTAGACGATATTAGAGAATTGTTGATAAGTGGAGAGGCAAGACAACATCATGATGATGATGTATGAAATTCCTCCTCGCCTTCTTTGGAAATGTGCTGAGATACTTCGGAATGAAGGAATAATGTCTGGAAATTGTTTTAAGCTACTCCAGCCCAGGGCCGGCCCCATGGCTTAGCGGTTAAGTGTGTGCGCTCCGCCGCTGGAGGCCCGGGTTCGGATCCCGGGCGCGCACCAACGCACCGCTTCTCCGGCCATGCTGAAGCCGCGTCCCACATACAGCAACTAGAAGGATGTGCAGCTATGACATACAACTATCTACTATTGGGGCTTTGGGGGAAAAAATAAATAAATAAATAAATAATAAATAAACTACTCCAGCCCAAAAGGGGAGAAGTAGATGAAACAACTTTGGCAAAATATTGATGATTGGTGAAGGTAGTCATGTGGGTAAGGGTTCAGCGTACTCTCGGCAACGCTCCTCCACATTTTCCAATCCTCTGCACTGTACTGTGGGCCACCATTGTCCCTTGCTGCTTGCTGTGGACTAGCAATTAATATGGGAAATCCTTAAGTCTCTTTTTAGGATTTGAGATAACCCATCACTTTTCTCAACCTACTACCACACAAAGTTGTACTGTTATGTAGAATTTATTGAATAGATGAAGGGAGGAGAAACTAAATGGAATGACAAGACAGGAGATAATGTCTCTCTTTTTCTCTAACATCTATTTTGTAAAATTTCACCAATCTTTTGAGAAGTTGATGGTAAATTATACCTTTATACAGTACATTTCTCCAAGTCTGAGTAAACTTGCACACACACACACCCACACACACACACACCCCTCCTCCCAAGGATTATCATTAATACTCCACCATTTCATAGCCTACGGAGGAAAAGAAACATATGTCTGCTTCATAATCGCAACTAAGCTACTACACTTCATACATTGGTCTTTTATATTATTATGCAGAGGGGTGGACGTTCCTTCCTATCAGCAGCATCTTGGTCCAAAATATGTATTGTCAGCATACTAGAAATAATAAAAAGACTCATCAGTGAGCCACATACCTTTTAACGACATATCCCTTAGCTACAAATAGTTCTTGTCATGACTTTAAAATTGTCATTTGTAAAGACCAAATTATATCTCCAGACAAGATGCTGTCTTTTTCTCCAGTCTAGTGTGGAAGTGGGGAAATGGGTTCCAGTCTTCCAGTTATACTAATTTTAATCAAATTAAATTAAGTTAAATCGAACTGAAAGCTCTGAAAGTCATGCTATCGTGTGAAGTTTGAGATTTGAGTGGTAAAAATTATTCCACGGAAACTAGCACCAAAATTACCAAAATGAGGACAAGTACTACTCCCGTTATTTTAGAGAATGAGGCAGATGAGAGAGTGTTGATTCTCTTTCAATAGAAACACTGGAAGCCATGGAAACAAATTAAAGCTGTGTGCTAATGACTGCCTACATGAGGAACAAAAGCTGACACTGAACTGTGTCCACAGGATCACAAATCGAGGCACATTTCCTGTAACCTGAGAACTTTTCTGTGTGGGCTGGGAAGCACACTGAAAGAAGTGGTGGAGTTAGAATGGAGTGTAATACATGGTGTCACCTTCTTTCATAGCAGTGGCTTCTGAATCAATAGAACTGGTAACCTGATATTAAGCATTGGGCTGAGTCCTGTGTTTAAGACCTAGTAACAGGGAGGGAGCTGAAAATTATGTTATATAGATAAAACAAGCCTGATCAAATGAAAAAGTCAAATATGAAAAGTTAACACATAAGCTACTTTTAAAACCAACAAAATAAGCAATGCTTTAAAATTTAATACAATTTTCAAGACAGAAGTAGGAACAGTAAGTTCTGTAACAGTTAGAAGTGGATAAACTCCATTTAATCCCAGGGGACCAGAAAGGCATTATAGAAGAGATGGAATTTGAGCTTGGCTTTGAAAAATAAAAAAAAAAGGTAGAATTTAGAGAGAGAGAGACAGGAGAGAGAACTCCAGAGAGTGGGCAGAACATGTGAAAAGCACTGAACAGCTAATGATATCGAACAGTTCACAAACAAGCTCCACTGGAGTAGGGAATGAATGGAAGTAAGAATGGAAAGATAGATTGGTAGTATTTTCTTGGGTTCCCTTGCATAGTGCCTCCCAAGCATTCAGACCCCCTCTGGTCCCGCGTACATAATAAAGCACATAACTCAGTAGCTCACCAGCCAAATAGTGAGTCAACTCTGTTGCTAAACACTGTAGGACTTGGTTCTCAGGAGTTTCTTATTCTCCCTCCCATTACCTAGCAATCCTTTAGCTAGAACTTGCCCCAGAGTTTGCCTCTCGGCGTTTCAGAAACAGACAAATCATTCATGAAATTTCTAGAACAAACCCATTCCTAATATGACTAAGATGTAAAATATTCTAGACTACAGATTTGAATACATTCATTTTATTTTCACAAACCCAGACTTCAGACTTCTAATTTTAGTGTGACTTCTCCATTCCTAAACTAAGATATTGATTAATTTTATCTCCTGCTTCTCTTTTATCCATGTCTAATGTTCTTCATTGCTATTAATTTTTTTTTTTTACTCAGTTCAGTGGAATCAAGATTTCTTGCTTGCTTTGTTTAATTGGTTCAGAAGTTTACTTTATTGACTATTTTTCCTGAGATGGGCTGATTTAAAAATATGGGCTCTTGATTGTCTTAGCTAATTGCTTTTAACAATCTACTGTCATGCAAAACTGTGTTAACTTTTCATTAAATGCACCTTTAACTCCAAACAGGCAAAACAATGTTCATCATCTCTGACCGCTATGCTGCCAACCTTGCCCATTGCATGGATATGATCACATGAATGTAGGTGACATTAAAACCTAATAGGATCTGTGGTTGCTTAAAGTTGGTGGCTCGTTTGTTTGCAATGAATAAACATCTTCTCACACTAGGTCAAAGAAAGGATAGTTTATTCTACAAATACCAATGAATTAGAAACTAAACATTAACAGGGAGTAAGGCAGTCCTTGGGACTGACTATCAGTTTCTCTGTCAGTTATCACAGTGTATCCTCTTTTAGCTTCTCTGCTTTTTCCTGAGAATATGCTCTAGGCTTTCTCTATATCATTCAAGGTCTTTTGCACTTTCAAAAATTCTGATTCCTCAAAATTTCAACTTTGCCTTGCCTTGGCATTCCAGCCTGGACTGCTCCTCACGGGATCCTTCTGTTCAAGTTTTGCCTTCTCTTTCTAGTAGTCTCAACCCAAGAATTCCTAGGGAGGAAACTGATTGCCTCACTACATCTTTTCACATCAGGCGAAGGATTTAAAACTATGGATCATATAGTAATTTTTTGGCTTGCCAATTGACTGGGTCAAGTGTCCAGCCTTTGTCTGATAGGCTATGATTAAGAAGCCAGGATATCTTGGTACAAAATTTGGTCACCGTCCCCTCAGCTGTGCCCTAGGTGGAGCTATTTCTCTTTGAAGGGGAAGTAGACGTGGAAAGCCCTAAAACTTTTTAAGTATAGATTTGTCACAATCCCTGAGAAGTGGACCCATGAGAAGACTGGGAGTGAAAGGACTGGACTTTGTACCCACCACAGGAAGAACAGATTCTTACTTCAGGGTCAATCTTAGGAAATAGTGGGATAGGTCATCATTGCGTTGTATGATTTTTTTAGGGGTGCTGATGAGACTCTGGATCTCAGTCATCGTTTCTCTATTCAGACACTGAAAGATGCCTGAGGCTCCTTTGAAGGAATTTCCTTCTGAATAAGTCCTCTGCAGGATTCCTGACAAGTAGTCATCCTGTTTCAACCTGGATACCTCCAGTGAGAGGGAGCTTATTTAAGGGACTACTAGCCTTCTAAGGAGCTCCTATCTTGTTTCACAAAAAGGAAGTAAAATTAGTTTTTGATTTGCTTTTCTTTTAGATTCTCTCTCCAACTCCAACTACCCAGACCATCATACAGCACAGTCATGCTTGCTACTCCTTCACATATCAAGACCGCCCCCCCAACAAGTAATTGGAGGTTGATGATTATCAATATCAGGTAATATATCTGCAATTTGCCAGAAGCCTTCTTTTCCCAGCACCTTAACCTAAAAGATAGTGATTAATAGTGGCATCTGCAATCGCTCACCTCTTTGGGAGTAGATTGCAGGAGAAGGGACATTTAGAGCCTCTGAGATCACATCATTTAGGCAGGACTGTCTCACTCACATACTATGTGTGCAGCTGGAATACCGCAAGATAAGAGAAGTTGTCTTCCCCCAAAGCCTGCCTCTTCCCAAATATTTTGTTTTGGGAAATGGCATGGTTTAGAGTAATCCTTAACTCTTCTCTCTCATTCATATAGTCCTCTAGTTATACCTCCTAAATATTTCTGGAAATTGTCATCTCTTCTCATTTCTATTGCCTCCTGATGGCATATGGTAATAATTCCTTTCTGAATTACTGTGGTAGCTTTCTCATTATCTCCCTACCTCAAGCCTTGCCGCCCATTCGATTCATTCTCTATACTTCAAACAATGTTATTGTTATAAAATGCACAACTGATTGTGTCCACCCCCAGCTTAAATTCTTTTTAGTAGGGACTATTATTTTTTGAGGAAAACTCAAACTCTAAACCATGCCACTGAGGCCGTGATATGAACTGGCTTCTCGTAGTTCTCATTCTTGCTCATGCTAATTTGTGTTCCAGCCAGAACTGGCTACGTCATTTGTGGGGATCAGTGAAAAATGAAAATACAGGTGCCTTGTTCAAATAGCATTAAGAAATTTGAGATGATGACAGCAGAGCATTAAACCAAGCATAATGTCCTTTTAAACATGGGATTTATGTGACTGCACAGAAGCCAGATCTTGCCCCAGCTATTAAAAAACAAATTTAATAATAATAGTACTACCACTAACAAAGATCTTTCTCCCACCACTATTTTCAAAGCTATTTTCTTTAAATTTAAAGAAAAAAGAAAGAGGGAGTGGCTTTCCCCCAGTATATGCTCACAACAATATTCACCAGAGGGCATTAAAAGTGAGTTCTGCCAACACTAATCAGTGACAAAAAGTATATAGATGATTGCCTGGGACCAGGAGTGAAGGGGATTAACTGCAGCTTTTTAGGGTTACACGGGTACATGTATTTGTCAAAACTCATTAATGGGTGCATTTTACTGAGTGTAAATTATATCTCAATAAAGTTGACTTCAAAAATAAAAAAATAAAAAAAAAAGCTATTTTCAAACCCCCAATTGTGCCATGCTTTTTTTCTTTTTTGCTTCCTTTGCTCAAACTGTTTCCTCTGTCTGTTGCCTTTCCTGCATCTTTAGGTGGCTAAATCTTACTCTAATTTCTTATAAACTCAGTTCAGATATCTTAAACTCTGTCAACGCTTTTCTCGACCTCTCGCCTCCTCTTACTTCCAGCTTTGATTAAATGTCCCTCTTGTATGCTCCTATCATCCCACATACATACCTTTGTGGTGAATCTTACCATTAAATTGTTTTTATCTTTGTCTGTCTCTCAGTCTTGGGCTCTTTGATTTTCCCCTTGACATCCCCAGAGCCTAGGAGAGCTCTTGGCACACAGTATGTGCATAATAAAAGTTTGTTGAATATAAATTTAAAGACAAACTTATTTTAAGAATAAAGTTCAGAATTTTATTTCTGTGTTTCATTTCATAACATATAATTCTTACCTTTGTACATAATTAAAAGTGCATATTTTGCCAGCATATATCAGATACAGTGTTAAAACACAGTCTTCACTATATTCATGGCAATTAGAGGAAATAATTTGACCTTTAAGGTTGATATGAGTCTATACTATAGCTAGTCAATATCCAATTTTAACTCAACCCTCTATGCATCATATTTTAGCCTAGTGAATAATTAACTTTTCAGAAATTTTGTGTATTTTAGAAATACTCTAGGTCTCGTTTATTTATTTATTTATTTTAGTATATGTTTCTTAGCTCCTTGCTAATATTTTCGTGACATTTAAAGTCTAAAATTTATCTAACAGCCAGGGAAATGGATCTATCAGTATTTCCCCCTTTCTCAGGGTCTAGCTGCTTTTTGCTGTTGTTGGAAATGATGTGTCAGTTAATATTTGCAGTAGAATTTTACAGCAAAACATGGTCTCTTGAGGAGTCATTTGGACAAATATGAAATATCTTCTAAGTCAGTTAGCTAAGCTATCTGACCATGTTATATTTATTATAGAGAAGGAAAACTAACTTTCTAAAGTGGTGAATTCCTCAAATTTACTTATTGATAATATTTATTAAAAATATCTTAATAAACCAATTGATTACTCAAAGCACCCACAGCTAAAGTGTTTTCCCCAATGCACTTTTTAGATATTTGAAAACATACTTTAAATTTTCATTTAACCTCATATAAAAATTATGTCTCATATTATTAAAAATCTTATTAAGATAAATGTAAAGAATTGCATAATGTTCTCATGTAAAGATTGCTTTATTTAGCTATTTCCTCTCTCTGTGAAACATTTCAATTGTTTCTAAGTTTTTGTTGAAATGAATAGCACTTTAATAAACATTTATATATATAAAGATTTGAAGATCTTTATTGTCCTAAGATACATATAAATGGGTCAAATTGCATTGTCAAATTACTTCCCACAAAGAATGCACCAATCTACATTTCAAATATCAATGCATTGGCATTTCTAACATTGTATATTTTCTTTTTCTTTCCATCTTTTAAATAATATTTGCTAATTAATGAAAATATTGTTGTTCAAACATGCATTTGTTTGGTTATTAATGGCATTTAAGATTTTTTCCAAGTTTTTATTATCCATTACATTTGTTTGAATTAAAAAGGGGAGCACATCAAATTTTACATAAGTATCACTGTACTCGTCACTTTCTTGAGTAATTTCCTCCAGTCCCATTGATTAAAGAAATTCTAGATAACCCTTGGTTTGTGATACATCACACACCCCTTTTTCCTTCCTATCTCTGCCTGCTTTGTCTCAGCCCTTTTTCCTGGCTCTTTCTACTCTATCTATCTCTTATATGTTATTTTTTAAGACTTCTCTTTTGCCCATACAACTCTTTCCATTTCATTTCATCAACTCTAAGACCTGAAAAAAACATTTGTATCTTTATATCCAATTAGTTTGTCTTCTTCCCTTCTCTTGAGCTTCAAACACAGATTGCCAGCTGTTTCTGGATGCCTCTATTTGGCTTTTGTAGTTACCTCAAAGTCAATAAATCTTAAATTTAATAAATCATTTCCCTCATCCTACTTGAGTACCCCCAAAAGTGTTACTCTTCTGATGTTTGAGTCCTTTAATAATGGCATCACCATCCATCCAATAGCTCAAAGCCAGAAATTGCCTCCCTTTGAACTATCAAGTATCAAATTTTATCAATTATAATGCTGAAATATCTCTCAAATTGTGTTCAAACCCACTGATACTATCCTAGTCCAAATCACTGTTGCCTGAATTATTTAAATAGTCTCCTAATTGCAATCCCCCATTTCCAACCAATTTACACATAGTAGTATGAATTATATTTTTAAAATGCATGTTTTATCCTGTCACTCTTATTCTTAAGACCCTTAAGACTTCAGCTTCCAGCCGAGATAGAGTAATAAGGACCAGATTGCCTTCTCGCTTGGAACAACTAAAAGCGTTGAAACAACAGCTTTCTGAATATTGGATATTAAGCAATAAGAGACAGTGATGCCTGAAAGACAGGAAACAAATCACCAAGTCGAGGCATGGAGAATTTCTAAGCACAGGAGAGGAGAGAGCTGCCCAGAAAGAGAACTTCTAAAATCTGGAGAAAGTCCTCCTGGAGTATTCAGCAAAGAACTGATCAACACATACATGTGAGAAAACTACACAAAGCTGAGGGAAGAATCAATGGTGGTATAATGGTTAAGTTCAGTGGCCCGGGGTTCGCAGGTTTGGATCCTGGGCGAGGACCTATACATCACTTACCAAGCCATGCTGTGGCAGGCGTCCTACATATAAAGTAGAGGAAGATGGGCATGGATGTTAGCCCAGGGCCAATCTTCCTCAGCAAAAAGAGGAGGATTGGCAACAGATGTTAGCTCAGGGTTAATCTTCCTCACCAAAAAAAAAAAAAAAATCAAAAGTTGTTTTTTTCAGAACATTAAGAAAATTGATAAAACTCACCCAGACTGATCAGGAAAAAAGAGAGAAGACACATATTACTAGTATCAAGAAGGAGAGAGACAACTACTACAGATTCTGCAGAAATTAAAGAGATAACAATGTGGAACACTATTAAAAAAAAAAGAAAAAAACCTTAGGCCAAAAAGGACACAATTTAGATGAAATGGACAAATTTCTTGAAAGAAACAAACTAGCAAAGCTGACTCAAGAAGAAATAGATAACCTAAAACATCCTATATCTATTAAAGAAACTTAATTGGTAGTTAAAACCTTTTCACACACACATACACGGCTTAGATAGTTTCACCCAAGAATTTTACAAATATTTTAAAAAGATCTAAAACATACTATATAATCTCTTTCAAAAAAATTGAAGAGGAGAGAATACTTCCAAGTCAATCTATGATTTGAACATATCCTGATACACAAACTAGACAAAGACATTATAATAAAGGAAAAATATAGGCCAATATCCCTTATAAACATAGACGCAAAATTTTTAAACTAAGTTTTAACAAATCTAATCCATAAATATTTATAAAGAATAATATATCCTAACCAAGAGGGCTTATCCTAGGAGTACAAAGTTGGTTTAACATTAAAAAGTCAAGCAGTTATTCATGATATTAATAACCAAAAGAGAAAAAAAAATATCATCATTTCAATGGACTCAGATAAAACATATGACAAAATCCAAGATCCATTCCTGAAAAAATCTCCAGCAAACTGTAATGGAAGGAAGATTCTTATACTTGATAAAGGGCAACTACAAAAAACCTATAGCTAACATCATACTTAATAGTGAAAGACTGAAGGATTTCTTCCTAAGATCAGGAAAAAGGCAAGGATTTCCACTCTCACCACTTTTACTCAGCATTGTACCTGTGGCTCTGGCCAGTTGTATTCGTCAGGGTTCTCCAGAGAAACAGAACCAATAAGATATGTATGTAGCTATATATGAGGAGATTCCTTATAGGAATTGGCTCACTTGCTTATGGAGGCTTAGAGGTCCCATGATCTGCTGTCTATAAACTAGAAGAATCAGGAAAGCTGATGGTGTAATTCAATTCAAGTCTGAAGGCTGAGAATCAGGAGCTAATGGTGTAAGTCCCAGTCTGAGTCTGAAAGCCCAAGAACCAGGAGTGCTGGTGTCCAAAGGCAGAAGATGGATGTCTCAGCTTAGGCAGAGACAGTGAATTTGCCCTTTCTCAGCCTTTTAGTTCTATTCAGGCCCTCAATGGATTGAATGTTGCCCACTCACATTAGTGAGAGAAATCTTCCTTACTCAGTCTACTGATTCAAATGCTAATCTCTTCCAGAGACACCCTCACAGATACACCCAGAAAAAATGTTTTACCAGGTAGCCGGGTATCCCTTACCCCAGCCAAGTTGACACATAAAATTAACCATCACTCTAGTAAAACAGACAAGAAAAAAATGCATCTATGTTGGAAAGGAAGATGGAAAATTATCTTTACTTGCAGAAGACATGATAGTTTATGTAGAAAATCCTTTGACATCTACAAAAAATAGGTACTAGAAAAATAGCTACTAAAATAGCTACTAAAAATAGCTACTAAAAGACCCTACTATATTTAGCAAGGTTACAAGATACAAAATCAATATAAAATATTAATTGTGTTTCTATATTTGAGCAATAAGTAATCCAGAATTGTAATTAAAATTACCTTTCCACTTACCACAGCATAAAAAATATGAAAACCTTAGGGGTAAATCTGACAAAACATGTAAGATATGTACGCTGAAAACTACAACATTGATAAAGGAAAACCCAAACAAATAGAGAGAAATACCAAGTTCATAGGTCAGAAGACCAAATATTGCCAAGATGTCAATTCTCTGCAAATTGATCTATAAATTCAACATAATCTCAATCAAAATCCCAGCAGTCTTTTGGAGAAATTGACAAAGTGATTATAAAATTCATACGGAAATTCAAATGATCTAGAGGAGTCAAATTATATTTGAAAGTGAAGATCAAAATTGGAAGACTAACAATACTTGAACTCCAGATTTATTTTGAAGTTAAATTTGTAAAGAAAGTGTGATATTAGCATAAAAATTAACAAAGTCGATAGAACAGAATAGACCATCCAGAAAGAGACTCCTATATAAATGGACAACTACATTTTGAGAAAGATATAAAGGCAGTTCAGTGGGAAAGAAATTTTTTTCTAGCTTATGTAGCTGGAGCTATTGAAGATCCATATACAAAATTTTAAAATAACTTTAATCCATACTTCTCACCATACCCAAAAATTAACTCAAAATGGATCATAGCCTTAAATGTAAACCTGAATCTAAAAACTTGTAGAGGAAAACACAGGAGAAAATTTTTTGTGGTCTTGGGCTAGGCAAAGATTTCATACATACATCACTAAAAGCAGGATCTTTAAAAGAAAATAAAAATATAATTTGGACTTCAACATTAAAACCTTTGCTCTTTGAAAAAGGTTATATATATATTTGCAAATTATGTATCTTGTAACGGGTGTGTATCCAGAATATATAAAGAATTCTCAAATCTAAGTAATAAGAAAACAAACAACGCAACAGAAAATAGACAAGATATTTGGACAGACATTTCATCAAAGAAGATATATAGATGACACATACACACATGAAAACATGTTCAACACCATTGGTCATTAGGAAAATTCCAGTGATATATCACTTCACACCTATTAGAATAGCTAAAAGAAAACTGGTTATAGTCTAAGAGTTAGCAAGGATATGGAGGAGCTGGAATTCTCATACACTGCTGGTGGGAATGTGTCATACCAGTTCAAGGAATTTATCTAGGAGAAAGAAAAGGAAATATTCATACAAGTACTTAAACACGAATGTTCATTGCAGCTTTATTTATAGTAGCCAAAAACGGGAAACAAATCAAATGTTTATCAAGAGGTAAATGGATGAAGGAACTGTTGCATAACCATAAAATGGAATACTATTTGGCCATTAATAAGGAATGAACAATTGACACATATAACAACACAAGTGAATTGAAAATAAGCCAAAGTACATACTTTGTCATTCCATTTACATTTAAAAAAATTTAAAATTTCATACTACTCAATAGTGACAAAAAGAAGTTCAATGATTTGCTTGAGGATGGGAAGGGGCAGGACAGTGCAGAAGGGAAGAATTACAAGTGAGTATGAGAAAACTTGTGGAGTTGATTAATGTACTCGCTTTCTTGATTATGGGGATTGCTTAATAGGTGTATACATATGACAAAACTTACCAAATTGGTTAAATTTTAAATATATTCAATTTATTATATGTAAATTATACCTTAACAAAGTTATTTTAAAAACAACAACAACTCTTCGGAAGCTTTAGAATAAAGGTTAAAATCCTTGCCAGGGCTCAGAAGTCCCTCCAAGATCTAGCATGGACACCCTTGCAAAAGCCTTCACTTTCGTCATATCAAGGGCTGTATACTTGCTGATTTCACCCAAATCTTGTGAAATTTTACTCTACCATCATGTTTCAGCTTAGGCATCACTTCCTCAAGAAGTCCTCCCCAAGCCCCATAAAGGCAAAATATTCATGCTATGCACTCCCGTGCTGCTCCATGTTTCTTCTTTTGTGCCGCCCAGACACAACATTTGATTTTCAGGATGGTCTGTAACTTGACTGAAAGCAGAAACTGCATCTTTCTTGTTTGTGGTCTATAATCCAAAAATCAACTCAGTACCCAGCTCATTGTAGGCTTTCAATCAATAAGGTTGAATTGTATTGCAATTAAATTGAGGAGGAAGAAAGGAAATATTTTTAAGCAAGACAAGTTTCCCAGAACCCACAGAATGATTCCAGGTAGACATCTCGCTTCTCTGCCTCCCCCTAAATTTAAACCTGCCTTTTTTTCAGCCAAAACTGCAACTCTCTGTCCTCTCTGTGCTTTCTCCACCATCTTAGGAGGCAGAAATCCTTTCAAGTGGTTTTCTCAGCTCGGGTAGAATAACTGAGAACAGAAAAACAAGTCAAGGAAGTCAATGGGAACTTGTTCTTCTGATATTATTATCAGCTCCATACTGTGGACACTGAAAGCTGACTTTATTTCCCAGCTGAAAAATGGAATAAACTCAATAAGCTCTTAGTCAAGGAAAATCTGTAGACTCCCTAGAATTGGGGGAAAAAAAGATTGTCAGTTCATTCAGACTCTCCTGTTGATACAAAGAGTAGCAGACTCCAGGGAGAAGTTGGTCTTTTCCCAAATAAACAGTCATGTTTAAAAATGCAGGAAATATCACCTGCTCTAGATTCCTATACACAATTGGACGGGATGCTGTTAACCAAAATGCATGATCAGGAACAAACTATATTGCATACTTGTTGTTCATGTTTTGTGCTCAGTATTTTTGTACAAATGAAATCTTTTCACTCATCAGTTCAAAAAACATATATTGAGCACCTACTATGTTTCCATCATTGTTCTATGGACTGGAGCTAGAGCACTGTTTTTCAACTGGGAGCAATTTTGCTCCCCAGGGGACATTTGACAATGTCTGGATATGTTTTTTGGTGTCTCAGCTGGGGGGGAGAAGTGATACTGGCATCTTTTACTTGATGTAAAAGCCAAGGATGCTGCTAAACATCCTACAATGTGTAGGACTGCTCCGTACAACAAAGAATTATTCAGCACTAAATGTCAACAGTGCCTAGCCTGAGAAATCTTGAGCTAGAGCAACAAATTAGGTTGGGACAATCTCTGCTCTTAGATGGTCTCTACTCTCAGAGCTTGTGATTAGCTTAAAGTAACCCTTAAGAGGAAAAAATGTTACAAGGGTGGCAACATGACAGTAAGTATGATTATGTCTGATTCATATTTTCTTTAGTACATAGCACAATTTTTAGCCCAAGATAGGTGAACAATGAATATGTGTTGAGTAATAGAAGAGGTGATGCAAGCCTCCTTATTTTTGCTCTCTATATTTTTATTTAAGTATGGTGTGCATATGTGTGTGTGCATGTGGAAGAATATGATGTGCCTTGGAATTCTATATTAATTTCTTTTAATAGCTTTATGGGGGTATAATTGACATACAGTATACTGCGCATATTTAAAGTGTACAATTTGATAAATTTTGACATATATATACACCCATGAAAACCTCACAAAACATATCCATCACTACCAAAATCTTCCTCATGGTATTTTGTAATCCCTTCCTCGTGCCACCATCTATTTTCTGATTCCCAGGCAACCACTGATCTATTTTCTGTCACTGTAAATTAATCTGTACTTTCCATAATTCTATATAATGGAATCACAAAGTATGTACTCTATCTTGTCTGTCTACCTTCCTGTGGTAAAATTATTTTGAGAAACAACATAGTTGTTGCATGTATTAATAGTTATTCCTTGTTATTTCTAAGTAGTATTCATTTTATGGATATACTAAAATTACTTTCTCCATTCACCTCATGATGGACATTTGGATTATTTTCAGTTTGGGGGCTACTACAAGTAAAATTGCTATGAATATTCATGTGTCTTTGATTGAGCATATGACCTTTCATTTATTTTGGATAAATGCATAGGACTTGTATGGCTGTATCATACAATAGGTATATGTTTAACATTTTAAGAAACTCCCAAATTGTAAAAGAGTTCGGTTTCTCCACATTCTCACCAACTCTTCTAATGGTTACTCTTTAATTTCAGCCATCTTAATAGGCGTATAGTCTGCTGGTGATGAATTTATTTAGCTTTTCCATGCTGGAAAAGGTCTTTATTTCACCTTTATTTTTGAATGAAATTTTCATTAGATAGAAAATTCTAAGTGGACATTTTAAAATTCTTGTTATCTGAAAAAAGTGTCCACTGCCTTCTAGATTGAATTGTTTTTGAAAAGAAATCTGCTGTCATCCTTATTTGTTTTTTCTCCATACATGACTTTTTTCCTCTGGTAGCTTTTAAGATTTTCTTTTTAACGCTAGTTTTGAGCAATTTGATTATGATGTGTCTTGATGTGATTTTCTTTATATTTCTTGAGCCTGGGTTTGTTGTGATGCATTGATCTGTGGGTTTAGAATTTTCTTCAAAGTTGGAAATTTTTAAGCCTGATTTAAATACTTCAAATAATTTTATGTCTTCCCCTTCTCCCTTTGAAAACTCCAATTACATAAATATTGGGCTGCTCAAAGTTGCCCCACAACTCACTAATTCTTTTTTCATTTCTCTTCAGTCTTTTTTCTCTGCATGTTTCATTTTAGATACTTCCTATTGCTATGTCTTCAAGTCCACTAATTATTTCTTCTACGATGTCCATACCATTAATTTCATCTAGTGTATTTTTCATCTTAGATATTGTATATTTTTATCTCTAAAAGTTTGACTTGCTCATTTTAAAATATATTTCCTGTCTCTATTCATCATACTCAATCTTTCCTCCAGCTTCTTGAACATATGGAGTGTTTAAATGTCCTGTTCTATTAATTCCATCAGGTAGTTCGTTCCCCGGCCTTAGAAAGTTTCCTCACAAAGTAGTACTTATAAGTTCTCAACTGAGTTCATTAGGATGACCTGTGTCTATCTCTGAAATGATTTCTCTGTGTAGCTTCCTCATTTTCAGTACTCTGCCCAGCTGCTTTGGCTTCATCAGACTTCCAGACTTCAGATTTCTGTCTCCTCAACTCTGGAAGTCCACCCAGGTCTACCTTGGTCCTCCTCCACATCCTTCTGCAACTAGGCCTAAAAACTCTCTCAAGACATTAAGCTGGGGGAATTGTATAGTTCATCTCATTTGTTTCTCCTCTCTCAAGGATAACTGCCTTTGTTGCCTGATATCCAATGTTGTGAAAGTCATTGTTTCACATAGTTTGTTCAGTTCATTTAGTTGTTTCAAATGGAAAGGTAAATCCAGTCCTGGTTACTCATCTTGACCAGAAGTAAGGTCATTATTTTTGGAATTTGAATTTTTTATCCCCTTAGATTCAGGTCTATTTTAGGCCAGCTAGCTGAGGAGTCCGTTTTGTCTTCTCTACCATCTTCCTTAAATAATAGTCTTTTAGAGAGCAATGTTTGATCCCTCACCAAGGGTCCCCATTTATTATATATCAGAGATTTAGAAGGATGTAAATATTACTTATATTTTGCAATGGAATCACACATTCATTGTAATTCAAAAGATCACATTCTGTGTTTTAAGTTCTATCATCCGAGTAAGTAAAGAGAAAAGAGGAATGATTAAAGATGATTTCCATGCTCAAGGTACTTCCATATTAATATGAAAAATACAAAAGCACATATAAAGGCACATAAACATAACAGAATGAATCATTATAAAGTCAAAGTCATATTTATGGGTTTCTTAAGATATGACAAATTATAACCTCTTGGAGGAAAATCAGGAAAACTTCCACAAATTTCCACTATTACATCTACTAACCCATCTGTTTCTGCAGCCAGGTGCACTGCCTTCTCTTCTATTACTATGAGTGATTCCTCAGTAACCTAAGCAAATTCCAAACTCTCCTATTTGTGCATTAGATCACATTTTTTATTTTCTATTCATGGACATTGACCCAGAAATTCTCCTTTTAATCTCCTGCATCAAGAATTTTTCATTCTCATTTAATATTTTTCACCAGCTTACGAACTTGTTTTAAATACTCCCATTAAAAAATTACCTCTTGACAATAACTCCTTTTTTCATCTACAACTCCATTTCTCTCCTTCCTCATACAAACTCCTTATTTTCTCCAATGTGCCTCCCTGATACTCTCTTGAGTCCCACTCTAATCCAGCTTTCAACTTCTTCAGCTTTACCAAAACAGCTATTATCAAAGTCACAAAAATATCTCCATTTTGCTAAATACAAGTGTAAGTTCTCAGTGGTCATCTTCCATGAACTAATAACAATATTTCACACAGTTGATTCCCGATCTCCTCAAGAAAAAACCAAAAGCAAACAAAAAAGCCTTCTTTGCCTTCCAAAACACAACTCTACAGGCTTCTTCTTGTCATTTTGAGTGGTCTTTTTCAGTTTGCATTGCCAGGTTCTCCTCACTCCCCAACCTCTTAGGCTCAACCTCAAGGCTTCAGACGTCTTGGTCTTTGGATCACTACTCTTCCGATGCTCATTTTCTTGATGATCTCATTCATTATCATTACATTAAAAATGTTTTGCTGTGACTCTCAATGTATATTTTAAGCCTAGCATGTTCTGCTGACCTCTTCTGTTATCTCTTTTATGGCATCCATAGTATATTTTATAATATAAAGCACAGAAAGACCTATTAAAAACACTAAAATATCAAATTTTTTATCTTTCTCTTATATTAGTTATATAGGATTATATGTATACATTTTACATGTTTATGTACATACAGAGAGTCTACTGCTAAACTGGTAATGCTTCCCATTAGACGTTTGTGCCTGACTATTAGTTATTTTCTAACTATTTGTATTTAAGTAATTAAGGCAATGATTTGAACTAGACAAAACTTCTAGGCCCTATGGCCTCTATAGCTTTTTAAAATCTACAACTTGTTTTATTTTTTAAGTTTCACATAAAGCATATTTCTTTTCCTCTTTTTTTGTTTCTTTCTATTTCTATTTGCTTTATTTAAAACTTTAGCTGAAAATTCATCTTTTTTATTAGTCTACATTTCCAAATTTCTCTCTTCCTTTATGATTTCTTCTTGCATTTAACTTTGCCATACTATTAGGAAAGTGACACCGTAAATCACTTATGAAATAAGTCTTCCACAAATGATGACATGCATAATAGTATTTTTAAGTAGACCTTCTAACTCTGATTACTGACAGCAAATTTAAAACCTTGGCAACATAAGTGGGTGCTTTTTTCTTAGTTTTGCCAGCAATGATAGCTTCCCCTTTTAGGCTATTTTCTATTACTGGTGAAAATATTAACCCAAACTAAACCTAAATAAACTGTACATTAGATTTATTCTATATACATAGAATAAAATGTATTATTCATTTAGATTTCCAGAAGGGAAAACAAATAATAGAACTAGTCAAATAAATAAGTTTATAGAATGTTATATTATGATAAGTGATAAAGAGAAAATTAAATAGAAAAAACAAACAGGGATTCTTTTTAGGAGGGGGTAATTTGAATTAGTGTGGTCAGAGATAGCCTTAGGTGATAACAATAGCCTAAAAGAGGTAAAGGAGTTAAGTCATATAGCTCTCTGGGGAAACAATGCATAATCAGAGGGAACAGTAAGTCCAAAGGCGCTTGCCTGTCATGTTTGAAGGACGGCAGGGAGCCTGTGAGTTGGAGATGAGTGCCTCAGAGAATAGTAGGGGATGAGAGCAGAGAAGTAAATGGGTTAAGGGAGAAAGCAAATTGTGTAAACTTTTCAGGCCTTAGTAAGAATTTAGTTTTTTTCTCACAGTTAGTTTGAAATCTATTTGGGGGAGAGGGGTGTCAGCACAAGAGTGGCATGAGCTGATGTAGGTTTTGCTATGGACTGAATGTTTATGTTCCCCAAAATTCATTTGTCGAAACTTTAAATCCTCAATGTAATGGTATTTGTAGATGAGGTCTTTAGGAAGTAATTAGGTCATGAGTGTGGAGCGCTCATGATGGGATTAGCGCCATTATAAGAAGAGATATGAATGCTTGCTTCCTCTTTCTTTGCTCTTAGTCATGTGAGGACACAACTAGAAGGCAGCTGTCTGCAAACCAGGAAATGGGCTCTCACCAGACACCAGATCTTGGACTTCTCAGTCTCCAGAACTGTGAAAAATAAATGTCTGTTGTTTAAGCCACTCAGTCTGTGGTATTTTTGTTACAGTAGCCTGAACTGACTAAGACAGCTTTGAATAAGATTATTGGATGTTATATTCAGATTAAACTACAGATGGTTAAGGATAGAGTGAAGGAGACCAGTTAGAGTGCTATTGGAATATTTGAGTGAGAGATTATGATGGTCTGGACTAAAATGTTAGTGGTGGTGATGGTGAGAAATTGGTAGGATTCTGGATATGCTGATGCACTCGATATAAGCATGAGTGAAAGGGAGAATTCAAGGATGACTCATGAATGACTGCAAGAATGAAGTTGTCATTTGCTGAGACAGAAAAACAAATCAATAGATCAATTTTGGTCATGTTAGGTTTGCGACATCTAGTGGTTGGTGTGCAGTAGACAGACGGGGTGCATGAATCTGGAGTTGAGGGGAGTAATACAGACTGGGGATGTAAATTTGAGAATCATCAGCATATAGATTGTATCCAAAGCCATGATTCTGAATGAGATCATCAAGAAAATGGGCAGAAGTTGAGAAGAGGAAAAGTCCAAGTACTCCCTGACACACGCTGATAATAACAAGTTGGTGAATTAGAAGGAACAAGTGAAAGAGACTAAGAAGAAGCCGCTAAAGAGACAGAAAGAAATCCAGCAGAGCGTTCTGGCAGGCCAGTGAAAGTGTTTCAGGAACAGGGCGCAGGAAATAATCAGCCACGTCAAATGCTACAGCTAAGTCAAGTACAGTGAACGTGGTGAATTTACTCTTGGATTTAGCACTATAGAAGTCATTTGTGACCTTGATAAAATAAGTTTTATGGAATGTTATAAGAGAAAGCCAGTTTAGAATGGATTTAAGATAGAATGAGAGTAGGAAAATAGGAAACAGCAAATATAGAAAAGTTTTTCAAGGATTTTTGCTGTAGAGAGAAGGGAAGAAATGGAGCAATAGCTGAAAGGGGAACTGAAGTCAAAAGGACATTTCTTAAAGATGCAAGTCATAAGAGCAAGGTTGTTGGCTGAAAAGAAAGATCCAACAGGAATGGACAAAACTAATGATGCAGAAAAAAAGAATTCCTGGGGCAATATCCTTGAGTAGAGAAAGAGGGTGTAGCCTAGTGTTGAAGTATAGACCGTGGTGTTTACTAGGATCACTGATATTATATCCATACAGAGAGAAGGGGAAACAGATTCCATGGACACAGATATCGGTGGAGGAAATTGTGCTGGTGGGAACGTGTGGAAATTTTTCCCTATTATTTCCACTATTTTCATAGTGAAATTGGAAGGAAGGTCATCAGCTGAGCATGACAATGGGGAAATGATGTTGGAATTTGAAAGAAAAGAAGGTATGAAATAGTCGTCTAAGAGAGTGGGAGAATAAATAGACTAGACAAACATAGTAGACAGCAATCAAATAAGTTGTCATTTGAATTCAAATTTTGTTTTGGTTTACAAAAGTGGATGAAACAAAGTGAAAGAAGGGCAAAGGAGTGGAGGACATATACAAGGAGTGATTACATTGACCAACCATGGCATTTTAGCAAGATATGAAGGGAAAAGAGGTCTTGCAGTGTAAGAGATAGTGAAAAGTTGATAGGTTAAATGGATTTTAGCTACTTTGTTGTGTTGAAGAATTGTTGGAATTTGAAGAACTGGAGGGAGTGAGCTAAACAGGAAGTGGTGGTTAAGGAGCATAGTGCTAGAAATTGAGCCTATAAAGAGGTTTCAATTATTGGTAATTATTTATTAGTAGGATGTGCCCACAGAAGAGAGTGCCTGAGGTGAGATGGAGGACAATGTTACTGGGAAAGAAGTGGTCAAGGGACTGAAATTAATGCGGATGATGTCAATAGATATCAGTAGGGATCCCATAAGCTGCCTCTTCCCCAGCCTCCAGGCTTCTTCCATCAGCTGTAGTTAAAGGGATCCCCAGAACTTAGTGTGTTCCTGGCCAGACACTTATATTTATCTGCCTTGTAACTATCAGGACTTACCATGCCTTTTCTTTCTGTTTACATATGTCACCACAAGAAACCCAGAGTCCCTAGTCATCCACCATCCTCCAGACTGTAATTCCCATACGGCTCTGTACATTGCTTTTTCTGACACCATCTTCCACGTTTACCTGTCTTCTGAATCCCTTTCACTGTACTCCCTGGATCAGTCATCTGCAAAATTTCCCGTATAGTCAATATCTTCTTCATTTTCATTCTCTAACATACACCTACCTCTCCTCTGTGGATTGCTTCTCCACTGGTCCTCTCTAAGTGGTAGATATGTTCTCTTCCACACCCCTCTTACATCTGGACCTGGAGGTGGGGGCTCCTCACTGCCTCAATCACATCATTCTCCTGCCCTTTTCCTTGCAACATACCAGCTTTGAGTCTTCTGTCACTAAACAATGTTGCCCCACAAACCTTTCTTGTTTTAGTGCTCTACTGGTCTTGTGTAACTCCCTCTATTCCTCGAAGGTTTTAGCTGCATACACCCTCCCCCATCACATTCTCAAACACTACTTTTATCAAAATCCTTGATGACTTAAATATCCTTCAGTAACACGGTCAGTAATTATTAGATTGCCATTGTTCTGAGGTGGTGGAGGAGCAGTCTTCCTGGAAAGCCAGAATGAAAGGTTAGATGCCATCTCAAGATTTTTTGGCACAAAAAATATGTCTTGGTAGGCTGAGAAAAAGAAAAATCAAGTGTCCTAAATAATTGTCTATTAAACGTTTAAAGCAATGGTCCTCAACTGAAGGAGATTTTACTCTCAGGAGACATTTGGCAATGTCTAGAGACATTTTTGATTGTCTGATTCATCAATCAAAACATTTTGATTGTTTTGATTCAACTGGGGGGAGGGGTGCGCTACTGGCGTCTAATGAGTAGAGGGCGTGGGTGCTGCTAAGCATCCTGCAATGCACAGGATAAACCCAACAGCAAAGAATTATCCAGCCCAAAATGTCTACAGGGCTGGTTGAGAAATCCTATCTTAGGGTGATGAATGTTCTTCACTTTAAGATTTTCAGTCATGAAAAATGCATTGATTTGTATTTCTTTAGTCTGATGTAGGACGCTAGCAGATTTAGATAGAATAGGAACACAGCAAATACTTTTAAAAAACACTAAAACCTTTGGAGGATTAAAAGATTTTTAAAATATAAAAAGATGATGTTTACACTTTTAGAGCCTCCAGGTTTTTAAAATACCATCCCTCGTGAAAGTATAGAAAGTCTAACTAGGTGTTTTATCTAATGTTGAAGTAGGGCTCAGTTCAAGACTCCAGTTTCTGTTTTTTCTTTATAGCCTAAGGAGCTTGTTACTTAGACTGTTTTCTTCTGTGCTTCTATTTGGAAGAAAAATATTTTCAAATGGAATATGATGCTGTTGGCGCATGGAAACCGTTCTGTTTGTGAACTGGGACTCTGGCCTGGTCCTTTGAGTTATTTATTTAAGAGTGGGTGGAAGAGGATTGGTAACCTCATTTGTGACCAATGGCATTACTTCACAGAGTGGCTGGCTCTATTCCACTGTCACTCATTTATCCATTTACTTCCATCCATTCAGCATCCATTCATCCATTTCTTTAAAAAGCAATTATTGAATTCATACTATATGCTAAGCAATGAGTTACCAGTGGGAATACATGGATAAATAAGAAAAGGTCTCTAATCTCAAGTTGCTTTCACTGTGGTGGAGGAGAACATAACAGAAATTATAATAATTTAATAAATTATCATTTAGTACATTAATTTAATAATTTAATACATTAAGATAAATAATAAAAAGTGTTGTAAAGGCATACAGAAAGGAGTGACTTACAATTCTGTGTGGTGTTGGGAAGGAGTTCCAGAAGAGTTACAAGATCAAATGATACTAGGAAAAAGGATAAAGGGAAAAGAGGAATGAATAAAGTGGCTAATAGGAAAAGGAATTTAATATTTTAAGGGTATCTACCATGAGCCAGGCCCTATGCAAGGCCTGTTATGATCTTTTTCTTCTTTCCTCACAATAACCCTGCATGGCACGTTATCCACGTTTTATATATGAGGAAACAAAAGCTCAAATAGATTGGTCAAGGTTACCATGGAAATAAGCAGCAGAACTGAGATCTGTGTCTGCATCAGAGTCCTCCTACCCACGTTCCTTCCACTAAGCCAAAAAAGAGGGGACGAGTTTGAACATTGAGGGTGTAATGTACTCATATTTTGACAGATATGCTCAACTTTTCTTTCTCATTTAACCTACCTTGCCTATATCTCCTGAAATATCTGATTCCCTCCTTACTGCCAGCTATTGCTGACCTGACAGTGAACCTATCAACAGGCAAAGCTGAGTCAGTAAGATTATCTCTCAAGAATGTGAACAAAAAGACCATACTCATAGTGGTGTACATGTGGTGATGGTTTGCTGCTCTGGTTGGTCACTTCATGCTGAGGCTGAAGCAGACTGGAGAGAAGGAAGTGAACCAAGGTCATATGTGAGTCAACAGGCTATAGGATCAGAAACCATGAGTAAGCAGAGAAAACTGTTAGAGGAAGAAGAGGGAAGCAGAAAGAAGCTTCTGGATGATGAAAGACACTGAGACAACAGCAGCTATAGGTCTTGAAGGAAGCTTTCTGTTTCTCACTAAGCCTGGCTCTACTTCTTCTCAACATCTTACACTATTGCCCTTCTCCCTGCCACCACCTATCGTTTAACTGGAGCTAAAATTTTAGGTTTTATTTTAATAGGAAGAGATTTGAATTGGACCAACACTGGTAAAGATACAGAGCTATGAGATAATAGCCTGGAATCACTGGAGCAGAGTGGGTATCTTGTTTACACTAATGAAGCTGAGGCAGGAGAAGACCAGGGTGAGGATATGAAAAGTTTTGCTGCTGGGCCAAGGATTCGGACCTTAACTAAAAGCGTTTTGGAGTCTTTGAATGCTTTAAAGCAACTCCTTAAACTATAATAGTTGGTTTATTTATCCCTGTACCAATAGCACCTGGCTGAGAGACCTATGCACAATTTATGTTTGATAAATATTTGTTGTAACAATGAAACAAATAAATGAAAGAAATAAAAATAATCATAGAGTTCAGTTCTACATCACAATTATAATAAGTAAAATCATGATTGAAATCCAATTAAAAAGAGCTTTGGGGGACCAGCCCGGTGGTGCAAGCGGTTAAGTGTCTGCGCTCCGCAGCGGCGGCCCAGGGTTCACCTGTTCGGAACCCAGGTGCACACCGACACACTGCTTGTAGAGCCATGCTGTGGTGGCATCCCACATAAAGTGGAGGAAGATGGGCACGGATGTTAGCCCAGGGCCAGTCTTCCTCAGCAAAAAGAGGAGGATTGACATCAGATGTTAGCTCAGTGCTGATCTTCCTCACAAAAAAAATAAAAGAAGAGCTTTGGGGATGGGTTGAGTATTAAAGGACAACTGGAAATAAAACAACAGTGAAACATGGAGGTAACATCACCAGCTGTGACATGGAAACATGAGACAGCATCGTGCATGACAAAAGTGATGAGTGGCATGATACAACTTTAAGGAGTGAAGAAAGAGTGGCAGAGGGTGAGGTATGAGACACCAGTAGGGATTTGTTCGAGAAAGACTTTGTATGATATGCTAACCATCTTGAACATTAATGGTTTATAGTTCACAAAGAACCACCGAAAGATTTTCCATAGAGGATTTAATTCATTCACGCCCACAACAAATATTTATTGAGAAAAAACTATGCTCCAGATATTATTCTTGGTGCTGTGAATGCATTGGTGAACAAAATTTTTTAAAAAATCCTTTGTGGAATTTACATTTTATTGGAAATTGACAGTAAAATACTAATAAGCAAAAATAAAGTCTGTTAGAAGTAATATGTGCTATGGAAAAGGAATTAAGTTGGGCAAGGGCAATTAGGAGTGCTGGTGGGGAGTGTGCTGCAGTCTTAGCAGGGTGACTGGTGTAGGCCTCACTGAAAAGATGAGGTTTGAGCAAATACGTAAAGGAGATGAGGAAGTAAACCTGACAAATACCTGGTGGAAGGACACTCCAGGAAGAGGTTTACTCTGGCCACTATAAATGGGCTGAGACAAAAGAATGTTTGGTCAGCCAGGGAAAGCCAGGAAAACTGTGAGGATAGGGTAAAATAAGTGAGATGGAGAGGAGAAAAGAAGATCAGACACGCATTTTAGGGCAGTTATTCTGCCACCTATGCAGAAGATATATTTTAGAATCATAAGCTCCTTAGGATAATTTTGGTTCTAAGTAATAGAATTTATAATAAGGAAATTTATTAGGTCATATTATAGGATCTGAAGATAAGGAATTTACCACAGATTAGATATTGCAAAAGAAAAGATCAGTTAACTTGAAGATGTACCCATAGACTACCCAAAATAAAGCACAGAGAGAAGAGGAAAAACCTGAAAAAATTAAAAGAGCAGCATTGATCCATGCTGTCTAAAACATGTATAATTTGAGGCGAAGAAAGGTGGAAGAACAGAAAAGAATTGAGAAAATAATGGACAAGTTTTCTAAATTCAATGAAAACTCTAAATCCAAGATTCAAAAATTTTAGCAAACCTGTAGCATCATAAAGAAAATCACACCAAGGCACATAATAATAAAATTGCTGAAAGCCAATGATAAAGAGAAAAATCATAAAGGAGTCAGGAAAATAAAGAATACACATAGGAGAACAAAGTTAAGAATTATTGCAGACTTGCTGTTAGCACCCACGCAAACCAGAAAACAATGGAGACCTTTAAATATTAAAGGAGAATGATAACGCCAACCTAGATTTTTCTACTATGCAAAAAATACCTTCAACAAATGAATGTAAAATATTTTTTTAAACAAACAAGAGCTGAGAGAATTCATCTCTAGTAGACCAGCACTACAAGAAAGATTAAAGGCAGGAGGAAAATTCTACCAGACAGAAATTTGTATCTACACAAAAGAATGAAGATTGCCAGATGTGGTAAAAATGTGCATGAGTAAAAAACATAATTTTCCCCCAAATATCAATTATTTGTCCATCTAACATTGCCTCCGTTGCTATCACTCTGCTAGCCTCCTGCACCAAGCCACCGTTGCCTATCAATCTTTCAACTAGATTTCTGCATTAGCCTTCTAATTGTTCTCCCTGGTTCTGCCCTTACTCCAAATACAGTATATTCTCAACACAGCAGCCAGACTATTAAAGCATATCTTGCAGATTATATCACATCCTTGCTAAGAATCCTTCAATGGCTTCTCAGCTCATTTACAGTAAAACCAAAGTCTTCACAATACTTACAAGGCCCTATCAAGTTAGCTCTCCCAATATCCACCTCCTTACCTCTGAAACTTTATCTTAGAGAACTCTCCCCTTCATTCATTCTGTTCAACAATGTTGACTTCTTTGCTAGTTCTTGAAGACACCAGGCATTGTCCTATCTCAGCAGATTTACCCATATTCTCTTCTCTACTAGAACACTCTTCTCCAACATATCGCAAAAGCTCACGCCTTCATTTTTTTTTGCTTTTTGCACAATGCCACCTCAAGAGAGCCATCTTTGTCAATATTTTAAAGTCATACATCCCCAGTCCCGACATTCCCTCTCCTTCCATTTTCTTTTTACTTTATTTTTTCAGAGCAGTTTTAGACTTACAGCGAAATTTAGAAGATACAGAGATTTACCGTATACCCTCTATCCCCACACATGCATAGCCTTCCCTAGTATCAACACTCACACAAGAGTGTTATATTTGTTACAAATCTTCCATACTTTCTAAATATAGCATTTATTACCTTCTGACATACTCTATATTTTTCTTATTTTATTTATTATCTATCTCTTCTACTAAAATGTTAGCTCCAAGGTGACTCCAATGTAATCTGTATGAAATTTTCCTTGCCTCCTCCCAGGACAGTCACATTCCCCTCAGCTTTCCATTCAGACCACAGTGTGTGCAAGTTCCAGTTGATTACATCCTCACCAACCCTTGGTACTGTCAGTCTTTTTTCCTTTGGCCATTGGGTGGAGGGGGAGGATTAGCTCCCTGAAAGATGGGAGGTATTGTTTCTGGAAGAAGGAATGTATGCTATGGGACAAAAGCACTAAATATACACATAAACACAAGAAAAACACCACTAAATGCTATACACTGAACTTATAAAAATAAAAATGTGGAATGAGTTCAATCCAATCCAGCACTCTAGGCTAAGCATTTACCTGAATGACAAAGGGATAAAAAGGTGGAAAATTTTAATGAATTGATGGCATGTGCCCAATTATTTCTCTTGTTCTTCAGTAGGTACTGACAGAAAATCCTTGTCAGCCTTTGGGAGTGTGAGGCAGATGGCTGTTAATTTCATGCTTTTGAAAAGTTTGAGAGATTTTAGACTTCAGTCATTTAAATTGTCATTAAATTCATTAGAGCACATTTTAACCAGCAACCTGTGTGGAGAATTCCTTATGAATTTTTTTTAATATTATTGAAATAAAATTTAAATACAAGAAATGGCACATACTATAAAGGTACAACTCAATCAATTTTTACAAATTGAATACACCAGTGTAAACATTGTCCAGATCCCAAAGCAAAATATTTCAAGCATTAAAGAGTCTCCTTTGTGTTCCCTTCTACTCACTATCCATTGTCAAGAATAACCACTATTCAAATTTCCTCCTGATTACTTTTGCCTATTTTTTTTACTTTATATAAATGGAATCAAATCATATTCACTATTTTGGTGTCAGATTTCTTTTGTTCAACATTATTTTTGTGAGATCATCCACATTGTTGATGGTAGTTGTAGACTGTGTATCCTCATTGCTGTATGGTATTTACAATTCATTTATCCATTCTACCATTAGTGGTTATTTGAGTATTTCCACTTTGGGTCTATGGCACTGCTATTAACATTCTAGTGCATGTCTTTTGGTGAATATATACACACACAATTCTGTTGGATAATCAAAGAGTGGAATTGCTAGCTTATGGGTTACACATGTGTTTAATCTTAGACAATACTATCAGTGTTCCCATTTTACTTCTTATAGTAAATAGTGCATTTGATTATAGGAAACAAACTATTTTACTATCTGGTTATTGTAAGAATGTAGGTAAACTGCTGATATGCACGTAATAGATTTTGCAACAATACACCATAACAAACTCTTTTTTTTTTTTTTTTTTTGGTGAGGAAGATTAACCATGATTGGTAACATCTGTTACCAATCCTCCTCTTTTTGCTGAGGAAGGTTGGCCCTGGGCTAACAACCATGCCCATCTTCCTCTACTTTATATGTGGGACACCTGCCACAGCATGGCTTGATGAGCAATGCATAGGTCCACCCCCAGGATCCAAACCTGCGAATCCCAGGCCACCAAAGAGGAGCAAGTGAACTTTAACCACTATGGCACCCGGCCTGCCCCTAGCAACAAACTCATTTATCAGTTTACTCTCTCTCAGAGATCATAATCCTGCACTGCATTGCTCAATGTTTCTTTTATACATTATAGTTTCCAATTTTCTTTTTCTTTCTAATGTTGTTGAGGAATAATTGACAAACATAATTATATATTTTTAAAGTGTACAATGTGATGATTTTATAAATATGTATACACACATTGTGGAATGATTACCAAGATCAAGATAATTAACACATCCATCACTTCACATAGTTAACTGTCTTTTTTGGTGTGTGGTAAGAATACTTAAGATCTGTTCTCAGAACATTCAAGTATACAATACCAAATTATTAACTATAGTCACCATGCTGTATATTAGATCCTCAGAACTTATTCTTCTTATAAATGAAGTTTGTACCCTTTGACCTACATCTCCTATTTCTCCCTCCTTGGCAACCACCATTTATTCTCTGTTTCTAAGAAATCAGCCTTTTTTTCCTTAGATTCCACATATATTGTTCCCACTTTTCTAGCTATTTACAGTGGGAGAGCAAATAAGTTAATCTACACAGCTGGAAAGGAAGCCCCCTTTCTTTGTCTTTACTTTCTCTCAAGCTGTTTTGAAGTTTTCTATGTAGAGATCTTGCATGAAATTTATTCCTAGATATATGATGTTTTTTAATACTACTATAAATTCTATATTTTAAAATTTTTCATTCTATTTATTTTTGCTAGTATATAAAAATACAATTGATTTTTAAATATTAACCTAGTATCCATTAACCTGGCTAAATTCAGTAATTAATTCTAACAATATATCTGTAGATTATATTTTATTGTCCTACTATATAGTTGGTTATGTTATGGAGTGTCCAGCTCTGATTGTAAGTCAAAGAGAGGATTAGAAAAAGGTGTGTGGTAACAGTCACACTTAACCTTGAGTGATGAGCAGGAGTACACTAGTTAGAAATGAGGGAACAGACATTTAGGGCAGCGGGAATAGGCTGTCCGACAGAGGGAATTGACTGGGAATGACAGATCCTGAGATTATTAAAAGACACACAGGGAGAGTGGTGGGAGATAACACTAGAAAAATAAGTGGGAAGCAATTGGTAAAAGTCCCTGTACGCCAAATCAAGGAGTTTGGAAATTTCCCACTCAGACTTAAAAGTAATTAACATATTTTCAAGCAGGGGAGTGAAGCCGTCAGAGATTTAAAGACTGCTCTCCCATGGCCAGTGCTGTCATGTATGACCGCAGACATGCTTGTACAGTTCCAGGGAATGCCTTTGACCTCTACTGCCATGTAAATGGTGCCCTCTGAGGTTGTGTAACGAGATAGGCCTGCTTGTGGAAGCATCAGGGCTAGCTTGGAGAGGTGTTTCTGGAGACCAGGGAGACTATTGTAAAATAAAAACAAATCCAAACTTAAGTAAGGAGAGATTTGATTTGAAAAGACTATTGTGACAGGGATAACACTCTGAATATAAGATCTGCAAGTGTCTCAAAGGTCAGACAGAAAAGGTGCTTTCTTGTATAGGGAGGAGTAAACAAGGCTAGCCAAGATCAGGGGGCAGAGTAGAGAATGTCAGTCATCATCGTGTGTCCCCCCACCACCACCTCCCCATCCCTGATCAGAAGATGACGCATGGGAGGGGTCCTTTAATTTTCCTTTTCACTTTTTTTTTTTTAATTTTTTTTGCATTTTTAATTATTTTGTTGAGGTCACATTGGTTTATAACATTGTATGAATTTCAGGCGTACATTATTATATTTCAGCTTCTGTATAGACTGCATCATGTTCACCACCAATAGTTTAGTTTTTATCCATCATCACACATATGTGCCCCTTTCCCCCTTTCACCCTCCCCCAATCCCCTTTCCCTCTGGTAACCACCACTGTTTTCCTTGTCTACATGTTTGTTTATTTTCCGCATATGATATATACACCCCTCTGTTCCTTGCAGCATTATTCACAATAGCTAAGACCTGCAAGCCACCCAAGCGCCTATCAACAGGTGAATGGATGAAGAAGATGTGGTATATATATACAACGGAATACTACTCAGCCAGAAAAAAAGACAAAATCATGCCATTTTTGACAACATGGATGGACCCTGAGGGTATTATGTTAAGCAAAATAAGGCAGATAGAGAAAGACAAATATAGTAGTTCTGCATTTTGATGCTGGATCAGGCTCAGGTCAAATTTCAGGGTCCTGTGGGGAGGGGAGAAGCTTAATTAAAGTTTGGTCAAGTCAAATTTATAAGCATTTTGTTTGACCAATGGAGACAAACATTTCAGCTAATCACTGATGAGGCAAAAAATGGAAATTGGGAGGGTCTGTGTCTGGTCTTGTCCTAAGGTAAACAAGGGTGTTGGTTATTCAGGAGTCTTATCTAAGTCACGTAGGAATCTTGGCTCTTTGCAGTAAGTCATTTCCCAGAATACACAGGATAGGGGGGTTTCTTTAACGATTGTTGTTTTCCAGGACTATAGGGCTCAAGTAAAGTTCAAAATTTTCATTACTTAGGAGACTTCTGCAAATGTCCAGGTGAAAAGTGATTAGAAATTAACATATTTATAATTAAAATATTACAGGTATCCACAATTCTCTTGCTTTTTGAGTCACAATAAGTGTCAACAAAGCAACATCCTCATCTGGGAGTAAAAAACAGAGTTAATGTTTTCCTAGAGAAAATAAATGTCTCTGCCTCCAACTGTTCACACAGGCCCACTTTCTGTGGTTTCACCCTTTTACCCAGAGAGCTTCTAATATTCTTTCCTCCCCACTATCTTATCAGGGATGTTATAAATATTAAAAATTATAATGAATGTAAGAGCCTGGTACACAGTGAGCTCTTGATAACTGTTCACTCTTTTTGCTTTTTTTCTTCTTGTTCTTGCTGCTGTTGCACAAGGAATATGTTGTCACTGAGTACACCATCCCAGCCCATGGTCTTATTTAATTCATGGATATGCAGACAAACTAAAGCTAGACAAAGTTGATTATTAACGACTGGTCAGGTTCTCTAGAAACATAGTGCAAATCCACTGTATATAAATCATTGTTCCAAATACCAAGGATAAAAGATAAATTCCTGCCCCCCCACATACTTTTCTGCAGTGGAGCTCCCAGGTGTGAATTATTTCCATTTGTTATTTTCAAGTCACATGCTACAAGGCCATGTCCCGTTGTAATTCATTGCCTGCAAGTCGCCGGGCGATAACACGTAAACTTTTTCAACACTCTCTATTGTACTACTACTTCCAGTAATCACCTCTAATTATGCCTCCAACTGAGACCATTAGTAAATAATTACAATTTCCTTTTCTCATGATTTTCATTGGTACTATTTAAATTCTGAGAAGCTGTGTTAATTTTGGCACCTTATAATAATTTCTCTCTTTTCCTCCCCTAAAGTAACGGTTTAGTGCTCTCAAAAGCTTGCTTAATAGTCATTGCATATTAATGAATGAATGCAATGAGCAAGACTAATTTTCTAATGGAAAGACCAAACTACCTTAGTGATACCACTGAGACCATAGGGTGGTAAGTTATACCTGAGCAAAGAAAGGACTCTGAAACATTCTATAAATATTTGTTTACATTCATAATAATTGAATGCATTGGTCTGACATGGTTATATGTAACTACTCAACCATTCATCTGTTCATATTTTTCTTGAGAGAAAATTTTAAAACCAAAAAAATACTAATTTGCTCAAATGTCCTGCCTTCAGAGATTACTGTATGCTCATAGAGTCCTAGGTACTCCTAAATGTAAATTGAAATAGCAATTTACTCTGCAGTCACATTCCACCAATCCAAACCAATAAGATGACATATATTTAATTTAGACCCTTGCTTTCAAAGTGTGAAAGCAGTAGCGTTATCACCCAGGAGCTTGTTACAAATTCAGAATCTTGGACCCCATCCTAGACGTCCTAAATCAGAATTTGCACTTTTAACAAGATCCCCAGGCAAGGCAAATTCAGTAAAGTTTGAGAAGCTCTGCTCAAGCCCAAGGATATACAGCTCAATCACCTTTAAAAAACGCAACTGCCAAGCTCCCTGGTCAGATTTACTGAAAGCAACTCTCTGAAGGTGAGATCCAGGAACTGCTAAAAATTTTAACATATGATTTTGATAAAATGCCAGGACTAGGAATTACTGATCTATGGGATTCTTGAGTGACACAGTGATTTACCTCTGATGCTGATTTGCTAAATCACCGTCTGCACTTTAGAAAAGTAAGCTTTGAAAAAATAAAGAGATTAGATTCTATGTGCTTCCATAGGCAAAGATTCAAGTATAAATATATCAGTAGGATGAAAGGTTGTCTAAAATCAATATTTGTATAAACAGTTGCATATTAATAATCTCTTTGGAAAGGAGAAATAAATGCAAGAAACCTTGGTTGCTGAGTAGTGAGCAGTCCCATGTGCTCAAATTTTATTAGACCACGTACAGGAGCTGGCTAAGATAAAGTACTGCAAAGTGACACAATCTTCTAAGAATATGATATAAATCCTAAAACCTGGAATGTGTTTACTTATTTATTTTTATTTCTTATCATGTGTTTATTCTGACAAATATTTTGTTTTACTGAATGCATCCCAAGTGTGAACCTTTGCACCAGGCACTGAAATCAGCTGATGTGTAAAAAATGCGAACACAACATACACACACATTCTCACAGCTACATTCAGATCAGTTTGATAGGATAGATGCATTGCTTGGATAAAGCTGTAATTTTAACAAATGACAGAGTAAGAAGAGTGACTCAACCCTTATTTTACTTCTCTCTTCTCTGCCATTAAGAACAACTTACTAACAGGAAACAGTAGATCAAATGTTGTATAAGAAGAATTAAAAAACCCAAAAAGGAAATAAGAGAAGACATAGTTATTGAAAATTGTCATGCCTGCAAAATTACCTGCCAATGCATTGTAAAAACTTGCAGGTGTGTTCCCAGAAATACTGTAAGCATGGAGAATGCTACCAACTTAAGCAACACTGCTTTAGGGTTTTGACTCCCAGAACTTGGCCTTTTCCACTGCACCATGCTGCCACTACATCCCTTCAATATTTTTTAACCAAATTTCCTCAACAAACCCTTTGGTTACAAACAGCACAAGATGGCTTTCAACCTGGTTGCACTGGAAACACTATTAATTCAAAATTAAGGGATACCACTTGTGACGTCTTAAATATGTTATTAATTATGGGTTACATTCAGTGGTATGCTGGAACTAGTTCCTACAGGCTCAGGAGAGCCGATTACGAGTATCTCTTCCCAACCCTGGGTTCAGAGACATCTCATTGGATAGTTTGAAACTGGCCATGGTAGGAGTATTTACACCATGGATATAGTAAATGCTACCAATTAGGGCCTTCTTCTTAAGAGCTGGTTTATCAATACATCATTGTACATTCCTGATGAGTGTATTGGTTAAGACCAATAAAAAAAATGCATTGCAGAAACAAAAATTCAAGCAAACCTAAAAATTATTTAATTTACATAAGGTTTTCTTTTTTTTCCCCCAATACCAGCCCTCTTTCTTTTCCAGCTGCTATCATTCTAAAAGAGACCTTTATAGTTTTCCTGGATAAGATATTGCAATTGCTCCCTTAATTCTTATAACTCTATGGGTTGATTACGGAATAAAATGTTTCTGAACATTTTATAAATGGATTCTTTCATATATTCTCTTATGTCTGGCATCTTTTGTTCAAAGTTACCCATATTGTTGCATTAAACTAGGGTTTATTTCTTTTCATTGCTGTATAATATATTCTATAATATACTTCAATTTATTTTTCCATCTACTGTTGCTAGACATTTGAATTGTATCCTGTTCGGGGCTATTACAACTGGACATTTATATGCATTTCCGTTGAATATAGCTAGGACTGAAATATCTGGGTTAAAGAATATGTGTATGTTCAACTTGAGCAAATATCGCTGAAGAGTTTTCCAAAGTGCTGTAACAGTTTATACTTCCATCAGCAATGTATGAGAATTGAGTTCCTCTACATTCTCATAAACACTTGACTTTGCTAGTCTTTTAAATTTTAGTCATTCTGGTGGATGTGTAGTGGAGTCTCATTGTGGTTCTAATGCGAATTTTTCTGATGAGCAAGGAGGTTAAGCATCTTTTCAATGCTCACTGGTCATTTGATTGTGCTTGTTTTTGAAGTTCCTCTTCAAAGTTTTTTGGGTTTTTTTGGTCAATTTTTCAACTGATCTGACTGTTTTTTCTATTGATTTATAGAAGTTCTTTATACATTTTGGAAATGAGCCCTTAGTCAGATGTAAATATTAAAAGTGTGTTCTGATTTATGGATTTTCCTTTTTGCTCTCTTAATGGGATCTTTTAATTAATAAAAATATTTCAATTTTAATATAGTCAAATTAATGCCTTTTGTGTCAAGCTTAAAAATATAAAAATTATTTTTTCTGTTTTGTCATCCATCTTTAGATCTAATTTCATCTGGAATTTATGTTTAAGTATGAGCTAGAAGTCAGATGCCCCACATCTCCCTACCACAGATAGCTAACTGTTCCAGCACTATTTTTTGAAGAGACAATTTTTCTCTATAACCTTAAAGTATCTTCTTTTTCATAATTCAAATGTCCATATGTGTATGAACCTGTTTCTAGAATCTCTATTCTAAGTCATTGGTCTATTTATCTATCCTTACACAAATAGCATATGACTTAATTAATGAAATTAGTAATAAGTCTTGATATGTGACATATGTGTCTTCCATCTGTGCTTATCTTTATCAAGATTATTTTAGTTATTGTTAAACTTATAGTTTACATATGCATTTTGGAAATAGCTTGTCAGTTTACACACACACACACCCCTGGGATTTTGAAAGAGATCATATTGAATCTATTATATTGTCCTTTTTTGTAATATACTTGTTAGGTTTTGATATCAAGATTACACGGATCCCATAAAATGTCTTGGTAAGTATTCCATTCCTATTTACTCTCTAGAAAAATTTTTGTAAGATTGACATCATTTCTTTAACTGTTAGAAATCACCAAACATTTGGTAGAAAACACCTGGGCATGGAGTTTTTTTGGGGGGAGCTTTTGAATAATGAATACAATTTATTTCATAGATGTAAGAATAATCTGATTTTTCTCTTTGTTTTAGGTACAGATTTGCTAAGTTGTGTTTTTCTAGGATTTTGTCCATTCCATCCATGTATAGCCATAAAGTTTTTCACTTTATCCATAATTATTATATTTCTTATCTTTATTATTTTCTTCCTTCTATTTCCCTTGGGTTAATTTTCTGTTCTTTTCCTAAATTCTTCATATGGATGATTAGATAATTGGTTACAATTTATAACATACACATTTAAGTCTATAAACTTCTCTCTGGGCATGGATTTATCTATATATCATGTGTTTTCAGGTGTGTAATTTTCATTATGGTTTAGTTCAAAATATTTTCTAAAATTCATTGTGATTTATTCATTGAACCATGAGTTATTTAAAAATACTTTCTTAATTTCCAAATATAAGAGAATTTTCTAGTTTTTTAACAATTATTATTATATCTCACGTCACTCTATTCCACTGTGGTCAGAGAACATATTCGGTAAGATTTAAATCCTCCTAAATTTGTTGAGACTTGCTTTATGACCTTTTATATTGTCAATTCAGAAAACGTTCCATATGGACTTAAAAAGAATGTGTGTTCTAGAGCTTTATATACAGTGCTGTATATAGTCATTTAGGTCAAGTTTGTAAATATGGTGTTTAAGTGTTCCATAGTCTCAGTGACTTTTTTTGTCTTCTTGGTCTATTAGTTGCTGAGAGAAATGTACTAAAGTCTTCCACTATGAATACGGAGTTGTATACTTCTTGCATCACTTAAATTTTCCTTGTATCACTAATTTGTTTTATTATTATAAATCTCATCAAAAAATGACACCTCGAAGAATTAGATGTGAAAATCGTAATAGCTCATAAAGCAGATCTCTTTGTTTCAATCTTTTATCACTAAAGCATAACTATATTCTACTAACATCTTGACTGATACAGTGTGATGGACAGAAATGACCAGGTTGCTCCTGCTCACTGGAGGCTCACAATTGTATTTAATAGACACTGATCCAGAGATCTGCAAGCTGGAAGAGACTGGATTCAGGGCGACTATTGGGGGCTGGCACTGGTGAATAGTAGGCAAGAGCTCAGGTTTTGTTACTCAGTCCATGTACCAAAATAGCTACGGTACCACCACTGACCCATTGGTCATGGGAAACTACAAGTGAGGTATCTAAGTGAAAATGATCAATTTACTTAGGCTGCTATTGCAACACTGAAAATATAAATTGACAAAAAAACTTTCACAATTCTTGGTCATGAGGAAAACCTTAAGTGTTAGGTACAATTAGCTGAGCTTCTCAAAGACACAGACTATACCTTATGGATTATTTTACCCTTAGCAGAATCTTCTACTTTGCAATTGGTGACAGTTAATAAATATTTGTTGAAGGAAACTCTTGGTCCTGCTTGAACAGAAATAGAAGAACAATAAGTCACATTTCAATGAGCCTGGAAACCCATGACAGCACAGGTAGGTCTCCAAGGCTTCAGCAATCTCAAGAAATATCACATTTTCCCTAGCAGAATACAGAAACCAAAAAACAAGAAAAGCTACCTACACTAGGATCACCTCTCCTATGAGTATTATCTTCCTATGTCATAGATCATTGGAGGAAAAGGTTACATTCACCAGCCCTAGAAATTGGATTACCCAGCCTAAGCTAAATCTGGGCACCTTAACGATTCTTCCTTCTTTCTCCTCTTCCTCTCCTGGTGTGCAAACGTAAAATGGTTCCCCTGCTGATTACCCTTCAAAGGCAGCATCCATTCTGAAGAATGACTAAAGAAGTTTCAAAGGAACAAAGATATGTTTAACCTAGTGTCCCATGGACTAGTCTCCATTGCAGTATATTTTCAGAGATAATTATTTTAGAAGTAATATATCCTTTAAAAAGCACCCTGGTCGTGTAACATCAGTCCTTAAGAAGAGAGTAGAGTCTAAACACAAAGAAATTCAAGAATCAAGTCTCAGTGTACTTGTACCTGGGCTATTGATGTGAAACTTGTGAGGCAGGCTCATCTTGTACCCAATGCTCTTAGGCTTACTCTGTCTCCTTGCCTCCTGTCCTCCCCTCTTCTCTTCTCTTCCTCTCCTTTCCTCTCTCCTCCTCTCTCCTCTTCCTCTGTCTCTCTCTCTCAATCTCTCTCTCTGCCTCTCTCCCCTGTGCCTTCACACTAAATTCTGTAGAACTTGCTCTTGCACCCACCTTAGCCCCCACCCCCAACGTCAACTACCCCCTGCTTCCTGCCCTTGCTCTTTCCTTTATTAAAATTAATTTGAACCAAGATGTTTAAAACTATCTATTGCATGTTTTGTGTTTTTTTTTTTTTTTTACCTCTTTCAGTTAACATTTATATTTTAACAATGGTTTTCATTTGGATAAATCCAGAGTGAAAAATACCTTTAATCTAGTAAGACATGACAACAAAAAAACTGCAGATAATACTAGAGTGACAAGCTTGAGCTTTTATATACTAGAGAGAGAAGAGAAATATCTTTATCAAATTGTTATGCGTTAGGCAAATGGGTGGAGAGAATTAAATAATCCAAGTTGTTTTCTTCATGTTATCTCAAACCGTCTGAGTGAGAGAGACCTTAATGGCATTGTTCTCTCAGAAAGGCATGAAATCTCAGGAAGTCGGCTTTCACTCAGACAATATCTTAGGATCACCTGGGGATCCAGAAAGAACAATGTCTAGTCTCAATATTTATTGCAAATTACAATTTTCATACATACATTTTTCATTCATTTGACTCAACTAGAATATTTTTCTTGAATCCTTGGATCTGTAGAGTGATTGAGTCTTAGATTTCTCTTTTGTAAAATAAGAGCAATTATTTTATAGGGTCACTGTGAAGTTTAAATAGCAAGATACATGTAACATATCTAGCAGAACCTAGTCCATAGCAGAAGTTCTGTTAATGGAAGTATTATTATTATCCTCTAATGCTCAAGTCTGAAAGGGATCTCTCCCATCTCTGATATACCATAATATTTGTATCATTGCCTCTCTGCCTCACCTTCTTTCTTGAGTACTATCAAAATAATTTCAAAAAGAAGCAGAGTACATGTATCATGAGACCGTGGAACTGGAAGAGAGTAAATTTTCTCGAATCTTGTCTGTATTTTTTGGAAATTCCAGGGAGACAAGTAAAGAAAGCATTTACAGCTTTGAAAGCATAGGCTAAGATAATTGAAAGAAAACTTCCTTTAGCTGTTAAATATTTGGGGTCTTCATAACACCATGCAGTATCCCCAATTAGGACAATGTTTTGTAGCCCTGTCAGAGCCCAAAGCATGAAGATCTGATATGGAAGCCAGCATACTGACATCTACAAGTTTGGGCATGATCTCTCAGCAGAAACGATGGCCTGGAGATAAAAGTTTCGTCAGGTAAATAAAAATCAACTAGGCTGCCAAAATGGTTTCATAGACCAAGACAGGTGGCATTCATCCTGCCATTCCAAAGGGCTTCCTATAATTGTTTACTTCTATTTTTAAGTAACTAGAGGAAACAATTCAAAGAGCAGGAATTGCCATGACCTTTCCACAAAAATCAACTCTTTCAGGGAAATACCAACAATTTCCTTTGGTTTATAATTGTCTCATCTGTGTTTGGCAGCTGGCCACTGCTAAATCTAGAAGATCTGCTTCTGAGTGAGCTGTATCCCACCCAACAGATGGTCTTGAATCCGGGCACTGTATGTTCACAGCTTTGGACAAACTTCTAGTTTAAGTACTGACAAACTACAGCAATGTGCGATCTGGCTTACTTAACATTAGGGCAACCACTTACACTGAAAAACTTGCTGGGTTGAGGTTGACTGGTTGCAATACTAATATTCAGATCCCTCTTGCCTCTCTGCTGTGAGTCAAGCTCAACACAAAGCCAGCAGAGCCCTGGGGCTCCACTGATTCCCAAGATTCTCCAGGGTGAATCATCATCCTCTCCTTTCACTCACATCTATTGCAATAACAAGACTTCTCAAATCTACCTTCCAAATACATATTGAATACACCCATTTTGCTCCATCTCCACTCTGTCTATCCAACTACCATCTTTTCTCCTTTGGTCTACTTTAATGTCACCTAACTGACCAACTGCTGTCCTCTCCTACCTCCCTCAAGTCATCTCTCATGCACAGTAGCAAGAGTAATCTCTTAATACATAAATGGGATCATATCACTGCTGAATCTAACACCCTTTAATGACTTTTTTCACAATTCCAAACTTATCATCATGTCCCATATCTTCTCCTTTATTGGAATGTAAGTTTCATGAGGGCAGAGACTATATCTGTCTTATCCACCACTGAATTATGGAACCTAGAATTAATTAATGGGGTCAGCCTAACTGGAATCCAGTCTTCTGTCATAGCAGACTCACCATGGCATCAGTGGAGCGGACTCCTAGCCAATTCAGGAAACCCTTTTCCAGATAAGATCCCGAGGGCTGGATCCTGGAGGCCTGGGTACAGAACAATAGTGACACTGCCCCTGCTCCAGTTTTGCAGCATGAGAGGCAATGGGAGGGTTACTAAAAGCAGTGTCCAGAGGGAGTTCCAGACTAGAGTTCCAGACCAGACACAAGCTGAAAAAGAGTCAGCAAACCAAGCAGGCATAGACAAAAGAATAGAAAGGTAGGGAGGCAATTAAAAATGAAGAACAAAAGGGAGCTGAAAAAAAGACACTTTGAATCAGATGCTGGAGAATAGGGAAGTGAGAAATTTCTGATCCTAAAGGTAGGTAAAGAGTCACAGACTGTAATACCCACGGCATGACCCTGCGGGGAGGGAGGCAAGTGTCAGGAGCAGAGAGCACACGAGTTTCCAACGCTCTCCACCAGTTTAAAATGCACGCAATTCATTTCAACACGATTTACTGTTCACTCATTCACTCACCCACTTATTCATTCATTCATCCGTCATACAGTAGTTATTGAGAATCTGTGAAAATCTTTGGGAACATTAAAATACACAGAAATGCAGCTTACCTCCATGCTTCCTGCTGTCCATCTGTAACAAGGCAGGCTGATGTTCCCACTTCTAGTACTCTTCCTTCTCCTGTCACTCATCACTCAAGATTCAGCCAAAGGCCTTCTGTCATCTAGGGTTCGCCAAATTTCCCCCTGGTTACTCTTCATCCAAGCTCCCTTTGCCTGTACAATTGCTGCATATCTTTTAAGCCTTGAAAAGTGGCTATGTGTATCATTTCCAAATGGTATACACCTTAAGAACTGGAACACTTTATTATATCTGTTATCTTACTGTCATAAAACTTAGCTCAGATATGGGCATTTAGTGCATGATAAGGGCTTGGTGAATATTTCAAATCTATTGGCTGGTTAGTAGGGTCATTATCCCCAGATTAGAACTCTAGTTGAGTTATTTCTCTTATTCTCTACTTAATTTGGATATATGAGAAGACCTTTCTTAACAATTGCAGACTTTTACTGCATCTTTCTGCCAGCCAGAACCCATTCTCCTGCACTCCCCACTGGCTCCTGTAATATCCCTTTAGCACACTAAGCCACAGTGGATTTCTATATATACCATTTGGTTACTGGCCGCCTTGAATCCTTTCATGTAACCAATCTAGAAATTCAGAAATTTTAACAGTAAATATATTTTAAATATACACACACATATTCATTTAGAGAATAATGATAAAATAACATTTTTCCAAGTTTACTATACTTATTTTTTTCATTTTAAAAGTAATACATGGAAATTAAATTTTTTTGACACAGAAAAGAAAATCCTTATAATCCCAGCTTCACAATAAGCCTTGCATTTTGCCAATATGTTTGCATTTTTGTACATTTCTACTCACCTTCTTTATCTATTCATTTTGGAGCCTGCGTTTTTCTTTTTCCCCTTCCTATTGAAATCTATCATGACATACTTATCAGTTGCCTCATATGCTTTGTCATTCTCTTTGTTTCAAGTCTGTCAACTTCCCTGGAGAGGAATAAATGAAAAAAAAGAGAGAGATGCGGTATAGTGAATATTATATCAGAAACATTTTTCTGTGTTGTTGTATATCCTTTTAACAATTATTTATAATATTTCTTTGGTATTCTGTAAACCATATGTATACTTTAACTGCTACTAATATTGTAGCCAGTAATACATGTGCAGAGGCAGCAATGCGAACACCAGTTCATTTTATTTTGGCTTGTGTAACTCACCTCCTGCCCCAGATGTCTGTTGTCAGGTCACTCACACACACAAACACTTGCAGGGTATTGCTCTGTAGGGGGTGGTCAGAAGAGGCATATCAATCTCGGAAGCGAAGGGAAGGGAGGACAGACAAGGCAGAACGAAAGGAGCTCTCAAGTGGAGTCCTCTTCGGGTTCAATAGCTTTTGCAGCTTTTCTCTCGTTCTTTGTACAGAGTTGGAAGTGTGACATTTTAAGTTAGTTTTTATAGAAACAAATGTCAAGAGAGGTGAGTCATCCTAATATCTCTAAAAATAAACCCAGGTTGTCAAAGAAATCAAAACTTTGCCCTCAAGCATAGCCGGCGAGAGAGCAAGAGTCTTCCCACCCGTGGGCTGTGCAGCTGCTCGAGGTAATCCCAGAATTTGAGGGCAGTAAGCGGCTGGAGAGGCTGAAAATAAGAAGCAAAAAGAACTTGGGATTTGGGCTTTATTTAACTGGAAAGTGGCCCTCAGGAAATATACTATATTAGGAAGGAGAGAAATGATTTGACTATTTCAAATGAGGGCCAAAATAGGCCTCCTAAAGGAATATCTGCCATTGTTCAGATTTGAAGGGTAGCTCCATCAGCAGCCTAGAGAGTTAGCATGTGATAATGGGCATCCATAGTGGTCTGGGTTCAGAAAGAGAAAAACTCTGAAGCCCTCAGCAGGCTATTCGGGATCCCAGGATATGCCCTATATGTGCCCTAATGTAGACACATCAATGTCAAAAGGAAATAAAAATAGAGTCCAACTTTAGGGACAGTAAAGCCATCTGTATTTGGTTTTCTCTCACAGTCCTTCTCTGTAGCCCTCTATCCCATTTCAGCAGTCATCCAGATGGCCGGTACCCTTTGGCTTCCCTGGCCAGGCCTGACCACTGAATAACTGAATACTTTGCCTTCCTGCTCTCTTGAGAATACCAAGTGGTCAAGTTTTAAGGTTTTGGCTTGTTTGTTTTAATTGAGAAGCTCCCTGTCCTGTGCTAGGGACTGACAACACTGTGGTGAGCAAGACAAAGTCCCTGCCATCATGGAGCTTACATTCTATTGTGAAAGCCACACAGCAAATATATTAACAAATAAATATGTAGTATAATTTCACATATCATAAAGATAAAGTAGGCTAAGAGAATAGAGATTTATTGAGTACATGTTGGGGTGAGGACATCTTAATTGGACATGTCCTTTTCTCCATTTCATATATATCATACATGCATGTGGTATATATTCAGAAGTAAAGGAAAGTATACAGTTAAAAGGAAGCATCTCTGTGCCACCCTGGTGTGCAGCCATGCAATACACCTCTAGGATGCAACCACATGACTGGCTTCTTGGATATCCTTCCAAAAGTATTCTAGGGACTGGCCCCGTGGCCAAGTTGTCAAGGTTCTGCACACTTCACTTCAGCGGCCTGGGTTCACGGGTTTGGATCCCAGGTGTGGACCAACTCTACTTGTCAGCCATGCTGTGGAGGCATCCCACATACAAAGTAGAGGAAGATTGGCACAGATATTAGCTTGGGGGTAGTCTTCCTCAAGCAAAAAATAAAAAGAGGAAGATTGCCAGCGGATGTTAGCTCAGACAGAATATTCCTCACCAAAAAAGTATTCCACGCGTACGCAAGCATAAATTAATTTATATTCTTATGCATAGATAGTATTTTATTATGAAAACTTCCCAATATATAGCAATGTTGAGGGAATTTTACGGTAAATATCCATATGCCTACCACTTAGATTCTACGATTAACATTTAACAGCGCTTGTTTTATCATTTATCCACCCATATATCCATCCTTTCATCTATCCATCTTATTTTTAATGCATTTCAAAGTAAATTGCGAATGTTACTACACAACTCCTAAACACTTCAATATGTATGTCATTAATTAGAGCTTAATATTTGTTTAGATTTTCTTTCGATGTAAACTTGAAACGCAAAGGTTTTAAATGTCTTCCAATCTGTGACCATGCTATAGCTCCACATTTATTTAGGACTTCTTTAATTTCTCTCAGCAATCTTTTCATATAGAGTTCTGACACATATTTTGTTAAATTTCTTTGTGTGTTTTATGTCTTCTGATGCTAGTCATCTAACATCATACTCAATTGTGAAAAACTGAAAGTTTTTCCTCTAAGATCAGGAACAAGATAGTTCTGAAAATAGATAGTATTGATAGTTGTACAATAATATGTATGTACTTAATGCCACTTAATGTAATTAATAATATGCATGTACTTATGAACTTTACACCTAAAAATAGTAAATTTTGTTACATATATTTTATTACAATAAAAAATAAATAAAATGTCATAGTATTTGGGGCAGGGGAGCATACTGGAAATCTCTATACCTTCCTTCTAAACTTTGCTGTGAACCTGAAACTATAAAAAATATTTTTAAAAAATATCATGCCAATTGGGTTTCTTCTGGCTGTCCCCTGGTAAAGTATAATGATTTGAGATGAATTTTACAACATTTTAACTATGGTCAACAATAGAAGAAAAGGCACTGGTCCATCGTATTTCCATCATCCCACTTTGAGATGTGTGCTGAGGCCATTTTGCATTGGCTATACCATTGCAAAGTGTCTGTACCATTTTTCAACGGTGAATTTGAATGCGAGTTCCCATTGCTCCACATCCTTACCAGCATTTGGTATTGTCAGTGTTCTGGACTTGGGCCATTCTAATAGATGTGTAGTGGCATCTCGTTGTTTTAATTTGCACTTCCCTGATGACATATGGTATAGAGCATCTTTTCATATGCTTATTTGCCATCTGTATATCATCTTTGGTGAGATGTCTGTTAAGATATTTGGCCCATTTTTTAATCTGATTGTTTGTTTTTTCTTATTGTTGAGTTTAAATGTCCTTTGTATATTTTGTATGAGTTCTTTAGTAGATGTGTCTTTTGCAAACATTTTCTTCCAGTCTGTGGCTTGTCTTCTCATCTTCTTGACCTTTTGTTTGCAGAACAGAAGTTTTTAATTTTAATGAAGCCCAGCTTATCAATTCTTTCTTTTGTGGATGCTGCCTTTGGTGTTGCATCTAAAATCTCATCGCCATTCCCAATGTCATTTAGGTTTTCTTCTATGTTATCTTCTAGGAGTTTTATAATTTTGCATTTTACATTTAGGTGTGTGATTCATTATGCGTTAATTTTTGTGAAAAGTGTAAGGTATGTGTCTAAATTCATATTTTTGTATGTGGATGTCCAGTTGTTCCAGAACTATTTGTTGAAGACACAATCTTTGTTCCATTGTTTTGCCTTTGCTCCTTTGTCATGTATAAGTTAATTATATCTATATAAGTCTATTTCTGGGCTGTCTATTCTGTTCCACTTTTCTATTTGTCTATTCTTTCACCAATACCACACTTTCTTTATTACTGTAGCTTTATAGTAAGTCTTGAAGTTGGGTAGGGTCAATCCTCCAACTTTTTTCTTCTTCAATATTGTGCTGTTTATTCTGGGTCTTTTGCCCATCCATATAAAGTTTCAAATAAGTTTGTCGATATCTACAAAATAACTTGCTGAAATTTTGATTGGTAATGCATTGAATCTATAGATCAAATTGGGAAGAACTGCATCTCAACAATATTGAGTATTCCTATCTATGACCATGGAAAATCTCTCCTTTTATTTAATTTATAATTAAATTTTGATTGGTAATGCATTGAATCTATAGATCAAATTGGGAAGAACTGCATCTCAACAATATTGAGTATTCCTATCTATGACCATGGAAAATCTCTCCTTTTATTTAGTTCTTTGAAGTCTTTCATCAAAATTTTTTAGTTTTTCTCATCATATAAATCTTGTTCCTATTTTGTTAGATTTAGACCTAGGTATTTCATTCTTTTGGGGGATGTTAATGTAAATGGTATTGTGTTTTTAATTTCAAATTCCACTTGTTCATTATTGGCATATAGGAAAATGATTGACTTTTGTATATGAAACTTGTATCCTGCTGCTTTTCTATAATTGCCTACTTTTCCAGGAGTTTTTTCATTGATTCTTTCCAATTTTCTACATAGATGATAATGTCTTCTATGAACAGAGACAGTTTTATCTCTTCTTTTGCAATGTGTATACTTTTATTTTCTTTTCCTGTCTTGTTCATTAGCTAAAACTTCCAGTATTACATTGAAAACAGTGGTGAGAGGGAACATCCCTGCCTTGCTCCTAATCTTAGTGGGACACCTTTGATTTTCTCACCATTAAGTGAGAAAAATATAGGGGCTTTTTTGTACATATTCTTTATCAAGTTGAGGAAGTTCTTCTCTATTCCTAGTTTACTGAGAGTTTTTAACATGAATGGATGTTGGATTTTGTCAAATGCTTTTTCTGCATCTATTGATGATTATGTGATTTTTCTTTTTTAGTCTGTTGATGTGATGGATTACATTAATTGATTTTCAAATGCTGAACCAGCCTTGTGTAGTTGGGGTAAATCCCACTTGGTCATGGTGTATAGTTCTTTTTATTCATTGTTTTACTCAATTTGCTAATATTTTGTTGTGTTCCTACATTTTTGCCTCAACAAAGAGAAGGAATCTGAGCCCGTGCTAGAGATTTGAAGCAAGAATCAGAGAGGAGGATGTAATCCTGCTTCTGAAGACCAGTCTTCACTAACAGATCACTCCAGAGCTGTGAAAACCATAGTTTTGGTTGAGAATCTTGAATGCTCTACCCTGTAGATAGGTGCTGATTAAATTAGGGGGCTGTAAAAAAAAAAGACTTTTTAAAAATCATTAAATACATTTTCTACTATCTGTTACACTAAAATTTCTGTGAAGTATCATAGAACTCACACAGGTCGTTGGGACAAACATGCTGAAAACAGGACTTTTTATATCTTTAGCTTTGGACATTACATGGATCATGGAGTGGTCAAAAATAATAGAAATTATTTTGAATTTAGGAGCCACTTTAAATAACAGATCAAATACCAAATAATTTTTTGTCTTTTCTGAAAACTTGGCCTGGTTGATTGTATTTCTAATTCTTTCTTTAAATAATTATTTAGGGTTTAAACATTAGAAGATTGATACCCATGTATCTTCTTGAAATAGATTTAAGTTACATAATTTTTTTCTACTAAGACATCCAAAGTACTTTACAACATTATCAAAATGTTCCATCAAATGCCATTTTGAAAATAATAGGAGCAGCTTTCGATGAGAAATGGATACTGAAAGGTAAAAATAATCTCCACCAGATTATAAAACAAATTAGAAGTAGACACTTTAAAGGAAAAAAGAAGCTTACCATAATCTCAAATGGATTGTGCTTTATGTGATTTAAGAAGTGCTAAGTAGCTCTTTCTGCTCCAAATTATCTTTTATTTCAGTTTTTTATTCTACCTGAAATTCTGCCAATTAGAGATTCATTTTAGATAATTCAGTGTGAAATAAGAAATAACTCTGGGACTCTGAGGCTATACATTGTTCACACATTTGTATGATTTACTTAAATCAAATTTCCTTTTTTTTTTTCCCTAATTGAGCTGACTCATCTTGAAGGAAGTGATAGTGGGTGATGGGAGGGGAGTGGGTGATGGGAGGGGTTATGGGAGGGGAAAGATAATTGGAAAAGACTGAGACATCTATAATGCTATCATTCACCACTCTAAGGCAGTGGTCTGAATCCCGGCTGCATGTTAAAACTACTAAGGGAGCTATTTTAAAATGAAACAAAGAAAACAACAAAACAAACAAAGGTCAATGTCTAAGCTCTTCATCCTCCAAGGACAATTACATCAGAATCTTTGTTGGGGGCAGGATTTTTGTTTTTTCTTTTTAAGGATCCCAGGGTGATTTTAATTTAGCAATCAAGACTGAGAACCACTTTCTCAGTCCTGATGCCCAGGTCACCCCCATACCAACTAAATTAGAATATCTGGAGTAAGGAAGCTAGGTATTGGTGGGTTTTTTTTAAAGATCCCCAAATAACTTCAGTGTGTAGCGAAGTGTAGTACCTACTCTTCTTGAGCTTATGTCAGAATAACCTACAGGACTAGTTAAAACAGAGATTGCTGGACTCCACCCCCAGAGTTTCTGATTCAGCTGGTCTGGAGAGGGGCCTGAGAATTTGTATTTCTATCCAAGTCACCAGGATAATACAAGTGTGGGAATGTATTGGATAGGATTACTGTGAAAAACTGTTTAATATTAGCTGCTAAAGATTAAGTTATACATACCTTGCCCAGCAAATCCTTCTCTCCATATGTCCCTACAGAAACTCATATTTTTATGCACCAGGAGACGTATAAGAATTTTTCTTAGCAGTATTATTTTTAATGACCAGAAACTAGAAAAAAACCAAATATATACCAGCAATAGAATGAAAAAACAATTTGTAGCATGTTCAGACAATGAAATAACGTAGTTATTATGTTAATGAATAATAATGAACAAGTATGTCTACACACAACAACATGGATGATTCTTTAGAAAGTAATACGGAACAGAAGAAGCCAGACCTGTACAAATGAAAACAATATGATTTCATTTATATAAATTTCAAATGAAATGGACAGGATTAAAAGACCATTGTTTAGGAATTCATATTTAGGCGTAAAACTATAAAGAAAATCAAGTAAGTAAGTGCCTTAGTATGGATAGTGGTTTCCTTTGGGGGTGACAAAGTATTTTAATTGGGAAGTGCCTTGTGGGGAGCTTTGGAGTAATGGTAGTGTTCCATCTCTTTACCTGGGAGATTGTTATATTGGTGTTTTCTTTATAATAATTTCAATATACTGTTGTTTTATGTACTTTTCTATATGTCTATAATATTTCACAATAAAAAATAACTGAATATCAACAATAAAGTTAAGAAGGCCAAGTAATTTGTAAAAAAAAATTACATAGAATCAACATTAACTTCAAAGCTGAAATAAGATCAATCTCAAATCGTCTATAGTAAGGGAAATTTTATGTTTGAAGTCAGTTCTATGAACTAAGCAGAGAATATTTCAATTATTTTGTTTGGAAAGCTGGAATAAACCTATTTTCAATGCTTTTGAACTTTTAAGGAAATGGCAACAACTGGGACCTTCTTTGTGAGATATACTGGTTTGTTTATACCTGCTGTCCACGTGTAGTTATTAATATTACCCTTTCATTCTCAAAGTGTCCTGATTTGGACAACAAATTATGAGTATATGTCTATTTTTAGCATTCTTTAGTTAGACACCTGAAACATTAGAAAAATATGTCTTTCAAATGATGAATTTTAGTTTGTGCAATAAGAATTTCCAAATCAGAATAACTTATTCATATGTATATGGTTTTGAAAAAACATTCTGCATTTCCAAAGCCATAGCATTTCTTTTTTGTGACAACCTTTTTCCTTTCACAACGTCAAGAGGTTTTGCCTACTTTAATTGTTCCACTGAAATTAGTCACTTTGAATGCTTCTACCCATTCTGCCAAAAAACAAGCCAATTTCTTAAGAGAAACAATGAAAAGAAGACCACATACACCAAGACTTCCAAACTTAATGATTAAATACTCAACATCTGCAGTGCCATCTGCTTTTAAATCTAAATATCATTTTCAGAAATTTTTCTGATAATCAGTGAAAATTGAAATCATGCAAGAGAAGTGCAGGAATACTAGAATGGGGTGAGAGAGGGAGTCAAAGAGATAGTCAAAGCGTAAAGGGCAACAAAAACCTGGGCTAAGTTTCTTTTACTTGAACTTCCTAAGCAAAATCTCCAAGTAAAACATTGGGAACATCAAAGTGTTCCCACATAGTCACCTCCTCCTCTTCTCCAACCCACTCTCAGAAAGGAACAAGCTAAAGCTTTCAGCTCAGATTGAAATAACTCAGCAAAATTTATTAATACTTGCCTAATTCTTGGGCCTGCAGGATAAACTCCAATTGACGTCAGCAGGAGATTTCTTTTGCAGAGAGTTGTGAATTCGTCTCAATATGTTTCAACTGTGTTATTTAGAGTGCTGACATTTTAGGATGGAGCTTCAAAGGCTTTACGTACCACTGCTGGGAAATTGGCATTGAAAGCCTGAACCCCTAGATACAATGACTCCCTCCTGGCTGGTTCTGAAGGATGCCACTTGAATTTTGTATCTACAATGGAGAAGTAGGATGAGAGTTTGCCTGATCCTAGAAGCTTCTCTTTTGTGGTCACTGTAAATTTAAAAGTGTAAGGACTGGCCAGTAGAAACGATGTTTGCTGACTAAGGAGCCAAGAGTCCATTTATACACATTCAAGCTGTGTTTGCACATACAGACTGATTTTAGGAGAGGGAACTACTTAACTTCAGCCATAGACCTTTATATAAAATAATATATCAGCCTAGGATCCCTGGTTGCAAGGAACAAAAGCCCACTTAAGCCAGCTAAAGTTAAGGGGAATTATTTTTAGGGTAAAATAGGCAACCTCACCGGCATTTAAGGATAAGAAATGAAATAGAGCCAAGCCACATGGGGACAGACACTAGAATAGAAAAAATCAGTTACATGATCATTCTCTGTGTTTCTAAAGCGTGAGATTTCCCCTCATCTCTGCTCTTTCCTCTTGTTGGGCTTCATAGAGTTCCACGTTCCTCTACTTGCTCCAACATTTCAACTGTCCACTATCATCTAAATAGTAGTTCCTGTGTCTTCAAGTGCAACTTCTCAAGAGGAAAAATCTAATTTTTTCACCCCGCCTATGCACTGGTTATTCTTGTATTGGCATTCAACCTCAGCCAAGTCAGCTAGTGGTGAGGAATTACTTCCTATAAAGGTGGTTGTGATTGGAGTACATTCTAGAAAAGGTAGAGTAGACTGGGTAGGTGCTCCCAAAATGCCTACTATAAAGAATGTATACAAATTATTTAAAATTACTATATCTTGAATGAACCTGTATATAGACACCCAAAGTTCTAGCTCTTCTTCCCTTGTCTCCAAGATCAATATGACATTGAGGAAATAAATAACCAACTTTCAAATAACAATGTTAAAGCCACAATAGGAATTTTCAGTCTTCTGCAATGGAAATGTATTAATAAAAACTCGATGATGTTTTGGGGCCAGCCTGGTGGCATAGCAGTTAAGTTCGCATGCTCCACTTGCGGGGCCCAGGGTTAGCAGGTTTGGATCCTGGGCTCAGGCCTATGCACAGCTTATCAAGCCATGCTGTGGCAGGCATTCCATATCAAGTAGAGGAACATGGGCACAGATGTTAGCCCAGGGCCAATCTTCCTCAGCAACAAGAATGCAATTTGATTTTTCTAGAAAATGCCAAGATTTCCAAAATGTGATACATTTATGTCCCACTGATCCTCTCAGAATATATTTTTAAGAGCCAATGGAGTAATGGAAATCTTAATCAACGTTTGGTTGCCCTATTTTTCTATAGCTTTGATCTCATCTTTTAGCGAATTTTTCTCCAAAAGTAGAATATTCAGTTTATTTTCTCCTACTTGAGAGGAAAAACAAGTATCAGTTATTTTTTAATCACTTTGAAATTAGTTTTTGCAAAAATTATATATTATGACCTGTGCTTACTGCTAGAGATTTACAAAAAGCATATTAGATCCATTTCCAGAAAGAACAAACCACTTTTCTTAATGAATTCAAGGAAGATGAAGAAAAGTCAACAATAAAATGAAAAAAATTAAATTTCCCTCTTTTCGTGTGACCTATTTTCTTGGCTTTAATATGCAGGAGCTGAAAGTTTGGGGTGCATTTTATCTTAAATTTCTTAATATCTGACATTTTCTTAATGTATGTAATTCCCATTTCAATTTTTTAGGCTTTTCAAGGTTGAATTATCACCATTTGAGTGCAATAAAACTTAGTTTAGCAATTTATTTATTTGTTTATAACCAACTTGACTTATTCCTCAAAGGCTCATGATCTGAAATGAGATGAGGAAGGTGGCAAGATATTTCAGTTGGTTAATCTCCAGCTAGGAGATGTTATCTGTGTCCAATCTCTGTTAAGTCAGCTCTGGGCATGGAAATAGTTTGGCCTCCTAATGGAAACTGTGCCTCTTGACTGTCTCCTGGCTATGCAATGCTACATTTGTCACTTGATGGATATCTGTGGCAGTTAACACTGAAGGACATGTCAACGATTAAGGACGGGCATTTTTTATTTTGACTAAGCAACAGGTTGACAAATGTAGCTTTATTCATTAATTAATTTATTTAACTATTCACTCAATTAAGCAGCAAGTGTTTGACAAGACAAGTGTTTATTGAACACCTACTAGGTAGCAGGTACTCTGCTAGACTGGAGATACAGAAGTAAATAAAAATGATACAGTCTCTACTTAAGCTCAGTAGGGAAGACCATCAACCTACATCATTTTCCTGTGAAGGGTTATATGCAGCTGTGAGAGAGAAAGGAGGATGGCATAATTCAGATCAGGGATCCAAGGGTGTCTTTATGAGCAAATAACATTTAGGCAAGGAAATGAATATTAAGTAGGAGTTAGTCAGGCAGGACAGCTGTGAGATGGGAAGGAAAATGTTATATTTGGGGAAGTGAAAAGTCAGAGTTTGTGACCCGTAGAAAGCACTGGGTAAAGTCCCCCAAAATGCGACTGGGGCTATAAACAGGGGCCACAGTAACCTGGGCTCATAATCCACGTTAACAGTTTAGGGCTTGATTTTAAGTACAATGGAAAATAATTTATGTGTTCTGAGCCAAGGATGACACAATCTCAGTTATTTTAAAAATAACACTGGCTGGGATGGAATGGAGAGGGTCAAGAATGAAAGTGCAGAAAAGTGACTTTAAATTAGAGTGAAGGCAGAGGAAACAAGAGAAGTAGATGACATCTCAGGATGTATCCAATCCATCAGCAAATTCTATTGTTTATAACTATTGAGGTAACAGGAGCAAACGCCATGATTTGAGTTTAAGAAACTGGGTGCCTTGTAATACCATTTGCTGAGATGGGGAAAATTGAAGAAAGTGCTATGGACTGAATTGTGTCTTTCCCAAAATTCGTATGTTGAAGACCTAACCCCCAATGTGACTGTATTTGGAGATGGGGCCTTGTGAGAATGTGGTAAATGTTAAATGAGGTCATAAGGGGAAAGCCAAATCCAATAAGGCTAGCTCCCTTATCAGAAGAGGAAGAGACACCAAAGTTCTTTCTCTCTTCTCCATGTGAGAACACAGTGATTAGGTGGTGATCTGTAAGCCAAGAAGAGAACTCTCATCAGAAAACAAATCAACTGAATCTTGATCTTGGACTTATAGCCTCTAAAACTGTGAGAAATAAATTTCTGTTGTTTAAGCTACCCAGCCTGTGGTATTTTGTTATGGCAGCCCAAGCTGGCTAAGACACAGGGGCTTTGGAGGATGCCTGTAGATTGAGATGGATGTGGGCTAATTGATATAATGGATTTGGAGTTCAGAGTGAGGTCTAAACTACAGATCAAAATCTAGCCATCATTAGCATTTAAAAGATATTTGAAGACACAGATATGAATGAGATTATCTAATGTGCAGATAGAGAAAAGAGCAAGAACCAAATCCCATACCCCCTACAAATAGAGTTGGATGCAGGAGGAGTAGCTAGCCAAATAAATTGAGAAGTCACCAGAATAGTGAGAGATTTGTTATCAGGACTTTGTGATGTTAGGGAAGCCAACAGAAGAAAGCATTATAGCAGAATGGTACTAGTTGATTATGCTGAATATTGCTGAAAGGTTAAATAAGAGGAAGATCAAGAAGCTTCCATTAGATTTGACTATATGAGAGTCACTGGTGGTCATTGGGAGAACAGTTTTGGTGTAACGGTATGGTAAAATCCATATGTGAGTGAATCAAAGGTAAAGAAGTGGAGGCATCTTTCATAGACTTTTTGTGTGTGTTTAATATTTGACTGTGACAGGAAGCAGGGTAATAGGAGGATAATTGAATCCAATATGTGTTAATGACTTCCCTGGGGTGAATCAGGTCTAGGATGAGTCATGCTAGTTGCTCCTTATGCAATGAACATTCCTCTATACCTAGTACCCTAGAAATTATATAACAAAGTCTTTCACTATAATCTTTTATGGAAAAATTACTTTTGATATATTTATTTTGGGAGTAGGTTTTCGAGAACGCACCTCATGGCTGTGGCAAGAGTTGTCTACACTTCCATTTCCTTGAAAATGGAATCCTTTTATATCTTCTCCACAGTCCTTTCAGGAAATAGCTTTGTGCCCCTGAATCCTGGCTACTTTGGTTGGATCTCTGTGACTTACTTCCAGATCCTTGGAGCAGGCTACGTGCCTCTCTAGTCCTTTGCCTCTTTCCTGCTTCCAGAATATTTTACATGGATCTTGGCCCATCTTCAGTGACTTATTTGTGCATACTTCTAGACCTCCATGATGACAACTTGACTTCCTGGATCATGTTCCATTACTGGTGTTTGGACCTCCTTCTACCTGCTCTGATTTTCCATTGCCATGGCATCTAGGCTGCCTATGGGCTACACCTATAGGTGATTAAGAACTCAAATCCTGTGGAATGAGAAATGTGGCTATGATGACCATTCACATCATCTAACAGCTATGAGTCTTTGAGCATATTTAGTTCTCTAGGCCTAGAATCCTTTCCTTATAATGGTTGCTGTGAGTATTAAATTAAACTCTGCCTATAACATTTACCTAGAACAGAGAAATTTCTGAATTAATGGTGGCTACAAGTGTTATATCCAGTAGTGACCTAAATAAACTATTTAGTTAGCTTCATTTTCCTTCTCAGTTTTGTGATCGTTTGTGTTATTAAGCCTGTTGAAGTCTAAATAATAATTTTTAAAAAAGGCAATTTTAAAATCTGTTTCACTTATTCATTTTAGAAATTAAAATGTTGATATTTTGACCTTTCCCATGAATCACAAATGATCTTAATGGCATCTAGAATGGTTAATTCTTTCCAGATGGTTTTCAATTTACTCTGCCAGTATCCATCTCAAAAAAACACTTTCTTTGCTCACCCATGGGAAGCAACTCCTCATCCATTAAAGTTTTATTTTGAGATTGCAGAAATTCAGTCATGTCTTCAGGATCCACTTCTAATTTTAGTTCTATTACTGTTTTTACCTCATCTGCAGTTACTTCTTCCACTGAAGAATTGAAGCCCTCAAGTCATCCATGATGGTTGGAATCAACATCTTCCAAACTCCATGTTGTAAGCAGATGTGCTGTCATGCATGCTTTGTTGTTCCATGTATAGAGCACACACAGAGTAGATTTTGCATAATTCTTAAGGGCCCTAGGATTTTCAGAATGGTAAATGAGCATTGGCTTCAACTTAAAGTCATGAGCTACATTAGCCCCTAAGAAAAGAGTCAGCCTGTCCTTTGAAACTTTGAAGTCGGGCATGGACTTCTCCTCTCTAACTATGAAAGTCCTAGATGGCATCTTCTTCCAATATGAGGCTATTTTGTCTACACTGAAAATTTGTTTTAAGTGTAGCCATCTTCATTAATTATCTTAGCCAGATCTTCTGGATAACTGGCTGCATCTTCTACATCAGCACTTGCTGCTTCATTGTGCACTTTTATGTTATGGAGATGGCTTCTTTCCTTAAACCACATGAACCAACCTCTGTTAGTTTCAAACTTTTCTTCTGCAGCTTCCTCACCTCTCTCAGCTTTCATAGAACTGAAGAGAGTCAAGGCCTTGCTCTGGATTAGGCTTTGGCTTAAGGGAATGTTGTGGCTGGTTTGATGTTCTATACAGACCACTAAAACTTTCTCCATATCAGCAATACAGCTGTTTCACTTTCTTATCATTCATATGTTCTCTAGAGTAGCACTTTTAAATTTCCTTTGAAAACTTTTCCTTTGCGTTCACAACTTTGTTAACTGTTTCGTGCAAGAGGCCTAGCTTTCAGCCTATCTCAACTTTCAACATGTGTTCTTCACTAAGCTTAATTATTTCTAGCTTTTGATTTAAAGTGAGAGACATGCAACTCTTCTCCTCGCTTGAACACTTAGAGGCCATTGTAGGGTCATTAATTGGCCTAATTTCAATATTGTTGTGTCTCAGGGAATAGAGAGGCCTGAGGAGAGAGAGCGATAGGGGAATGGCAGTTTGGTGGAGCAGTCAGAACACAGAGAACATTTATCGACTAAGTTTGCCATTTATATGAGCATGGTTCATGGTGCCCCCAAACAATTACCATAGCAACATGAAAGATCACTGATCACAGATCATCCTATCAAATATAATAATAATGAAAAAGTGTGAAATATTGCGAGAATTACCAAAATGTGACACAGAGACACAAAGTGAGCAAATGCTATTGGAAAACTGGTGCCAATAGACTTGCTCGGCGCAGGGTTGCCCCAAAAGTTCTATTTGTAAAAAACGCAGTATCTGTTAAGTGCAATAAATCAAAATGCAATAAAATGAGGTATGTCTGTGTACAGAAGAGCACTGACGAAGGAAGAGTCAATGATCTGATCAAGGCCTCCCAGAAAGTCAGATACAAATGTCAGATTATACCACCACATTCTTCTCCCTAGTCTACTTCACTCTAGTACCAATTCACTGTTAGGCAAACTATATCCAATAGAAATATAATGCAAGTTACGTATGTAATTTTTTTTCATATATGTAATTTCGCATTATCTCTACTAGCCACATTTATTTTAATAATTCATTTCATTCATTTTTTAATTTTTGTCAACTTTATTCATATATAGTTGACATGTCATACAATTTACACATTTAAAGTGTACAATTCAATGGTTTCTAGTATATTCAGAGAGTTGTGCAATAGTCATCACAATTAATTTTAAAACATTTTCATCATCCCAAAAGGAAACCCCATACCATCATCAGTCACTCCCCATTTCCCCCCAGTCTCCCACCCCAGTCCCAGGCAATCAGGAATCTACTTTTCTAGCTCCATAAGTGTGCCTATTCTGGACATTCTCTTTTGCTGTCAGTCACAGTATGTAGCTTTTTGAATATGGCTACTTTCATTAGGAAAATGCATTTGAGATTCATGGGTGTTGTAAGGAGTATCGGTAGTTCACTCCTTTTTATTCCATTATAAGGATGCATCACTGTTAGTTAATCATTCATCTGTTGATATACAATTGGGTTATTTCCAGTTTGGGTGATTATGAATAAAGTTGCTATAGACATTCTTATACAGGTTTTGATGTGAACATAAGTTTTCATTTCTCTTAGGTAAATACCTAGAGGTAGGATTGGTGGGTCATAAGAAAACTGTTATATTTAACTTCAGAGGAAATTGTCAAACTGTTTCCCAAAAATGCTGCACCATATTACATTCTCACCAGCAGAGTGTGAGAGTTTCACTTGTTCTGCATTGTTGCTATCACTTGGTGTGGTCAGTGTTTATTTGTTTGCCAGTCCTATGTAGTGTAGCCACATTTTAAAAAGTTAAAAAAAGGTGAAATTAATTTCAATAATACATTTTGTTTAATCCAATGTATCAAAAATTTTATCATTTGAACATGTAATAAATATAAAAATTATTAGTATAATTATATTATTAATATTATTTTTCATACCAAATTTGGAAACCTCCTGTGTATTTTACTCTTACAGCACATCTCAATGCAAATACTAAATATCACAGTTTAAGTGAAGTAGAGTCCTATCAAAACGAAGTTGTGTTTAATTGGAAATATTGTATATGGCTTCAATTTTGAAATTTAAATAGAAATATATTAAAATTAAATAAAATCAAAACTTAATCCCTCAGGTGCAGTAACCACATTTCAAGTGCCCAATAGTTACACGTGACTGGTGGCTACTATATTGGACAGCAGAGGCAGAGATATTCCCCATTCACTCCCAGCCACAGTTCTTGATTGCCTTCTCAATCTCCAAACCATGGAGCACTATAAGGGATATAGACTTAAGACTAAACCATATATAATGCCCACATGTTGGATTATGTGCCCTTTTTGGTGATCTCATAGTTCTCAGTGCTTACATCTTTTAAAACATTTACCTCATTATGCTCTAATAATGGACTTAATTTTTATTCTCCTTCACTCACTCCAAGTTCCTTTCGGGCACAAACTATGCCTTTATTTTATTTACCAATGAATCCCCAGCACTTAGAATAATGCCTGGCACACTGTAGTAGGTGCTCAGTAAATATGTGTTGAAATGATAAAGGAACAAATTCATTTTGAAATACTATTGCACTGCTAAGATAACACTTGGTCAAAACAAATGGTTAGTTTCCAATGGTATATATGATACTTAGCCCGAAAGTGTTGAATTTAGGATGGTCTTATCTATATTCAATGGTGAGACTGGCATCTAGTTGAATTTTTCACTTTCCATTGAATTTTATCAGTGTTAGGAGAATTCTATTTTGAGCAGCTGCTTCCAGCCGCAGAATCAGTTTGTAGGCCAGATAAAGAAATGTTCTGAGTGATAGCAGGGGTCTACCTTAAAGGTGTTCCATCCTATCTTTTGAGAGCAGGAGTTTTATTTCTGCCTTACAGGCTCAGGTTCAGTGGTGGAAGTAGAGGAAAGTTTCAGTGCAATTCATACATAGCAAAGGTCTAAGAAGAGCATAGTGAAGAGAGAAGGCCTAGGGATCAGTCCAGTATTCAGAGAAGAGAAGAAAGGGCTGAGAGACAAAGGGTTGGAGTGAGGGAGGGGGAAACATTGCTCAAAATTCCAAAAGAAGCCATCGAAGAAGGAGAAGAAGATAGAGGAGGAGGAGGAGAAGGAAAAAAGATGGAGGAGAGGAGCAGGAGGGTAGGGAGGAGGAGGAAGAGAAAGAAAATGAGGAGAGGAAAGAAAGAAAGGAAGAAAAAGAAAACACCCTCAGGAGAAAATTTCAGCAGATGAGTACTTCAAGCCAGAAGCACAAGTGTTAAAGAGATGTTGAGAGTCATGTGCTGAAGGAATCTAGAAAGTAGGCAGACTTCTTATGCCTCTCTTGGCTCACAAAGGCCCACTGGTACACATTGTTACACTCAAAAACTCTTCCTCAGAAAAGCGTGACAAAGAGAGTAAAATGTCACATCAGGGCTCAAGACCAAAGGGCATAAGAGATAACAATTGATTGGCAGTTTGACTGAAATAAATAGAGACAACAAATCATGGATAGACAACAGCATTAAATCTGTGCATTAAAAGCCATTTTTTTATACATTTGAATGATATACTTCATACCAAAGAAGCAGAGTAGGGCTCACAATAATGCTTCTGCTGTGGTTCAATTTATGACTAGTCCAACCAGATAGAGAGCAGGCAAAGCCTACTGGAGAGAGAGGATGCTTAGGGTGACCGTATTTATTAGGGGTCCAAGGGAGTGCTCACTGAATGGGGCAATGGATAACAGACATAATTGAGAACTGCCTCAGGCAAACAGGACATACATTACCCTAGATGTGTTATCACTGTTATAGGCTGAATTGTGTCCCCCCAGAATTCGTATATTGAAGCCCTAACCTTCAAAGTGGCTGCATTTGTAGATAAGGCCTTTAAGCAGGTAATTAGGGTTAAAAGAGATCATAAAGGTGAAGCTTTGATATGATAGGACTGGTGTCCTTATAAGAAGAGGAAGAGATACCAGATCTTTCTCTCTCTGTCTCTCTCTCTCTCTCTCCCTCTCTCTCTCTCTCCATGTGTGCACAGAGAAAAGGCCATGTGAAGACACAGTGAAAAGGCAGCTGTCTACAAGTCAGAAGAGAGGCCTCACCACAAACCAACCCTGTGGACACCTTGATGTTGGACTTCTGGCCTCCTGAAGTGTGAGAAAATAAATTTTTGTTGTTTAAGCCACCCAGTCTGTGGTATTCTGTCATGGCAACTTGAGCTGACTAAGACAACCACCAAATCAAATCTTCATTTCCTTGACTAGAGCCACAAATTGAGCAGAACAAATGTTGATCAGGCCAATGCTGTTGGCTGCTGCCTGGCACATCCTAATTTCAGAGGGATAGCAGTGAAGTGGTCCTAGGATTGGAACCAAGACATCTTGAAGATCAGTTTCTAAATCAGCCATTCTGTTTTTGTCCAGATGGTGCTCTTAAAGGAAGGGGAAAAAAAAAAAAAAAAAACAGGCTTAATCAGATGTTCTAAGGATAAAGTCATGGTTATTCACTCCAAAACTGCATTTCAGAAAAAATCAGGAATTGAAAGGCAGAGTATAGAAAGAACCAGCGGTAAATTGCTGTGACTTGGTTCAGGCAAAAGGCCACCTCTTTGGGAAGTGGAAAAGGCATGTGTCTCTATTTGACTAATGGCATCTAATAATTCCTCTAACATTTGTTAGGTGTGCTCTGTTACCAAGCACCATACTAAGTGGAAGGAACACAAAATAAGTACAATACATCCCCTCTGTTTAAGTAACTTAAGGCATATCATGTAATAGAATATCATCAAGTTATTTAAAACAATGTATTGATATGAGAAAATGTCCATGATGGTGTTAAATATATTAAAAAGTAAGCTTCACACCAATTTGTATACTATTTTCAGTATGTAAATGTTTATAGAAATCTAAATATTGTAAATATAAATGCATATGCATAGAAAATTTCTGGTAGCATACACATGAATCTGTTACTGATTATATCTGGAGAGTAGAATTGGGGCTGGAAGTGGGGAGAAGAGAGAGACTTAATTTCACTAAATATGGTCTATAGTTGGTCCATGAGAAGTTAATAAATTCAGTCTAGTTACAGAAGGGATGAGTAAGAATAAGTGCAATAAAGCATTATCTAAGTGCTAAAATAGAAATATGCATAGTGTTAAGCAATAATATAAAGAAGAGAGTGTTCAATTTTATATAGAATGGTCAGAAATGACTTTTTAAGGGGAAGTGATGCATTTGCTAAGTTTTGAAAACTGGGAGATTAAGAAAGGGAGCAGAGAAGCCAAATATGAGAGAGAGAGAACTAGAGCTATGAAACGCCATGGAATGTTTGAGAATCTGCAAATGGTCCTCTATATCCACTCCAGTTAGCTGAATACTTTATGGGGGACAATGCAGGAAGGTATGGCCATGGATAAAACTGATGAGAGAGGTACTAATAAGCATATCTAAAATTTAATGAACCATGTTGAGTGTTAAATACTGTGCTATGAGCTTTGTTACTACAGAGGATGGTGAGAAAATTGAAACAAACTTTCAGGAAAAGTTGAGTGGACAACAATATCAAATAGTACATAAAGGATCAGCCATAACAGGCCTGGAAAGAGGGTTTTTTTCACTATTATGCCTATTTGGCTATTATGAGGTCACTGGCTACCTCTATCACAGGGTTTAGTGAGTTGAAGAATGACAGGCATTTTAGCCAATGGTAGTAAATGACAGGGCTGCAACACGGTTGATTACCTTGGGAGCTCAGGCCTCAGGTAGCTTTGAGACACCAGGTGAGATGATTAGATTGTATTTGCCCCACATGTAGACTGGAAGTTGCTTGGTCATCATTTGCAGGCAGTGAAGAGAACTCTCCACAGGAAGTTATAGGGAAGGAGATAGACTATCATCCGGAACTTCTGCAGCCCGTGGTGGCTGGGCCTTTTACAGCTTCATGATGTGTACCCAAAGAGGCTTCGGGCATCAGAGCGACAAGACACAGATGTTTGGGAGGCCAGAAACATCAAGGAGGATCAAGAGTAAAACATCCCTTGAATAAAATAATTTTCTTTTGAGAGTTTTATAGGTAATTTAGAACTTCTCTTCTCTGAGGCAATTTCCAGGGAAGGACATCTAAACATACTCATGTCCGCTTCTATCCAAGGCTATAGTTCCGTATAAAAGGCTCCTTGTGCCTTAATTCAAATGTCCCATTAAATTCACTTTTGCTTTCAAGGTTAAGAATTAGGCTTTGATCATTCTGTACCCTGACTTAACCTACAAAACAGTTCCTTAACTAAACTTGTTAAAAGGACATTGTGGTGAATATTAAAATATGTTAGCAGAATAAAAATTTTCTGGAAACACCAAAAAAAACAAAAAAAAGGACTAGTGTTAGGCATCAGGCCCACTTGGACTCAATCCTGGCTTTGCCAGTTGACTAGGTTACTGGACTCCTTCAAGCCTCTGCTGCTCTGCCACAAATTGGGAAGAGGATGTGAACTACCATATGAGTTTTGTTTGGAGGTTCAATTGAGAAAGTGTATTTAAAGGTCTTAGCATAATGTCATTCAGAAAGTTAAGAACATTTTAAAAAGCTGTATTCCATTATTATTATTATTTTAAGAATTTATCACTTCGTTATTTTATCTGACAAGTTTTGCTCTCAAATGAACTCAATATAATTATTTTCAGGTGCCCAGTTAAAGGTGATCCCTGGTTATAATGAACATTACCAGTGGTAAGCCATCTGAAATTCTTTTGGCTAGAAGATATTTTATTTTACAAAAAAACTGATAACAAAGCGCTAAACTGTTTGTAGAAAATCTTCTATTTACTGTGACTCTATAGTCCAATTTGTAGTGAATTTATATATTACTTATTGCACACTTTAAATGTATTCGAAATATCCTTTTGTGATGATTTGTGAATAGTGTGGTATAGCAGAAAACTTGATTTTCATTCTGAAGTTAAATAGGCCAGATCTGATTCCTGAAACTTCTACTTACTAATTCTATGGCCTTGTTCAAGATACTTTAAAGTAATACAAGCTAAGATATATTGCACACTTACTATATGCCAGTGCATTTCTAATTTGATTCTTTCCAAATATCCCTGAAATATGTACTAATAATTCCATTTTCTGAATGAGGAAAGTGAGGGAGGCATTATAGCATTTGCCTGACATCACAGGTAGGGAGAAGAGCTAGGATTTGAACCCAGGCCTCAGACTACAAACCCCACATTCTTTACCCCAATATGTACTGTCAGTAAAATGACACTAAAGAAACTTGCTTTGCAGAGTTATTATGAAGACTGGTAACAATATATGCCATTTCTCATGGTAAACTCTGTTAATGTTAGTGATTTTTAAATTCTCCTTTCTGTGAACCATAGAAATTTTAAATGAAAAAAAACCAACACTGGTATTTTGGAATTCATAATATACTCATAGATTTCCAAATATACCTGGCAATAAAATGCATGATGTGGATAGAATCAATACTAAGAATGTCATATATACTGAAGCATCAAATTTTTAATAAGGATAAAGAGGTGGAAGCACCCATTTAGGTATTTACAAATAATGGGCAGTCTAATGTTTAAATTGCTACCTGATGGCACATTTTTCCCACTGCTCACTTTGTGTGAAACAGGAAAGACCAGACTGTTCTGTTAAACATTTTAATCAGCTTAACAAGGAATTTCTGTGTGTCCTTTTAAAAATGCCTTTTTTATTCAAGAAAATCAAAGTATGTTCACAATATCTTGTTAAGCTCCTCAGCACTCCCTACATGACCTTCCCTCATACTGGACATTTTATTCTTCATGTTTTCCTCTTCATCTTTACCAGTTTTATTTTGGGTGAACTCAATGAGCACTTTACATGAAAGCAAACAACTGGCAACATTTTCAAATACATCACATTATGCCAAATGAGACGCAATTTGCCATACATATTTTAAATGACAAGTAATTATTAGCATTGCTGTGTTTGTTTGACCTCTGAAATTGAAAAGAAATAACTAAATTGATGTATTTTACTTTACACCCAAAGAATTCAAAGAGCTGTCATGATTAATGAGCCATCCCCAAAGCCTTTAAAGTCCTCAGATTCAATCAATGCTGAATTATCCAAACTAAGAGAGAAGAGCAGAGGGGCAGGACACTGACGGGTCATGTCTACCTCCTGGGCGCTGCTCCTATCCCTCCGGGTGCTGGCCCCTCATGCCAATAACAAGCCCTCCCATTTAGAATCCTGTCCGTGTAGTCCTACCACTACTGCTCTGTGCCTCCCACAGATTTCCCGAAGAGCCAAACAAAGGAAAAACAAGCTTTACTCAAGTTTATGTCTTCTTCCAGAAACAAAACTAAGCCCAGCCTCGACTCCTGTATAATTTTGGATTTAGTGTATCCCATCAATCAAAGAGGTGTGTTCTCCTTGACAGCCACTTAACGTACCTATAGTATTTGAATACAAAGTTAGAACATCTTTTTAAAATTATACTAAAGGATTCTTTCACCCACTGAAAGTATAGGTGTATGGTATAGGTCTTTTCAGAATGTGCTATACTTTATAGTCCCCCATCTATGCCAGAAATCAGCATTGCAAGGCTATTTCCAATCTATAATTAATAATTGAAATAGCCAAAGTAAGCTCTTTATATGCAAATTTTGATTGTTGTTATATATATCTACACATTTTGGAAAATCAGCCAAAATGTTAAGTATGTTTCCAACATGTTCTAAATCATCTTAACATTTTCTCCCCTTTCTCCCTCCCCTCTTTCCTTCCTTCTTGTCTCTTTTCTCCTTCCTTCCCTTCCTTCTTTCTTTCTCTTTTTCCCTTTCTTCTCCTTTTTCCCGTTTCCTCTCTCTCTTTCCTTCCATTTCTTCCTTTTTATCCTTTCTGCCTTCCTATCTTCTATCAGCATTTTATTATACATGTTACCCCAGATGCTATATAGACAAAAATAAATGATCAGGCAAGATCTTATCATGAAGGAACTTATAATCCAACTCAACAGCTGACCATTCAGCTAACTCAGTAAAAGTAAATCAAAGAAACCGTAAAATAATATTTTTAACATACGGGACACATCTTCAGTTTTTTGCTTCCATACAATAAAGAAAATAAAGAATATTTTAAGACTTCTTTCTTCATTCTAAAGTGGATTTGTGCCCATACTTCAGAAAGCAGCCTATCTTCAAAGAGTCACAACTTTCTTCAAATCATAGGATTTTGTTAAGGAAACTAAACAGAGATAATGACCTCCCTCACAAAGCTTTTGTTAGACAGCAAAGAGGTACCTGAATCAGGGAGAGACTGTTATTTTTCTATTATTTTCACATTGGAGCTGCTAGCATTGAAATGCTGTATTTTTCTCCACTCAATCTATGCTTCGAGCAGTGCTGCTCTGCTTCTTTCTGCATCACTAGTACTGCAGGTTGTAATTTCATCAGGACAACTTTTATTGCAAAGTACTCTCACAAATGAACTGATGAAATTCAGGGGAAATGAGCTAAACATAAGATGCCGCTGCTTTGCCCATGCCAATCTTCTCCTCACAAAATTCAAGTGCTACTTGTCTTTGTAATTGCAAGTGTAAGGGCACATCCTCCCTCACCTAGAAACACTCACATAGTACTAGATCATTATCGGGCAGGACAGCATGTGAATCTTAAATTATCACCAATCCATGTTCACTGTGCAATTTGCTTGATAGAGATTTGGGGGGTTGAGTAGGAAATAAATTTTAGATTTCTCTTGATTCAAGTAGAGGGCGTAAGAGTGGATTCAAATGTTACTGTTCTTTTTCAAAGACCAGTAAATTATCTGCTATAATTTTAAAAATGCACACTCCATTTAAATATAAATAAATTGTTAGATTTTGACCATTGATTTTGTTTTGTGGTTGTTGCTGTTGTTTTCCTAATGCTAAGCAGTTTTCAAAGGTCATTGTTATGATCGGCAAGGGGACAAATGGAAGGATGAAGCAATGAAGTCTTCTCAGTGGGACAGGCTGACAGTGAGGGTGGAAAGCCACCTCCTTTCTATTTAATTGGAAATATATAATCACGGGCTTCTATAAGAGCCAAGGCTTTCATGATGGTGAATGATCTTTCCTTTTCTTTGTTTCTGCTTCCTCTGATGAAGCTGAAGTTGAAAACAGTTATTCTGGAAAAGTAATCAAAGCCTTTCTTCAGATGGATCATAGAAAGGTGGTTAAAAGTCTTTCTGAAAAAAAAAAAAAAGATGTAAAACAAAATAAAAAAACAAGAAGCAATCTGCAAAAGGTTGACAGACTTAATCAAGAACATCCTGGCCTTTTTCACCTCAGGAAAAAATTGAGTTTAATAAATTTAGGATAAGTTAGGAAAACATTTCTAATTAAGGTAGGATAAGAACGGTTAACTAAACAACCTTTGATGCTATCTGTATGCATGTAGGCTAAGTAGCATTCAAATATTGGAATTTTAAGAATAGATATTATTAAATTCAGATTGCTTTAATTAGCATATAACGACATCATGTTTAGCAACACTCACCAATACAATTTTTAAGAATGTTGCATAAAATTTAAGACAACATCGATTGCAAGACCCACTATCTTATGAACCACTAAGAATGACAAAAACTCTGCCAAATAAAATATGGCACAACGTGTTAAAGGAAATTTTGCATGACGCATGAAGTGTTCACACGGCCTCTTCTTGCTTGGAAATTACTTTCATCTATTCCGAGGATCTTGGTAGTTACTCCTGACTTTCATTGTGTTGCCTAACATGTGTCAGGCAATTCTTCTGCACTTTTTTCACAAACAGAATGTAACACAGCTTCATATACTCACAAGTATCTTCCTTTCTTTGATCCTATAAAGCACTTGGTTGTTGTTTTGCAAGAAAATATGAAACTGCGGTCACTCTCCTAACAATGGATATTTGCTTCATTCTCTTCTTTCCCCATGTTATTCTGAACAAAGATCAGCTTTTCTTTTCTATACTGAAACATCATGTAATCTTTTAATACATTTTAAATATCAATTAAACTCAACAAGGGTAGTATTGGCTATGTTCATAACTGTAGAATATGAATAACTACAACCCAGTTCATCCTCGTAGGAAATGAAAACTATGGCATGACCGTTGCCTGGTCAAAAACAGCTGTAAGCACCATAGATTTTAAGATGTATCCCTATTCCAGAGATTTTAAAATGTACCCAAAAAAGTGTGTCCTAGAGTCAATGAAAAGAGTACTTATTTTCTTTATAAAAGTGTATATTCACATAACGAAAAAAGAGATACATCCCATAAGTATATTCATAAGTGCTCTGGGAGCTTGCATGTACAAAGGAGACCATAAAAATTACTCCAAGCCACCAAGGAATTGAGTGCTTAAAAGCAAAGCACCCCAAAGAACATGAAGAAATTCTAGAACACTTCCTGCAAACTCAAATCTATAAAGATATGTTAATATAGAGGGACAATAATGTATAAAACACAGTGCTGGTACTTTGTTAAAAACATTGGAGTGAAAAAATATGAAGGTATATAGAGAGAAACCGAGGGAGGCAATATGGGGAAGTAGTCATTACTTGTTATCAATTAATAGAGGAATGAATGATAAGAACAAGTCCAGTCATCACAGTCCCCTGAAAAGCGTAGTCTACATCAGGGGTCAGCAAACTTTGTCTTTCAAGGGTCAGGCTCCGAACATTTTAGGCTTTGCCAGCCACATACATTCTCTGTCACATGTTCTTCTTTGTCTTATTTTTGACCACCTTTTAAAAATGTAAAAACCGTTCTTATCTCAGGGCCCTACAATAAGAGATCGTGGGCTAGATTTGGCTCTTGGGCCTCAGTTTGCAGACGCTGGTTTAGACCAGTGGTTGACAAATTTCAGCATGCATCAGAATCATCTGGAGGGTTTTCTAAAACTGATTTCCACCCCGAGAATTTCTGATTCAGAAAGTCTAGGATAGAACTTGAGAATTTGCATTTCTAACAGGTTCCTAGTTGGTGCTGATGCTGCAGATCCAGGAACCATGCTTGGAAAATCACTGGTCTGGTGGTAAAAAGTGGCTTGGGAGCAGAAACAGATTTAGGTTAAAATCCTCATCCTTTCACTCACCGCCTGCGAGAACATGGGCGGCTTACTGAACTCCACCAAAATCTCAGCTTCCTCGGCTACAGAATAGACAGAGATAGAACCTCCTTTTCTGGTTTCTGTAAAGTTTAAATAAGATAATACGTGTAGAGCACTCAGCGCAGCGTTTGACACTGAGTGATAGCTACGTAAATGTTAACCATTACTAGTCATACCAGGTGGGAAACCCAAAATGGAATAAAAAAAGTTATATTCTTTCACCTACGTCAGTTTATTTGAGATGAGGGAAAATAACAGTGAGAAAGTTAAAAAGAAGGATAAAAAGGACCGTGCAATGTAGGCATTACTGGAAACGATATCAGATTCTTTCACATGTGAAAAGGCATGGCATTTTTCTGAAGACGGATTCATGGAATAAATGACTAGATTTGTAGTCCATAAGCAAACCTTGTGATGAGCTGCATGCGTGCTAGGCTGTTCAAGAAGTAAAACATCTGGGAGGTTCTTCTGCAGTAGAAACCTGGGACTCATTTCTAGTGACAGCACATGCAATTAAGCAGCTGCTGCTATTTCCTTGTCCTAGTGTTCCAGCCACTCAGAGGGTGCCTGAGCAATGTCTCTGCTACCTGGCGCAGCTGTTAGATGGCTGTGAAAGCTCCCTCTGGTTCTGTTTGGGGTTCATTCCTGCTGTGTGGTAAAGCTGATAAAGAAGTAAACAGCTCAGCTGTCAAAGGCACCCTTGGAAGTTGTCAGAAGATGGTCCGTGTCTACCATGACGCAGATAAAATGAGTGGGCTCCCCATAATTTGTTTTTTTTTGCTGAGGAGGACCAGCTCTGAGCTAACATCTATTGCCAATCCTCCTCCTTCCCCCCGCCCCCCCCCGCAAAGCCCCAGTAGATAGTTGTATGTCATAGTTGCACATCCTTCCAGTTGCTGTATGTGGGATGTGGCCTCAGCATGGCCGGAGAAGCGGTGCATCTGTGCGCGCCCAGGACCAGAACCCGGGCCGCCAGTAGCGGAGCACATGCACTCAACCGCTAAGCCACGGGGCCAGCCCTGGGCTCCCCATATTAAGGAGCTGGACTCTTCTCCAGTGTGCCTGATACATAAGATGTTCTCACGACAAACAATCAGAAAATGAACAAAATGCTCCTAGCACCTCATGAATGGTACTTATTTGGCAGATCACCTTTCAAAACACTCATGGTAAAGCTAACAAATCCATTTGTCTTTGCGTTAAACTACTTTTGTCACATGAGTGTACATCTTCTAAGGGGAGTTTTTTCATATCTATGCAATGATCTGGGGATAAAGGACCACAGACTTGGGTCATATAGGCCTAGACATGCATTATGAATCTACAGACCTCGGCAAATTATGGAACTTCTCTAAGCATGGTTTATTCTGCAGTCCATTTCTGTCTGGTCTCCTGCTTTACTCTTGCCCTAGTAAAAGCCATTATCCAGAGGACAATTTTTGAAAAGTAAATCATATCACTTCATTGCCCACTTAAAAACTTGCTGTGGCTTCAATGACACTTGGAATTTTATATTAACTCCTAGTCAAGACCTGGAACATCAGACAACCTGGGAGCAGAATCGCAGGCCATACTGCAGACCTTCTGAAGCAGTTACTGTTTTTTAACATGATCCCCAGATAATTCCTATGCACATTAAAGTTTGAGAAGTCTATCCTGTAAGGCTCTCCTGATCTCCTCATGAGTATACGATTTCAACCTCTCCTCCATCACGCTCCAGGTATTTCTTCAGTACTAGAATGCAAGAAGCTTATGGCCTTTGCCCGCTGCCTAGAGTATCCAGCCCTCAGATCAGCTCAGGACCAGGCACTCCTTGTCATTTGAATCTGAGCGTAAAATTTTCTTTCTCAGAAACACTATTCCTTTATTTTCTTTCTAATCATATACTTTCACCCACTAGAATATAATAACTGTAAGAGCTGGAATCTGATCTATTTTATTTATTGGTCTATCCTTAGTACATAGAACAGTGCCTGATGTATAGTATACAGTCAGTAGATAATTTTGAATAAATCAAGAAATGATATTTACCTCACAGGATTGTGTTGAAGATTAAATGATAAAGTATCGAAGAAACATTAGTACATAGTGGGTGCTCACCCTTCTCTTTTTCCTCTCCCTTTAGCATATGTAGTACTGATATGCAATGGTGCCTCGATTATACAGGTCATCTCTGTGGTAAGCCAAAACATTCTATACCAAGATCTTAAGAGAGTGCCTAATAATTGTGTCACCTATTGACTTCTCTGAGCATCAATTTCTTCTGAAATCAATCCCTAGCAATTTTCTCCAGTAGATGGGCCAGAAGCACATTTAGGAAAAGGAATGGTAAAAGAGGGAATAAAGACACTTAGTCTGCCAGTTAGAGATGTAACTGCACCCTTTACCTGCATCACGATGGTCCCAGTTCTTAGGTAAAGAGAATCCTAACAGGAATATGCAGTGTAAATGACCATTTAAACATAGGGATTTTTGAGTGCTGAGAGTTGGAACCTATTCAGTTTATTCATTTAATTTTTCTGAAGTTTTGGTTGTTAGAATATGCTATACAACATGTAGTAAATATAGCCAATTATCTAGCCATGGTATCTGAAATACTTCACTTTCAATATGATAGAAAATATGAGGAAAATGCTGGAGGTTAGACTTGAGGGAGTGAACAAAGCTAACATATCTATGAAACTTCAGGAAATGAGTGAAGTGAGGTGTGGATGAGAAACAGTTTGGGGGTACCTTTGTAGTGGCAAGACCACAGGTTTTGGAGTGATATGGATACACATTGGAACTGTTTAGTAACTAGGTAACTGCAGAATATTACATAATCCCTCTGCCTTTAGTATTCTAATCTGTAAGAGGTAGGAAATATTGGTGCCCAGCTCACAAAGTTGTGAGGAACAGATGAGATCTGTGTGTAAGAGGTTCACAGTGCACATGGCAAGCACAGCAACTGGCATGTAGTAACCAACCAATACACTTTAGCAGTTATCATAATTGTCAGGGGTGGGAGTAGACTGACAGAGCAACATTAATTCTGCCTCCCCATAACAAATATATGTAAATATCGTCCCAATGCCCCATCTTTCATTTCCTATGCCCTCACACCTTACTTTGTCCCTCTACATTTATCTTCTTCCTCTGGACAAAATTCTCCAATGACTGGGTGATGGGCCGGAAATACGGTTAGAAATGGGCACAGTAAAAGAGGGAAGGGACGAGGCAGACATGAAATCATACGAGTTCCCTTTTGTGCCTTGTACAGGTGATAAAATCTGAGAATTCATTCCTGTAGCCAGATACAATGGGCTCCCTCCTGAAGCAGATGCCACTTGGACAACTGAAGAACATCTACGACAGCAATGAAGGAGAAGCATGTGACTAAATAGAGAAGTAATTTTATCTACACTGGAATCAGATTTCTGTGCTTGCTATATTAATTGTAAAAATCTTCCTTTGCTTGACAAATGAAAATGAGATTAATATTCCACTTGATGTTACTTGAAAAATTAAACTAAAGTGTAACACAGATGGAATAATTTAAACAGTATCAGAATAAGGATATAATTTATATACTGTAGGAAGATGAGCATTGATATTTTATTCTAATGAAATGTCTGATTTTTTTCTTCTCTCAGCTAAGATAGTTTTTATTAATTATATTGGTGGTAATGTCGAAACAAATTTAATTTTTCTCTGTGAGATTTTGTAAGCTTATTTTCTTTTTTTATTAGAGGACAGAGATATTTATTTATTTATTTTGTTTTTGTGAGGAAGATCAGCCCTGAGCTAACATCCATGCCAATCCTCCTCTTTTTGCTGAGGAAGACTGGCCCTGAGCTAACACCCGTGCAGATCTTCCTCCACTTTACGTGGGATGCCACCACAGCATGGCCTGACAAGTGGTGCGTCGTTGCATGCCCGGGGTCTGAACCCGGGCCGCCAGCAGCGGAGTGCGCGCACTTAACCACTATGCCATGGGGCCGGCCCCTTGTAAGCTTATTTTTGTTTACTATAATGATGATGAAGAACATCCTAAATATCTTTTCTTTCCACTCCTTGTAAACTTTGAATTCTGTACTACTTATTTCCCGTTGAGCTATAGAGCAACGAGCTGCTTGGAACGCTTCATTTATTCTTCTCCCAATCAGATGACGTAATGTGGGCAAATAATGTCTCATTTTTGGTAAATAAATGTACTAGATGTGCCATTAAAAATAATGTACTTCTACTCTAACCCCTACATCTTCCAATGAAATCTAGAAACATGAATGATTTGCCCAAATACAAGAATTTTGACTATAGCTGAGATTCTGTTTCACTTGAATCTCATTCTAAGCTCTTACCATGATACCACATTGATTATTTTTCCATAGAAATGTATTATACTTTACATTACAAATATTAGGGACTCCAGGGTTTCAAGCTTGAATTCCTGGTAGTTTGCCCCAGGCCTGAGGTTAATTCTAAAACCTGCTAAAATATAAACCAGCAAATGTCACTAAATCTCTTGCTAAGAAGACAGCTGTATTATGAACAGCTTTATCAGAAAAGGTATATTAGTTCCCTATTGCTGCTGTAACAAGTTTCCACAAATTTAGTGGCTTAAAAGGAAACAAATTTATTATCTTGAAGTTCTGGAGATCAGATGGCCAAAATCAGTTTCAGTGGCTAAAATCAGCAGAGCTGTATTATTTCTAGACGATCTAGGGGAGAAACCATTTCCTTGCCTTTTCCAGCTTCTAAAGGCTGCTTGCATTCCTTGGCTCATGACCTCTGATCTCCGCTTCTGTTGTCACATTTTGTGCTCTGACTCTAATCCTCCTGCCTTCCTCTTCTAAGGACCCTCATGATTACATCGGGCCCACTTGTATAATCCAGGATAATCTCCCCATCTCAAGAACCTAACTTAGTTACAAAATCCCTTTTGTCATATAAAATAAGATATTCACAAATTTTAGGGATTAGGATGTGGAATTCTCCGGGGGGGCCCTTGTGCAGCCTATCACACAAGGGTACTTTAAATCTGTCAACTTTTTGTCTTGTCCTAACTGGCTTACTTCCATAACAAATCTGCGCTGTAATTACTGATGAAGGGGAAGGTGGGAGCAATTCGCTTGTGTTTCCCCAACTCCATTCATTATGAGCAGGCTCTCTAGGGTTTATTGTGATCTCATAACAAAACAGCCATCTATGAGAACTCTTACCTGAGAGCTTAACCTGTAAAGATGAACCAGCAACTCCCATATGTGAGTTTTATTCATCTTCGCCATATTTAAAGCGGGTTTGATATTGCTTCTATTCTAGTCTGCAAAACTTGGAAAGTGTTGAGTCTGACAACTCAAAAAATGAATGTCTTCTGTAGACAACTACAGTGATAGCCAAAAAAAAAAATTGGCTGTCAAGAAGGGATTGCAGATTTTCTTAGCTAGGCACAGCCCAAATGCCTGTGTCACACGCTCAACACTCAACAGCCCTCAGGAAATAATATATGTGTCCCAAAAGCTCACCCTACATGCCACATACAGTATTATCATTTTTAAAAAATTCTTTATAACATGATTGCTATTTGGGAATTCAACGCGGATTTATTAAATGTCGGCTGTCTTCCAGGCATAGCCCTATATTTTAGGGATACAAAAATGAATCAGCCATAGCATCTACCTTTAAGGATGTCATTGTTCAATACAGTGGTTTTAAAAGTGTGGTCCCTAAACCCATCAGCATCACCTGGGAACTTGATAGAAATGCAAACTATTGGGCCTCATCTAAGACCTACTGAAGCAGAAACTCTTGAGGATGAAGCCCAGCAATCCAAGTTTTAACAAGTCCTCCCGGTGATTCTGATCCATGCTATAGAACCACTGGGCTAATATGTGAGATGGAAACATATGGATTACAACACAATGTAATCAATACTTTAATAATGGTGTTGAATATGTGATGTGGAAACAACAATGAGATGGTTACTAGGAAAGTTAAGTGGGTTGCACACCAAAAGTAACATTTGATCTGGGCTTGGAAGGATGAGTAGAGAGCTTTCTCCGATGGTCCTTAAAATCTTAATGTGCTCTGAAACTGTTGAAGTTTCAACATGGCTGATGCACAAAATATGTGGGGTAGAGTAAGGATATATAAACCTAGGAGTTAGGTTTTGGAGGACTTTTTATGTCAAGCTAAAATGAATGATATGATTATATTTTCTTTTGAGTTAGAAGACTCTGGCACCAATATGAACATGGATTAGAGAAGGCAGACATCAGTGGCTAGGATATCAGATAAAACTTTATGCAAAAGTCAAAATAAATGACAAAGAGGCCTTAACTATGGGTGACCAATAATTTTTCTGACATTTTACTATGAAAATTTTCAAACAAACAACAAAGTTGAAAGAATTTTAAAGAGAGCACGCGGGCCGGCCCCGTGGCTTAGCGGTTAAGTGCGTGCGCTCCACTACTGGCGGCCCGGGTTCGGATCCCAGGCGCGCACCAACGCACCGCTTCTCCAGCCATGCTGAGGCCGCGTCCCACATACAGCAAACTAGAAGGATGTGCGACTATGACATACAACTATCTCCTGGGGCTTTGGGGGGAAGAAAAAGGAGGAGGATTGGCAATAGATGTTAGCTCAGAGCTGGTCTTCCTCATCAAAAAGAGGAGGATTAGCATGGATGTTATCTCAGGGCTGATCTTCCTCACAAAAAAAAAAACAAAAAAGAGAGAGCACGCATATGTGCACCAGCTAGACATTACCATTAACATTTTACTAAACTTGCTTTGTTATATATCCATCCATCCATCCATCCATTCCTCTATCTAATCGTCAATTCATTTTATTTTTTGATTCATTTCAAAGTAAATTTCAAACATCATTTGCCCTCTCACTGTACATATCAATGTGCACATTATTCACAAGAGTTTAATATTTGATACATTTTTACCTTTTGAGGTAACATTTTTGTACAGTAAAATATACAAATCTTAAATACTCATCTGCTGAATTTTGACAAATGCCTGCATTTTTTTAACCTCTATTGAGAGAGGTTTTTAACTTCTATTCTTCGCTTCAGAAAAATTATCTCATACCACTTCCCAGTCAATTCCTATGCCCACTCCCAGAGGGAAACATTGTTCTGATTTTCTTTTGACCATAGATATGTCTTGGCTATTCTATAATTTCATATAAATTAGAGTATATAATACATACTCTTTTGTGTAAGGTTTCTTCCATTCAGCATAAATTGTGAGATTCATCCATGCAGTTGTGTGTATCATTAGCACATTCCTTTTTATTGTATAGTAATATTCTTCTGTATGACTGAATATACCACAGTTTGTTTATCAATTCTCTTATTGATGGACAACTGGGCTCTTCCCAGTGGTAGCTGGTTAGTACTAATAAAACTGCTACAAGCATTCTTGTACAAGCCTTTTATTTATGAACGCATGTCTATTTCCTCTGAGTAAATACTTGGGTGTGGAATTTTAGGGTCCTAGGATGGATATATGTTCAGTTTTATAAAAAACTGCCAAATAGTTTTTCAGAGTGGTTGCACCTCATTTATGCTCCCACCAAACAACATCTGAAGATCCCAGTTACTACATGTGCTCACTAGTTTTACAGTTGTCAGTCTCAAATTTTAGCCATTCTGGTGGATCTATAGTCATACCTATTTGTGGTTTAATTTGAATTTTCCTGATAAGTAATGAGGTTGAGCACTTTTTCATGTACTTATTGGTCATTTGTATATCTGCTTCTGTGAAGTGTCTTTTCAAACCTTTAACCTATTTTTATTGGGTTGTTTGTCTTTTATTCTTACTTGTAGGAGTTCTTTGTATGTACCAGACCCTGGTTTTTTTGTCAGATATGTGTTTTGTAATCCCCAATAATTTCAGAATGAGCATGTATAACAACACATAGGATTGGCCGCCTGAAGTGTATTGAGCAGAATTCTGAGATTGCAGAGAGATTGAACAGGAAAGCACATGTGATCAATTATCAATGCCTGCCATGTGTGTAGGAGAGAAAATAAATATTTTTTTTATTTTCGTGACTTTACACAATACCAGGGCAGATGGAATGTGGCTTAGTTAGTTTGGGCTCCTACAACAGAATACCGGAGACTGGGTGGCTTAAACAACAAACATTCATTTCTCACAGTTCTGGAGGCTAAGCACTCCAAGATCAAGGAACCGGCAGATTCGGTATCTGGTGAGGGTCCACTTTCTCGCTCGTAGATGGCGCCTTCTAGCTATAGCTTCACATGGTGGAAGAGCGACTAGCTCTCTGGGGTCTCTTTTATAAGGGCACTAATCCCATTCATGAGGGCTCCACCCTCATGATCTAAATATTTCCTGAAGACCACACTTTTTAATAACATCACATGGGGCCTTAGGTTCTGAGGTATGAATTTTGGAGGGACACAAACATTCAGGCCATAGCAGGAAGATAACAGATTGGAAACAAATTTCTAAAGTAAAATACAGAGAATATAATCACAATATAGATGATGGGACTGAAGGAGATGCGACAGTTGAGTATGATTCTAGATTGCTGGCTCATACGACTGGGTGGGCTTCGTTATGACTATAAGAAATTAAAAAGAGGAAGGAAATATAATGACTTTGATTTGGGAATTGTTATATTTTGAGATCAATTTGGACATGAAAGTGTGGATGTCTAATGGGGGGATTGGACATAAAGGTCTAGAATTCCTTATAGACGTACTATTCCACTCCTCATTTGATGGATTAGGAAACTCTTGTCCTGGAGACAAGAGCAACTTGATTAAAATCCTAATGGCAGATCCAGGTCTAGAATCCAGGGCTCTTGTCTCTTTGTCTTGTATTTTTCCTACCATTCAGGGCACTCAGAGATGGCATTCCCATAGCTGAAGTCAGCATATTAGTACAGAAACAGAACTTCACTTGGTAAACATTTAAATCCTCTCCAAACAGCAGCAAACCAAAGAGAAATACCAGACGCATTCCTGTGGTTCGTTAGCTGCTTTAATGCCAGCTGCTGAGTTTGCTCACCTGTAGTGATCAGATGATTCAAATGATGCCAGGTGTAGTTCAAAGTACTTTGGCTTTTCAATCTTTTGCTCTTTAAAGGAGATTAAGATTTGGGTGCCAATACATTGTAGCTTAATTGACTACCTGATATCAAACAAACTTGCCAAAAACAGATGTTTGCTGAAGCAGATGCAAAAGTGAGATAAACAAAATAATGGCTGTGATCCATTGTTGAAGCATGTTGGCTCCCCACATGGAGGCAGAGGAAACACGTGAAGCTCCATTCCATCTTGATTCTGATTTAAATGCCAACAATTTCACACCTACTGTTCTTTTTGTTGTTGTTGTTGCTGAGGAAGATTAGCCCTGAGCTAACATCTGTTGCCAATCTTCCTCCTTTTTTCTTTTTTTTTGCTTGAGGAAGATTAGCCCTAAGCTAGCATCTGTGCCATTCTTCCTCTACTTTACATATGGGTCACCATCACAGCATGGCTGATGATTGGTGTAAGTCCAAGCCTGGGATCCGAACCCCTGAACCCAGGCTGCCAAAGCAGAACTCGCTGAACTTAACCACTACACCACAGGGCCAGCCCCCTTACACCTACTGTTCTTAGTCAAAGTCTTGAACTCCATCTTTCAATTCCTGAAACCAAGACCAATGATTTCTTAGTAGACTGGCCAATAATATAGACTCAATCCATCAATTGTACCAACCTGCAGATTCCAAGCATTATTAAAATCAATTCATTTCCAAGAGTCACTTTAAGTATTCTAGGACTTAAAAAGGAAGTTCATGAATATATTTTTATTATAGGGAATATTATAAATTCCAGCTGGAGGATATCTCATATTCACGAATAAAAAAAAATACAAGCATAAAATTGGGCAAGAGTTCATATTATGCATGTTGCAGCAAAAATTAAAATACTGTATCTATCTGCTTATTAAAGAGCTATCCCACCAGTAATTAGAGAAGTAAAGGATTCCTTTAAATTGAGATCCAAATGACAATTGAATAAGAATGTTCACCAAATACTCTATAATCCCAGACCCTCTTCTAAATTCACTCATTTCTCTCTTCAGCTTGTGATTCGCCAGTTCAGAGGTAACTCTTCTCTCTTCTCTTCCGTCACCTCTAACTCAGGTAGAAACATGCTCGCGTAGAAACAAATGATTTGAGTTTTAAAATCATAATAACACGTTTAAGGAATTATTTTTCCTCATTGCCTTACATCACCAATTGACTGGATTTTATCATTATAATCAGGTCCAAAAATTCATTTAACAAGCGTTTGAGTGCCAACTGCGGACCATGAACTGTCCTAAGTGCTGAGAATATAGTAATGAGCCAAATAGGAAAATCTTTGATACTGTGGGATTTACATTCTACTGGATAATAAGTAATATTTATATAGTGCATATTCTGTGCTAGTCGTGTCCTAAGTGTTTACGTATATTGTATTAACTCAATTCATCTTTACTACACTCTAGAGTCTCATCATACAGATAAAGAAACTGAAACACAGAAAGGTTAAGTAACTCATCTAAGGTCAGAGAGCTAGTAAATATCAGAGCTGGAGTACAAATTCAAACTCTTGGTTTTGCTTTCTACTCTATCCATACTCATTCCCATGGGGATTTCATATTCTCGTGCATTTAGATAACATTTATATGACTGTGCCCCCGAATTTATGTCTTACATGTTTTTCTCCTGAATACCACGTTCATATATCCCATTGCCTATTCAGTATCTCCCTTTTGATTTCTAATAAATTTTAGTTTAAAATGTACAAAATTGATCTCCTGATCTCCCCTGGACCCTAAAACTGCTCTACTTGTAATCTTTTCCATCTTGGTTGATGACATATGCATCTTTCTAGTTGCTCAGCCCAAAAACCTCTCTTTTTACCCATACTCCACATACATCTTAGCTCTACACTCAAAAGTTTCTGACACTTCACACCAGCCCCACTGCTACCACCCTAGGGTGAGCCACATCGTCTTTCTCCTGAATTGCCACAGTGGCCTCCTAACCTGTCTCTCTGCTTCCACATTTACCCTCATGTCACAGTCAGATAATACTTATAAAATTTTAAAAATTTACCTCATATTTCTTCAGTATTCTGCTCACATTTCTCTGACCATTCCCTAATTCCCATTAACTCTGAAGTCATCTCAGATCACTCTGCTTTAGCATCATTGGCCTTCTTGGTCTCCATTGAACCGACCGACTCCCACCTCAGGGCCTTTGCAAAGTCTCTGTCCTCTACCAGAATGTTCTTTCCCCAGATATCCACATCTTAAATCTTGCATCTCCTTGAAAACTTTGTTCAAATGTTGCTTTCTCCTATCATGAACTTTGTATTTAAAATTATAACATCCCCTTTGCTCAATATTTCTATTCCTGCTCTAATTTTTTCCCATGACGCTAACTCTCCTTTATTACTTTTCTGTAGAATTTTTTGTCCTCTAAGAAATGATATAATTTACCTGTCTTATTTATTTTGTCTATTTTCTGCTAGAATGTAAGCCCCAAGAGGACAGCAATTTTTGTCTGTTTTGTTCATTAATGTATCCTGGTAACTTACAACAGTGTATGATACATGATAGCTGTTCATAATTGTTGCATGAATATTAATAGAGCCATTTATGAAATCTCAGGGGGAGCAGCACTCCAGAGTTAGAGAATAATTAAAGAAAAGAACTCAGGTGGGTATGAGCTTGGCATCTCTGTGAAATGGAAAGAAGATCAATGTTGCTGCAGCCCATTAACTGGGGGGAAAGTTGTATGAAGTTGAGTTGCAGGGATCAGGAGGAGCAAGATCGTGGAGGGCTTTACAAGCAAGAGTAAGAAGCCTGGGCTTTATTCTAAGCGTTGTGTGAATCATTTGAGGGTCTTAAGCAGAGTAGAGGCATAATTAAGCTTACATTTAAAACTATAAACTGGCTGCTGTGTGCAGCATAAATTGTAGGGAAGCAAAATTTGAAGCAGGCTGGTGAAGTTTTTAAGATGTAAGACTATTGCGAAAAACTGTTTGGCATTATCTACCAATGTTGAACATAAATTTACCCTAGACTCTCCAATTCTATGCTTAGTTATACACAAAAAATAAATGTGTTAATGTGCGCCCTAAAAAGACAGGCACAAGAAGGTTTACAACAACATTATTCATAGTAGACAAAAACTGGAATCAACCCAAATGACCTCAACAGTGAATTGTGGAATATTTATACGGTGGAATAAAACATGGCATTAGAAAGACTATGAATTCCAACTACATGGAACCACATGAATGAATCTCACAGACATATTCTTAAATAAAAGAACCTGGACACAAGAGAATACATACTTATGGTAGCTAGTCTCCAAAATGCCCTCTAATGAACCATGCCTCTAGGAATTCACACTTTTATATAGTCACCTACAGCAATGAATATTGCCTTGCTTATGACTAACTTTAACCCATAAATGTGGTGGAGGTGACATGTGCCAGTTCTAGGCCTAAGCTGTAAGAAGGCTTAGTAGTTTCCACTTTTGTACATTTGGGAACTCTGAGCCACATGTAATGCCAAATCAGCCACCCAGCTGGAGAGACCACTTGGAAAGGCCATATGGAGAGGCCACATGGGGAAGAGAGGCCCTGAGACTACCTGGAGAGGGAACACCCAGATGTCCCAGGTGAGCCTCTAATTAGCTACCATCTGACTGTAAGCACATGAGACAGCAAACCCAAGAACCACCGACTGACTCCAGTCAACTCACAGAACCAAGAAAGACAGTAAATTGTTGTTTCAAGCCACTAAATTTTTGGATGGTGTGTTGGGGAGCAATAAATGACCAAAACATAAATTGAAGGTGGGGTACTGCTATAACAAAGACCCAAACATGCGGCATTAGCTTTGGGAATGGGCAGCACACTGAGGCCAGAAGCCCTCAATGTTACCGCCAAAGAAGGTGATAAGGACAGGAAAGAAATTTTCAACGGAGTCTGCAATAATGGTGACCCATGTAATGTGAGGACGGGTAGTTAGTCAACACTGTCATGCGCAGTAATGTGGAAAATAGAAAATATACCTAGTAAACTTTGCAGATTTGGGTAAGGAAATTTCCAAGCATAATGTTAGAAGTGCCAACTGTTTTCCTTTAGCTGCACTTAATAAGATATGGATATAGAAAAAGATTAGCTAAAGTAGGACCTATTCCATTTTCAAGCAGACAGAGGCAACATTTTCAAGTCAGGACCTTCTGCGTCCCTGGCAAAAGACTCTCAAAGTAAGAAATGGCCTTAGGGGAAGTATCAAATCCAGAGTTTCTCAGTTAAAATGTGATGGGAGGGTCAAGATCTCAAGATCCTTTGCTAAGTTCTCAGAAAGAACTAAACTGGTCCTTATAGACCCTCTCAGCTAGTTGTAAGGGCTTTTACAATCTTAAAAGTATTATTTCCTAGCACGCTGACTCTCAACCGAATGTAGAGAAGGACCTATCTTGAAGACATATGTGGGTATGGCTTTTGTCTAATAGAACAAATTACAATTTGAATCACAAGAAAGCTGACCAAGTTTTTAAAGAAATTATATCACTTTGGACTGAAAGGTGAGAGGCCATTCAAAATGAAAAAAGGCTTTTGGGCCCCTCTTGTGGCCGAGAAGCAGGCTGAGAAACCTGTGAAATGCGCTATTTCTTACGGAAAATGAAGAGTGACTCAGAGGCTGGAGCCAAAAACTTCGAGGGTGAAGCCAAACGGCACGGAGAATGACTTCCAGGCAACAAGAATGGGCCTTTATCAGGAACTGGCAACACGTTCCTGGCTGCAGTTCAGATCTGTTAGGAATGAGTAACTACCACGTGCCTCCAGTTTTTTCTTCCTCCTTTTGAATGGAAGTGGCTGTTGCGGTCCTCTTGTCCCTGTGTCATCACTGTATGTTGGGTGGTGGTCGGGAAAGGGGGCAGATAACCTCTCTTTAGTTCACGTCTTCAGATTGAGAGGACTCATCCTCAAAAAGCTTTATTCACACCTGGACCTTATTTAGAAAAGAGCCTAGAATCCAAGCCTCAGTCCCATGCTGTATGAGAATGAGATTTTTGGGGGTGGGACACCTTGGGTTTATTTTACATGTGAGAGTTACACGACTCTTTGGGAGCCATACGGAAGACTGGCAGCTCAAGTCCAAAGCTGGCTCCCTGGCGAATGCTTCCTGACATTCACACTCTTGTGCAGTAATTTTCAGGACCGCTTTTGCTGATTATTCCTTTAGCTAGCATTCTGTTCTTGATTTACAGATGCAATATGTTCTTTAGTCTGCCTAAATATACTAATCTGAGTTACTTTCACATAAAGCAATATTCCCTTCTCTTATCCTGAACTAACTCTTGTATTACTCAAGGCCATTTTTTTCTATGTGTGTATATGTGTGTGTGTGTGTGTGTGTGATTTTTCTTTTGTGTTGCAATCTTTCCCCAAATAACAGCTAGTGTTAGATTGTCCATTTATATTTAAGGGTTAGATAATAAAAAGGATGACTGGAAACAAAGATGGACGTTGTCAAACAGCAAGACTTCATTTTAAGGTCAACAATTGTTCCCATCTCAAGACCTTTGTATTTGTTGCTCCTTCTACCTGGGAACTCCGTGGGAGGATATCTTCATGCCTGGCTTTTTCTGGTCATTCAGATATCCCTTCAAATATCCCATATTCATCCATGTCTTCCCTGACAACAGTATTTAATGTTACTTACCACGATCACCACACACATACACACTCTATCTCTCAACACTATAGTCTTATTAGAATTGAGATTACTGTATTAAATGATCCCGTGGGTTTGTTTATTTCATTTGTTTATTTGTTTGGTTCTCTCTTACACTGGAATGTAAAGCTGTGAGAGCAGAGATCTCATCTGCTTTCTTCACCACAGTGTCCTCAACACTCAGAACAAGGCAACGCATGTTGCCTGTTCCTAGTAAACATTTGTTGTGAAAATTAATGATTAAAGGCCCATTCAGCCCTCTTGATCTGGAAGTCTCACATACATATCTTAACTCCTATCCTACAATAAACCCTCCCAGTGTCCTAACATAACTTTAAGAAAATGACTATAAAATGTTATAATACATACTGTTGACATCTGCTATGAAACTCTCTCCTTATGGCACTACTACTGGATCACAAAAATCCAGGCTGAGGAGACTATTTTCAGCAGCTTTTTTAAAACAAAGATGATTTCATACCTCAATTGTCTCTCAGAGCAGAATGATGCATGGAATAAAAAGGTATGAGAATTAGGTCAGAACGCCTCGGTTTGAGTCAGGGCTTTGTCGCTTATTAGTTGTATGGCCTTATTCAAGTGGCTTAAATCCTCTGAGCCATTATCTTCATATGTAATTTGAGGATAATAATATTTACACACACAGTTGGAGATCTGTGTAAAAATACTCACATAGTACATGTCATGAAGTAGTGACTTACTGAATAATTCTTTTCTTGCCATACTATATTTTATAATTAGGAAGCTCTTTTATATATAATTTAAATCACTTCTGCTTTTTGTTCTCTATTGTGAATGTGGTAATAGAAACTACCTGCCAAATATGATACTTCAGAAGTTTTACATTTTGTGATTCATACAAAATTTATGATTGTTTGTACTATTTTGGTAGGAATTGCATTGAATCTGTAGATTGCTTTGGGTCATATGGACATTTTAACAATATTATTCTTTCAATCCATGAGCATGGAATAGCTTTCCATTTATTTGTGTCTTCTTCAATTTCTTCCATCAATGTCTTATAATTTTCAGTGTACAAATCTTTCACTTCCTGGGTTAAATTTATTCCTAGGTATTTTATTCTTTTTGCTGAAATTGCTAGTGGACTTGTTTTCTTAATTTCTCTTTCTGATACTTCATTATTAGTGTATAGAAATGCAGCCACATACAAAAGAATGAAACTGAACCATTATCTTACAGCATACACAAAAATTAACTCAAAATAGATTATAGACCTGAATGGAAGACTAAAAACCATAGGTGGTAAGCTCCTTGACATAGGTCTTGGTGTTGATTTTTTTATTTGACACCAAAAGCAAAGGCAATAAAAGCAAAAATAAACAAGTGGGACCACAACAAACTAAAAAGCTGCACAACAAAGCAAACAATCAACAAAATGAAGAGGCAACCTACCGAATGGGAGAAAATGTTTGCAAATCATATATCTAATAAATTGCTAATATCCAAAATATATAAAGAACTCATACAATTCAATAGTAAAAAAAAAAATCAATCTAATTAATAAAGGAGCAGAGGATCTGAATAGACATTTTTCCATAGAAGACATACAGATGGCCAGCAGACACATGAAAAGATGTTCAATATCACTAATTATCAGGGAATTGCAATTCAAAACCACAATGAGATATCACCTCACACCTGTTAAAATGTCTATCATCAAAAAGACAAGAAATAACAAGTGCTGAGGAGGATGTGGAGAAAAGGGAACTCTTGTGTGTTATTGGTGGAAATACAAATTGGTGCAGCCACTATGGAAAACAGTATGGAGGTTTCTTAAAAAATTAAGAATCGAGGCTGGCCCTGTGGCATAGTGGTTAAGTTCATGCATTACGCTTCAGCAGCCCAGGGTTCACCAGTTTGGATCCTGGGCGCGGACCTACTCACCACTCATCAAGCCATGCTGAGGCAGCGTCCCACATAGAAGAACTAGAAGGACCTACAACAAAAATATACAACTATGTACCGGGGCTTTGGGGAGAAGAGAGAAAAAGGGAAAGATTGGCAACAGATGTTAGCTCAGAGCCAATCTTCCTAAAAAAAAAATAATAAAATAAAATAAAAAATTAAGAATAAATTACCATATGATCCAGCAATTCCATTTCTGGGTATTTATCCAAAGAAAATGAAAACACTAACTCAAAAAGATATATACACCCCCATGTTCGTTGCAGCATTATCTGTAATAGCCCAGTATGGAAACAACATAAATGTCCATCAATGGATGAATAGATAAAGAAAATGTGGTATATTTATACAATGGAATATTATTTAGCGATAAAAAAAAGAATGAAATCTTGCTATTTGCGACAACATAGATACACCTTGAGGGCATTATGCTAAGTGAAACAAGCTAGACAGAGAAAGATAAATACTGTATGATCTCACACGTGGAATCTAAAGAAACAAAAAATAAGCTCATAGATACAGAGAACACATTGGTGGTTGCTGAGAGGCAGGGAGTGAGCGGTTGGGTGAAATGGGTGAATGAAGTCAAAAGGTACAAACTTGCAGTTATAAAATAAATAATTCATGGGGATGTAATGTACAGCATAGCATCTATAGTTAATAATACAGTATTGAATATTTGAAAGTTGCTAAGAGAGTAATTCTTAAAAGTTCTCATCACAGGAAAAAAAAATTCTGTAACTATGTATGGGACAGATGTTAACTAAACTTATTGTAGTGATCATTTGCAATATATACAAATATTGAATCATTATATTGTACACCAGAAACTAACACAGTCATGTGCCACATAATGACGTTTGGGTCGAGAAAGAACTGCATATACAACAGTGGTCCCATAAAATTAGTACCATATAGCCTAGATGTGTAGTAGAGTATCCCATCGAGGTTTGTGTAAGTACACTCTATGATGTTTGCACAATGACCAAATCACCTAATGATGCATTTCTCAGAATGTATCCCCCTTATTAAGTGACACATGACTGTGTAATGTTGTTTGTCAATTACACCTCAATAAAAAAAATTTACATTAATTTTCTAATTGGAGGAGAAGCCTGTTTTATGGGTAAAGTCTTATTGGAATTCAGCCGTGCCCATTCTTTTACATGTTGTCTATGGGATGGCTGCTTTCATGCTGTAACAGCAGAGTTGAGTAATTGGGACAGAGATTGCCTGAAAACTTAAAATATTTAGTTCTGTTCATTAGAGAAAATATTTGTCAACCCTTGTTTTAATCTATTGTCAAGCTGACTTTGAAGAAAATACAAAATTTTAAATTATTGTTTTAAGTAACATTTTTCTTAGGAAAAAGACAAAAATGTGTAGAAGTCTTAGGCCATTCACATGCAAAAAAAAATTCTCGTTAAAAAGCCAATTCAGAAATATCTTAAAAATTGCAGTTATTGAAGGGAAGAAATCTTTTCTGTGTAGAACAGTGGGTGACGACTGGGAGCAATTTTCTCCCCCAGTTGATATTTGGCAATGTCTGCGGACTTTTTTTATTGTTGTTGTCACAGCTGGGGCTCATGGCTCTACTGGCATCTAGTGGGTAGAGGCCGAGGATGCTACTAAACATCCTACAATGCACAGAACAGCCCCCCACAACAAATAATTATTCAGTCCCAAATGTTAATAGTGCCCAGGTTGAGGTTGAGAAATCCTAGTACAAAATGAGCTATATATGTGATTAAACAGCTTTTGTGGAATCTATCATTGTTTCTAGTGTGGTTTCCAAAACTTTTATACACGCTGACGGGCTCTCCAAGGAGAATACAGAACATTCACCCAAATAAGTCTGTCTTCTATTTATGACTTACTGATAAGTCAAAAATCACATGATTATATTTCATGAGGACAAAGATGTTTTTGTTGTTCCCACATTGCCTCTTCACAGGGTGCAGATAGTTGCACCTTCCCAGATTCCCAGATCTCTGCCTGCACCTGAGCCTGAGGTACTGGAACAAACTTCCTCAGGTCATTAGCCCCTAAATGCTGTCCACTGTCTGTAAACGTCCGGGTAACATGCAAGTGCTGCAGCTAGCCATTGCTAGCCAGCATTTCCTTTATTCTCTCCATTACAGGTTGATTCTAAATATAGGCTAAAATCTTTGTTTCTTCTTCTAATAAGGCAGTAGAGGGAATAAGAAGCAGTGAGCACTCTCTATGGAAATTGGCAACAATGTCTTGTCCCCAAAATAGCATTCAGACACCTGAAAAATGCTTTGGGGAGAACACAATGGTTATAATGAACATTTATTATATATCATTTTCTCCCCACAAAAGAGAAAATTGACAAATGGACAATTTAGTGCATTCTCAATGATTTTGTTATTAAAAATGTTTTTTATGCGAAGACCGCGTTAACAAAGGATCTCTGTGAACACGTCAGCGCATAGCATGCCCCAGATCCCTTTCTTATGCTGCCTGTGGCTACATTTGGATCCTTGTGCTTCAATACCATGCCTGATTCATTTTTAGACACAACATTCTATGGTTGTGATATAAAATAATATCTTACTCTGAGTCTATTGTCTTCTTTAATGTCACAGATATTAATCAAATAGAATGTTTAACAGCCCAAAGTTATTTAAGTTCCTGTGGTTGACTCTATGCCTCCCCACCTCATATCCAATCACATGTACAAACAGCAAGTGCAACCAAGTACTTTTGGATTATATAAAGATCCGAGGCTAGACTACTGCATTAGTCAGGGTTCTCCAGAGAAACAGAACAAACAGGAGATAGATAGGTAGATAGAGAGAGAGGAAGAAAGATTTATTATAGGGAATTGGCTCACATGCTTACGGAGGCTGAGAAGTCCCAAGATCTGCAGTGCAAAGGGCTGAGAACCAGGAGAACCAATAGTGTGAGATCCTGTCTGGGTCCAAAGGCAGGAGGAGACCTATGTCCCAGCTCAAGACTATCAGGCAGAGAGAGCAAATTCTTTCTTGCTCATTCTTTTATTCTGTTCAGGCCTTCAAGGACTGAATGAGAGCTGCACATATTGGTAAGGGCAATCTGTTAACTCAGCCTACTGATTCAAATGTTAATCTCACCTCAAAACACTCTCACAGACACACCCAGAATTATGTTTAACCCAACATTTGGAAACCTTGTGACCCAGTTAAGTTTACACAAAAAATTAACCATTACATCTATACTCACAATAAACCTCTAAGGGTGAAAAATAATGCTATTGAAAACTATGGAATATGTTCAATAAAATACAAATACAAATTGTGTGTGTGTGTCTGAAATTTAAACTGATTCTCATGTCAACAACAAGTTAAGTAGGACAATACTCCTCTTCTAACACACACTTGAGGAACTATTTTAAAATCTGGTAAAATAAAGGTGAAAATACTTGAGAAAAGCTTTTTTTCACTAACTGATTTTTAGTTTTTTACGGCTAAGTTAAGGAGTGGTTTAATCTAAAGAAATGAATCATCAATATTAGAATTTTGGAATAACTGAGGTGAGGTTAGCTCTTGGCTGTCTGCCTGGGCTGCTGATCAGGTCAGCATTAAACTTTGGCTTCCATCTCTGCTTCTGTATCTCATATGTCTTCTTAATGATGGGTTGAGCAGATAGAAATGAGATTAGTTTGATAGACCACAGCTCTGGAGTGCCATATTCTATTAATTACTCAAGACCCTGCCCCCAATCCAAGGACTGGGATTTAGTAGCCATTTCAGAAGGTAAGATGGAGAGAATATCAAATTAGTTGAGAATTTACTTATGAGCCGAGAGTGATAAGAGCTACAGAAATTCAAGGTCATTCTTGTTATGCAGGAATAGAAGCAATAATGCATTGCCATAGTGAAGTCTAGAAAGCTTGGATCAACACAAGCACTTGCCAAGAATATAAGAAAACTACTTCAGAAATAGTTCTGTAAAGATCAAAAAGACATGCCCTTTAATATCCAAATAGGCTTCTCTGTGTCAGACAACAAGCCCCTTAGCATCACTGTGTCAGATGACAAGCACTCAGGTAGCAGGTGTATTTAGTGGCTGGTTTGAATTGAACGAACAGCTAGCTGCATTTCTTTTTGGTGGAGAAATATCCTGTTAAATCCAATATGATAAAAATTTATTTTGGAAAAGTTTAAATGCAGCTAATTGCAGCGAGCCACTGACATCTATTGTTTCCTCTTACAAAATACTTGTACAAATATCTCAAATCATGATAAAGAAGGGGCTAAAATACTCAAAGAGATACCAAGTACATGATTCAAATTGATTTATCAAATGGCTTACTTAGACCAAACAAAGTCAGGGATCTAAAATGATTTCTTAGAGATTTCTACAGGGACCAAGTAGGTTAACACTTATGAGAGAAGTAATCCTGGTGTAGTAACATAGGAAGTCGGAAGGGCTGGTGAATGTATTCAACTCAACTTTGTTATTTAAATATATTGTGTGGTTCAAATAATACACTTCATGCCTGTTAGTGACCCATGAACACAGTAGTTGAAAGAGGGGTGTAGGGAATCTCTAAGTACACTAAAGGCCATGTGGAGGTTAACAATCTTTCAAGGGAAAATCTTTAAGAATTATCTCTGGAGCTGGTAGTCTGTTTCTTTCTTTCTTTCTTTCTTTCTTTCTTTCTTTCTTTCTTTCTTTCTTTCTTTCTTTCTTTCTTTCTTTCTTTCTTTCTTTCTTTCTTTTAATAATCTCAAGGGCAGCAAATCTTCAAACTATAAGAATTTATTTAAAATTTTGAGGTTAGTAAGAATTATTCATATGAAATATCCCCCCTACCCAAAAAAGCAGTAAACTTCATAGTGTAGAGATATAAAAGAGGAAAGAAAATAAAGACAAATCTATAATAGGTGACTCGAACACAATTTCCTCAATCTTAGAAAGTACAAATGTACAGCAAAATAGTAATCGTATAAAAATTTAAAAGGTGGCTCTTCTAGTTAAATATAAAACCTGAAACACGTGTAATGAAAAGTATAATTCTCTTCTGAGTATACATGGAACATGTTTAAAAACTGACCGTATGTTTGCACACACACACACAGACACATGAGCATGCACACATGTGTCTCTCATGATGATCCAAGACCAAAAAAGAAACATTATACAAAACATCCCCTACCAGGGCTGGCCCCGTGGCTTAGCGGTTAAGTGTGCGTACTCTGCTACTGGCGGCCCAGGTTCGGTTCCCGGGTGCGCACGGACGCACCGCTTCTCTGGCCGTGCTGAGGCTGCGTCCCACATACAGCAACTAGAAGGATGTGCAACTATGACATACAACTATCTACTGGGGCTTTGGGGAAAAAAAAAAAAGGAGGAGGATTGGCAATAGATGTTAGCTCAGAGCCGGTCTTCCTCAGCAAAAAGAGGAGGATTGGCATGTATTTTAGCTCAGGGCTGATCTTTCCCACAAAAAAAAAAAAAAAAATCCCCTACCCAATGCTATAAAACTAAAAATTTACAACAAAATGAACAAAAACAATAATAAAATAGTTCCTCTAACTGGAAATTTTAAAATTTTATATGTACAAGGAAAAAAATTTTTAATTATTAGAATTTGTAGAAATCTATGAAATAGTAATTAAAACACAACATATCAGAATCTACAAGCTATAACAGTATCCAAAGGAACATGTATAGTATTAAATATCTATCCATAAAGACAAAAAAATTAAATATGTACTCAAAAATTTTGAAAAAATAACAGTGAATTAATTAATAAAAGTAAAGCCACAAATCAATATATCAGACTGTCAGTTTCAGCTCTGACATGTAAAGAGCTTTGAAGTCATCATTCTCATCATTACAACAAAAAGGACAAACTAAAAATCAATAACTTTTTTTGGACCCAGCGAAGAATTGAGGTTTGAGGACAACCTATCACCCCAAAACCTAGAGAGACAAGTGAATATAGAGAATCACAGCCTAGATCAGCTGACCTGGAACAGAAGCCACCATAGACATAAACTATTACAAACAAATAAATGATAAGTTTGACAAGTTTCTGGGAGGTGAATGTGGACCAGCATGAGAGTGAGAAACTCTTGGGAGCTGCAGTCTTATGGGAGCCACTGCACTACTGTGTGTTACTTCCAGGAACCAGTTTTCACAGTAAAGACACACATAAAAATGTCCTCATGTTTCTGGCAGGGGAAAGGGAAAAGTCACCATTTTGAATATGCCCAGAGCACTCTCCATAACAAAGGCTTATTTTCTAGGAAAAAGATTTTACCAGAGCCTTATCTAACCTGGGGAAAGGGCAATTATCCAACTCTAGCCTTCCTGTATGACAAGCTAAGAAACACTTGTATAGGTCACAGTCCAGGGACACAGGCCTAGTATAAGATTGAGATGTAGTCATATGTTTATAGAAAGTTTCCTAGCCCTCATACCTCACCTATACCTTCCCCCATACCATCATATCAATAGGGATCCAGTATAATAAAAGTGGAGTAGAGCTGAAAGAGCTGCAAGAGACAGAATCTATTTAGGAAGGAGTTCTTAGGGAAACAAAGACAACAGGGAAGAAAAGCAAGGATATTAGAGGAAATTGAAAACTCTGATACTTACAGCTACAGCAAACATTAAAAACAGCCTAACTCCTAGACAGATTAACAAAAAACTTCACATTAAAGGCCTTTACCTCAGTTCCTATTATCTGATACATCATGTTCAGCTTTCAACAACAAATTATAGGAGATGTGTAATGGGATGAAACATTACCTCCCAAAAGATATGTCCATATCCTAACCCCCAGAATCTGTGAATGTTATCTTATTTGAGGGGGAAAAAAAGGATCTTTGAGGATGTAATTAAGTTAAGGATCTTAAGCTGCATAAAGTACCCTGGAATTTCTGGGTAGATCTGAAATCCTATAGAAAGTCTCCTTATAAGGGTGAGGCAGAGAAAGATTTCACAGAGAGAGAAGAAGGCCATATGAAGTTGCAGGCAGAGAAAATAAAAGTTTAAACACAAGCCCAAGAATGCCAACAACCAACAGGAGCTGGAAGCAGCAAAAACGAGATTCTCTAGAGAGAATGTGTCCCTGTGGACACCTTGATTTCAGAATTCAGGCCACCAAAACTGTAAGAGAATAAATTTGTTTTATTTTAAGCCAGTAAATTTGTTGTGATTTTTTATGGCAGCCACAGAAAGCTAATATAGCATGCTAAAAGGCAAGAAAAAATATCCGAAGTAACAAAGCAAGCACCAGAACCAAAATTAGATATGATACAAGTTTTGGAATTATCAGATAGTGAATAAAAATAACTATGATTAATTTGTTAAGGGATCTAACAGAAAAGGTAAACAATATGCAAGAATCGCTGGGTGTTGTAAGTAGAGAGATAGAAACTCTAAGAAAGAATCAAGAAAAAATGTTAAAAATCAAAAGTATTGTAACAGAAATAAAGAACACTTTTAATGGGCACATTGGTAGATTTGACATGAACAATGAAAGATTCAGTGGGCTTGAAGATATATTAATAGAAAATTCGCTAACTGAAATTCAAAGAGGAAAGAAAGAATGAAAAACACTTATTCAAGAATTGTGGGACAATTTCAAAAAAGTATAACAGAGACACAATTAGAATACCAGAATGAGAAGAGAGAACAGAACAGAAGAAATAATTGAATTAATAATGAATGAGAATTTTCCAGAATTAAGAATGACACCAAACCACAGATATAAGAAGTTCAGAGAACACCAAGGAGGATAAATACCAAAAATCTATACACAGGCATAGCATATTCAAATTGTAGAAAACCAAAGACAAAGAGAAAATCTTGAAAGAAGCCGTAGAAAGAAATCACCCTATCTTTAGAAAAGGGATAAGAATTACATTGGACTTCTTATTTAGAAATCGTGCAAGCAAGAAGAGAATGGAGTGAAATATTTTAAGTATTAAAAGAAAAAACTCACCAATCTGGAATTCTATATTCAGTAAAATTCTCCTTCAAAATGAAGAAGATATAAAGATTTTATTAGACAATAAATAAATAAATTCATTGACAGCAGACCTGCCCTGCAAGAAAAGTTAAAAGAAATTCTTCAGTCAGAAAGACAACTATATAGACCAGACGCTTAGAACTACATGAAGAAAAAAAGAATATTGGAAAAGGAATAAAGTTAAAATAAAATCTTTTATTTTTCTTATTCTTAATTGTTCTAATAGACAACTTTCTGTTCAAAGTAATAGTAACAATGTATTGGGTGACTACTGTGTAGGATAAATGAAAAAAATGTCACCAATGTTATAAGGGCTGAGAGGGAAAGATTGAGAATAATTTTATAAGGTATCTGCACTACCCATGAGGTAGTGTAGGGTTATTTGAACGTTGGTGTTTATTAATTGTAAATATATATTACAAACTCTAGTACAACTAAGAAAATTTTAAAAAGAAATCAGCATGTTAGAAAAAAGTAAACCATTAAAGAAAATGAATATAAAAGCTGATTCTCTGGAGACACAAATAATAAAATACAGAAAAAGCAAAAGGAAAAATATTCCAAAAAGGGAAAATGATCAGGGAAAAATAACTATTTAAACAGAAAAAAAACAATTTTATAAGAAATGACTAGAATAAAGACAATTAAACTTTACCCCAAAAAAAATACATATATATATATATGCACAGTCTTATCCTGTGTATATTCAGGATAAGACTTCAGGTGATCTGATTAAGAAAAATTACCTGGGGGTTGTAGGCTAAATGGAAATTCCAGAGGTTTTAAAAGGGCTGGAAGACAATGGAGTCCCAATCATCCCTAGTGGAGAGACCTTGGTGAATAAAGTAGACATTTATTTGAAGCTATAGAAAAACCAAATTTTGGGAATAGGGCTATTCTAGCTCGAGTAAAGTTTATTCTAGACCCACACTAAGAAATCCAAATATCAACACTGAAAAAGATATTATTGATTTGCAAGTAAATTGAATCAACTTGCCAGAATAAAATTGAACTTTCTTTAAAGAAAGATTGTATAATCCAGACTCTCAACAAGAAGCATTCACAATGTCTAGCATACAATTGATAATTTCCAGACAAACAAAAAAAAGCAATAAAATGTGAAGATAATCAGCGGAAAAACACTCAGAGGTGACCATGATATTGTAGTAGTAGATTAGGAATTTTAAAGCGGCATTATAATTGTGTTTGAAGATTTAAAGGAAAAAGGATGGGTACTCTCCAGGGAGAAATAGAAACTATAAAAAAAACACAAGTAAATAGAAATTGTAGAACTGAAAAATAAAACATCTGAAAAAAATTAACTGGGTAAGCTTGACCAGAGATTGGATGCTGCAGAAAAAAGTATGAGTGAATTAGAAGAGAGGCAAATAGATACAGACAACCTACAGGATAGAGGGAAAAAAATGGACTACAGAAAAATATGGAGAGAGTCATAGTGATCTGTTGGAAAAATAACAAAATGCCTAGCATATGTATAGTTGGAGTGTCAGGAGGAAAGAAGAGAGAATTTCCCAATTTTATGAAAAATATAAGCCCACCAGACCCATTAAGAGCAATGAATGCCAAGAAAGATAAATTCAAAGAAAGCTACATTAAAGCACATTATAATTAAACTGCTAAAAAGAAAATATTCTTTTTAAATCTTAAAACACGCCAAAGAGAAAACACACGACATCCAGGGAACAATATATGAGTACCACTGACTTATAAAAACAGTATAAGCAAGAAGACATGAATGAAATCTTTAAAATGCTGAAGTAAAAAAATAAAATCTGTGAACCTAGATTCATTATCCAGAAAAAAAACCTCTAAAAATCAAGGTAAAATAAAGACATTTTCAAACAAACAAAAGCTGAGTATAGCTTGTCATCAAATCTATACTGTAAGAAATGATAATGAGAGTTCTTAAAGATGAATAAAAATGATTCCTTGGACATTAATGAAAAATTATCTCTACAAGAAAAAATACAAAGATGAATGAAAAGTACTAAAATGGCAAATACATGGGTAAATATGAATATATTTTTTATCATTTTTAAATTTGCTTAAAAGATAATTGACTATTTAAAGCAAAGTAAGAACAATGCCTTGCAGAGTTTATAACTAAAAGGATTCTGGACCCAATTTCAGTGTGTGTGTGTTTGTGTGTGTTGGGTGGGGAGGGAGTTCCCACACCACCAAGCAGTTCTCCAACACCAGCTAGGTGTCCAAGAATTCAACTCAGTTCTGATACTATCTCCCCAGAGAGAGCATCAGATTCCACTGGTTAAGGGCTCAGTCCCACAGACTGCTCTCCACTTCAGATGCCAATTGCAAGCACAGGTTGTGACCTGTGCTTCTGGCCGACCAGCTCCAGATTGGGGTTTCCCACAACCCCCTTCCTTGGGTTTGATTAATTTGCTAGAGTGGCTCACAGAACTCAGGAAACCCATTTACTCACTAGATTACCCGTCTACTACAAAGAATATTAAAGGATACAAATCAACAGCCAGATAAAGAAATACATAGGGCAAGGTCCTGGAAAGAGAAGCTTCTGTCCCTGTGGAGTTTGGGCCTGGCACAGTGACACATGAAAGCATTCTGGTCCCCTAACCTGGAAGCTCTGTGAACTCTTGCTTTTGAATTTTTGTGTAGGCTTCGTTACATAGGCGTGATTGATTAAATCATTGGCCATTGGTGATTGATTCAACCTGTAGCCCCTCTCTCCTCCCTGCAAATCAGGGGATGAGACTAAAAGTTCCACCCTTCTATTCATGATTGGTTCCCCTGGCAACAAGCGCGCATCTTTAGGTGCTTTCCAAAAGTCACCTCATTAACATAAACCCAGTTGTGGTGGAAAGGGGCTTGTTATGAATAATCTGATTCCTATGTCACCTTTATGGCTCTGAAGACTTTTGCAGGAACTGAGGACAAGAGACCAAATATTACAACAAAAGATGCTCCCATTGCTCTTATTGGTTAGGAAATTCAAAGGGTTTGGGGAGCTGTGAGCCAAGAACTGTGGATAAAGACCAAATATATATGAGGAATATATTTTGGTATCACAAAAACACATATAAAAATAAAATGTATGACAATAATAGCACAAAGGATGGGCAGAGGTTAAGTGAACATATACTGTTGAACGTTTCTTACATTTTATGTGAAGTGATGTGGTAGGCAAATAATACTCCCCAAAGATATTTATGTCCTGATCCTTAGAACCTGCAAATATCTTACCTTATATGGCAAAAGGGATTTTGCAGGTGGATTAAATCAAGAACCTTGAGATGGAGAATTACCCTGGATTATCCTGGTGGTACAATCAATTACATGGTTCTTGAAAGTGGAGAACCTTTCTCAGCAGTAGTCAGAATGAGACCTGACTGTGAAAGGACAGCCAGAGAGATGCAACATTGCTGGCTCTGCAGATGGAAGAACATGGCCATGAGCCAAAGAATTTGGGCAGTCTCTAGAAGTTGAAAAGGCAAGAAAACTGCTTCTCCTCTAGAGTCTTCAGAAATGAATGCAATTCTGTTGACACCTTTGGGTCCAATGAGAAACCTGTGTCAGATTTCTAACCTACAGAACTGAAAAATAATAAATCTATGTTGTTTTAAGCCATTAAATTTGTTATAATTTGTTACAGCAGCCATAGAAAACAAATACAAGTGATATATTGTAAATTCATGGCCAGCTGTGAAGATTAAGGATGCATAATGTTGTCCCTAGAGCAACAACTTAAAAAAAAAAAAAAAAACTCTGGCTAATAAGCCACTAGAATAGGTATTATTTAATTAGAATTTAATCTTACTAAATAAAAGATGAAAAAAGAAACAAAAAGTTGAAAAAATAGATATAACTCATTTTTTGAGGCCAGCATAACCTTGATATAAAATCCAGGCAAAATGATTATACAAAAAGAAAACTACAAAGCAATACCCCTCATGAACATAGGCAAGAAAATCACTAACATAATATTAGTAAATTATATATAAAAAATAACTATAAAAGGATAATTTAACATGACCAAATGGGTTTATCACAGAAATGCAAGACTGGTATAATAATTGAAAACTAATCAATTCAATTCACTACATTAACAGAATAAAGACAACAATCATACGATCATCTCAGTAGATGCAGAAAATAGCATTTGACATAACGTAGCACCCGTTTATTGTGTGTGTGTATACGTGTGTCTGAGTATCTGTAGTCTCAAAACCAGGAATAGATGAATATTAATAAAAGCCATCTATAAAACACCTACAGTTAGCATGATACTTAATGATAAAAAGGGACAAGGAAAAGATTTACATTTTCACATTTGTTATTAAACATTGTAATAGAGGTTTGAGCAGTTTAATAAACAAGAAAAAATAAAAGGCATAGAGTTTGGAAAGAAAAAAATAAAATTTTTCTTTTTGCAGAAGGCATGATTGTGTGCTTAGAAAATCTTAAGGAATCTACAAAAAAAGCTACTAGAACTTAGGTGCACCAATTTAGCAAGAATGCAGGATACCAAGTCAATATACAAAAATTAAATGCATCTCTATGTACTATCAACAAACATTTAGAAAATAAAGTTAGAAAAATACCATTTACAATAGCATCAAAATCATTAAACAATGAGTAATAAAAGAGGGGCAAGATTTTTTACACTTAAGATCACCAAATATTGGTGATAGACAATAAAGAAAAATTATATAAATGGAGAGCTATATCATACTCATGGATTAGGTGAGTTAATATTGCTAAGACTTCAATTCTTCCCAGATTGTTCTATTAATTCAAAACAATACCATCACATTCAAAATCTCAGAAGGCTTTTTTGTAGAAATAGTTAAGAAGATTCTAAAACTTAAAGGAAAATATAAATAATCTCAAATATCTTGATTTAAACAATTCTGAATAAGAAATACAAAGTCAGAAGACTTACATTACTTTACACCACACAATTTATGACTTACTATAAGCAAATTAATCAAGACAGTGAGATATTAATGTAAGGAAGAATACAAATCAATAAAACAGAGTGGAGGTCCAGAAAATGACCTCTTATTAGAGGTCCAAAAAATGAATATACTTATTCAGTCTATTAATTTTTGACAAAGCCACCAAAAGCAACTATGGAAGAGGAAAGTCTTTTCAACAAAGGATGCTGTAACAGCTGTATATACATATGGATAAACTAAATTTTAACATCTATTTCCAAAAATAATTCAAGATGAATTATAAATCTGAACATTCTTCTCCAAGAAAACAAAAGAGAATGTCTCCACAAATTTGGGGATAGGCAAAAGATTTCTTAGGACACAGAGAAATATGTTGTACATTTTTGAACTTAAAATCTTCTGCTCAGGAATAGAAAAATCAAGAAAATGGGTAGGCAATCCATTAACTGGAAGAAAATAGTCACAGTACGTATATTTGACAAAGAGCTTATATCGAGAATATATAAAGAACTCTTACAATTCAACAATAAAATTTTTAAACATTGAAAGTAGTTAAAGAATATTTTTCAAGAGAATGACCAATAAGCACATGAAATGGTTTCTAACATAATTAGTTATCAGGAAAATGCATATTAAGACCACAGGGAGATGCAACTACACATTCACTAAACGGCTAATATTAATAAAATTGACAACATCAAGTGTTGAAGAGGGTGTAGGTCAATCAGGATACACTTGTTGGTGGGATGTAATATTATAAAATCAATTAAGAAACCTATTTTTAAATTTAAACATACATCTACTCTTTGATCTGAGTGAATTCTAGGTATTTACTCTTGAGAACTGAAAATATATATCCACAAAAAAACTTGCACAGAATGTTTATAACCATTTTATTCATAATAGCTAAAAACTAAAAAAAAAAGCTTCAAAAGGAGAACGGATAAACAAACTGGTGTATACATTTAATGAATTTCTATTCAGCGATAAAAAGGAATGAATTACTGATATGTACAACACTATTGATAATTCTCAAAAACATTATTCTGAGCTAAGAAGTCCGACAAATAAAGATAATTACTGAATGTTTCAATTATATAAAGTTTAGAACCAGTAAAACTAATCTGTTGCAATGGAAAACAAAAAAGGGGTTGCCTATGGGAGGTGAGAATTAATTAGAAGTGGATATGAAAGAACTTCTGTGGTAAGAGAAATAGATATATTGGTAAGACTATGAATTACATGGGTTTATGCATTCACCAAATCTCTTGGAATTGCACACTTAAGAGCTATACATTTCATTGTGCATAGATTACGTATAAAAAATCAAATACCAACACAAAATTATGGATGAAGCCAGTCTGGCAAAAACTTATTGAATTTAGCTGATTGTTATATGGGTTGTTATTACTCTATGTTGTGGAGGTTTTTTTGTATGTTTAAATAAACATTTAAAAAAGACCCAATTTCATTGATACCTCTTATTACCTCATATATGCATAAAACACAAAAGAAGCAAAATTTCAAAATGGAATGTCATGCTATTCTTCATTTCCATTGAGAGAAGCTAAGAATCCCATATTCATATTACTGAACACCCAGAATTTAACTTCCCTTCACCTGTCTCCTGAGAATGCTAATAAACTCCTTGACATTAATTGAACTTTTTGGATTTCTGATCATGGCAGTGCTAGCAGGTGGTTTGCACTTCCCATAATCTCAATCAACACCACAATTCCCCCAGATAATGATATTGACAGCAATAATGAAGGTAATAATCTTAAAAGAAGATGTAGGTCTCTACCTACAATAAAGGCAATGCCTGAAAACAATGTGCTTGCATACAAATGTTGCTTCAAAACAAATCCTCTAGCCCCTCCTTGTTAGAGAGTGCCAATCCTAACCTCTCCTATATGTTCCTATCATGGAAGGTAACATATCCCATTTTACCTTCAGCCCTCTCCACCGCTCAAATCCTTCTATGCCCTCTTGCAAATAATTTCAGTGCTGGATGAGGAAACGTGACGAAAAGAGATCATCCTTTCTGACAACTCCAGATATTCGAAATATCCCAGTTTCTCCTTTTGGTATTAGCACTGAGGAAGTCAGTAAAGCCTAGAAAATTCTGTGCTTAAATGTTTACAGACTTTACCCAGGCTTCCTCAAAGTTCATTTCTCTTTGGCATACTGTCCTGGTGAGTGGGTGTGTAACCACAGGCCCTCCACAACCAGTTCAACTGACCTCATCTCTTATCAACAGAGTGATTAAGAATTGTCTTTCAGAAAAACTGTAAAGTCACATAGACAGGGCATGCGCAAAAGAAGAAATTATGACCTGAAAAAAATCTCAAAACCAAAGATCCTCCTCCCCATGGGACCCAAGGACCAGGACATGATCGGAATTTGAAAGTCGGACACTTATCAGAAGTGAGGGGTCCCACATTCAGAAGATTCGGTGTTAAAATTCTTTCCGCATCTCATCAAAAATGTTTAGAACCTCAACATAAATGTTTAAAATCCTGTCATAAATGTTTAAAATCTTACCATAAATGCTTTAAGCCCACCATTTCTGCATGCCAGTCTCTTCTCCCTAACCGCTTAAATTTTGCCACAAATCGTGAATCGGGGAGACAGATGTGAAGGCACGTGTCCCCTGTCACCCTGCAGATAGATTTCACAGAATAAAAGCTGATTTCTCCCCCAAAGCCTGATGCCATAATTAATTGGCTTGCTTACGCTCATCAGGCAGAGAACCCCAATTTTGTGTGGCAACAGGTGTTTAGATTTGGATTCACAGGGAGTCATTTACCTGAGTACAGAACACTTGCTTTGAACAAAAAAGTCTCAGAGACCCCTTTGTTACAAAGTATTTTCCAAACATTTCCCTCAGCAGAAGTGTTCCCAGTCTTCTGCCTTCGCATATTTTGACATTTCCAGTCTGTTCCTTTAAGGTCTCTCTGGAAAGCTCTTGATCTTTTGGTTCTTTTTGAAGACCCACAGTTTATCCTAGTTGTAGACTGTCAGATTCTTGTCTTAAACTAGCTCCTCAGGGAAAGCATTGTTTTTCTAGTTTTCAGAAGGAAAATACACTTCCTGTTTCTCAACTTTCTATCATTTAATTAGAGAAGATAATCTCTTGTCTTTCTTTCACATACCAATGTGTATACTTCCCAAGAAGTCGTGAAAATTTAAATTAAAATGTTTGTGAGTTCAAGCAAAACTAGTATGTTAAATCTTACTATTATTTCTATTTTTACTTCCATTTGTTCCCACATGCATACAGGATAAGATGTACATGATAAAAATTTAATGCATCCAACAATGGACTCATCTTATAATTAACCGAGACTCTGTCAGCCTACATTTCTGTTGAACCACTACATAGTGCTCTTTGAACTTCATTTAATAACCCTGAAGCCCTTCAAGAAACGAAAAAATATTAGAATCACCAAAAAATTACAAAAGTAAAATTTGCTTTAATTTGGATAAAGTTTTAGCACTGAATATGTTTCATTTGACCTATTTGTAACCTGCCAATTTTTGAATGGTGTGTATAGGAATTTACTGTTATCTAAAATGTTTGATTAAGTCATACTATGTCAGAACAGGAGTGATGACCAAAATATTTGACAACTAGTACAGCACAGGCAACAACTCAATCAGAACAGGCATCAGTCATAAACAACCAGGTTGAACCATACCCCTGAGTTTCTATTATACTTCTTCCTGGGACTTTTGACCTCAAACCTTTCACAGCTTTAATAGTAAGCTGTCTCCCTCATATCCATGCGACTCATATTAGGCTCTAAGCATATTACTTAATGGCTCTCTGTGGAAACATTTCAATGAAAACACTTCAGATAGTCAAAACATTTTAGATTACAGAATTTATTTTGTTCTATATACAGTTATATCATCCAATCAACAAAATATATGTGTGCTTTATTAAATGACCTCTAAGTTTTGATCTGCTTCTAATTTTCTGGGGTATAAGTAGGCAATCAATATATTATCTTGACTGAAAAAATGGAATCCAAAGAGATTAATTTGCCTACTATACTTAAAAGTGGGCCTAGGTTCCTAAGGTGAGCCCAGGTCTTAAAATGCTATTATTTCTTCATTATACTATGCTGGCATATAGCCCCAACATTTTCAACTCTATCAACAATCGTTTATTGACTAACTGCTCAATAAACGGGTGCTAGACAGTGGGAAAATAAAAAAGAGGACACAGCCCCTCCTTGAAGCTACCGTGCATTTTGCAAATAGATTATAAAATCATAAAATAGAGTGATAAATACTATATAGTAAAGTTAAGGTGGTTAGTATTTCTTTATATGGGCCTGGGAAATACGCCACAGAGGAGGTGATACTTCGGGTGAATTTTGAGGATGAGTCAGGTTTCACAAGCCAAAGAAGCAAGGAGACCAGGATCCCAGAATAGTCCGTGCCGTTCCCTAAACCTAGAAATGGCATCCTACTATTTCTAGTCTCATTTTTATTGTTACCTTTAATAGATAATTATTATTAATATATATTTTGAGCACATAAAATTATTAAGAGAATAATATAATGGACACTATGTGCCATCCCACCATTAAGCTTTATCAAATCTTCTCATTTTTGCCATATTTGCTTTAAATCACTCTCTTTTAATAAATAGAGTATTAAACCACACAGATAAAGTGACACTTTCTGGGCACCTATGCCTGATGCTTTCCCTCACTAGAGGTAGCCACTATTCTGAATTTGAGATTTAACCATGCTTATACTGGGTTACCGCCCAACATGGTGCCTTCTGCCCACCGCAAGACATGCCAATAGTCAAGAGGCAAGGTGGTAGGAGAAAAAGGACTTTATTATTATTGCTTGCTAGCAAGACAGAAGATGGCTGACTAATGTCTAAAAAAAACCATCTTAGGGGGGCATGAAATCTTACAGCAGTCATATAGGCCATTGGGTTATTGGGGAGGGGGTTAGGAATGTTGACCTTCTGGTGTTACAGACTGGGAGTGCCGCACCAGGTCTTTCAGTTTTCACTGATGATGGCTATCAGCATAGATTCTCTCTTTGGTGGTCATCACATTCCTAAGGAACTCAAAAATCAGTTATCATCTTATCGCAGCTGGGAGGTACATGCACAAGCAGGGGTCGTATAATCTACAGAGCAGTTAGATCTCCTGGAGGGTGCATATCCAGCAGGGTTAGTTTGTCAGAGGTCAAAGTTACAATAGAGTTTTTCTTTTCTACAATATGGCTTCCCTTATGTCAACCTTGTCTTAAGCCAGTATCAATTTATGTAATTCTAGTTCTAGCTAATTAGAATGATATTATATAACTGTGTCACACTTTATTTTTGTACATGTCTTCTTGTGCCTATATGTATGAATTTCTCCTAGATATAAACCTAGGTCTAGAATTTCTGGTTTTAGGGGATGTGGGTATCTGAAATTTCAACTTCGCTTTATATCCTTGACAAATCTTGGTTTTGTGACACTTTTAATTTTTGCCAACATCTAGATCTGAAATGGGGTATCATTGTTGCCTCAATTTGCATTTCCATGATTACCAGTGAATTGACCACCCTTCATATGTTTATTGGCCATTTGTATTTCCTCTTTTGAGTTAATTATTCCCATACTTTTCCTTTGTGGTTTTACTTATCCCTAAACAATACATTTTTAGATTTATCTGCTTTTGAAATTTATGTAAGTAAAATCATACTGTATGAACTTTTTTGAAACTTGTTTCTTTTGGTCAACATTATGTTGTAGAGACTCATCAGTGTTGCACCATGTTTAGTTACTTAATTTGACATACTTTTTTATAGATCATCTCAGGAATATACGATAACCAACTTAATCTTTCCATTGTTGATGGATATTTGGATAATTTTAGGTTTTTGATTTTTAACAAGGTTTCTATAAATATTCTTGAATGTGACTTCTGGTGCATATGAGAAAAAATTACTTTCTGGTGTGCACACAATAGTGGAATTAATGTCATAAGTTATAGTTATGTTGTGTATATGTAACTTTAATAAATGATGCCAAACTGGTTTTCAAAATGGTTTGACATTCCCTGCAAAAGTGGGTGAGCATCTCCATTCCTCCACACACTCTGGCCATCACTTGATGTTGTTTGACTTTTACATTTTGCCCGTCTGAAGGGTGTAAACAATGTCACATGGTTGTTTTGATTTGCGTATCTCTAATTATTCAGGAGATTTAACATTCTTCATATGTTTGGGTAAAGTGTACTCTCTTCTGTGAAATTCCTTTTTCTTTTGTTAGTTTACCTATTAAGTAGTTTATTATTTCTCACTTATTTGTAGGAGTTCTTCAATATATTCTGGATATAAATGCTTTATTGATTATATGCAATGCAAATAAATTCTTTGAGTTCTTCCAGTGCTTTTCCACTTTCTTTTTTTTTAATTTTTTTTTTTTGTGTGTGTGTGTGAGGAAGATCAGCCCTGAGCTAACATCCATGTCAATCCTCCTCTTTTTGCTGAGGAAGACCGGCCCTGAGCTAAGATCTATTGCCAAACCTCCTCCTTTTTTTCCCTTTTTCTCCCCAAAGCCCCAGTAGGTAGTTGTATGTCATAGTTGCACATCCTTCTAGTTGCTGTATGTGGGACGTGGCCTCAGCCTGGCCGGAGAAGCGGTACATCGGTGCGCGCCCGGGATCCAAACCCGGGCCGCCAGTAGCGGAGCGCACGCACTTAACTGCTAAGCCACGGGGCTGGCCCCTCTACTTTCTTTATGGCTCTTAAAATGAACAAAATTCCATGTTGATGAATATTTTTCTTTATGACTTACACTTTTTGTGTCTCATTAAGAAATCCTTCCCTGACCTAAGATCATAAAGATTTCTGCTCTACTTCTCTCTAAAAGTTTTATAGTTTTGCCTTGTACATTTAAATCTTTAAACTACCTGGGATGGATGTTGTGTATGATATGAGATGGAAGCCTGATTTAATCTTTCCACATGAATGTTACAAGAATCGCTAGAAAAGCTTTACAGTTTTGAAATCATGAAATTCAATGATTTACAGGTCAAAGAACAAACCATAGGGGAACTTAACTTATATTTAAAACTGAAAGATGGTAATCCTTTGGAATTTGTTGAGACATGTCTTATGGCCCATTGTGGTACAATTTCAAACCTATTTTGGTCACTTGCAAAGAAAGAGTACTCTGCAGCAATTAGGTAGAAGTGTTCTGTACATGCAGCTAAATGTATTGTTTAAGTATTCCACATCCTTATGGATCTTTTACCTGCTTAATCTATCAATTACTGAATGAAGTGTCTAAAAAAATATCTTTCACTATAATTGTTGATTTTCCTAGTTTACCTCTTAGTTCTGCCAAATTTATTTATATGTAATATTGGCATATTATATATACACAACATTTTATATACATTTAACTATATAATTATATATATCTTTAACGTACATATAACCCTTTTTTTACTAAGTGCAAGTTTACAATTTTGTTATCTTATGGTGAACTGAACATTTTATAATTATGAAAACAACTTTCTTGACATTTAATAATATTTTTTGCCTAAATATCTTTTTCCATAATATGAATATAGCTAAATTTTTTGAGTGTGTCATTCACTCAATAAATCTTTTTTCTACTCTTTTACTTCCACCTTTCCATATTTTTATATTATAAACATATTTCATAAATAACATATAGATGGACCTTTTCCCACAGCCTGACAATCTCTTCTTTTAACTTGACCTTTAAGTTCATTTCCCTTTATTATAATTACTGACATATTTGGATTTATTTCTAACATTATTTGTGCTTTCTTTTGCCTAGCATATTCTGTTTCTTTTTCTTTGTTTTCTTGCCTTCTTTTGGATTAAGTGACTATTTCATTTTTCATTATATTTTTCTCTATTCATTTGGTTATGTTATAATCTATTTTTATTATTTTAATGTTACCCTATAAATTTAAAAGTGCATCTATATCTTACCAAAATCTCAGATTAGTCAATACTTTTATTTAGCCTCTAGCAAATAACACAAGGATCTGATCTTAGAACATATATGGATGTATAAATATCCTCCATATTATCTCTGATCAACCTGTCCCTACCTATATGTTATTGTTGTCAGATATTCTGAGTTTATCCTGTGTTTTATAACCTCAAACTATTGTTATAATTGCTTCAAGTGGCAAATGTTTGTTTATATTTATCAACATAGTTCCACTTTCTATTTTTTTCAATTATTGTGGAGTCTCAGGTATTTTTTCTCGGTTTATTTTCCTCTCACCTGAAGCATATCCTTTAGAATTTTCTTTAATAAAGTTTTGCCAGAGACAGACTTGGCATATTTTTCATTGCCTTATAAAAATGTTTTATTTTGCATTCATTCTCAAAAGATTTTGTTGTGAACAGAATTCAGTAAATTGACTTTCATTTTCTACCTGCTTACTGTGGAAACCATCCATTGCTTGTGGCGCCCATTGTTGCTAATTAGTTTATTTGTGACTTTTCTAGGCAATCTTTTTTTTTCCTCACTGATTTAAAAATCACTGTATCCAAAGCTCTGTCTAGCTCTAGATTTCTCCTTATTCGTTCTTCTTTGATATTGCTTGCCTTCTAAGTGTTCTGGAAAGTCCAAGCCATTTTCTATTCAAATATTACTTCTGTTCCATTCTCCACCACCATCTCTACCTTCTGCCTTTGTGCCATTCCAGTCAGACATGTGTTAGCTCTTCTGACTCTATCCTCCACATCTTTTAACCTTTATTTTATATTTCCATCTCTTTGTTTCTCCGACCTACCTTCCCTAACTTCTCTATTCTATCTTCCTCTTCACTATTCTTTTCTAATCGTATCTACTCTGCTGTTAGGCCTAAAAATTGAGTTTTAAGTTATGCTATTATATTATGCATTTCTAAATTTTTCTTAGCTTTGTTTAAATTTTGCTTGCTGTTTACTCTTTTTGTAAAGCCTCTTTAAATATCTTGAAAGTATTAAATAGATTCATTTAGTATTCTATGGGGCATTAATTCCAACATCCGAAAGGTTTCATAGCATTAGCTCTGCCATTTTTTTCAACTATCTCTTTTTCATAATGCCTATTTCCTTGTGCATTTAGTTATTTTTCTCTCTTAGACACTTTCCTTGAAACTTATCTGATCAAATATTTTTGATCCCAGGGCAAAGATAACTTCCTCTAGAAAAGTTTTCTATTTGCTTGTCAGGTGCTTATGATGCAGTCAGTCTGAAATGACTCAAAATAATTCTTGGGTTGAAGTTATTTAGCCAACCCAGGTGGTGTCAGTTTGGCTTACACACCTACATTAGAGTCAGAAGATGGTTATAATTGCTCAAGGGAAAATTTTATTTCCTCCTCCAATCAATGTCAATGAATGAGACAGACAGATATCTTTGCTATTTTCTGGGTGGTAGGCTGTGGCAGGGGGAAGAAATCATATTTTGGTTTACCGTTATATTAAAGGTATGGTTCTTTGTGGTCTGAATTCTTGGAGCAAAGGCCAAGCCTGGGATTCATTTTCTGTTTTCTTTTTTATTTTATTTTTTTTTTTTGGATTTTTATTGATATTTCAATGGTTTCTAACATTGTGAAATTTTGGGTTGTACATTTTTGTTTGTCCATCACCCCATATATGACTCCCTTCACCCCTTGTGCCCACCCCCCACCCCCACTTCCCGGGTAACCACAGTCCAGTTTTCTCTGTCCATGTGTTGGTTTATATTCCACATATGAGTGAGATCATACAGTGTTTGTCTTTCTCTTTCTGGCTTATTTCACTTAACATAATACGCTCCAGGCCCATCCATGTTGTTGCAAATGGGACGATTTTGTCTTTTTTTATGGCTGAGTAGTATTCCATTGTATATATATACCACATTTTCTTAATCCAATCGTCAGTCGAGGGACACTTAGGTTGCTTCCACTTCTTGGCTATGGTGAATAATGCTGCAATGAACATAGGGGTGCATAAGCCTCTTTGGATTGTTGATTTCAGGTGCGTTGGATAGATTCCCAGTAGTGGGATGGCTGGATCATAGGGCATCTCTATTTTTAATTCTTTGAGGAATCTCCATACCGTTTTCCATAGAGGCTGCACCAATTTGCATTCCCACCAGCTGTGTATGAGGGTTCCTGTTTCTCCACATCCTCTCCAACATTTGTTGTTTTTTGTCTTGGTGATTATAGCCATTCTAACGGGCGTGAGGTGGTATCTTAGTGTTGTTTTGATTTGCATTTCCCTGATGATTAGTGATGTTAAGCATCTTTTCATGTGCCTATTGGCCATCTGTATATCTTCCTTGGAGAAGTGTCTGTTCATTTCCTCTGCCCATTTTTTGATCGGGTTGTTTGTTTTTTTGTTGTTCAATTGTGTGAGTTCTTTATATATTATGGAGATCAACCCCTTGTCAGATGTATGTTTTGCAAATATTCTCTCCCAGCTGGTTGGTTGTTTGTTCATCTTGATTCTGATTTCATTTGTCTTATAAAAGCTCTTTAGTCTGATAAGGTCCCACTTGTTTATTTTTTCTTTAGTTTCCCTAGTCTGGGTAGGCATGTCATCCGAAAAGATTCCTTTAAACCCAATGTCAAATAGTGTGTTGCCTATATTTTCTTCTATGAGTTTTATAGTTTCAGGTCTCACCTTCAGGTCTTTGATCCATTTTGAGTTAATTTTTGTGAATGGCGATAGCACATGGTCCACTTTCATTCTTTTGCATGTGGCTGTCCAGTTTTCCCAACACCATTTATTGAAGAGACTTTCCTTTCTCCATTGCATGTCCTTAGCACCTTTGTCGAAAATTAGCTGTCCGTATATGTGTGGTTTTATTTCTGGGCTTTCAATTCTGTTCCATTGATCTGTGTGTCTGTTTTTGTACCAGTACCATGCTGTTTTGATTACTATTGCTTTGTAGTATGTTTTGAAGTCAGGAATTGTGATGCCTCCTGCTTTGTTCTTTTTCTTTAGGATTTCTTTAGCTATTCGGGGTCTTTTGTTGCCCCATATAAATTTTAGTATTCTTTTTTCTATTTCTGTGAAGAATGTCATTGGGATTCTGATTGGGATTGCATTGAATCTGTAGATTGCTTTAGGTAATATAGACATTTTAACTATGTTTATTCTTCCAATCCACGTGCATGGGATATCTTTCCATTTCTTTATGTCATCGTGGATTTCCCTCAATAATGTCTTGTAGTTCTCATTGTATAGGTCCTTCACCTCCTTGGTAAGATTTATTCCTAGGTATTTTATTCTTTTTGATGCAATTGTAAATGGTATTATCTTTTTGAGCTCTCTTTCTGTTAGTTCATTATTAGCATATAGAAATGCAACTGATTTTTGTAGATTGATTTTGTACCCTGCAACTTTGCTGTAGTTGTTGATTGTTTCTAACAGTTTTCCAACAGATTCTTTAGGGTTTTCTATATATACAATCATGTCATCTGCAAATAGTGAGAGTTTCACTTCTTCGTTACCTATTTGGATTCCTTTTATTCCTTTTTCTTGCCTAATTGCTCTGGCCAAAACCTCCAGTACTATGTTGAACAGGAGTGGTGAGAGTGGGCAGCCCTGCCTCGTTCCTGTTCTCAGAGGAATGGCTTTCAGTCTTTCCCCGTTGAGTATGATGTTAGCTGTGGGTTTGTCATATATGGCCTTTATTATGTTGAGGTACTTTCCTTCTATTCCCATTTTATTGAGAGTTTTTATCATAAATGGATGTTGTATCTTGTCAAATGCCTTCTCTGCGTCTATTGAGATGATCATGTGGTTTTTATTCTTTGTTTTGTTGATGTGATGTATCACGTTGATTGATTTGCGGATGTTGAACCATCCCTGCGTCTCTGGTATAAATCCCACTTGATCATGGTGTATGATCTTTTTAATATATTGTTGTATTCGGTTTGCCAATATTTTGTTGAGGATTTTTGCATCAATGTTCATCAGCGATATTGGCCTGTAATTTTCTTTCTTTGTATTGTCTTTGTCTGGTTTCGGTATCAGGGTGATGTTGGCCTCATAGAATGATTCAGGAAGTGTTCCATCTTCCTCTATTTTTTGGAATAGTTTGAGGAGGATGGGTATTAAATCTTCTTTGAATGTTTGGTAAAATTCACTGGAGAAGCCATCTGGTCCTGGACTTTTATTTTTTGGGAGGTTTTTGATTACTATTTCAATCTCTTTACTTGTGATTGGTCTATTCAGATTCTCCATTTCTTCTTGGTTCAATTTTGGGAGGTTGTATAAGTCTAAGAATTTATCCATTTCTTCTAGATTGTCCAATTTGTTGGCATATAATTTCTCATAGTATTCTCTTATAATCCTCTGTATTTCCATGGTATCCGTTGTAATTTCTCCTCTTTCATTTCTAATTTTATTTACTTGAGCCTTTTCTCTTTTTTTCTTAGTTAGCCTGGCTAAGGGTTTGTCTATTTTGTTTATCTTCTCGAAGAACCAACTCTTTGTTTCATTAATCCTTTCTACTGTTTTTTTGGTCTCAATATCATTTATTTCTGCTCTGATTTTTATTATTTCTCTCCTTCTGCTGGCTTTGGGCTTTGTTTGTTCTTCTTTTTCTAGTTCTGTTAGGTGTAATTTAAGGTTGCCTATTAGGGCTTTTTCTTGTTTGTTAAGGTGGGCTTGTATCGCTATGAGTTTCCCTCTCAGGACCGCTTTTGCTGCGTCCCATATGGTTTGATATGGCATGTTATCATTTTCGTTTGTTTCCAGATAGTTTTTGATTTCTCCTTTAATTTCATCAATGATCCATTGGTTGTTCAGTAGCATGTTGTTTAATCTCCACATTTTTGTCACTTTCCCAGTTTTTTTTTCCTGGTTCATTTCCAGTTTCATAGCCTTATAGTCTGAAAAGATGCTTGTTATGATTTCAATCTTCTTAAATTTATTGAGGCTTGCTTTGTTTCCCAACATATGGTCTATCCTAGAGAATGTTCCATGCGCGCTTGAGAAGAATGTGTAGTCAGCTGTTTTTGGTTGGAGTGCTCTGTATATGTCTACTAGGTCCATCTCGTCCAGTTTTTCATTTAAGTCTAATATTTCTTTATTAACTTTTTGTCTGGATGATCTATCCATTGCTGTAAGTGGGGTGTTAAGATCCCCTACTATTATTGTGTTGTTGTTGATTTCTCCTTTTAGGTTTGTTAATAGTTGTTTTATGTACATTGGTGCTCCTATGTTGGGTGCATATATATTTATAAGTGATATGTCTTCTTGATGGAGTGTCCCTTTTATCATTATATATTTCCCTTCTTTGTCTTTCTTAACCTGTTTTATCTTGAAGTCTACTTTGTCTGATATGAGTATGGCAACACCTGCTTTCTTTTGTTTGCCATTAGCTTGGAGTATTGTCTTCCATCCTTTCACTCTGAGCCTGTGCTTGTCTTTAGTGCTAAGATGTGTTTCCTGAAGGCAGCATATTGTTGGGTCTTGCTTTTTAATCCATCCTGCCACTCTGTATCTTTTGATTGGAGAGTTCAATCCATTTACATTTAGGGTAATTATTGAAATATGAGGGCTGAATGTTGCTGTTTTGTCACTTATTTTCTGGTTCTTTTGCATTTCCTTTGTTTCTTGTCCCATTTGTTTTGGACTGCCAATTCAGTTTGGTTGTTCTGTCTTATGATTCTTCTAGTTTTCTCTTTGTTTATCATATGTGGTTTTAATTTGATTATTTGTTTAGTGGTTACCTTGAGGTTTGGGCGAAAAATCTTCTGTATGAGATAGTCCATTATCTGATAGCCTCCTATTTCCTTATACTAAGTCAATTCAGTCACTTTCCTCTTCCCCTTCTAAGTTGCTCTTGTTATACCTTATTCTATCTTGTGTTGTGGCTGTGTGTTTACAGTGATGAGGTTAAATTTATTTTTGGTTAATTTCTTCCTTTGATCTTTGAGTTTAGTATTTAAGTGGTTGCTAACCTATTCCGGTAAAGATTTACTATTTCTCTGATTTTGTCTACCTACTTTTCTCCTTACTCCAAGCTTTGTGTTCCCTTTCTCTTCTTGTTTTCAGGCCTGAGGGCCTTCTTGAGTATTTCTTGTAGTGGCGGTCTCGTGGCCATGAACTCCCTTAGCTTTTGTTTATCTGGGAGAGTTACTATTTCTCCATCATATTTGAAGGATATTTTTGCTGGATAGAGTATTCTTGGCTGAAAGTTTTTATCTTTTAGTATTTTGAATATATCATTCCAGTCTCTTCTAGCCTGAAAAGTTTCTGTTGAGAAATCCGCTGAGAGCCTGATGGGAGTTCCTTTGTACGTTATTTTTTGTTTTTGTCTAGCTGCCCTTAATATTGTTTCTTTGTCGTTGACCCTGGCTAGCCTTACCACTAGGTGTCGTGGTGAAGGCCTTTGTCTGTTAATATATATAGGAGTCCTGTTGGCTTCGCTTACTGGTATTTCCTGCTCCTTCCCCAGATTTGGGAAATTTTCAGCTATTATTTCCTTGAATAGGCTCTCTGTTCCTCTTTCCCTCTCCTCTCCCTCAGGAATACCTATAATTCTTATGTTACATTTTCTAATAGAGTCCGATATTTCTCGGAGTCTTTCTTCATTTCTTTTTAGTCTTAGTTCTCTCTCTTCTTCCATCTGGAGTATATCTGTATTCCTATCCTCTAAAGTACTAATTCTTTCCTCCATATTGTCAGCTCTGTTCTTTAAAGATTCCAGATTCTCCTTTATCTCCTCCATTGTGTTCTTCATCTCCATCAGCCCTGATAGGTTTTTCTTTATGATTTCAATCTCTTTTGTGAAGAAACTCCTAATCTCATTTAATTGTTTGTCTGTGTTGTCTCGTATTTCGTTGAGTGTTTTTATGATAGCTATTTTGAAATCTCTGTCATTTAGTTTATGGATTTCTGTGTCTTCGGGGTTGATTTCTGGGTGCTTGTCATTTTGTTTCTGGTCTGGTGATTTCATATATTTTTACATTGTGGTTCCTGTGTTGGTTTTGATTTTCCTCATCCTGGAAGTCTCTGGTTGCAATTTCCACCTGCCGCCACTGTGTGGTGGTAAAGGGCTGTGTAGTCTAAGCCCCCTGCGCTCTGCCCCAGTTTTTCTGCTGCGATCCGCAGTTTTGTTTTGTTTTGTTTTGTTTCTTTTCCCCACTGCGATCCACGGGTCCAGTCCAGTTTATTCAGGTCTGCCTCGGACCGCTAGATCTGGTCGAGCTGCAGACTCCGGGTTGCAGGGAGGGGGGAGCTCTCTCTTTTGCCCTCTGGGTCCCTGACGTGGGAGGCTTCTCGTTTGCCCCTCTTTATCCGCTCTCTGGGTTGCTCAGATGTTGATGGTAGCCCTGTGGCTCCTCTGAGCCCTCTGTGCGGGAGTTTCCCACTGGCTGAGAGAGCCTGAATAGCTACAGTTTCCCGCCGAGGGCCGCCCCTCCCCCCTCTCTGGGAGCCGTGCGGACCGGATCGCTGATCTGATGGGGAGGGAGCGGAGTTCTCCTTACCTCTCCCCACTTCCTCCGGGGGCCCAGCACGTTCCGCTCTCAGATGTGCGGCAGTGTGGATCCCTCCGCTCCAGCTTTTGACTGTCTGGGATTCCGTTGTTGGTCTGTGGCTGTTACTTTTGTTGTATTTTGTGGGGGAAGAATTCACGGGAAAGCTCACTCCGCCATGATGCTGACGTCACTCATTTTCTGTTTTCTAATGATACAAGTCCTCAACTCACAAACGTTCAGTCTCACCAGTCACAGCAAAGTGTTCAAGAGGCAAGTTGGCTATATTTAAGAATATGATTTTATTTCCTGTATATGAAGCATATATGCTTCATATATAATGATTACCTTTATTTTTTAGTTTCCCACAGGAGGGCCCAGGTACCTAAACTGCCATATTTCCAGAAATAGAACAAAGCAATTTTCTTTAACATCTATGGTTAAAGTGCTTTTTCATTCTCTTTTCCTGTTTCTTTGTTTTGATCGAGGTTCTTTAGTCCCCCTCCCCTCTGTTTTTTTCTTTCTATGTTTGGCAGTTTTACAACTTATTTCTGTTTCTGTTGAGTTTATTCTTAAATTTTCACAGGCATAACTGATGTAGAAAGTCTGATGTTAATCAACACTTACATCCTCCTCTCAAACAATATAAGACCTTCAAGTACTTAACTCTGATCATTTACTCCCATCTTACATCTCATTACTTTCTATATTACTTCCACCTTGATTTTTAAAAAAAATCTCTTAAATTAGCATCATGGCTATTATTTATTTATATAGTCAATGCTTGTTTGAAGTTACCAATGTGTGTCTTGATATCTTTTCTCCTTATTCTTCTTACATTTTAGAAAGTCTTTCTGAGACCCTTTCATTTCTTCCAGAAGTATAGTTTTAAGTAGATCTTTTAATGAGTTCATCTTTATGTAAAAATGTCTTTATTTTGTGCTAATTCTTGAATTCTAAATTATAGTCTTTTTCTCTCAACACACTACAATATGCCAACTACTTCCTGGCTTATGTTATGGCTACTGAGAAACATGCTATTTCTCTAATTATTATTCCACTGTAGGAAATCTATCTTTTTCCGTAGGTTGCTTTTAAGTTCTGCTCTTGTTTAAGATGGTTCTATTATGTTTACTGAGATCCATAACCCCTGCCCCTCCACGTTTCCCACCCCCCAGCATTGTTTGCTTGTTTGTTTTCCCTGGTGAAGGTTTTCTTCCTGCTTCTGTGTTTTAAAATTTTAGATTGTGAGCTAATATTTGAGAGTACTTTATCTAGAAGCATTAACTTATTCTGGGTTGAAGTAGTGTCATTCCAGAGATGGTTTGCATCTTCTTTTGATAGGGACACAAGGAATCTCACCCGTGCAGCAGTGCAGGAAACTGTTTATAGTAGTGTAATTTAAAAATCCTAACTGTGGTCTATGGTTATCAATTCTTACGGGAAACCATTGTTTTTCGCCCACCTGAGCCATACTGAGACAGAAAAACTTCCTCCATGCAACTTTGGAGCAGAGGGTGGATTTTTTTTGCTAGCCAACCTTTTTATTGCCGGTGCAATCCCGGGCGAGTTCTGGCTTTATCCTAAGTGTATTCAGTTCCCTGTGGCCTATTCTCTCATGCATGTTGGGTGTTGAAGTCCTTTGTTTAATGAGACTCTACTTGTTGAACCACCCTCTTTCTCCCTCTCCCCACACTGCCACAGGCTTTCTGCAGCATCAGCTCACCTGATCCTTTTACTTTGGGCTGCTAGTTCATCTTCTTACTTTCTTCATTAAGCTATCCATTTTATCCTTCATTTCTAGCTATTTTTTAGAAGGGTGTTCTCAGGTTTTCTTCTCTATCATAGTGCTGGAGAGAGAGGTCTTCCCCTAATATTTCCTGTAGAATTCCTACTCACCCTTGAGATTTCAGCTCCAAAGTTACATCCTCAGTGATGTATTTCTTCATTCCTATTATATGCTATCACAGTACTTTGTAAGTTTTCTACTTCGTATTATTCGTAATTTGTAATTAAACATTATTGCACAATTCTGATTAATCTTTGCCTCCCCCACAATTTATTCAACTCCATCATGGGATGAAACACGTATATTTTGCTTACTCATGATGGTCCCAGAACCTAGCACAGTTCCAGGCACAAAGTTTACATTCAGTAAATATTTGATGAATGAATGAAGATGGAGAATCTGGAGAAGGATAATGAAAAATTAACACATATCACTCAACTGTTGGAATGTAGGCTCTGTAACGTAAGATGAGGAAAACTGGAAGTTGATTTTAAGATGAAGAAAAGTGTCAAAAGGAAAGACAATGTCCCTCTGTAAGTGTTGGAGAAATACAGGGAAGAGCACAGAATTGGATGGATAACTCTATAATCTACCAGGAGATTTTGGAAATGTTGCTCATCCTTTGTATTTTTTTATGACAGATAATAATGCTCACCTGGTAAGGTTACTATGAGGACTAAGTAAAATAAAGAATGTAAAATGGGACCTAGCACACAGTCTAGATTTACTAATAACCATAGCCTTTCTTCCCCTGGGAAACTTTAAAAGAGAGGCTACATAGATGGAAAAAACTAGGCTCATCCCTAAGAAAAGATATGCAAGAATGGGCCAGCGAGCTTGGGGGAGATTTGTCAGCTTCTGCTGGAGACCTGCATGTGGAACTGTTGTTATTATGCGCAGTGGGTTTGAGTCCTCCTGTCTTGAAGTGGAGGTTGGGTTAGGTGGCCATTTAAATCTTTCCCACCTATGAGCTTGATTAATTGTACATAACCAGGGAGAACAGCAAATGTTCTTTGAAGATTTCTTTCCCCCTTAACCGGCTGAAAAGCTTGTTCTACATTTAAAAGTGTTACTCAGTGAGTGTCAGGTATTTAAATCACTTCTCACTCTCTCACATTAGCACTAATAAGCTAAGTTACACTATCTTAATGAGGCATCTTGATAATGAAGTGCTTCACCTGTGATCCTCAAGAAGAAAACTCAGTCTGCTGGCCATATAGCGACAGCTGTTTCCACAAGCTCGGAATTCCCATTGAACGTGAATCTCCCTCCCGAGACAGCAGGCAAGACTCCTTCCAGGAGAAAGATGAGGAGCAGAAGGAAGGAAGAGAAGGAACCTTAAAAAAACCTATTTAAATTAAGATTTTAATATCTCTTCACATGGTAGATTCTATCTTGAAGTCCCTGCTCTCAATGCAGTTAATAATTTAAAGGAGGTATGATTTAGCAGTGATATTAAACCTCACATTACGTTTTGTCTGCTCACAGTGCTGACTTTATACATGACAGAGCAAAGGCTACCTATGTGATGTGATTTAAAGGACATCAGAAACTATCCTTCATCCTGAAATGTTAGCCTCTATGCAACATTTCACCATTGCAGTTGGTTCCTACTTTGAAAATGCCAGTGCAGATATCTCCAATACCTTAGATTGGCTGCACTGGGACACCAGTTGTGTGTAAAATATGTTGCATATTCTAGGTGGCCCATAAGGAGACTAAATAATCCTGAAATATTTTGCATCATTGTGGCTACCTCCCTGAATCCACTCCACCCTTTGCCTTTGGATAATAGCCAGTCAAAAGCTACATGGGTGTTCCTGTTGCCATAAGCTATAACAGTATAGTTTGCTCCCTCTTTAAACCATGGTAGGGTTAAAGGGCAATGAGAACACGGTATTCCTCGGGTCAAAGTAATTACTTTAGATTTGTTTCCGCCTTACCATCTACACAGAACGTTACGTAGAGGAAGAGAGAGGGTCTTCTCTTTCTTCAATGACTGAACAACAGTACTGCCAAAGCCATTTTGTTTCCATGAGGGCAGTCAGTCTGAGGACCAAACCAAATACACAAAGGAAGGTACAGTCACAGATAAATGTAGTCTGTGCTGACCACACCTGAAGACTGGATTCTTTGTTTCATGAGCCAATATGGTTTCCTTACCTGTTAAAAAGGCCCATTGAGCTACTGGCTGCCCGGGTTCGGATCCTGGGCGCTCACCGACGCACCGCTTGTCCGGCCATGCTGAGGCGGCATCCCACATACAGCAACTAGAAGGATGTGCGACTATGACATACAACTATCTACTAGGGCTTTGGGGAGAAAAAGAGGAAAAAAAGGAGGAGGATTGGCAATAGATGTTAGCTCAGGGCTGGTCTTCCTCAGTGAAAAAGAGGAGGATTGACATGGATGTTAGCTCAGGGCTGATCTTCCTCACCAAAAAAAAAAAAAGGCCCATTGAGTTGGGTTTTCTGTTACTTGCCAGTATACCCATCTTAAAAGACAGAACTTGCTCTGCAATTAGTGGTTATTAATGAATAATGGTTCTGTTCTGTTTTAGATTCCTAAGGCTGGCATTACCGTATCCCAATAGTATCCTACAGTGGCAGTAAGGGCATTGGAGAGCAGATACGAGAAATTTCATAAAGAAAGAGAGAAGAGTGGTCACTCTGAAGAATGAATAAATGTTCTCTGGATAGATCAGGGTAAGGGGCAAGTATCCTTGAAAAGTAAAAAATATAAGAAGAAAAAAAACAGCTACTGTCAATAATACTCTTCAATACAGCTGACTTAGATTTTTTGTTAATCTCCAATTAAAAACAGCTTTTCAGATTGAATTCATTTAGCTTCACAAAAATTTTTTCCCTTTTTTTTTTGTGAACAAACAAAAGTTTTTACAGACAAGTGCTACTCCAGGACCAGTGCTTATGAAGCATTTGTCTAGATAAGAGAGAACTGCATTTGCAATATCCATAAGGGCAAGAACTGAGATGCTTTTGGTAGGGTGGGAGAGAAGTATCTAGAGCAGATACTTCAGGATTTGGTGATAGCAAGTGCATGTGACGTGTTATATTGAATTATGCCACAGATTTATCTTGTGTGACCTCATCTCTACAAACTCAATGGCATTGAATTTAAATCCTCTCTCTAAAGTTTAAACAGGACTTTATAGGTAAAATAGAGAGGGCAGCCCTTCCTCAACTCTATGCCAAATTCAGCAACTGGGCTTTGAAGCGGCACTCCTTGTGGTCCACGTATCACACGTGTCCTTAGCAGAACAGTTTCTTCAGCTTCGGCTTTTTGGGTTTCTTCCTATAAGAGCTCACACTTATCCCTTGGGGCCAGGCTGGGAAGCAGATACCATATTGCTTTCTCATTTTTCCAGTTTTCATCAGTCTTTCTCCTTAGAGCCCACCTACATCTCCTTCTCTTTAGCAGATGAATAAATTTCTTTACATATATCAGCTCATGCAAATAGACAGCCAGGCTCATTCCTCCAATTTCTTCTTAAGCTTAGCTGGGACACTCTGTGGCATATTTAACATAATTGAGGAACTAGACAATTAGCACTTATCCAGCAGAAATGCATTAATATATTAGAGCCAAGAACATAGTGAGATGATGTGTAGAATAATCCTTTATATTTAGATTTTGATTAAGAGGTAGATCTAAATACCCATAAGACAGGGCAGGTCGGAGCACTGAGCTGCAGCTGTATAGTGGTGGATGCATTCCCAGTTACTTCCTGCTAGTCAACACTTATTTAGTGGCGTAGAGGGCACCACATTGGAGATTATAATTTAAAGTTAGGTGATATTGTAAACATAGCCTTTGGAAGGAGATGTAATTGGTCTAGTCTTGCATAGTTAGCTATTTGTTAAAACAACAACAACAAGAAAATTAATAAGCAATCCTGAGACTGAGGCCACCTGAATCACTAATGCTGTCAAAAGAGGTTTGCACAGAATGCACTTAAAATCAACAGATTTCCTCCCATTCGTTTGTAATTTAAAAACAGAACATGTGATTTTAAGTTGACCTTCAAGCATTCTGCATTGAGAGACAAAGGCTTGTCATAGATTCATCAACAAAGAACATTTTAAAATGTAAGCCATTACCTTCTTTGAAGTGAGTATCAGCTAAATAACATGCTAAAATACAGAAATTAGTTAAGTTCTAAAATTGCTTCATTTTGTCTTAAAAAGAGAGACTCACGCCAGTCTCCCCATGTTGGGTTTTAGCAAAAGGGAAGGGAAGAGTTTTCCTTCAGTGGCTATCTAGGCTAACAGAAGCACAATTGTCTAATTGGATAGGAGTATTTTCTTTTAGCCAGCCCCGGTGGTCTATTTAGATTCGAGGCTCTCACCACCGAGACCTGTGTTCTTTCCCGGTCAGGGAACCACACCACCTGTCTGTGGCTGCATATTGCTGTGATGCTGAAAGCTATGCCACCGATACACCAGCAGGGTCACCCACAGTGGACAGGTTTCAGTGGAGCTTCCAGACTAAGACAGACTAGGAAGAAGGACCTGGCCATCCACTTCTGAAAAAATTGGCCATGAAAACCCTATGAATAGCAGTGGGACATTGTTGTATAGCACCAGAAGATGAGACGATGGCACAAAAAAGCTGTACAGAGAGTCACTGGGAGTCAGCATCAACTCGAGAGCAATAACAACAACGAATTTTCTTTTAGTTTCCCAGCTAATAAATTGCATAGCTGGGATTGGTCCCAGGTCTGTATAGTAATTCCAAATATCACACATTTAAATAATAACAACTTGTGCTTACTTCTTTGTACATATGTTTCTGTAATCATAACCTTCAACTAAAAGGCATAAATTTAGATCAAAATTTGGTGAAGTGCTTCTGTATAACTTCTGTATTTTGAAAGTTGACATCTTATGGACATTGCATCTTCATAATGGAAAATGTCCTGGGCTTGAAGTCCAAAACTGAAAACCCAAAACTGTGTTTAATCTGTCCAGTACTGGGGTGATTAGGAGTTTCTTACTTCCCTTGTTCTGGTCATTGTAATTTTATTTAAATTAATGTAGGAACCCCTCTTTTGGCACTTTGCACCTACCGGCTTTTCTATTCAACTAGATCATTAGCGTCTTCTTATGTGCCTGGCACATACATGAGATGGGCTTTGTCTTTGAGGAATTTACGTCACCTTCCATCCTCTTATCTAATCATAGGAAAGATGACACTTTGCAGTGGAGTCCCTTCCTGATTAGCAGAGCTCACGCAACAGGAATCTGGAAACTTGTGGGAATCTGTGATCTGGTCAGTATGTTTTATTTGGGGGATTTGTTTGCAGATACTAATAATTAATTTGTTTACCGCATTTCTACCCATGAGAATTAGAGAACCAAGACCACCTCATAGCTAACATCACAAGCATGGTTTCTGAAAGATTCCAGCTCTGTTTTACATAGGGAGATATAGACTTAAGCGTGAGATAGTTTAGTTTTCCTGAGAACAAGATAACAAATAACCTCAAACTAAAAATATAATTATGGCAGAAGAGTTTAGCTGTTCATCAAACCCTTACTCACTTGGATGCACAGTTGGAGTGCATTTCCCATGCTCTCTTGCAGTTAGGTGTAGCTGAGTGACTGAGTCTAGAGGTGGGAATGTGAACAAAAGTGATCTATGCTGTTACCATGCCTGGTCTATAAAACCCTACCAGCCAGCGCCACCATCAGACTGGGCCCCTGAATAACAGCATAAAGCAGATTTACTCTAATTTGGAACCTTTCTGTTCTGATATATGAGTGAGAAACACATTTATCGCACGAGGTTCTTAGCTGTTCGGATTTTTTTGTAAGTACAGCCTATCCTATCCTAACCAATATGCAGAATATAAAACCTTGGAGGCGAGGTGGGGGTTTGTGAGGTTGAAAAGAGGAGGACAAGTGCTAGGAGGTAGAAACACTTGGTAAAAACGTTGACCTTGGATAACTTGGAAAGCATGTCAAGTGCCTTCAGAGTCTGCATTTCTAGAGGAAGTCGTTCTGGGGACCCAGAACATTAGTGTGTTTTGGCTTCTTCTTGCTGTATTTGGCAAGGAATTAAGAGAAGGAACTGAGCTTAGGACAAATCTAGGTGGTTTACACACAAAATTTGCAAAATGCTTATGACTTCTCTACTCCAAAGAAAAAGGACAAGCCCAAAACAGATCAAGAAAAAGACAAGAATGAAGTGAACAACTGAACTCCAATAAGACTTCTCAGTGTAACAAAGGGACTCAGTCCTGTGGCAGAGATCAGATTAAGAGTGCTGCCTTCCCTCCAAAGCCGTCCCTCCAGTACTATGTGACATCAAGGTGGCTGCCATTAAATTAAGAGACAATCATAGGGACAAAGAAATAAGGCAAGAATAAGAACTTTAGGAGAAAACCTTGGTTTGTATGCTGGCACATGGAACTGATTGGAAGCAAATAGATCAGGAGCCTTCTGGGTTTTAAGGTGATTATTTTCTCCAACAACAAAGACAAATATGATCCCGTCCTGAAACCATCTGTGAGTTTACATCAATGCTTCAACCTACAAACATGTATACCAGAAGGTGGGCTGTGAAAGCTGTACAGCTCCCAAGGAGCGTATATTTCCCAATGCCCACTTCAGATGTAGCCATCGAATGCAATGGAACAAGGAAATACTCCCCAGCAAATAGAGCCAAGTGCCATAGATGGGCCAGGGGCCATAGACAATGAACAGTGAGCCAGAGCAAGGGCTCCGTAGTACCTGCCCACCATGCAGGAACTAGTGAACTACAACATGTTTTCCCTTTCTTCTATTTTCTGAATGAGCGTTCTAATCGCAATATGCAATTATCCTGCCTTTGTGTGTGTGTGTGTGTGTGTGAGCATGTGTGTGAGTGTGTGTGTGTATACACACTTCCTCTACTTCTTTTGCCTACTCAGTTTCACTTCTCTTATGGTTAAGGAAAGTAGTTCTTAGTGCCATGACTCCAGAGCAGCAGATATCAATAAGAAGACTGGGGCAGAAGATGAGAGTAGCTCTGTGAACACAGGATGGAAAGTCCTTTGGGAAAGGCTAGAAATAGCTCTAAATAGATTTGTATGGTTGAGACCAAGTGGTTATGGAGGAGGGGACCAACAAAATAACAGACATGGCTTGATTTTGTAGACACGTATATACTGCTGAAATATAGGAACATTGGATTAAAATGATCTCCTTACAGGTACGTGCTGCACCTAATCTAACTGTACGTAGGATGGGGCACTGACAGGTACCCAGTGGGCATTCAATTAACATTTAATAATGACAGTAAAAGGATCACTTTTCTCTGTCTTTCAGGGAAGGAGCTGTCTGGCCATAAAACAGGTGAATCATGCCTCTTCTGTGTAACATATATTTAGAGTGCATAAAACTGCAGAAAGTGTAACCTGTGCTGTTTGGTTTTGTGAGAGATTTCATATTATAAAAATAATTCAAAATTGGCCTTGCCTAATACTTCAGCCATAATGATAACGCATTGAGAACACTCCATTCATTCATTTATTTGTTCCCCACTCTTTCATTTACTATTCATTCATACTCTTAGTCATTGTCATTCACAGTGTGAAAAAAGATGCTCTAAAGAATCTATAGACTTGTCCTTTTTTGGTATTATTTATTGATTTAAATATTTTGTAAGTGACAGTTTGGAATTATAAGGTAAATAAATGCATGGCTTAAACAGGTAGTTTTGTAATGAATTATGTAAATATAACACACAACTGTCATTTCCACTTTGTTTTATAAGAATCCCAGGTTTTTATCACTCTATTTTTCACATACAAATTTACCTTGTTCTGAAGTCTGTAAATACAAAGACATTTTGCATAATGAAACATGCTATTTACATTGTGCATGATTTGAATAATTACAAATAAACAATCAAATGAGTAAAAAGTGGTGTTACATGAAAAGCAAAGAAGACACAGTGGATGTTTATAATGCTATAAATGCTTACATACTTTTTCATATACTAGTATTCTTAAAATTCTAGTGAAATGAGGCATATTTGATCATTTCAATCAGGAAAAGTTTCTCTAAACCTGTACTACTGGATAAAGGAGAATATTTTAAAACATAATGTGAAACACTAAATGAAACTTTATTTTTGTTAATGGTACAGGTTTAAAAGATGCATTCATTTTTTAAAAAAACAAAAAATAGCTTGACATTTCAAAATATATGCAATTTAACCATGCCCTACTGATATATTAGTATATTTACCTGGTATTACTTGATGACCTTGTAATTTAAGGTTGTGATAACTAGATTTTTAAAAGAAATGATTCACAAAGTATAATCTGATAGCAAAATAGCAGATGTACAATATTATTTACATTGCAAGCCAAACCAAAAAGTTAGACCCATGAAATTACAGCAAATGAATTGGACAAAACATTAAAATAATTCAGGTATCTGGTTAAGTAAAACCTACCCCATGCAGAGGAAGTGAATGAAGGCCTAGCACATTAAAACTATGTGTTTTTATTAAGTGAGTTGGGAAACCTATGTATTATTATATAGTGCTGGAATGTTTGATGGAAACGCATTGGCTGTTTATTGTATGCATTGAAATGAGCAGGCAAGTTTTTTATAGTACTATCTGGGAAATAAGACCCTTTGGTTTTGTAAAATGGCTGCTCACAGTTGAAAGAGTCAGAATTCAGGTAGGCTGATTTGGAAATGAAGAATGATATGTATTATTTCTGAAATGCACTTAATCGGTACATTTTAAAAGCATAATGACTCAGTTTTGTCACTTGATTACTAAAGTTATAACGTGGTTACAGGCAGTTGTTACAAAACTTTAGAGTTTTTCCAAGGCAAAATTCTCAGGAAGATTTCTTTTTTTTTTTTAATAAAGGAAAAGCTGTTCATACAGCTCTAAGAAAAATCAGAAAATCTTTCTCTCTATGGACCATTTTTCTATTTGAACCTAACCTGACTTCCTAGTAGTCACAACCTGCCATGATGACGTGAATCAATTTCCACATAATCAGAGTAATTTTTGCCTACCTCCAAATTCGTAAAGGAGACAATGATTAGTAGCTTGTAAATTTTGCCAATCTGGGTCTTAGATATCAACTCAGTAAGAGGCAACAAAATAGAGGGAGAAAATGGCAGTGTGGATCACAGGTGTTCAAATTTCATCTTAATTTCTTCTGTTTTCCTCAATCATGTTTCTTCTATTTTTACATTCATTATTAAAAATGTTTCCCTCAAGAAATAAAAATGGTAAAGATATTGACAGTCATATTTCTTCATCTGAACAAGTATTATCACTTTAAGACAAAGGCTGTCTTAACATTGAAAATAACAGCAAGAAAATAATTTGTATTTTCATAGGTGTCAATTTATATGGGAGCTGCCTGTTTTTCACAATTTTAAAACAGATTTGTCTGTGTGGAATAATTAAAAGTCAATTAACATAGAAATTCCCTTTTGAAGTTTTTAACTTTTCCGAATTTTTTATATCCCTTCCTTTGACAGAGTACCTGATCTGTTAGAGTAGAAGACCCCTGAGGTGTATAACAAAGAAGTCCAGATGAGAAATAAGAACCAAAATTCAAAGATATTTGACTCACTGAAGCATATCTTTCCAGAAAGGAAAAAGCTGTATTACTTCTATATGATTTTCTGTTAATGAACACAAACTTATGTCATGGAAACAACTTCTTAAGTAGTTTGAATGTAATATTAATACACTAACATAAAATAACATGAACAGAAAAAAATGTTCGGTTTTGGAGATTAAAGATTCTTTAAATCTTGTTTAAGACTTGTTCAAATTATTATAGTGTTGAGGGGTACCTAAAATGGAAGGACATACTCTCTTCTGTCTTCCTGATTATTACTCTTTTAAGTAAGTTATTTGACTTCTTTTCCCTTGTGAAGCAAATTAATATTAAATGATTAATATTCCCTGAAAAACAAAATGGCTTTGGATTGGGATTTGTAAATGATTGATCCCTTGATATATCGTAAAATGATCCAACCTGTGTCTTTTGTATTTTAGAACATGGCAATTTGTTAACTGGTGAATAAGTCAAAATTGTGATTATAAACAGCTATTTGAATATATGTTAAAATTTCAAAGGCATAGAGCTAAGAAATATGGAATACATTGTATATTGCTTTTCCAATACAGTAAACTTATAAAATTGATGGCAAATGTTTTCAAACCCTCAAAAAAGAACCCAAAACACCATGCTATGCCAAACTGAGTTACAGAGGGGTATACAGAAAGCAAGACAGTGTACCGGTTATCTCTAGATAAAGAGCCAGTAAATTCAAGTAGCATTTGGCATATTTGCCTTATTGAGAAGTAGTTCTTAGAAAACAATTTCCCTGCAAATAGAAGCTTCTTTTCTATTTCAATCTTTAGCAGTGTGGTACCCAAGTAAAAATTTACTATGTGAAAATAAAAGGATTTTTCTATATTAAGATGTTTGTAGCGGCAAAAAGTAGGAAGTTGTCCAGAAAAGTTGACCCTGATACTTCTTGAGAAAGTGTTTAAATTCAGCGAAAAAGAACAACATATTTTTTTTGGACTCATGTTTCTCTTAACTGATGATACCTCTAGAAGCCAAGGTCTGAATTGTCTCAGTCATTGCTATCCTCAAATGATCTATATCTAAATGTTCACCTTCTTTTCCTTACTTCACGAATCCACAAAGTGTTCAATCATGTGAAAGTGAAAAAGTGAGGCTCCAGCCAAAATAATAAAACTTCGGTAAGAGAAAGAAAGAAAGAGACAATGAAAGAGAGAGAGAGAGAGAAAGAGAGAGAAAGAGAGAAAGAGAGAAAGAGAGAAAAAGAAAGAAAGAAAGAAAGAAAGAAAGAAAGAAAGAAAGAAAGAAAGGAAGGAAGGAAGGAAGGAAGGAAGGAAGGAAGGAAGGAAGGAAGGAAGGAAGGAAGAAAGAGAGAGAAGGAAGGAAGGAAGAAAGAAGGAAAGAAAGGGAGAGAGGGAGGAAGGAAGGAAGGAAGGCAAGGAAGGAAGGACAGATGGAGGGAAGGACGGAGGGAGGGGGGAGGGAGGGAGGGAGGAGGGAAAGAAAGACAGAATGAAAGAAAAAGAGAAGCTGAGGATGCTGACACACTTGAAGGGCCTAATTAGTTCACTGCATGTAATATCTATACATATAGCCCACTCATTTTACATTCACCAAGAGTTCTATTCAGAAATAATATCAAACTCTATTGATATTCAAGTTATGGCCACACTTGATGTTTGGACTTTTCATGGTTTCTCATTAGCATAAAGACTATATAATGTTTAATTTGATCATACAGCAAATATTGATTGAAAACATAGTACCAAATTTTCCCAAGAGAAAACAAATTCTGCACTGGTGGGCATATATAATTCAAGAAGTTCTTTTTGGGGCCGGCCCAGTGGCATAGCAGTTAAGTGCGAGAGCTCTGCTGCTGGTGGCCCCGGTACGGATCCCGGGCGCGCACCCATGCACCACTTGTCAGGCCACGCTGTGGCGGCGTCCCACATATAGTGGAGGAAGATGGGCACAGATGTTAGCCCAGGGCCAGTCTTCCTCAGCAAAAAGAGGAGGATTGGCATAGATGTTAGCTCAGCGCTGATCTTCCTCATACACACACAAAAAAGTTCTTTTTGTTCCTTTAAATCAATTCATTCTGATTAGCATATTTCTTAAGTTTCTTGTTTGTTTTAGCAAAGTCTTGACATGCTGAATTTTATGACATTCTGTTAAATATGAATACTGTGTTTAAAAATCTATAATCAGTTGACCTTACCATCTATTTTTAGCTTTGTTTTAGGCTAATAGGGTTGGGTTTTAGACATTTATTGGTAAACTTTGATTTTTCTGTCTCTTTTCATTTTCTGTCCTTTCTTTCTCTTTGTTACAGTCCAGTTGAACCCAGCTAAACTATTTCATATATGCTCATAAAATGGGGTATGTCCTATAGTCAGGTATTCATAGTCAGGTATTCATTTGCATTGTAGTAGGAGAATTCTTTTAGACAGGGAAAAAAAAAAAAAACACGTTTTTAAGGATCAAAAAAAAAGTTCTGAGGGGCCGGCCCGGTGGCGCAAGCGGTTAAGTGCGCGCGCTCCGCTGCGGTGGCCCGGGGTTTGCTGGTTCGGATCCCGGGCGCGCACCGACGCACTGCTTGGCAAGCCATGCTGTGGCGGCGTCCCATATAAAGTGGAGGAAGATGGGCACAGATGTTAGCCCAGGGCCGTCTTCCTCAGCAAAAAAAAAAGAGGAGGATTGGCGGATGTTAGCACAGGGCTGATCTCCTCACACACACACACACACACAAAAAAAAAAAAAAGTTCTGAGTACCCATTATTCCAGGTCATTGAGTTACATAACAAATGAAAGGGATGGATTTTACAAGTGCCCGGTGACACACTTGAAACAAATTTAAAAGATAGGAATAATAATTTTGGCTGCCGTCTACTAATAATTATCTTTGCACAACAAGAGCAAAAAGTAAAGAATTAAAAAAAAAATTTCCCTGAATTATTGTAGATAATTATACAGCCATCTAGTTTATCTAGACCTTCTTGGCCAGAATGAGATCTACCATAAGAGTTAATTTCTTCTTCTTGATAATACTTTCTAGTCAAATAATACAAAAGAATTTATCTGAGACTCCAAGTCGAAGTTAGGCTTTAATTTCAACATGGCAAGTTATACCAATAAAATTTGGAGAGAGGTTTCATGTTGTTGATAAACTGCCTGGCTGCTCCAATATTTTGCTTCACTTTAACCATGGAGATTTGAACTAAAAAAGTTAAAAGGCAGGAGGGCTTGTAAGTGGTTATACACAAATATATTGATCCAGATCACTCCAGTCTCAGGAGAAAGCCATACTCTCTTGCTAGCCTTGAAAGTTAATGATATCGGCCACAAAGGAAAGCTTCTTGGGAGGCAATAAGAGAATTGCTCGAGGAACTGAAGTGTGGGTATGGAAATGCACAGTTCCCTGTTAGAGGCGACACAGAAACATTCATATTTGTTGTTCAAAGGCTTTAAACATAAATTGACTTTGACAGATTTCATTCTGTATAATTTGAGATGCTTTGCTCTATATCTTAATGTGACCAAGTCTGAATACAGTATTGTTGGACTGTTATCTTTAATCCTTATATTATTAAAACCAGTTTATTATTTTAAGTAAATGGATGCTGCCAAATTTGCAAACCAGGGCTCAATGCCACAATCTGTAAGTTTGTCTTATTTAAGGCATCTTCTACATTTTTTTCTGCAACAAATGAAAACATGGAGAAAAAAATTTTATGTAATTTATAGTTACGTTTTATCTCCAGGGGATAAAACATTAAGGAATCCGTAAACAAAATTATTTTTTTTTCTCAGTGATGAAGAACTCCATACATTTAGAAAATGTTCAAAAGTGTCTAGCATTCTGACTTTTGGATATGAGTAAGTTGACTCTTCTGGGACAGCAAGTTTTTGTCCTAAATTATTTTGCTAACTGATAATTCTGATTAAAAATTGTTCCAGTTTGTTTCTTCCTTTTAAAATTTCTGTTCTCAACAAACTCTGCTTGAATCAACCAGTTACATGTAAGTGAAACATTTCTAAATGATGATAAGAGGCTACCTAACCACCTTTAATTTTAGAAGACTGGGAATATATCTTCATCTCTCCCACAGAACCCCATCAAATGCTGTGCGGGACTCTCTCCCCAGCTCCAACTCTCTGGAGCATCCCTGAATGAGATGGATAGACCTGGGGTCATCAAGGCTTCTTTCTACTCTAAAGTTGACCACTTGTTTTGCTAGCAGCCAAAGCCCAATTTGAGAACAAGGTGAAGAAGCATATGGCGTATAGTATAGCCCCCGAAATAATTTTACGGATTTTAGGACATAGAATAAATATTTCCTGTTCTTTATGATTAAATTTTCCAACTAGGGAAAGATGTAATTTCTATAATGTCAGAACAACAGAAAAAGAATGTATAAAATTAAATTGCATTCTTCTCACTGAATATTAGCTCAGCCAGGCATGTTATAAAAGGAAAAAACTGTTTTGTTTTAATATCACTTGCACACTGATAGTCTGTTCTTTTGTGCTAATTTTAGCAGGCTTTTCTGTGACATATGGCAGAGCTGGTATTTGGCCTTCTTTCTTCCTTCAGTCCAGATGTTCTGACACTTTCATTTACCTTCATCAATGTAACCAAGACTAGTTCTATCCGTCACCTTCAGAGAATTTCTATATATAGCTCTGTGAGTTTCTAATCCCAGTTTCACTGATATGTGCAGCTGCTGAGAGGTTGACACTACTAAAAAAAACAAAAATGGCTTGTGAAGGATGTTTTTCTCTTTTCTTTTTAAAATAAAAATGAACAGCAGTCAGATAAATCATTTGGCTTTCATTAAACAAGAGGTGTCTGCTATAGAAACTGCCTCTCCTTTAAGGGTATCTATACCTTCATGAAGAAAAAAATTAAATCTCTTTGTTCAATCTCATCTAAAACTCCTGTCCATCCCACTCTCTCCATCTGTCCCTGTGTCCTCAGTCTGATGTATGATTGCCAGGCAGCAAAATGGCAGAAATTGTCTTTAAAAAGTGAGGTGGTGTGAAGAAGCAATTTTGCACATTTCTGATTTTACCTCAATTAATACATTGCTGTCCTGCTTAAATTTAATTACATTTAATAGACCATAGTAAAAATATATTTAGTAGAATCCCTTCTTTATCTCCAAATAGTGAAAAAGCCACAGAGGAAGAATGAATATAAACCGATTCCTTTACTTTTAAAATTTGTATCGAAAGAACCAGAAGCAAGCTATTACTTAGGCTTGCCACCTAGTTTTTCTTGTTGCTGCTGCTTTCAAATAATAACCAACAGCGCTTAAGTCTAATATGAAGAATGATCTGATCAGCAACTAGATGAATTAACTGAGAGGATAAATTCACTATAATTTAATGGATTCAAATTAAGTATTTTTCATTATTTATTAAAAATTAAAAAGCAAGCTTCTTAAGAGTTAAGCATCCAATAATATACAAAAAGATAATTGTCAAAATCTTTCTCAGTGAAACAACAATCCTGTTTGATTTTTATAGGGAAATTTTCTGAATTATGGGGAAGAGGATGCTAACTTGAGTTTTGCCACGGGTAACAAGAAGGTAAAAATACTAGCCAACTCACACACCATTCCAATTGTGGTCGGGGTTGGATTCACGATTAGAAGGGAGTTGACCCAGCTCAGCAATAAGAGGAGCTGTAATCTCATTTAGATGCTTAGGAATGGATCCTAAGCTTATACGACTTTGCTAAATAATAATCTGATGCTTAGAAGCTCCTCAGTGTAACATAAGTTTACCAGTTGCTTTTAGCTGTAATCTTAATACATTATCCTAAATGATGGAGGGGTAATTTAACTATTAAAGGGATGATTATTATTGACTATGCCACATTTGATTAAAATTATATTTTAATGAGACTAAAAATATGAATTATCCATTTTGAAATCTGCAAGTTTTAGCACTATCATCAAAACAGCTGAGAAGGGCAGGTTATCTTCAATATGACTACATGATCATTTTCAGATGTTTATTAATTATACCACAGATGACTTTCAACCAATCATATTCTGAAGCCAAAGTACTATTATACTTACTAAACACTTGCCATCATAGAAAACAGTGGTAATGAGCTCTTTTTATCTTTAATCATTCGTCTTCTGACTTTATCAAACCAACATTTGAATTAATTAACTTGTCTGAAGACCCATCTATATTTTTGCAAAGAGTACTTTCTCAGTCAACTCACCCAATCTATGCTCTGCTTTTACTCATTTCTCCATGCTTAACTACTCTTTACTATTATATACTACAAAGATCTGAAAATCTGGGCAACATTACATACACACACAAATCTCTTAAGAGGAATATAAATCATATTATGAGAGGTATTTTAAAAATTATACAACAGAAATAATGTGATGGGAGTATATTAATTACTTTATAGCATGTGTGCAAAAGAATGACTTATGAGATAGATTATTAAGCATGTTATTTGCTCAGATAATTTATATCTGAGTCATCAACTGCTGCTCATTTTGCTGTCGTAAACGGTGAGTATCTTTTAAAAGTTCACACTAGCTATATTATTGCTTATGGAAAACATGTTTCTATTTCCCTAAAGGTTCTATGAAGTGCACAGAAGTGGAAGTTTCATATGGCATCATCACCATTGCTTAAATTATTGCTTGAAAGGTTGTTACAAGATATTGCTAGGAAATCATTTTTAGACGAATGTACAATTCAATATGAAAAGTACAGAGTGAGACAAAGTATTAGGTTGGTGACTTTTCATAATATAAAAATCGAAGCATTCAGAAACAAGGCTGTCACTTCGACATTTGCTTCTCTGTCCAAAAGTTCATAGTTTATATCTTGGTGGTGAGGATCAGCAAATATTGTGATACACTGCACAGCTCCAGCAGTAACTAAGAAAATGGTACCATATCTAGTGTGCCTAATAGCCCTATAGTGAGCAATATTCATCCCTCATGCTTATCAGTGTTGACTTCTATCTCTAATAAGTTTGAAGACTCATGTTCAAAGGCAGATTATAAACTTGAAACCAAAGCTAAAATTAAAATTTGTGAAAGAAATAATGCTATGAAGCCCAGGGTATTTAGCTTTTCAAAATAACTACAAATAATATATTGCTATCTCAGTCAACTTGTATTTATTTCCAGTAATTGGGATTATTTGAGTACTCTTCAATGATTCCCAAATCTGGCTGTATATTAGCATTACCTAGAGTGATTTTCTAAATACACATGCCTAGGCCCCACCTGAAATCTACTGAATCCAAATCTCTGAAGGTAAAACCTAGTAATTTGTATTCTTAAAACCTTCCTAGGTAATTCTTATGAAGGCAGCCAGACACTGCCAAGCTGATGAGTTGAACCATTGAGCAGGACCATTTCTTAATAAGTATGGGATGGCAATGAGGCACTTGACTGAAGCTGTGGTCTGGTCATCACACATTAGAAATAAAGACACAAACTTTACTTCTCTACATCCCAAGTCCTTCTAAAATGTCACTCCTTTTAATTATGTAATATCTACCTTCAACACACACTCAAACTAAGAATATTCATTACTTTATAAAACTATTTTACAACATGAGATGAACTGTGATTCTTCCTGTGTTATAAATGTATCAATGACTCTCTTTTTTCATAAAAGGAAGAAGGAAGGAAAGAAAGAACAAAGGAATAAAGGAAATAGAAAGGTGGCAGGACAATAATATTTAGGTTTCAATTGTTTGAATCAAGTGTGAGGAAGGAATTTTGCACACTATCTCAATATACTCTGACAAGATTTATGTTAATCTGTGTATAATATCAGTGTTCTTCATTCACCACCTGAGGAGCCTGAATTGAGTCCAAAGCTGGGGTCAATTTACCCATTTAACAATAAAATTTGTTCAATCTCGTCAACATAATTTGCGTGTATTTTAAATCAGCTGGTTGTGAGTTTAAGTACATTCGTATCAAGAGCTACCCATAAAGAATCACCACTCAGCCTGCAATATGTCAAACCTTAATAATTTAGTCTCTCATGCATCATGTTTTTCAGGTGGTACCTAATAAGGTATGCTTGTAGGAACCTCTGAAATGACATAATTTTTGTAGTTGAAGATCTATAATCTAATAATATAAATACTCAGGCTGTAATATAGAGCTTGGTTCTTAGACTTGAGTTTCTGGGTATTGTTGGCTGAAAGGCATCTGGTGCCACCCAAAGCCTATTCAGAGTCATGGATAATTGATTCTGAAGGAACATTCAGAGAAGTTACACCAAGTGCTTGAAGTCAGATTGTATTTTGAAGAAAAAGCAGAGGGAGAAGCTGCAGATGTAAGCCACGCCCCAGCACAACTGAGAATGGTTAGTTCACTTCAGAAGTGCATTGTTCCTTGGGCCAGGAGTTGTGTAGGTCTTCCTCTCTGCCTGAAACAGGCAACAGCAACTCTTTTGGTGGCCATGTTAGGTTCAGGGGTACAGAGAAGATGGTGTTTGATGAGTCCAGGCTTGGGGGTGGGGAGGGAGATGGTTTCCAGTGACAGCATGGAGTAAGAGAGGGCCTGGGCATGGGCTAAGTAGTGCTCAAAATGCATGATGAGACAGAAATCTAAGTGTAGAAGTTTTACTCTCTACCCCGATGGTCCACAACACCTGCCCTCAGCAAGCCAGGAGTTCAAGGAGGCATCAATAAATACATTTAATGATGGTCATAATCTTGAGCTCACTCTTGATACCTCACAACCTCAAATACACTATTTCAATTGGTAGCAATATGATTCTGCACAAAACACAGAGCCTGGTGGTTTTCCAAATTCTCTGTGGCTTTGCCTTTTGTATCTATCAATTTAATTTTGCTTTATTGTTGGAACTCTGGAGGAATTTGCAAAATTAAAAGCCTTGCTGCACTTGTGAACAAAATTTTGTTTAAGTTGCTGTCCTGTTTTGCTCTGTTTTTCCTGGAGAGGCACACACTTTTGCACTTTCACAATAAAACACTACATTCCTGATACTCTTGTCACTGAACAAGAGGAACAAGTGTGAGACCACAAGAGTTCACATTTGCAGCAGTGAATCCACAGACACACTCTCAAGTCTCAGGCATCCATGCCTGTCTCAGAGTCACAATAGGTCATAGCTCACTGGACTCCATACATAATTAGGTATTAAAGGTGAAATCCAAAATAATTTAAAATATAAGAGAATAGACGAATATTGAGGAAGATTTTAGACAGTTGGGTCACCTGTCACCTAGAAGCTATATCTTCTCTCCCTTATTCACACCATACTACACAGCCAAGAGACCCAACTATATGAGTTATCCAGGCATTGAGTATTATTCTTTTTATTATGGCTAATGTTACCTATTTATTAAAGTTCACAAAGCACATACTGTGCAATATGTTTTGGGTGCATATGGAGGTTTCTAACTTGATTCTGCTGCCAATATGAAGCTTTGGTACTCATGGCTAGTCATAAAGTCACTTCTTCAAATTAGTTGCTTGAAAGAACACTAAAACAGAGGAGGTATAGGTACAAAATTATATCTTAAAATATCACTTTTAGAGTGGGTTTAAGCCATTTTCCCAATTTAATACCACTTGATTTCTAATGGGACATCCACTTAAATTCATTTTAATCTGACACTCTAAAATGCACGATGTGTGTAATAGTTTGTAGGTGAGAATACTGTATAGATATTAGTCAAATGAAATACCAACCACCACCCATTGTTATTGTCACAATTCCTAATGGAGGATATGTGGACTATATCATATAGGACAAATAAAAACATAATACTTTTTCACAGCTTCTAAATTCTATGACTGCAGCTAGAATGAGTTAATTTATACAGTACCTTGCAAACACATATAGCAACAGTGTAACTATAATAATAAACTGTACTAGGTTGGCAAAATAGTAACAGATTAGACCACTGCCTCAGACTAGAGCTTCAAAGATACATTTAGATTATATTGTATGAAAAATGTAGTTTACATCCTGTCTAATAGTTCTCTGGCATATTCTTCATTCTGACATTTGTGACAATGTAAATGGCTACTTCTTCTCTAAGTAAAATCATATAAACTAAGAAAGAGTTTGTTATTCTTCTGACAAACTGAATGTATATACAATTCATGTCTTGGGTCTTATTACCAATTAACAGATAATGAAGTGGATTTTCAATGATGCTTTTAAAATATGCTTCCCATAGATAATCTTAACTATAGAAAGAATAATCATATGTTTACAATAGTTGTTGAGACAAATCTTTACAAAAAGCAGAGAAATAGATTGGATGATTCCTGGAAGTCTTGTTCAGCCTTATGGTTACAAAACACATTGTTTACCACCAAAATGTTTACTGATTTACTACATCATAATAAGTTCTAGGTTACTGTGCAGAATAAGGATAAATGACTTCAGTGAGCTTGGTTTTCTCCCCATACTCCCATGCTATAAGGAACCCCTCTCAGCACAGCTAAGGTATTTCCTAACTTGGCATGAGTATTTAGGTGCTCCCAGCCTGGTCTGTCCACATTGACTGTAAACCTCCTCCCTATTCCCTGTGAAGGAAGGGGGTTAATCTCCCAGTCCCCTGAAAAGATTCCTTTCTGAGTAATTACCCCCATGAGAGCACCCTGTCCTCAGCCTACACAGCCTCCTGTAAACACCCTGGTCTTCTCACCCCCACGTGGTTCAAAACAGAGACCTAGACCCAGGGAAGAGAGGGACAGGCAAGGACTCAGAGAGCTCGGGGTCTAGGTCTTGTTTCCACGCGACGAGTGTTGCACTAGCATCCTCATAAGCCCCAGGGTGAGAATAGAGTTCAACAATTATAAAAGTGATCCTCATTATAACAAATACTTTGCATATCTATAAATGTTTTCTAGCTACACACTTAGAGAACTTAAAAACACTAATTAAGCCTCATAGACTACATTGGATGCTAGTTAGTATGTTCCTTAGCTGAGTTATATCATAACCAAATCATAATGTAGCCAAAATCTCTGACCAGAAAAAGAAAAACATTACTTTCAGTTGACATAAGTTACCAATGACTATACCTATTGGAGTAAGAAAATGGCCACTCTAAGGTTTCAAGGAAACAAATGCTTCCAGCTCATGAAATTCAATAGAAATTTAGGTTTTATATCTGATCCAAAATAGGAAAACTCTGGACACACTGTGCTCCTAATTTCAGAGTGAGTCTGTAACTACATTTTCATGCAGTGCTAATTAATGGGAACATGTCTTCATTTTAGCCAAACATGTGATGGAAGCCTATTGGTAACTATGGTGATTACCAGGTCTAAAGGTTAGACCTAGTTCAGCGCTCATGAAGGTGATTCACTGAATTTAAAAGCCACATCAATCAAACTGCAGAAGAACATTTTTTTTTTTATCTCAAAGTCATAAAATACAAGTTTATCCTTGCTTTTTATCATGCAAGGAGAAACAACATCCTTGGCAACATGTCCTGCACCTCTTTCTCACTAATGCCACTATTCAGGGATCTGCGCCCGAGAGTGGCAGTTAACCCTTAGCAGGCATCCAACAAGGAAGGGGAGGGGGAGTACTAACATGTCATTTAGTAGGATTCTGTTTATCAGAATGCACTTTAGTATGTTGCAAGAACTACCTATATTTATAAGTGCTAAATTGAAAAGGGTCCAATGTAGCAGAGCATTTCATTTTAACCATATTTGTCAGAAGATGGCAAAAAGACCTTTCCTTAATTTTGGTTACAGATATATCTGCTATTAGGAAATTCCATTTCCTCTGGATTCCATGCTACATTAGTTAAATCTAAAAGATATATTTACTAAGCAGACAAACAATGCTTTCTCAGCATCTGAAATCCTTAGTTATATGTATTCTCAGTCCAAGCACTAATTTCTCTAAACAAGTGAAACAATATTAGATTAATAGGTTAGAGTCACATAATATACCAACTATACAGTAGCAGATTCTGAAAATCTATTAATGTTGTGTGAAATGTAATCATCTAGAAGAAGAAATGTGTATAAAAATAGGTAATATCCCTAAAATATTTTGCTGAGTTACAGTTCTTCCTGCTGGGAAGTTTACCACACCGCCGTGATATACATATGAAATGTCTGTTCAGAAAAACCAAATTAGAAAATATTCCTCACATACCAACTCACTAAATGTAGGAATATGTAATCAAAACTGGCTCTCAAAAGTGATACAAATATATAGGGAAAGATACCTGTATGTGTGACAAACAAGAAAACACAGAATCTATTTATTGGTTAGTTGTGAAAGGGGGCCCATACTTGTAATTAAAATATAGATATGACCAAAAACACTCAGATGGATGGACACGTCCTATTTCTCCCCTGCCCTCCAGTTTTTTTATTGACAGTCATCACCCACCTTTTTCTAGGATTATTGCCTGACATAACACAGAAATTCCGCTGCTTGTTCTCAACAAAGCAGTGAAAGAGAAGCAATCTCTTTCCACTCTCCAGTGGTGACCCATGCTCTGGGCTTGTGCTTTTTGGAGGAGTCTTTGATCTGCAGCAGGTCTCAGAGGCTCGTCTCCCGGAGGAACATGGTGCCAATGTTGTAGGAAACCTTTTTTATTCTCGATGAAGAAAGAGAAGTCTTCGGCTGCCTAGGACCAGTCCTTACCTCCAGAAAATAGCAGATCCCAGGGATTTCCTTTGGAAAGTTGTCTGGAAGCTCTTCACGGGATCGAGGAATGAATGTGAAACTTTCTTCCCATTTTAATAATCTAAGAAGAAAATATAGACAATGCGAATCAAATAGGCAGGGGAAATGTGAATAAATGGATAGAAATTTTAAAGAGTCAGGAAGCCTATCAATGACTGTGCTCATGCTAACGCCCCTATTTCTTTGTATAGAGTGGCCTTCATAGGATTCTAAATGCTAGGAAATGTTACTTCTCCAGAAAGATCCCTTCATGTTATAATAATAATAAAAACACAAAGCTGTTCCTGGTACTACTTGAAAATATTTGTTCAAGTTTGACTTTTCTAAACAAAAGGTTAAGGAAACTGCGTAATACAAGTTTTTATTAAAACATGTAGGATTTACCCTTTCTGTTTTTAAGACCTGCCCAAATTCTAAAACACTCTTTCTATGTTTTGTAGACTCTTGATAAGTTTTAAATGTGTGTGCTGTGTGTCAAACACATAAATCAAGTATTTAGCTTTGTAGAACAACATTCATGACTCCAAATGTCTGTGATATCTGGTTACTGATTCCTGGCAATACATATTTTCTAAACTAACTAGCATTATTGGTCAAACAGCTTAATTCTTCCCTTCCAGTAACACATCAAGACTCTTCTAGTACACTAACACTGGAGATTTATTCTTGTTCAGTTCCATGAAAGGTTCAGTTTTATGCCCATATTTAAAAATGTGGCCCAGTAATTCAATTTAATTTAACAACTCTTATGAGCTACTTCTTATCGCCCAAGAAAAATTTCCTAGACACTCTTATGAATATAATGGCAAGTAGAACACAACCTAAGAAGCTTAAAGTTTTGTCAACAGAGATAGAAACAGGGAATAAAAGAAGCAGGAAATAAAAACTGAATAAACAACCCAAAAAATACAGCAAATACAAAAAATTCTGTTCTATTAAAACAGAACAGACTAGATGCCACAAGAAAGGTAGATACAAAAAGGGACTGAAGTCCAGAAGAGGAAAAACGTTTGCAGTGGGAGGACCACAAAGCCTTCTTGGATGAGATGGTACTTAAAGATGGGCAGAATTTCAACAGGTGAATGTGGAGAACAACATAATCAAAGGTTTAGAAACAAGAATATTATGATCAGGATCAATACGTTTCCAACCATTCCAACAGAATGAGGTAAGGGTGAGAGATAAGGCTGAGGCAGTAGATTAAGACAAAGTTTTGAAATCCTAAATTGAAAGTTTAGACTGTATTTGGAAGGCACAATGGAGCCAAACCAATCACCTTTTTCCTAAAAACAACTCATCCTCCTAAAACAGGTTAATGTTACAAACAGATCCAAGTTATTCAGTATAGAGATGGGCCGGGGAAAAGGAATCACTGTGACGGAGAGAAGGCAAAGTCTTCTTTTTCTCAAAAGGCAATGAGTTCAAGGAGAACAAAGAATGTGTGAAAATGTAAGATCATTGCACAAGCAATGATAATTATCTTTACACAAAGGAGAAGAAAAAAAATCATTCCTTTTCAAAGGTTCTTAATGGATAGAATATATCTGAAAATAACAGTTGGTGGTGTTAAGAATTCTTACAATATGAGCAATCTATATTTATGTTTATGAACTGGAGTTATAGCATTTTGCCTTATAAAGAAAAAAAAATCTAATTCACCATCCCTTAAAAAGTACTATGCAAGGATTATATTAACTTGGGATATGAGGAAGTGAGGCTCATTCCAACGTTTCAAAATTCTTTCAAATGCCTTATCATTTCATCCGCATGACATACTCCTGTGCAGAAGCAAAACATGCTCTTCTCTGACAAAAGGGTGAAAGTGAGTCCAGAATAAGTTTGAGTGATCTGCTCATGAAAGGAGCAAACAGCGGTGGCACGGGAACTGGCATCCAGATCTGCTAACTCCTAGTCAAGCTTAGCCCTACAGTAAATAGTAAGACTACACCAAGATAGCTTTCCATCAAATAATCACTAAACTGGGAGGTAGGTGGGGCATCAATGACAATCAGAATGGAAATCATCAGTACTGTTTGCTTTCTTTTTGTTTTCACAGATGTTGGTTTTATTCGCATATAATACATAATTAATCACTTCAGAAATAAAATGTAAAATTCCCTAAAAAATAGTTTAGGTTAGCAATGAATTCAACAACAATTTTGCTAAGCTCAAACAGAACAGTCATCGATGTGCAACATGTCGGTGTCAATCAATGATGTCAATCAATCAGCATTTGTTGAGTGCCTGTCACATGCTAAAATAGTCCTCTGAATGGAGGAAAGTAAGTAGGGATGCACAGAATAAGTTAATATAAAATTAAAAAGGCAAGAAATACTGATAGAAACAAATTAGCAATACAAGGCAGTATATGGACATATGATACAATCCAAAGGAGGAAATTCTGTAGGGCAAAGGGAGAAATGATGACTGCGGATCTTAGCAGGAAAGTCAAGAACCCGAGCAATAAAGTTCACTTCCACCAACTCTAAAACAGAGCCATAAACTCAGTCTTGCCTGCAAGTTTCTTTAAAGACCCATAATCAACAAATAGGACTCCACATGAGCTACATTCCTCTCTCCCTGAATGTTAAGCCCTCTAATTTCTCTCTTTCATGGTTTGTTTGCCTCACCAAGGTCTTTATATTTTGCTATAATTGAGATTTTCTGACAGTGAAAAATAAAATTGGGGTTACATCTATGAAAGTACTTGTAAATAACTCAAAAAAAAGGGTGCACTAGCTGCTTTTGATGCCAGGGCTTTTAAATAATTCACTCCACTTTGGCTGGAAAGAAACTCTTCACAATTAATTGATCTCTTGACATTTTAAATACATCTCATATATACTGTGCTAAAAATCACAGAGACCACAGCTTTTATGGGATTTTATTCTTTTCCAAGTAAACATTTTGGTATCAATAAACTAAATATGGTTTTAAATTTCAATAATAAAAATGAGAGCACACATAAGGATAAATTGATCCAAGTCCCTGTGATATCCAGGCTTTGGCAGCCTTTGTGTATATGAACACTAAGGTGCAATATTCAGATGACCTCCAAAAGGACCATCTGAATGAGTTACTGGTGGGTCTGTGCAGGAGGTCAGGGGAAACATTGCCCACAGCATGCCTGGTGATGATGAGGCATGGTGCTGAATAAACGATCAAAAGTGTATACAGGGATTAGGAATTGAGACACCGATCACCCCAGAAACTCTGATCCCCTCCAAAATGCTTTATTAAGTTCAATCCCTGGGCTGGCTCTAAAGCTCTGCATAACAAACCATTTCTTCAACAACTGAGGACAGATATGGAAGCTTAGATTCTACATAAATCTAAATTAATCCCCAGCTATAATCCCCAGCTGGTTGATATACAACCTGGGAGTTTCAGCAACATGTTTAATAAGTATTTTTAAGCCACACAAATCTTAGTTTACCTGCCTGTCACCCTTCCTCGTCTCAACAGAGATTTTTCTACAAATTGATTTTAAGATGAAAATTCATTGCTCCTTTGGATCAATGGATGGCCCCCCAAGCATGTGAGGCAAGCTTGATACCATGGAGGTCCATGGAGCTGCTCCCTTATCGCTGCAGAAATGAAGCTGGTCTCCGACTCGCTCTTGGTTATGCACCCATTTCCCCCTGTTTTCACCAAGCTTTGTGCTCTGTCCTATATTCTGTCTTGGAAAAAGACCTGAAACTTATTCACACTGAGGTACAAATGACCCAAATGTAACTTACATTGGTGTTAAAACAAGATTCAGAGTTAAAAAAACATAATGGAATTTTAATGGAAACATCTCAGGCACCTATTCTGGCATTTATTGTCTTCTCCAAATCATACATTCAATTGGTATATATAAAGTACATCTATAAGGCTGAGATCAGAATTTGGTCTTTTATTCCTCTATCTTTTTCTCCAATTCTATGCTTTGATTCCATTACTAATTAGGGAGGTCTTTATGGCCACTTGCTATGTGCATTTCCCATACTACTCCAAGACTGTAGAATTAGGAAAGATAATCAATCACGCAATTCTCAAGCCAGGCTTCACCCTCAAATCTAGAATCATGCAGGCATTTGGTCAGTGAGTTCAGCAGTCAGCCAGCCAACAGTTAGCTATTAAGTGTGTTCTATGAGCTAGGTGCTGAACCAACATGTTCCTACTTCATCATAGCAGTTGATCATAGTAGTTATGGAGAAAGAGAAGACTGCGAGGGAAAGAAGAAGGAATTTTGACTTTTGCTAAAAATGTCTTCCCATAAAGTGGCATTTTTGTTTGTTTGTTTTAGTTGAGTGGACTTCATGGACAACTCCAAAGACCTTAACCTTACTGAAATTAATAGATCTAGTTCCAGCCTCTAATAATGACCAACTAGTAATATGCAGTCCTCTAACACCCGCATGTTTGAAATCATCATGCAAGACTGGAAAATCTTTTGTTTGTTTCAGCAGTTGGAAAGGTCTGTGTAATGTGCAGAGCTATAACAGAGCAACAACTCGGACTGCTATCTACCAGAGTGATCACAAACTTGTCTATGACTTACCATGCTTTTCTACCACAGAATGCTTTAAGACCAAGGCAAGAGACAATAGAATATGATGCATCTTGCAGAGCTGAGGGCTAAAAAGGATATGTAGGCAGTGACCATTTAAAGACTTTGAATGTCTGAAATGTCCTTAGTTCACTCTTCTCTCAACTTCATTGGTTTGATTAGGCATTAAATTCTTGTTTGCAAATTATTTTCTCGTCAGTATTTTGCGCTAAAAAGGCAGATGCTATTCTGTTTCCTAATCCAGTAGATGTAAACTTTCTCCTAATCTGTCAGTCTCTTTCTCTCTCTCTCTCTCACACATCATCATCATCATCATCTATCTCTGGTGGTTTAAGAATTAATGATAATATGCCTCAATGTATCTTTTTTATTCATTAAAATGACCACTAGTGGAACCTTTTGATACAGCAAGTTGTATCTTTCAGTTCTGGGAAATTTTTTGTGTTATTTCTTTGATAATTTCTTATGCTTTTTCTGTCATTTTTTTCCCTATATTTCTGCTTAGTCAGATACTGGACTTAGTAAATTGATCTTCCAATTTGTTTTCCTCTCTCTGATTTACTTGCTCATTTGTAAATTCTACTTTCAGCAAGATTGCATCCAATATTATCTTCTAATTCTTATATTGAATTTTAAAATTTCAGATATCACATTTTTACTTTCCAAGAGCTCATTCTTGTTATGTTACTGTTTCTTCTTTATTGTGCTGTGTTTTTATTTACTATCTTAAATCTATGACAATGCTAATCATCCTTTTATTGAGTTTTCTTTTGTTATTGGTATTGTTTCCATTCCCTCCAAATGTTCATTGACTAGTTGTTGTGGGGTTTTTTTTTTGGGGAGGGATAGTTGTTATTGTTTGCTTGTTTATTTTGGTCTTTCTCTTTCATGTTAAAGGCATTCAACAAATGACTAGTATCCTTGGAAATCTCTTTCTATTTAAGTGTGATGCATTAAAATCTGATTGGAAGCTTTATGTGTGGCAAGATTTTGTGGAATTGTGTGTTTCCCCTGACCGTTTCATTAGGGTTCCTAAATATCAATATATTTATTGTTTTTCTCTTGGACTAATATACCCAAGTAACAATTTTCCAATCATGCCTGTGGGATTACAACTAGCTTCTGGCATTCTGGAAGCTGAATGGAGGAAATGGACTGGGAATCTCACTGTTCAGTATGCAGACTTTTATTTAATCCCCCTATATTCACCTGCCTGAGTTTAGAGCCACTTTGGTTCAATATCTCAGGAAAATAAACCTCTTATTTCTTTCTAGAGTTACTTGTCCCCCCAAATCTATTCTTTCTTAGTAATAGAGTTTTAAATAAACACATGGCTACCCAGCCAGAAACTACATTTCCCAATTTCTCTTGCAACTAATGTTCTGAGTGATTACTAGGTTCCTACAATTAGATTCACTTGCCCAAGAATGGCTGAAGTCAAGTAGATTCCATTTTCCTTTGGCAACTGACTATTAACACTGGCTATCAAGATTAGATTTTGCAGAATTCAGTTTCTAGCTTCCTGAGTGCCAAGGAAATGGCCCACTATTGGTGGCTTTTTCACCTAACTTCCTTATTACTGGAATATTTAGGCATCCATTTTAGACTTTCCTGATGTTCAAAGGCTAGTATGGCTGTGGCCTGGCTCCAGACCCACACCCTTATAGCTCCAGTGGTGGCCTCAGAGGTGGGAGCTTGCCCTACTGGTCAGTTTTATATTTTAGGGGCATCATTTCAAGATATCCAGCTTGGAACCTGTTCTTTTATCCTTTACATAGATTCTGTAAGCACATCATTCCTTGTACTAATCTCTTTCTGCTTAAAATACCTGGAGTGGTTTCTACTTCCTGTACTTTTTCTGAAATTCCTCTTGATTATATATTGGGCCTTGTAGATTAATCCTCTAATTAGCTTCTCTCTCTCTCTCTCTGCTGCTATTTAGATTTAGAGTGAATAAGCTCTTCTTATCTGTACCTTTTTCTGTAGGACTTGAGACTTCCGATTTCTCCTCTGTACTAAGCCAAATACCACTCATATATACACTTTCCATCTTGCTCTCTTCCATCGTTAACAACACTTGCATGCATATATTTGCATATATATATATGATGAGAGAGGGTTACACTTCTTATATATGTTTACTACCATTTTACTATTGTTTTAGAAAAGATAAATGATAAACTCAGGTGTTCAATCTGCTGTGTTAAATTAGAAATTTCTGTTGTTGCTAATTATTCATCTGAATATCTTTTTGCTAAGGAACACATTTGGACTCTATTATGATGGCATTAGACACTATGTCTTTGAGTACTGGAGAAGGATGACAGTTCTGAAAAAAGAAAATAAAAACGATGAAGATTCCTTGTGTTTTTCTAAGTGTTCTCTGGTTCTTGAATTTTTCCTATTCACCTTCTTTCCACCTGAGTGGAAGAAAAGAAGGAATTCTGCTCAGTATTTCTGCTTTGTGCTTCCCTGCTCCAACATCTGATGCAGTTTGAAGAGAGGCCCAATGAAACTATAGTTATTGAGTCAGCTAGACAGCATAAAATCCCTTGAAATTCAATGTACATTCTCTGGAAATAACATTCTTGTCCAAATAAGGAAAGTAAGAATCTAGCTCACTAAGAAATCAAACAAAGGAGGGATCTCACCAAATTTTTATGCATTTTAAGGTTATAAATATTTTACCTTGCAGATTTTGTGGCAATTTTATAAGACTGTCAATTTTCGGATTTTAAAATTCAGAATAATAGATTAGTTCTCAAAAAAGGATAGTTTCCCTGTATGTCTCCTGAAAAATATAAGGCAAAGAGCTTCAGAGGCACTACTGTGACACCTCAGTTCATTTCTTTCTGCACCTTATTCAGTTAACTATTAACGACAAAGCATGCTTACTATGGATTTCGTAGTCTGCATACCTGGTGCCTGCTGGAGAATGCACGTTGTCTGCCTTGCATTTCCTATTTGAGTGGCACATTTATTTTTAAAAATGGACAATCCTCCATTGATTTTATTATAAATAAAAAAAATTAGGACCAGATCGATTTTAAAGAATTTTATGTTCTATGTTTTATATGTTATTGAACAAATCAGAGTAGAATTTGCCTAGATGTATTGTGAGAAGAACACACAGAGTTGTAATGACTTCAGTTCCAAAGAAGGCAAGTCAGCCTGAGGAAACTATTTAGGGGCTAGAAAACAAAAGTCAAAGTTTGTTCCCTTTCTACAAGAAAATTTGTTTCTATTTCTTTTTGAACAATGTTTTATAGCAAACATTCTCACCAAATTCCCCTACAGTGATGTTTCTCAGAAATGCTAATTTTTGTGGAGACAAACTATGGTAAGGTAGTAAATAGGGATGAGACAGGTGAGGAGGTTGGTAGGTAAACTGTAACTCTAGTCTCTTACATTTTAGGGCCCCCCTCTCCATATAGGTGACATAGGAACAAATTAGCTAATGGCATTGGTTAAGTCACTTAAATTCTCTGGTTCTCTCAATTTCCTTGTGGAAAAAGAAAGATCTTGATCTAATTTATTTCAAAGATTATTTACAGCTCTAATATTTAGTGGAGGTTGAGAGTTTGTATATTACTCAGATTATAGAGGGTCACATAAAGCAACATAATCAAACACGTTAGTTTTAGACTTGCAAATCTGAAAAAATCACAAGTAAGATCTCCAGAGAAAACACTGCTGTGCTGGCCAATATCATAAAAGCTGATTATAGAACAATTTTGATTTAGTAATGGGTGACTAATGCATGAGAATCTTTGCACTTTAATCAGAGCCATAAAAAGGATTCTTGAGTGTGGCACTTAGAGCAGAGATTTCTCCTTGTGCACAAAGTGCTACACACAAAGCAACAGTGAGAGGAACTGACTGCTGAAAGGTTAAGTTCCACTTAAGACCATTTTCAATTTTCCAGTGTAAAAATGACTGCTCCAAACATACTCTATTTTATTACATATTAAAATGTATTCTCATAATACAATTCATGATCATTTTTTGGGGGGAGGAAGGTAGACTGCTTTGTTCTGAGGGGAATTGAAACATATCTATCTACTTAATATAACAACACAATATACAAGCAATTCAATATAATACGATATAAAATTTTGCCAATTCCTTTAAAGAACAATCTGCATGAATGAGAAAAAAGGAGAAAGAGAAATTGATTTAGGTTAAATGCTAAACCTAACAGTAAGAATTTTAAAAGAAATAAGTTCATAAGACATTATTTTAAAAAAGTCATTTTTAAAAATGGCTTTCTAGTTCCAAGGCCCAGAATTGACCACACAATACATAGAATGGCTATGTGCTTTTGCCCAGTCAAACCTGTAATTATTTCTTTAAAGGTGTTCATACCTTATATACTTTCCTTCTAGTCCCACTAACACAGTCCTAGTTCATGACCGTACCGTAGGCCTGGAACAACACTGTCGCCTCTTAATAGGCATATTTCCTCGAGTTTTCCCCACTCCACTCCCTGTGGAACATCACCCCCAAATAAGTTTTCCTTTGATCATGTCGTCTCCAGGCTCAAAAACATTCAATGGGTGTCTTATAGCATATAAGACCCACTATTAGCTAAGTTGAAAATAAATTCTCAGCCTTACCAGATGTTAGAACTGTAATACTTTTTTAGAAATAAACATTTTATTTTGGAATAATTTTAGATTTACAGAAGCCTTGCAAAGACGGTGCAGTGAGTTCTTCTAACCTCTTCACTCAGTTTCCTCTAATGTTAACATTCCACGTAACTCTGGTACATTTGTCAAAACTAAGGAATTAATAATAGTATATTATTATTATCTGAATTAAAAGCTTTATTCAGATTTCGCTGCTTTTCCACTGATGTACTTTTTCTGTTCCAGGATTTAGTGTAAAATTTTTGGAAATAATCTAGACTTAATTGTTTTTTCTAATTTACGAAGAAATGGAGGAAGAGATTATTCACGTGACTTACCCAGAGTCGTAAACTAATTAATGGCAGAAGAGGAATGTGAACTTCAGTCTCCTGAGATCTTTTATTTGGTCATTCATTTAGTTAATCAGATAGTAGTGATTCTTAACATTTTCTGAATTATGGGCCAGTTTGGAAATCTAATGAGAGTATTAGGAAAAAACACCTTTCCAGAAAAGTATACCTTTCCAGAAAAGTACACATGTAGAGTACACATAGAAAATATGTCAGGAAACTCATAAACACACTAACCCTAAGACTTACTTAAATGATACACCATTCCCGAATATCTCAACAACACCACTTTTATCTATGTTCTACCGTGGATTTTTAGTTAGATTTTACTTGAATTGGTTCCACAGCCAACAAATGTTTAAAAATTACTTTTCTACTTGGCCTTTTAAGCTAAAATGTGAACGTTTAAAAAAAAAATCAGAAAGTGTCCTTTATTGTTTGTTAATTGAAAAATAAACATTAACCTCCAGGTCACCTGAAATGGTGCCATTTTTTAATGCAGAAAGGAAAAGGAGGACGTAGATTGGCTTCCTCTCTTGCTTTAGATTATGCTCAATTTTCTTAGTAACTAATTTTCACTTTACAGTGATTTAGATGGAGTGAACAATTTAGTTAAACTTGGCACTATTTGTAAACATATTATTTATGGCCAATAAAATAGCTATTATTCATACTTCATAGAAATTCCTTTTTTGTTTTAATAGATGTCCTCCATATAAGAACCATTGACATGAACAAGATTAGCGTCTTTAAATTCTGAGCCCTAAACTAGATAACTAGCTTTTTAGCATTAAGATCATGGGAAAAAGGAAACATCCTTCATACATAGTAGCGAATGTGTCCTAATATAGGACCAGCAATACTTGTACCTTTAATCCTGAGCCTAATCATGTAGACCAAACCTACGCCAAACGATCAACCAAACCATAAAGAAGAAAGTGTCAAAATTGCCAGACCTACTCTTTCACTTCATGTCTATAAAATAATAAAAATAACGAACCATTATTACACAGTATTTATCTATATATTTTTTCATTGATTTTGACAACTACTTTAAGAAATTAGACCTATGGAAGTGAGTTAATAGGTAAGTGTGTACGGTTTTTACTATAAAAACAGCTGCAACATTATACTCTGATCCTCAAATACTTCACTATTATGACCTTAAATGTGCTGGTAAATACATGGAATGCTTGAGATGGGATATTCCAAAAGTCAAAAAATTACGCCAGATTTATTTTAAGAAATTAGGAAATCTTATTTTTTCAATCCTCAGAATTATACTTTCTGGGAAAAATGCTATTTGATACCACAAGGAGACAAAGGAAGAAAGAGAAAAATAAAAATGTCTAAATGAGTAGAATATCTCATTCAATTTTGTTAAAGGTGACTTTTATTGGCACTTTTAAACGGGTAATATTAGTCTTGCCATCTGTAATTGTAAAAATAGAAATATAATTCTTGAGACACAGCTCAGGTTTTCCTTTTGGGAAAACTATTAAGTCATTTGTCTTTACTGATTATTTTTCTTTTGTAAAATATAATGCTTACTGTTTTGATGCTTCTATAAAGGATAGGATGATCTATAAAGTCACTTAAAAGACTGACAGGACAATAAAATACCAGCCCAAATATTTATTTACTTATTTTTTAAACTATCAAGTCACTAGTGCAGATGAGCATTTTGATTTTTTAAAAACAGGAGGCTACAAGTGAACAACTAGGCAAGAATTTCCTGAAGCTCTTTGGATGTCTTTCCCATATTAGGTGTCCATAGGAAGAAGAGATAGTATTTACAATATAGTACCTCACTCTTGTATAATAACTATATTGACAAAGGAATGGAAGCAGATTTTCTAGCTAGCATTTTTAACTAGCGTTAGTAACTATTAACTTTAACACACAAAGAAAAATATACCCAAGTAACTTCATCTTTCTTCAACTATTTCATGCATATCTCAATATACTAGAAAGATGCATTCCTCCAAATTGTATACAAAGGAAAATTCTGAACAGCAAGCCTATATTCCCAGTGACTTTTATTGTATACATTAGACACAAAATGTTTTAGCCTCACAGAAACAAAAGACGGTTTTCCATTTAACTTGGAGTTTTCTGTTTGCCACAACTTTGTCATGTACACTCATGTTCAGATCCAGAGCTAGGGATACTGACATGCTTAGAAACATGGAGACATCGAGTAAATATTTTAGGAGGAACACACTTCTTCTTCATTACCCTGAGTATGGAAAGAACTCCAGGCTAGCAAAATTGCAACCTGGACGTGTTTATATGAGATAGGAAAGGAATGAAATCTCCCCTGCTCTGATTCCAGCCTGCTCCCCATTGCTCTCTTTACCATTCTCTTACAGAGGAAGTCCCCTCATCAAGGCAAGTTATAGTCAGAAATTATTACCTATCCTACCTTATCATTAGTTATTGATCCAAAGAAACAGTTTGGCCATGGATAAGAATTCAGGCTCTAGAGTAAGGCAACTATGAATTTGAATTCTGACTCCCACACTTATTTAGCTGTGTGTTCCTGGTGACTTATTTAACTTTTCTAAGTCTCAGTTTCTTCTCATCTGAAAAATAAAGATCATAACAATGCTTAACTCACAGGCTTGCTGTGAAGATTAAATGAGGTAATGTGAATAGACGTCTTAAAGAGAATAAGTAATTCAATAAACGTTTGCTATTACTATCATGACATTTTAGAGCTAAAAGATATTTTAGAGATCATCTAGGTCATCTTTAACCCTAGGAACATGATCTCATTTGCCAAAAATTACCCAGCAAGTTAAAATCTGAGCCAAGATGAGATTCAGTTCTCCTGACTCCTAAGCTAGAAAACTATGCATTATGCCAAACTCTAGCCTAAACAATGTGGTTTAAGTTTTAAGTTTGGCGCTAGTGGTCTAAAGATATCTGTAAGTTAAGTATTACAACTTCTTGAGTGCCCAGCTTTTTTAGAGATTATTTGGGGGTAGTGATGTCTGAGGGCAGATTGTGCAGTGAAGGGACTGCAGTCAGCTTTATAAAAATTCCGTGTTTCTCAGGACTGCTCCTTAATTTCCTCCTCAAGCCGGGGACTCTACTGTTCCTTAAATATAGAAATATAATTCAGTCCTTGTTATGGACTTAATGTTTGTGTCCTCCCAAAATTCAGTTTTTGAAACTGTACTCCTCAATGTGATGGTGTTAGGAGGTGGGGCCTTTGGGAGTTAGAATTAGATGAAGGGGGAGCCCTCATAAAGAGGATTAGTGCCCTTATAAGAGTCACAAGAGAGCTTGCTTCCTCTCTCTCTTTCTGCTACATGAGGATACAAGGAAAAGTCAGCCACCTGCAAGCCACAAGAGAGCTCTCACCAGAACCCAACCATGCTGGCACACCATCTCAGACTTCCAGCCTCCACAGTGAGTGAGAAATATATTTCTGTTGTCTATAAGCCACCCACTTTATGGGACTTTGTTATAGCAGCACGAAATGACTAGGACAGTCTTGTACTGGGTTTCTCTCTTCAGGAATCTATCTATATCTTTAGTTCTAGTAAAAATCCTTTACAAGCCAGTACACTCATCTTGCAAAAGTCCTTTTCTTCCCCAGATTTTTTTTTTACATAATTGATACGCTAAAAAAAAAAATTCTCAAAGATGAGGAAGCATAAGTAGGATGGGGGCTACAGTTCTAGGCAGTTTTAGCCCTTAGATTTTTCCTTTGTTGTAGGCAGGATAACCACCTCCCCATGCCCTCTGCCACTAAAAAAAAACCTCCATGTCCTATTCCTTGGAACCTGTGAATATGTTAGGTTACATGGTAAAGATGAATTATGGTTGCAGATGGAGTTAAAGTCACTAATGAGCTGACTTTAAAATAGGAAAACTATCCTGGATTATCCAGTGGAGCCAACGTAATCAGAGGAGTCCTTAAAAGTAGAAGAGGGAGGAAGAAGAAAAGAGATACAGAGATGTGACAATGGAAGCAGCATCAGAGAGATGCAGTATTACTGCCTTTGCGATGGAGGAAGGAAGCCATGAACCAAAGAATGCAGGTGGTCTCTAGAAGCTGGGAAAGGCAAGAAAACAGATTATCTTCTAGAACTTCCAGAAAAGAATGCAGCCCTGATGACACCTTGATTTTAGCCCAGTGAGACCCATATCAGACTTCTAGCCCATAGACCTGTAAGATAATAAATTTGTGTCATTTAAGCTGAAAAGTTTGTGATAATCTAATCAACATATAGGTAATTATGTGTTTCTGTTTAAATTTGAGGATTTGCCAGGAAAATAGCCAGTTTTTTAATCACATGACTGTGATTTAGTCATCAGTAAGATGCCTTTGCTAATAAAAACTTGTAGGAATAAGCTGATTACTAGCTCAGTTCTGAGTCATAGTTCAAATTGCCTTTGGCCAAATTACCAAACCTACTGTTTTCTTTGGGACTGCCAGATGAGGTCTGTAATCCAACTATCACACGTCATTCAACACGGCTAAACTTATAAAATATGAGAATCAAGTGCAGGAATAAGATAATCTATTCCTTCATGGAAAGAACAGGATGAAGCAATAAATGAATGTCTATTGTTTCAAGTATTAGGAGCTTTATAAACATCATATTTAACCCTAACAATTATCTTCTGAAATAGGTACCAATTTTAAAGATGAGAAAACTGAGCCCAAAGAAATTAAGTTGATAACTTTCACACAAACAATAAGTTTTAAAGCCTGGATTCCGACCTAGGCACTTTGATTCTGGAGCTTGTGCGCTTAACCACACTACCCTATCCTGCTCCACTGTACATTTCCCTCATGTGACACCAGTGCTTAGAAGAAACTTGGTTTTAACAGAAGGGGCCTTTCACAGTGAATGAAAAATAGGCATTCTGAAAAGTCCAGAAGTAGATCAATTGGAAAACGAGAAAAGCAAAAATATTTAAAGGTCAAGAAAACTTTCATATCAAAGTAATTAAAGAGTCGTTCCACATTTTTATTTTGCATGTAGCAAGGAAATACAATTAATTCTGCTCAGGCAAATCATACAATTATTCACGCCATTTCAAAGTTTGCTGAAACTGTCCTTAATATAAGCAATTATTTCAGTTTCACAGATGAGTAGCATGATGTTAAAAGACAATTGTCTGTAATGTGTGCATTATTTTTAAATTTGGATGAGTGGGAACAAAGATGGGTGTAAACATCACATTTATTAGAGAAAAATGAAAACATCAAACATAGAAAATTCAAAACTCATTAAAGATTTCTTTTTGTCCAGAAATGAAACTAGCAATAAAGTGCTCTAGATGAAGAGGAAATGGTCCTTGGACATTACCACATGCAATAAAATGACTCACACAATAAGTCTAAAAAAATGAAAACTATCATATTAAAATTATAGCCTTGATTTTAACATCTTTATTTGTTATGTCCAAATGAATTTTGAGATAAACAACATCTGATGATTCCAATTCTAGTAACCTATAGGAAACTCAATTATTTATATCATATGAAATGTAAAGTAGCCTAAGTTATGTAATAACAGGTAAGTAATGTTCATAGGAACACTCTTTTTAATAATTGAAAATTTTAAAAAAAGACCTAAGTGTTCATTAGTAGAGGAATAGATGAATAAAAATTAAAATATGGTGTAGTCATACACTGGAATGTTGTATAGTAATTAAAATGAGGAGCTAGAGCTATATGTCTCAACATGGATAGATCTTAAAAATACGAAATTAAAGAAAACTGAGCAAGATTCATACAGTGAAATATCACTTATGCAAATTAAAACATAAAATAAAATTCTATTGTTTATGGATATATATGAAAAAATTAGTGTGTAAAACACTAGACTTTGAAATATACCAAATTCGTTAGGGTATCTGTCACAATGAAAGGGAGGAAAAATTCCAAAGGAAATGTTTTATTTATTTTTATTACATAATATCTGAAGCAACTATAATAAAGTATTAAACCAATAGTGGGATCATGAGAATTATATTATTCCTTTTCATTTTCAGTACTTCAAAACATATATAGAAGTGTTTTTTGAAATCAACTATTTAAACATTTCAGGCAAAATGTATTTGGAATGAATTATTCAGAAAATTATTTCAATTTATCATAATATCTAAATAATTCACTCTCTCAAAGTTTATGATAATCATATAGTCTTATGAAAAATAAATTGAATATAAACCTCTCTGAAGATTTCAAGATCCAGACAATATTGGACATTCTACAGGATTTAATTCAGGGAAGAAAACTGGAAATTTCAAGCTCTCATGAGCTTCATACTCAGTTTTGTTTCACAAATTCCTATTTGCTCTAAGAAAGTGTAATTTTATCTCCTTGTAGAGAATATCCCCGAGAAGTCAATCTTGGCATTTCACTTTGAGCATCCTGGGACAAAGGAGGTACACTCTACACTTGTGGGTTCATAAATCACTTGTGCAGTGTGGAATAGAACGATTATTCATGGCTGAACTGTATAGACTGGCGTAGACAAAACCAACAGAAAGTACTTAGGCACAAACACATCCAGAATCTGAAAACCTAGTCACACAGAGATCAAATACCTAAATTTAATTTTCTAGAAATTTACCAGGAGCCAAAGTACATTTTAATCTGGGTTATTTAATGGCATCCCAGATTAAAATGGATGTCAAAGGTCATTGAGTTCAACCACTCTTCTGAAGCATGGGAAGGCGAGTTGAACTAGCATACGGTTGGGACTCTGGGGACTCAGTAATCAGCTGCCCTTCCATCATGGAAATGGGCATAAGATTATCTGCTCTTAATCACTGGATTGCTGCCCTTCCCCACCCCCTAATCTGTTCTCCTTTCCACAATCTTGATGATCGTTTCAAAGTACAAATCTGGTCAAGTCACTCCTCTGCTTAAAACTCTTCAATGTCCTTCACTGCTCTCAGGGGCAAGTTGAAACACTTTAACATGACTTACCAGCTTTGGCCGGTCTGACTTCAGTTTATCTCTCCATCCTCATTTTAGCACACCCCCTTTCTTGCTCTAATACTCTAATCAGGGTTTCTTCACCTCAGAACTAGTCTATTGTAACTAATCACTTACTAGGGCATATCTACCATCTAGTCTGTGATCTCCTCCACGAGGGCAGAGATCACATTTATGCTGTTCATAGCGGTAACATCAGTACCTACCATAGTGCTTGGACTACAGCAGGTGCTCAACAAACGTTTGTTGAAAGAAGAGAAGGAGGGGGGAACAAGGGAAAGAGAGTGGAAAAGATTTATTTCGAGGATAGACCAAATGTAAAAATACTTTTATAAAGTAATAGTAGGAATTACATGATGTGGCCAATTAGAGAAAATATCTTTCATAATCTAGCCATATGGAAGCTCAATATGTCTAGCTAGGGCTCCATTTGATTTTGGGGGCAGGGGCAGACAATACCAGAACAAGATGTTTCAGTGCTTGCAGTAGTCAAAATGATTCAATCCTTCAGACCTTATTGATCACCAAGGATCATTGCAAACTCAATTAATGCAAAAAATATTATGAAAACTCAGAGACAGCACTCAAATGCACAGACCCTGTGTGGCTTGCAGAGTTTCTTTTATTGGTCACATGTAAACAAAGCCAGCTACATCTATGATGTCTAAGCTCAGGGCATGAACTTCTCACACAGTTGATCCATTCTTTATACATCACTTTTTAAAATGGAGTTTCCACAGCAGATGTAAATCTACACTAAGTTACACAAACATGGAACATAAGTATTAGCACCATGTTGGGAAAAATCATAACCACGGTAAGAGGACATAGGTGAGGTGGTTGATGTTCAGGAACTTTTCCTCACCCTGTGGTCTAGAGCACAAAGTGTCAGAATCACTGATCTAGAGAAGTTTCCAAAATTCAATTTAATATGAAAATTATTGGCAGATCATCTGTGTTATGCCCAGAATCATGTTAGGAAAATTGGGAGAAATTTAAAAGAAGCAAAAACATTATGTAAATACCTTAAAAATGATAGGTAATTCTTAAGCAACTTTCTCTTGATTCTATTATTTGTAATTTCAGTCCCCTTTCTTATCTGCTCCTCAGGAATCTGGAAATACTTGTCATTCATCTAAAAGACTTCAACATCCCTCTATATAGATGTGATATCAAAAGCTTCAAAGTATCACCATTTTGTCTATTATTGTAATCAACTTTTGTTATTTATATACTCAAATTTTCTGCTTCAGGGTTTTTTATAACCATGTTAATAAAAAATATCAGTGGTCACTATTTCTACTTTACAGTTTTACAATATGATTTCCAAGTTATCTAAATCTTGGCACTAATTAAATAGCTTGCACACCAATGTGTAGCATACAGCCAAAGTCTAACAGGTAGGAGATATTCATACCGTTTTCTCATTCTAGAGAAGTTCATCTTATCAATGCATTTATTCATTAATTCAATAAATATTTATAGAGTGCTTATTATGTGCTAAACATTTTTTGTGAGATCTGGGGATATAATGATGAGCCAAAACAGACATGGTCCCTGCCCATATGGAGCTTAATATCTAGTGGGTGAGATTACATCTACCAGACACAAAATAAGGATGTTTAGCTGTCAAAAATGTGTAGAGCTGTCAAATATGACCTTTAAGATAGAGTTTTAAGTTTTACTCCATATTCAGTATATATTTAACTTTGGAGAGTCTTTATTTATATTCATTATTCAAAAGAATAAAAACAGACAAACCGTCGTTTCTATCTTATTCCTTTGATTTTTACAAACATTGAGGAACATTTTGAAAATATTAGGATTTCTACTGTAGTGCACATCCTTAATGTTTGCTTTCCTGTATTTTAAACAGGTATACCTCAGAAGGACAGAGGCTGTGGGAAATGACAAACCTGTATTTACCTCTCAGTCAAATAAGGTTTTCCACACACTCTCTCAGAGTGCAAATAAAAGTTTGTGACATAATTGCTCTCTTTCAGACTGGGTGGATCTATCATATTATCTTAGAGAACAACAGGATCAAGAAAAAGGACAGAGTCTCATAAATGACAGGATATAGCTCAAGGCCATGCCAACGCCAGGGGGAGGGGCCAGAGAACACTTACTGGTAAGTGGTCGGGCTGACGTTGATGCGCCGAGGGTGACTTCCCGATTCGAATTTGCTTGCCAAAGTGACATTATTTCCAAACAGGCAATATCTCGGCATTCTCACTCCAACAACTCCAGCCAGCACGGAGCCTGAGTGAATGCCTATCCTCATCTAAAAAGAAAGAACAAAGAAAAAGAATATTTTCGTTTGGTATGCAATTATTTTAATGAGAGGTACTCCTAATTATGTAAACCATTAAACTACGAACTTCTCAAAGACAGAGACTGGGTCTCGGTCATTTTTCTGAACCCAACATCTGGACCATTATAGTGCCAATGAATGTGCATGCTGTGGAATAAATGAATGAATGGATTAATTATAGGAAAAAAACAATGTTTAATTTGTTAAATAAATCTGATTACGTTACAAGTTCAATCAGGTTTCATTTGTTATAATATGTTCTAATATACGGAAAATGTATTATTCTCCCTCCAGCTATTTGCACATAAAACCCTATTTTTCCCTTCATAACATCAAACAGAATTATAAATTAAACATTTATAATTGTTTATTTTGCCTAAATGTTGGTTTTTCTCATGAGAGAAGGATCTGTATCTATTTTCTTACTGCTGAATATTCAGCACTTAGTACTCTACCTAGAGCAAAGTAGGCACTCAATAGTAAGTGATGAATGTTGAATAAATTGCCTAAATTCCCTAATATAGAATCAGAATGGAGTTATAGAGAATCCAACCTTTGAGTTAGTCAAGAAGCTTCAAGTAAAAATCCTGAAGAGTAAACTAAGTGCTGTATATTTTAATCGAGAATTAGATAAATATTAGTCTGGTCTATACATTGAAGGAGCCCTCAGCATGAAGTTGATATACACCTAAATGTGATTACAGTAATGAAGTTGTATCCACATGGTCTACACCAAAATAACTGAAGCTAATGGTGACCAAGTGGGAGATGACATCCTTAGTTCTAGGAGAATGTGGGTAAGTCTGGGAGAAAGGGAGGAGGAGACTGACCTCAAGATGCCTACTAGGTAAGCAAAGTGTCACCCCTTCGCTACCATGCCTGATGTTGCTTCTATAGTTGTGAGGACAAAAAGTCACTGAGACTAACCCTCATCATAGGACTGGAGACTTCTGTGTATATCAACCCATAATGAGATACATTAAAACCAATTTGATCCAGCTGTAGCTCCAAATAACCTCTTCATCTATTTTTTAAAAACTAATTTTAAAATTTATTTGGAAATTCACTATGCTAGAAAGAGCCAAGACACATTTGAGAAAGAAGAAAAAAGGTTGGAATAATTGCCCTACAAGACATCAAGTCTATACATATCTAATTAGTACATAGATATCATAACATTGGTGCATAGATAGAGAAATAGACTAATAGAATAGGTAGCCCAGAAAGAAAGGTGACTGATATATGATAGAGTTGGCATTTCAGATTAGTAAGAAAAAGATGGCATTTGTATTAGGATGCTCTAGATCAACTGTGTCTTCGTGTGGAAAAAAAATTCCAAGTAGATTAAAGATCTTAACATAGAAAGCACAACTTTACAGCTTTAAAAATAATTGTTTTAATTAAGGTGAAGTTCAATCTGCAGTATCAGTAAAACTCTAAAATATAGATGCCTAAAAAGTATAGACTTTTATTAGTTTCTCAGTAACAGTTCCCAGGTAAGTGGTCCAGATTGTCAGGCAGCTCTCTCTGTTCCCCTCTGTAGTCAGGGACCAGGTGTTCCTCCTCATGTCTTGTCACATATTCCATGCTAGAAAACTTGAAGCTGAATCAAGAACACCCTCATGTTCCAATTTATGATGTGGCAAGATAGATAGCAGAAGTCAAAGGTAAGGGTCAAGAAGTTACCATTTAAGGCAATGTTCATTCCTTTGTGTAGATCCAGAGTTATATCTGGTATCATTTTCCTTCTGCCTAAAGACTTCCTTAAACATCTTTTTGTACTGTTAGGTCCAGGGGTGATGGATTCTTTCAGCTTTTGTACGTTTGAAAAAGTCTAAATTTTGCTTTCATATCTGAAAGATATTTTCACTGAGTGTAGAATTCTAGGTCAATGGTTTTTTCTCAGTACTTTGGTGATGTTCCTCCACCATCTCCTCCTTTGCATTGTTTCCTATGAGAAATCTGCTGTCAATCTTATTTTAATTCCTCCATATGTAAAATATCTTTTCCTTCTGGCTACTTTAAGTTTTTCCATGCATTGCTAGTTTTGAAAAATTTAGTTATGATTTCCCTTGATGTTGTTTTCTTGATGTTTCTTGTGTTTGGGGTATGTCGAATCTCTTGGATCTGTGGGTTTTATAGGTTTTGTCAAATTTGGAAAATTTTCAGTCATTATTTCTTCAAATATTTTTTCTCTCCCTCTCAGAGACTCCAATTACATGTATATTAGGATGTTTGAAGTATTTCCACAATTCACTTATCTGTTCATTTAAAATATTTTTTCTCTCTGTTTATTTTGAATAATTTCTATTTCAACTCTTCAAATTTACTAATCTTTTCTTTTGTAGTGTCTAATCTTTTGTTAATCACATCTAACGTATTTTTTATCTCAGACATTGTGATTTTCTTCTCTAGAAGTTCAACTGTGGATTTCTTTTACCTTTCACATATCAAATTAACTTTTGAACATATGGAATACAGTTAAAAAACTGTTTTAATACTCTTGTCTGCTAATTCTAACATCTGTTTCAGTTCTCTATCAAGTCTTGGTTGATTGATTTTTCTCATCATTATAGGTCATATTTTTCAGCTTTTCTTCATGCCTGGTAATTTTTGGTTGGATGTTAGACATCATAAATTTGACTGTGTTGAGGGCTGGATATGTTTGTATTCTTATAATTATTCTTGAGCTTTGCCCTAGGATGCAATCAAGTTACTTGGAAACAGTTTTTTCCTTTCAAGTCTTGCTTTTTATGATTTGTTAGGCAAGTCTTGAGCAGTGTTTTATGCAGGGCTAATTATTCCCCACTACTGAAGCAAAAACCCTTGAGTACTGGACCCAATGCTGATGATATATGAGGTTTTCCAGTCTTCCTGATGGGAACAGGCATTTTTTCCAAGTCCTGCGTGAGTGCTGGGAACTTTTCCTTCTAATTATATCAAGCGTTTTTTCCCTCCTGAGCTCAGGTAGTTTTCTCACATACAAACAATAAGTACTTTGCAGAACATATAAGAGGCCCCTTGGAAGCTCTCTGGTGGTCTTTATGCAATCCTCTCCTTGCTGGTACTCTGTCTGTGACCTCTCACCTCCTCGGTCTCCCCAGTCTCTCAGCTCCATTTCTTTGACTCTGGGAGTTTGTTGGATGCCTCCCAGTTTGCTCCTCCCTGCACCACAGACTGGAAGTCTCCCAAGGCAATATGCCAGGGAAATCATCTTTCATCTTACTTGTTTCTTATCTCTCAGATTGCTATCTTCCACTGCCTAGTATCTAGTGTCATGAAAACTATTCTTTTGTATATTTTGCCCAGATTTTTAATTGTTTAAGGTGGGAGTATAAATCTAGGACTTGATACTCCATATTGGCTGACAGCAGAAATGAAATATACTTTTTTTAAGAAAGTAAACTATCCGAAAAATTTAAGCCTATTTCTTATGAGAGATTATCTATTTGGATTTAAGGGTGAAAAAAATGCTGAATAGTATTATCCCTTTTAAATAAGATAAGTGTAAAGCACTTTTCTCTAAAGTTAGCAAAGTATTTTGCAATATTATCATATTTATTTGGGTTTCTCTTTGCTTTCAGAAGGCCTATTTATATTAAATTACCTTGTGCGATACAGGCTTGCCTAAAAAACACCCAGATCTTAGATATTAAGATTACCAGTTTGGGCCTGTGATCACTGTAGTGATCTTTTTAAGCAGGAGGAGAGCAGAAGTGAGTATCACATTCACACATTTCACAGCATCTTTATTCTGTGCTTTTTGTTTGAGACAAAGACTCTACACCTCACACCAACTATATAGAAGGCTTATATACTTCCACATCTACCTCCTTTCAAAAGACCTGAGGCTACTTTTTTTTAACCAAATTGTCAGAATGAGAATCATTATAACTGAAAAATGCTGAAGATAAAAACCCTGAAAACTGATATCCTTGAGGAGCTGGATGGAGAAATGGTTATTTAAAAAAAATTCTTATCTCTTAGAAGGCCACCTAAAATATGCACAAGAATATCAACAACCACAAAAATAGCACAGATTCACTGTCATTCTCACCACCCTATAATGGAACAGGACACAGAGAATTATTTAATCTTGGAAGTGAGGACAGACCATTGGGAACTTACAAGCTGAATCATCAGACTCCATTTTCTTTTGCAATTCTTTTGACAACTTATCGAAATTTCTCAGGAATTGTTGCCTATATAAGGAAGTCACTGATTGCCTCATTCAGAATATGCCAAGAGCATCTAGCAGTTAGACAAAATAGAGAGATACATTTAACTATCAATGAGGGATTTAGATTCATTTTGGCAAGATTTAACTTTATTTAAATGGGTTAACCAAGCAGTAATATTTGCATCCATCTGGCCAATGTGCCCTAGCTAAAGAGGATTGCTTTGCACTAAACCAGTGGTTGTCAGCTGAGGCCATTTGTGCCCCTCAAGACATTTGGCAATGTCTTGAGACATTTTTTATTTTCACAACTGGGGTGGGGAGCTGCTACTGGCATCTACTCAGTAGAGCTAAAGATTCTCAGGACAGCTTCCGCACAACAAAGAATTTTCTAGTCAAAATATCAGTGCCAAGGAGAAACCCTGCACTAAGCAGACCTCTGGCAAGCCATAAAAAACTTAGTAGACCAACATACATAAAAAATCAAATAATAAATGCTTTAATTAGATCAAAGCTTTCATGAATCTCATTAGACATCACTTTTTAGAGAAAGTTCATGAAAAAAAGTATTTGTCCTAGGGATTTATCGAAAAACATAATAACCTTAGGATCTATCTTGAGGTTAGGGTATCTATTACCCAATCTCCTACATCTGTATGAACTATATGAAATAATACAAAAATCTGGGACACATCAAAGTCCCCAATTATCAAAGGATTCAGTTATTCTCATAATACTCCACTGATTATTTATTAAGCCAAGGCACATCAACAACTGCAGTTTTAGATAACATTCCTCCTACATCTCTTAAAAATAGAAGGCTTGTATAGTTCGACCTCAGCTAGCCAAAATTCTTTTTGGCTTAGTAAAGAAGGAATGTTAGGGTTGGGAGGGCAGCACAGATCCATTAGTCCAGCTTCCTCATTTTACAAATAAACTGAAGTCCAGAGGAGCACAATGAAAAGAGCGATTAGTGTTAGGGCCAGCCCTAGACCTTAGGTCACCTGGCTCTGGGTTCAGTGGACTATAAAAAGTGTTCAAATTTAAATGATGCCTCAGGCTGTTTCTATAAAGTCCATCAGACTAAGTCAGACAATAAAAAAGAAATTTGATTTAGTCTGGTTTGCCTACTTTATATACACAGAAAGGTTAGCACTTTCCAGTTGAAACTCAGAAAAAATAAGTTATACATTAATTAAATCCAACATCAGAATCTTTCTGTCTGGTCTAGTCACTACACCCAAAAAATGCCTGGCATATCCACGCCTCTGAGCTTTTACTCGTGTTGGTTGCCTCACCTGAAATACCATCCAGACTGTACTACATGCTCAGGGTATAAAGGGGAACAAAAGATGTATGTTCCTTGCCTTCCTAGAGTTTTCATTTGACGTAAAAGAATAGCTAATGGAAATTATGATAAATGCTAAAAAGTTAAAGTGTAAAAGAGGGAAGAATACGGGCAACAGGGATGTGGGGCTGACCGAGTCTGGGAGACTCATGAAATCTCCCTTGAAAAAGTACCCTTTGAGCTCAGTGCTGAAGAAGGATTGGCTTTGGCTCAGTGGGGAGGCATGGCACAGCTGTAGTCAGAAGCAGGGGAGGGGAGCATCCTGGTAGAGTAGAAATAATATGCAAAGATCCTAAGACTGAAGAACTGTGGTGCATTTGAGTACTGAAGGAAGGCAAGTCAAGGCGGCTGTTGCTTAAAGAAAAAGGAAGAGAGAGGCAGGACATGAGGCTGAGGGAGTATGCCCATCAGATCATATAGAATAAGCTTCCTCAATCTAGGCACTATCTTGGCATTTTGGGTCAGATAATTCCTTTTTGGGGGGAACTATATTGTATATTGTGGGATGTTTAGTGTCCCTGGTCTCTGTCTACTAAATGCTATTTGTAGATTGAAAGCAGAGATTATGTGTTGGTAGTTTTGTTGCAGAGCCCAAAGGGTATAGACTTTATATGCAATCCTGGCTCTGCCATCTTTTTAATGATAGTAGCCATTCTCCAGCCAATAGCACTATGATTTTCTTCAGGCAATTCACTTGCTTCTGTTCTCAGCCCTGCATGTTTTGTGGGACTGACTCCACCTCCAGGTCCAGGAGTAGACCCAAACCAGCAAGGGTATGCCAGTCCCCATGTGTTAGCAATTAACTTAAGAAAGGAAAGCGATCCAATATAAGCCAATGAGAGAGCGAATATCAGAGATTGAGAGCTACAAAAAGAGACTCTCTTTTTCCCCAAGATGGTGTGGTATACATTTGTGAACAGTGCGCAGTGTTCCAATGAACAGCCGGAGCCATTTTGACGCCACAATGGGGAGACTTGAAGCTGCAGGGAACCACCTTGTGGAACCTGAGGATGACGCCAGCTCTGTAGGCAAACCAAAGAGAACAAAAGGGAAGCCAAGTTCACGGTAACATCAATTTTGCAGCAATCTCCGGCCTCATGTGAAGCTAGCCCTACTCTAAGCTTTTCAGTTATTCAAGTCAATGCGTTCCTTTAATTGTTTACGTTATCTTGTTTATTCTGTCACTTGCAAAAGAAAGATTCTTAAGTCTTTCTTTTCACTAGCTATATGAATTTAGTCAGGTTAATAACCTCTCTGAAGTTATTCATAAAATAATAATTATAATACCTCCTTGGTGGGGCTGTTATCAAAATCAAATGGGATAAATTATAGATCCATAGTAGGCACTCAAAAAATTACTAGTTCCCTTCCCACACCTCTTGGTAGCCATTGCATCGCTTATTGTGTCAAGGACAATGCCACACACCATTTATAATTCAGTAAATAGTTTACTAATTCTGGAATGACCAAGTCAAACTGAAACCATGATTAACATTACGGGCTAGCAAGTTAATAAACAAATACCGGTTTGTGTTGAAATGGTCTTATTTGAGCAAGACAAATGTCAAAATTAAAATAGTCTACAGTAGAAAAAGAAGAAAGACTTCTAGTAGAAAAAGCCAGTTAGCTGTTTACTCATGTTTGCATTTAAGTATTGTTCTTAGATATACATGATTAAAATTTTAAGCTTTGAAAAATCTTTAATTAACTGTTTTAAAAGTAAGGAGATTAAAATCATTATTCATACTGCTCAGCAAGAGTGAGGAAAATAAGTACTTCATTCTTCTCCCGGTATTAGTTAACAAGTATCACAAAGTTTTATCATAAAATACTCCTTTCACCAATAAAATGAGATAAATAAAATTTCTTTTCACATTTTTTTGTTATTCTTTTATTAATAACCAATATTTCCCTGACAAGAAATAATCAAGTAATGTTTTAAATTCTTATTTCAAAAGCTCAAGATTTTTAGGAAGAATACAATCAATTCACATAATCTATGTAGCTTTTACAATTTCTCCTTGTTTCCCCAATGTGCAAGAAAACAGAAACCATCTCTGTCGATATGTGGCATTTTCCCTTTTATCAGGGGACTCAGCCTCCGGTCTGACGGTGTCAAAATGCCACGTTCTCAAGTAATATGCTTGGACAAATAGCACTTTGGGCAAAATGTCTCACAGTGTTTATTTTGAACATTACAGAAGTACCATTCATAGATAAATTTCACTTTATAGAAAATATTTGACAAAAAAACTGTTCTCATCACTGGTATGGTAACATATCATTTCAGAGGCAAAAAGAAATATAGTGACTTGTATAAAATAAAACACGGTGAAATTTTAAATGATTGGTACTTTGAAGTTGGAGAAAATGAGTTTGTAATCTTGCTTTCATTTTTTGATGGGGAAAGATAGAACCCTTCAAAAGATGATTAGGAGGGCACACCTAGAATCCCATGGCAGACAGCACTGAAGACAATATCAGAGACTGCTAAGGGGAGACGACAAAATGGCTCAGCTTTACCATTACTTCTTACAGGGCACTAATTAACGTGTATGTGATTATTTAAATACATGTGACCCTAATAAAAGATCTAAATTTGACCCAACTTGTCATAAGTGTTATTATGAAGGCCTATAAGCTAAATCTGAAGTTTACCTTTGTGCAGAAAAAAATGCTTTAAGAATTGTTTTTCAAAGTAATAAACTGATTTAAAGCAATTGAGATACATAAGTTAAATATGTATGTATTTAGAAATAACCAGCATATAATTTAGCAATTGAGAAACACATCATTTTGTGCTAGAAATATGGACAGTTGATATGTCATTTAACAACATAGTGCCATACTCTTAACACATATGGAACTGCTTATTATAATAAAGAGTAACAGTAGAATAAAAAGATGATAAAGATATTTAAGGAATTTAAGAAAGTGATTGATACTATTTTCTATCAGCATTTGATTTCCATTCTGATATGTAGACAAGAATTAGAAACCCTGTTCTGACTTCCAATCTTTGGCTACCTAACCAATGAAGCTCAAGTAATACTTATTCTACTAATCACATCTGTAACATCAATCAAATCATTCTGTGACATATCACTTAGTCTATTAAGTACATCTTTATTGTTTAATTGCACAGATTGAAATCTACTTCTTACTAATATCATAAAGTCTTTCCTTGTTAACGGCTTCATTTTTAACAAAGTCTGCTAATTGCTAAAACTTCAAAGCTCTTAGAAGTCTCTATTTTGAGACTACCACTAGAAAATATTGCTACCAACTTAGTAATTCTCTCTGTTAACTGATGGAAATCATTTTCTGTCAAAATGCAGATCTTAACAACAGACAATCTGGAACAAATTTCTAGTACAAAAGAAATTTTACAATATTGTGAATTAAAAAAAGTAATTTTAAGAAAATCTTAAATACGTAGAAATGGAATCCTTTGAAAGGGATAAAGAGATTTAGGAAAGAATTCTAATAGTATGAAGTGTGTATTTACCAATTCATGAATTAATCTATCTATCAAAATTTATTTATTTATTTGAATTTTATTCTCAAGACCAACAACCAAAGTCAACCAACAGAATAACTTACCTTTCAACAAAAATATCTCCAAGTTTGAGCCCTTTTAATAGTAACCTGATAGATGCACAATTTCAAAGAAAAGAAAATAACCTCTGGTCTTTCATCTCTCAAAGGAAATGTAAACTACAAAATGTGGGGACTTATTCATCTTTCACCCATCCCTTCTTTCTCCTCCCTTCCCGTCCTTTCCTTTCATATCCCTCTCTTTCTTCTGAAGGTTATTACATAGCAATTCAGTCTTAAACACTTGCTAGGCATTGTGGATAATACAAAGGAGAGAAAGACTTTATTATCTTCCTTCAAGGATCTTGAAATCTTACACAAAGAAAGACAGAGATCTTATTCCTTAAGAAAAAGTATACACATGGTCAACAAATATTGCCTCCAAAATTTTAGATATTAAATTAGTATTTTATAAAAACTAAAAATAAAACTTGCAAATATATGATTTTCCACTTAGACACTACTTAAAAAAAATAAAACTTCCTCTGTGAGAAAATGGCATATATTATAATGATGCCCATGCTTACTGTTGATAATTGAATTTCTTTAGGGAAAATTTAGTTCATTTGATGTCTCAAAAATTCTATATCTCAGACAGAAAACAATGCATTTGATAGTTAAGTAAGCAAAAAAAATAGAATTTAAAAATGAGTTTGAATTTAGACATTAATTATTATCCTCTTGTGTAAGCCATAACTTTTTTGTTTATATTTTAAGAATAAATAGCATAGACAAGTTTACCTCTAGAATAAAAGTGCAGTAACAAAACTAGACTCCTGAGTTATAATGTAGAACTCTTCGCTACACATTAGAATCAATGAGGGAGCTTTAAAATTGCTGTTTTAGATCTCATTTCCAGAGATTTTTGGTTTAATGGGTCTGGAATGAGGCTTGAGCATTGAGACTTTTAACCCTCTCTAGGGTTTCTAATGTGCCTCCAACATTGAGAACCACAAGTGTAGAACATCATTTAAGTTTCACAGATATATCTACAAATTGTTGATACTGCAGGAGCCAAGAAGTTTACATAGTTCTGCTCTTTCCCAGCAAATGGTTTTAGCCAGCATTGTGTAAATTCCTTCACATGCATGCACACATATATACTGCCTTTCAATTTTGAGAAGGAAACACAAAGTTCCATTCTGCTCCCAGCAGACACAATATTCCTGCATATCTCTTGAAGAACTTTTAAAAGCAATAAAAATATATGTTTAATTAAAATATCAGCAGATAGGGTAGAACTGTAACTACTCCTCAGACTTAATACATTTCAGTTGGTTGGAGACAGAGGCTTCCTTGAGACCTCAGCACATCTGTTTTTGGGTGGGTAGTAACCCAGCCTCATCTACAGTATTTTATACAGTCTCACATGCCTAGGGACAATGGGACTGCAAAAAGAAACTTCTTTATCTGGGAGTATTGGTCATTAGAGGATCCCTAGCAACAACGTGGCGGCTGGGATGGAGGGCATTTTAGGCTTATGGATGCTGAAAGCTGTGTTGTCTCATTGGAAGTTGTCATGGGCTTCAGAATGTGACCTATCACTTATCTGCTGTATGATCCTGGGCAAATTACTCTCTAAAACTCATCTTCTATAACATAGAGATAATAATAATGTATACCAGCTTGGGCTGGTACATAATAAGCATTCACTCATATCCAATATGAAACATTATGATTATTAACTTTCACCAGGAAAATAGTGGTCAATTTTAATTATCTTCTCACAGTATAAGGGCTGGGAAATTTTCTGAGTCACATAACTTATCCCACAGGTGTGGGAACTGAAACACAAAGGGTGAATGGCCTGCTAAACAACACAACCAGTGAGGATAAGAGTCCAAATGGAAACATAATTCTTATGGTTTCTACTGAATTGGTCCTTCTATCAGAACATCTTGGCACTTTTCTTTCTTAATCCCTTTTTTTCATTATTAAAGATGAAAAATGCATAATGATAATTTATGTTGATACAAACCTCCATAAAATCTGCTTCAATAGTTATATAGCATTACCAAAGAAACAGAACAACTGAAAGTGCTCTTTGAAAATTTCTTTTATAGATTTTGAAAAATAACAAAGCTACAATAAAATTCAAATACACAAAACATCAAATGTAAATCAAACTGTCAAAACCAAGCCCAAGGACAGATGAGTACATGTAATGTGGTATCCTAGATGGGATCTTGGAACAGAAAAGGACATTAGGGAAAAACTGGGGAAATCTGAATAAAGTATAGACTTTAGTTAATAACAATGCATCCATATCAGTTCATTAATTATAACAACAATATCATACTTGGGGAAAACTGGATGTGGGGTATTCGGACACTCTCTGTACCGTTTTCATAATTATTCTGAAAATCTAAAACTGTTATAAAGTAAAAAGTTTATTTAAAAACCTAAATCATATACTCTTCCACCAATAAAAAGATAAATTGACAAAGTTTCTTATCTTTAAAAATGTTTCTTATTTTTAAATTTAGACAGTAACAGCTAACTCAAGGGATCGTGATGTGGAATAAAAGAAGTGAATGTGATAATATAAAAAATAATAATTTACAAATCTTAGAAAGAATTGAACCAATCGACCAACCAACCAAACGGCAATAACAACCCTAAATCCTGTTGTCTATTACTGTTGTTACCAACATGTATTCCATTTGGGCATTAGATGGCGCTCAAGCTCATTTTACTGAGCAGGTTGCCTCCTTAATATCAGCAACAGATTTTGACTGAAGACGTGTCTGGAAGATCTGGCCCAATATTAATTTTAGGGGTAAACTGTGAAAAAAAAGTTAACCCCATAATAAGGTTTAAATAAACCTTGGGTTGGGTGGCAAAATTCAAACAATGAACAAAACTAGACATTAAGAAATCATTAAGTAGTATTCATAAATCCCAAGGGGTCCAATGGTAGACTTGAAGGCATCCACAGATCCCCTCAAGTCGTGCATGTATGTTGCATCCATAGTGTTTATCAGCTTTTCGAAAGAGCCCATGGATTCTCCAATATTTGAGAACTATTACTTTAATATCCCTTTCAGTTTCAAATTATTTCTGTATCTTCAACATCTACCACTGAATTTTGCATTTAGTACACAGTCTTAAAAATTTTGTTGAATGAATAAGTGAACTGATAAGAATGAATAAAAGGAAACTCTATGCTGGATACAAATGTCACCCTTTCCTTCCTCTAAATACTTGCAGCACTATATTTTTACCACTGAAATCATTGGATGCTCATTCATCTTTGTATCCCTCATCTATATTTGCAAACTAAGAATTAAAAGCACCTTTAAAAAAGGGACCTTGAATAAAGGTTGTATACCCAATTCTGCTTCTGCTTATCACATTAGTATAACAACTGATAAAGTAACATCATCCCAGACCTTATAATATTTTATCTTTAGATCCTCCCAAATGTAGCTAAAAACTAGAAGAAACTAGTTAATGGCTACAAAAAGAAAATAAAAAGCTTAGCAACTGAGGCTAAAATCACTACTCAAAACTCAAAATTGTTCTTTTAGTGCTGCTTCCGTCCAGCTGTGACATTTTTATTTTGATGGTGTACTCTAGCACAAAATAAAAGAATAATAGATTCTCACGAATCAACCAGTCCATGGACTAGAATTCAAGTCATCTGATTTAACTAGCACTGTGCTTTTAACCTGGGCTTTGAGAAAAAGCTCTCATGTTCGAAATGAAAGGGTTTGAAGTATTTTTTTGTAATTAGCATGCCATTGATCCCATCCAAGCAAATAAAAGGAAAAAAGAGTAGGAAACTTGCTTCGTTAAAAAGGGAACTTGGGGCCGGCTCGGTGGCGTAGCAGTTAAGTTCTTGCGTGCTCCACTTCGGTGGCCCGGGGTTTGCAGGTTCGGATCCTGGTCGGGGACTTATGCACCACTTACCAACCCATGCTGTGGCCATGTTCCATATAAAGTAGAGGAAGATGGGCATGGATGTTAGCTCAGGGCCAGTCTTCCTCAGCAAAAAGAGGAGGATTGGCAACAGATGTTAGCTCAGGGCTAATCTTCCTGACAAAAAAAAAGGGAACTTGATACATGAAAGACCTACTCAAAGTAGTCACTGAAGACCAATTCTGTGTGTGTGTGTGTGTGTGTGTGTGTGTGTGATGCACACAATGTCAATTTTAAGGAATCTCTCCATACACAGAACTTTAAGAACACTTAGTGTGTACTGATTTGTTTTGTTTTGATCCCATTCCCCCTGACACATGGAATTCAGAATAAGAAATCTGTAGTTTTAACTAAACCAATCTCTTTATTAAAAAATAAATTTTTGATTATTACTTTGTTTATTAACATATGACTTTAAAAGATTATTAAAATATATACAGTTATTTTGCTATATTTTATTATGGTCCCAAGTCACCAGCAGACTCCTACACACGCCACGCTGCCTTACTCCCCTGGCCCTTTGTTGTTGCTGTTCACCTGCTTGGACTGCCTTCTACCACTTCTCTGGGGTAATTCCCAACATCTTCACAGCCCCAGCTTAGCCATCATCTCTGCCCCACGGCTGTACATAAGTTGTTTCCTCTGCTTTCCTCAATTCTTCATCTACCTGCATGGCTTCTCACCTTTCACAGCTTAGAAGTTGCTTTCTCCACATAGCCTTTCATTGGGAAGTTAAGTGTCAGTAGTATGTATAGTATTCACCGTATTTCCCTCTCCTAACAGTTACTACACTTTATTTTAATTTTTTTTCATTATCTGTCTCCTCTGCTTGGTGCTAAGCTCTGGGAAAACAAGGATAGCATCTGTCTTACTCAGTGTTATATTCCCAGTATCTACTAGAGCCTTCCTGTATATAGTAGTGGCTCAATAAATATTGCAGTGAAATATGAATTTAAACCACTTCTTTAAAAAACTCAGAATATAAATTAATATGGCTTTCGAATTAGATATTTGAAATGTTTTTTGTCTTCTTCAACTGTTCCTCTTCATAAAAGGGATATCCTAAAAAATGAATTTATGTAAAGAATAACGTGCCAGAAACTTGCCTAAGGTATTCCTCCATTCCCTTTCACTCTACTTTTTCTACCAAGTTAAAAACAACCACATGAACAAACCAAACAAGCCAAGTCAGGTTAAGTGAGTGTGTCCGAGCCATGGCACCTGCCCTGTGGACCTATCAAAGGGTTGCCTATGAGAGCTGTATACCAGGAACTACAGACACAGCAAAATGTGGGCAATATCTACTTTGTTACTGACACTACCTGCTAAAATATCTAGCTACGATATCCATTTGAATGGCATGTGTAGGAGGACATACATATCCTACAATTGCCAAAATTATACCAAATACTTCAATTTTAAACATATATTTTTAAAAAGTTATTTCAATTATGTGAGGGTATTATGAAAACAAAAATCAAGCCACGGTAGAATATCATTTTTTAGCATAAAGTAATACATTTCAATATGTAATTACTTTCTGTCATAATATTAATAATGAGTATATTCTCATTGAAAGGACTTAAAAATATTTCAGAGTACTTTGAGCCAAATGTTAGACATGGCAAGATATCAACTTATTTTATGAGCTTATAAGGTAGTCAGTGACAGACATTTGCATGTTTTATCAAGTGTCTGAATCTCCAGTGGCTATCACAATGACAGCAGTGGACCCTAGTTTCTTACACCAGATCGTTTCCGTCTGCCTTTTTATATAGCTATGCATGGAGTGTGGAGTACTTTTGCGGGGAACAGCCAAATAAAAGCAAATCTTACCCAGTATGATTCTCATTTTTTCAATACGTAAGCAAGGGCAGACCATGCATTTCAAGCGTTATAAGGACTTTTGATGTGATTCTGAAAGCCACCAAGTGTATAAGACTTGATCATGTCTATCTTGTTTATTGTGATAACACTGCATCTTTTCACAGTGCTTGGCATGTAAATAGGTGATTGATAAATATGTATGTATTAGGTAAACAAGCAAAACTTAAACAGTACATTGGTAGATTATATTTCTGATTTAGAATATTAACATGGGCTACAGGATGGAGAATGACTTTAAATATATAGCTGAGCAAAAGAATTCTTAGTGAAATTTGAGTGGTAATGTTGATAGAAGGGAAGAGACTTACTAGAGAGATTTGTAGGTAGCAAACTGACCAGACTTGGTGAGTGACTGGATGTAAAGAATAAAAGAAAGAGAGTTATAAAGGAGAATGCCCTGGATTAGTGTGTTGGGTGTTGTGGGTTGAAAAAGGGGCTAAAGGAGAAAGAATAAGTTCCTTTGGGATCGGATGAAGATGGTGGGAGATTGTGAGTTAATTTTTACTGGGAGAGTTAAATGTGAGTTAAATTTGAATTGGGAGATATCAGCTTTGAAGTGGTTCTAGAAGCCATGGCTGTGGCAGACTTACTAGAGTATGTAACATGGGCTGGGGGTTGGGGGAGAACTCGGTGAATAATTTTGAAAAACATGAATATTTAAAAGATTCACAATAGAAGTAAAACCAAGGATTGCAAGCCAAGTCAAGAGTCCGAAATTTTAGAGCAGCTAGGGGTTATAGGTCAGAGCAAAATGGAAGGACAAAGTCAGGAAGGGGGAGATGCATAAGAAGTCAAGTGATGAAGTTTGAAGCCAGGAAAAAAGGAGACCTTGATAGTGAAGCAAATGTTAGGTCAAGAGTCAGCCTAAGGTCTGGAGAAAGAAGAAAACAGGTAAGAAGGACATCCACATTGTGATGGGCAGAGTCAGGGGTCCATCTTGACAATGGGAGACCAAATTCAAGAGATGTCCTAAGAGAGGCAGCCCATCTTGAGAGCTTTCCTGCTCAGAGTGCCCTGAACCAGGCTCATCAAATCTGACAAACAATCCAGCCACTGGCATTTTTCCACATCTGCAAGATGAGAAGATGCAAAGCATGACATGAGCTTCTTAGTTAGATGACTTTAGTCTCTTGATCTTGGAAGAAAACCACAGACACTCTTAATTTCTTAAGCCTCTGAAGAATTTTCAATCTACTAAACACAGCACTAAGGTCACATTTTTGAATTGTTCCTTTGCCCCAGTCATTTAAAAAGAATTCAACAAGACAAAAAAAACCACAAGGGGGCTGGCCCTGTGGTGTAGTGGTTAAGTTTGCATGCTCTGCTTCAGTGGCCTGGGGTTTGCAGGTTCGGATCCCGGTCACAGACCTACGCACCACTCATCAAGCCATGCTGTGGCAGGCATCCCACATAGCAAGTAGAGGAAGATGGGCACGGATGCTAGCCTATGGCCAATCTTCCTCAACAAAAAGAGGATTGGCAACAGATGTTAGCTTAGGGCTAATCTTCCTCACCAAAACAAAACCAAAAGAAAAACCCATAACACTTATGGAAAAATGTTACAGATTTCTTAAAAATATAAGGAAAAACAACTTATATTCAGAAATTTAGACTTTGAACACTGAAATCACTTAGGAAGTGTCAGGTCAATTCTAGCTCCTAAATCTCTCTCTAATTGGCCTCTCTTTTCCATTTCTACTGTTCCTACCGTAGCCCGGGCTCTTATTCTCTTACCTGAACTATCACGACTCTCCTAACTTGTCTGCCTATATCTAGCCTAGTTACTCTTCAATCTTCCAATACAAAGCTGCCAGATGGTACTTTCCAAAACATTCTAAGACAGTCATCTGAATAGGTGTCTCCCCAATTAGAATCTCTCAATGGCTCCTAACTTCCCACTGAATAATATACAGACCCCTCTGCAAAGAATCCATAATTCTTAATGATCTGGTTCATTGCCAATGGCCCATTTCATCTGACACTCCTCCTGCCTGTACAATTTTTGCTCTTAAAGCACCATGTACCTTATTGTTTTCTAAATTTACTGAATAATTTCACACTTCTGGGCTTTTGTACATGATATTTCTTCTACATGTACTGTCCTCTCTACCTTAATTAACTGTCAAATTTCTACTCAATCTATTAATCTTCAATACTCACTTCATTTTCTCTCTTAATAAAGACTTCCCTGCCTTCTTGCCCTCCCTGCTCCCACCCTTCACCAGCCACAGTTTATCATCCCATCCTCTCTGCTATCTTGGTTTCTTTCACAAATTCCTCTTTTTAGCATGTATAAATAACACGAGACTCTTGAAACCTACTGAAGAGATGAAGAGGACATCTCTTTGGAAACCTCAACAAATCTTTGGAGATCCCTAACTTCACAATGCCACAGCATCAAATAATTTCTCCCTAAAATGTTTATCTAAGAATGAGACAGAACACAAGTCATGTGGACATGCAGATGGTGAACAGTAATCTAAGCTCACTGACTAGCTCCCTGTTCCAGCCTTGCAGCATGGGTGATTTCAATACGTGTCTAGGTGAAAATATTATTTATTATATACCTATTCTGAGCTCATTTGTGAATAGTTGAAACTGAGAATGTAAATTTTATAAATACCAAGGATCAATATTATGGCACTTACTTGTTTATACATTTGCCACCCCATCTAAATCTACATTCTGTGAGAGGAGGGACTATGTCTATTTACCTTGTGTGAGAAACAGAAGATGTTCAACAAATGTTAAGTGAGTAAATGAACCAGATACCTAAAATTCAATTGCAATGTTTAAACAGTCACAAAAGGCTCATTCCTTTCTCCCCCGCTTTTGAGAAGAATAACAGTGCGACAACATCTTTCTATTTAAAGTGTGATTGCTAGAGAAAAAGATTTACTTCCTTCAGTATTGATTTATTTCACTTATTTTTATTCAATCACACATCAAATATTTGTTGAGTTCTTAGTATGTGCTGCACTTTGTTCCCTGTGTTGAGGATATGAGAATAAATACAACAGACGATGTCTCTGCTTTTATAGTGTTTACATTCTAATGGAAACACACAATAAACAAATAAATAAAAATCCCATACCACCACAAATTCATATTTTAAAAAATGGCTCTTTGTTCTGTTTAAAACCTGGCAAGGAGCTAGATATGGGGGCTGAAATCAGGAGGGAAGAACTGGTGGGGTCTGCTCTGTTTTGCTGCCACTCTGCAATACAAACTCAGAGCTTTGCAATTTCAGATTTTTAAGACTTTTCAAATCCTTCTAGTATTTCTGGCCTGTTTGTATAAAAAGCATTGCCAATTGAATGACCAAAATAATTTTTCATTTCTGTGGGCTGGGTGTGTGACTTTGCAAATGAGCAAATTTGCCAGGAAACTAAGAGGTATATTTTAAAAGGTCTTGCTTTTTGTTGTAGCGGCCATGTCTTAGCTGAGAAAAATAAAGGTAAAAAACATAAAGCCATTTAGTGGAAACTGCTCTTTAGAAGTTCAGTAAAATTTAATTAGAGACCATTTTCTGCAATGACAAAAGCCAGCCTATTATTGTAAAAGTAGCAAGGAAAAAACGACTCTTTCAATGACAAAATAGCTCTTTTTGTAAATTTAGAAGATGTCATACCTGCCAGAGTCATCACAATTAATTATGGCAGGCTAGGAAAATTGAAAAAATCTTGATAGTTTCTCATAACTATTTTCTCCTTTGGAATAATTTCCCCTCTGTGTGTCCATCAAGATCCAGCTTGGGGAGCCCATCTTTTGTGAGCTCTTTTTTTGAACACTTCTCTCAAGACATCTAATCCTTCCTTCCTCATTACCACTGTACTCTGTATATACTTCAACTAGTTCATCGATCGTATTGTAAAATTTGACTATTTTTTATAAACCTGGCTTCCTATTCTAGATTGTAATATTTTTGTATCCACGTATATCTTTAATCTCCAAAAGTTATCTTTCTGGAATGAATGGAACGAATGAACAATTATAGTCTATTTTCTACACTGGCATAACAAAGCACATTATTCTAAAGTGATAAAAAAAGTCACTCAGATGTCTAAACAACTTTCTTTAATTAAGATGGTATATTTTATATTCATATTCTTCAATCCTATGTAGATAAGGTTAGCTTCATAAGACATTTATCCACCTTTATTGAATTTGTTCACTATGACAAAATGAAATATTTAATGAATCCTTAACCTATTATAAGATATTTAAATATCAAATATTATAATTGCCTTTCCATATTGTCAACAACATATTTAGGCCGAGATGATGATGATGATGGTGATGATGATGAAGTATTTCCTTGAAGAAAAACAAAAAATATATTATCCCTAACAGTGAAATGTTTAATGGGATTAGACTTAGTGAAAAATCAATATTGGGAGCAGGAAATTCTTTAAGCTCTGTCTTTAGGATGGACAATTTGTTTCACTACAGAAAGTAAGAAATGAGAGAAAACTGACTTGTGAACAAGGCAAATGTATAGAGAAATAATTTCTTAACCAAAGCTAAGTGATAAGAAAGCCCAAGACAGGATAAAAGATAGTAGAAACAAGACTGGAAGAAAATATAGACTAGATCTTATAAAAACAATATCCTCACTTTCCCTGTCTTATTCATATGCTACAAAATCATGTGTAGAAACTCAGTCCCTGAGAGAAAAATAACATAGGAATGGAAAATTCATATATGAAATAATCACAGACAATTATAATCTAAGATTGTTACACTTTCTTTTAACACTGTAATGCTTTCTGAAATACTTATTTTCCAGCAAAGTAAGTTATAGGCTACCAAACATATTTCTAATCAAGCTGGCCAAAATGACTTACTTTCTAAATCTGTGTTTTCTAAACTGCTGGTTGCAATCTTTTAGTGAGTTGTAATGTTGTGTTGTTTATTAATCTTTTGTTTTAACTATGTGTACCTTACATACACACATAAGCATATATTTGTGCTCTGGGTTAGGGTGTAAAATGTATTTATTATGAGTTGTAGTCAAAAAATTTGAAAGCCATAATTTTAAGAAACATGAATAAGTTAACTATGTCTAATGGAAATGTTTAAATTTCCTTAGGCAAGATTAACTCAAGGTGTAAATGAACTGACTGAATGCTTATAATATGTTGATAGATGGCTATAAGAAATATTTCCTCAAGAAGTTACCTCCCCAAACACTGGTCAAGGCACTATTCTCTTTCCACCTAAGTCTCACAATTAGTACTTCTTTTTTCCCAGTTCTATTGACATAATTGACACATAACATTGTGTAAGTTTAAAGTGTACAATGTGTTGATTTAATACATTTATAAATTTCAAAATGATTACCATTATAGTACCATCTATAACCTCTATCCCCTCACATAGTTACCATTTCTTTTTTTGTGGTAAAAACATTTAATACCTACTCTCTTAGCAACATTCAAGTATATGATACATTATTATTAGTTATAATCACCATGCTGTACATTAGATCCCCAAACCTGTTAATCTTATAAATGGAAGTTTGTACCCTTTGAGCATTATCTCCCCATTTCCATTAGTACTTCTTTAAGAGTAAAAAAAGTCTGCTTCAAGGTCATTTTTAAAGTAATGATTTTTATTAAAATGAGATAAATTTTTGTCTAGTTTGTGATATTAGCTATTTAGTAGACTGAAGCCACAGAAAGACTGGCTCTGAGGGAACAAGAGATACAGAGCATACCGACCATGTCTTCCTAATGAGACAGCCAACTGAGTGGTGGGGAACTAGCACGGGTCCCAGAGTGGGAGAGGAGGAGTTGCTTGGGCAGGGAACCTGGTCCTCAAGATCCAGAAGGAAAGAGTGAGGATGCTGGGCCAGGAGACAGAAGAACCTTGGCAACAGGATGCCCAAACTGGAATACTGAAGGAAATTAGGGAGTCTCTTAGATATATTATCATTCCTCTCCTGAGAATGCATTTACCAACTCCTCCCAGAGGAGTATTCCTCTAACTCCTGGAGACTGAAACATTCGGCCACATATAGACTGTAGACTATAACTGGTCAGTCATAGTGTATGATTATGAGTGTGAATAGATAACAATATATTACTCTCCCTCCACTCTCTCCCCTCTAGACAAACAAATCTGAGTTCCTTTTTTATCTGTAAAACAAGAAAAAGTAGAAGGACTATTAAATAGTAACTAATATTGTACAGCACTTTTCAAATGTGTTCTTAAACTAATCATCTTCTGAAGAACATAAAAGTGGGTATATTTTATCTCCAGAGAAAACTCAGAGGTGATGTGACCCACACAAGTTCACAAGCCCAGCAATTACTGCAGCAGGAACCAAAACCCGAGTCTTTGCACTCCAGATCCTTTGCCCTCTGATCACACTGACCTGCTTTTCCATTTGAGTGAGAAGAAAAGGAACCAAAAACAAAGATACCCATACTTTGCTTACCTCATGATTTTGCCCCTGGTCTGCCATGGCCTTAGGACATACTAAAAATATCCTGTAAACCTGAGGATATTATCCTGGACTACATTTGTTTATTTATTCTCTTTCACAATAGGTTGAAAAAATACTGTACTTCATAGAATTTAAGACTCCGTAAATTATAAGATGCACGATTATTTCATGTACCACTAAGAAAGGAAAAAAACACAAGCAATTAAACCATGACAATGCTTTCACATCTCTCAGAATTTTCTTTAACAATTAATAAAATATTTCTTTTAGACTTATTTACATATTTTTTGTCATAGTCACTCTGTGCACCCACAAAAAGAAAAATATGAGCAAAATGATTAGTGAAGTTATTCCTAAAAGTTCTTCATTTTTAGACTCTAACTCTTCTGAATCATTTTTTAAATTGGAGTTATTATTGTCCATGTTTTCCCATCTATGTCATCCTCTGTGACATCTTAAGGGGTTCCACTCTTCAGCAAGCTTTGATGTTAAAACTTCTGGATTTTACCAGAAGATGAGCAAAACAATCACTAGACTCACAGTCTTTCTTCAAATAATCCTTAAATGGTTTGTAGATTGAAACATCTAGGGTTGCATTTGTGTGCACATGCCACCAGAAATAGTAACAACTTTACACATGCACAGACAATAACAATTACCTCACCCTGGCTGACTTTTGTATGACATCATCAACTGTTAACACATATCCTCGGTTCACTGATGTTAAATAGGAGGGGAAAAAAATGTGTGTTTTAGAATTGATTAAATAAAATATTCTCCTTGTATTGTCTTTTTTATTTTCTCTTTAAAAATAATAGGTCAGAGATTTGTGTTAAGACACTTAACCAGCCCAATTCCTTCTAGGAAATCAGCCAAAATAAGAAAAACATTCAAAATTAGTTAACCCATGAGTGGTCAAACATAATAGCTAACACTTATTGAACACTACAAGGTGCAGACACTATGTTTTACATTATTTCTAATTCTTACGACTCTGCATGGAAGTCTTTGTTATACATTTTACAGATCAGGAACCGAATCTCAGAGAGATTAAGGAACTTGCCCACAATCAAAAGGTGGCACAGGCCAGAGTCTTAATTCAAACCCTTGCAAGACCCTTCACTGCCTCATCTATAACCCTCACTCCTCTCTTACTTTCTTTATGTGCTTATCTCTATCTATAAACCATTCCTATAAACCCCACCCCCCCACACACTTCCTTCATTCCGTTTCTCCTTCTTTTTCTTTCATTCACTTGTCCCCACTCATCAAATACTTTATGGTGAATAATAAGATATCTTAATTCTCAGGAGACATACTATTAGGAATTCTACTCTTCTCTTTCCATTCCCTATTGGAGTTAGCCACAGGTGTTAGATGAGCTACATCTTACCTTTCCATTTCAGTATCCACAACCAAAGGCCAGCTCCTCAAAGTTCCCTATCCGCATGACTGAAGTAGCATCTCTCTAGTCTGTCATAAAGCAACACTCCCTCTACATCCCCACTGAGAGGGGTCGTTCTTGCTGGAAGTAGGCATGGAAGTGGAAACATGCTGTTGAGGAGAATTGGTAGGGGGGTTGAAATATTTTCCTGATATATTTTTAGTGTCCCTGGTTGGCCATAGTGAAGCAATGTGATTAAATAATATTTGAGGAGATTATTTCAGCAGCCTCTTTCTTGTCGACAGACCTGACGGAGGTTGTTTTCTCTACTTGAAATGCTAATACTCCTATCCTCTTCCTGTGATGGTCCACTATCACTTCTTCCATGGATGCTTCCTCGGAAGCTCTGTCAGAAATGATTACTCACTCTTCTCTTACATCCTTCTGGGGATCTTATCACGTTATGATATTATAGTTACCTTCATATCTAGCTGCATGACCTCAGGGTAGAAAACATACCTTCTTTAACTCTAGCATCCTTTATTGCAGTGCTGTCCAACAGAAATACAATGCAGGCCACAAATGTAAGCCACATGTGAAATTAAAATTTTCTAGTGGCCATATTAAAAATAAAAAACAGGTGAAATTAGTTTAACAATATATTTTATTTAACCTAATATATCTGAAATATTGCCATTTCAAACAGTAATCAAATTGAAAATTATTGAGACTTTTATGTTCCTTTATTTATAGAAAGTGTTTGAAATCTGGTATGTAATTTTTATTTACAGCACATCTCAATTCAGACTAGCCATATCTAAAGAGCTCACTAGCCACGTGTGGCTCAGCCCCACAAATGTGACAGTGTAGCTCAAGAGCTGCACACTGAAGCTTGAACATGAGGAGGGAGATATCACATTTTTACTGAATGAAAAAGCAGTGTAATGAAAGGATCAGCAAGGTGTGATGGCATTGTGTATCATGGGGAAAGGAAGAAGAAAAAATACAGAATAATCATAGAAATTGAGCTTCAAAGAATCAGATATGGTGTTCCGTTAGTAGAAGCAGAGAAGTTACTGGAAATAGGAGGATTTAAGGGACCAAAATAAAAGGTGATAAATTTTGTACCATCGCCAAATTATTCTGAAAGAAAGAAATGTAATGCTTTTAACAAAAGTGTGGTACTTCTAGCACCACCCACATGTAGGTGTTTAGAAAAAAATTTACGATGATGATAACGTCAAGACAACAAATACATGTAACCTCTCCTCATCTTGCAGACACAAGCAATTACCATGACCATAATAGATTTTACCACTAAATAAAATGTCACAATCAAGTGCACTGAATCCTTTTAGTTCTTAATCTGGATAATTGCTTCATCAATTTGACTAATATTCATTTCTACATAGTGCATATAGCTCAATAGATAAGACTGAGTAAAGTTATGACATTTGAATATGTAACAAGGCTGCTCATTTTTCTTCTCTCAGACTAACAGATTGATCATTTGATAAAAAGAAATGACCTTCCTACATCTACTTAGTATTACTTACTTAGCAATTACTATCTTCCAGTTGAGTGCCATTTGAGTTATCACAGTTCATGTTGTTACCAAAATATATGCAACAAAATCAAATAATAAGTGGAGGGAAAAAAAAAAAAAACAGGCACATGGAATTTCAAATGGCTGACTTCTCAACAGGTAAAGAGATATTTAAGATTTTCTGAACTTCAGAAGTGTTCTTCTCATGAAGATCCAATTTTGGTTTTGTTTGGTATTTGTCTGCTAATCTAAGAGTTTTCTTTAGGTTTTAATAATAAGAAAAATTAAATAAAAGTATAGATATAGTATAGTATAAAAGTATGTGTATAGTATAAATAAGGTAAATAAAAGTATCAAAAATTCTTTTCATCTTTGATAGGTTCCCTTCCATGTCATAGTATCACACAGCTGAATTGCTAGCACGCAAGGTAGGATCCTGAGAGCAGTCTTTTGTTCCTTCCTGTACCTCGTCTAATCAAACAATAATTTCTGTCAGTTCAGATTCATATGTATTTTTGAACCCTTCTCCATCCCCTTTAACACTGCTGCTTTAGTTCAGACTTACACCATCTTTCACAGGACTCCCATAATAATCTGCTAATTGATCTTTCTGTTCTCAAGCTTGCCCTTTCAAATTCATAAGCCACAAATCTACCAGAGTGCTCCTTTCCCTGCTTGAAAAAAGTCATGCTAAGGTCCTTAGCCTGACTACAAAGCCTTCCACGATGTGGTTTCTGCCCAGTATGTTTCATTTCGTGTCCTTGATTACCCACTATTTACTCTGTGTTAATACTGAACTGGTATTTTTCATGGCTACAGGTTGCAGTTGGATTCTCTTTGATCTTTCATATGTTATCATATACTAATTTTCCACTTACATAGGATCACATGTTTACATGTCTCTCTCCCACTAGTTTATAGCTCACTGAGGTCAGGGAAAGTCATCAATTTTTTTTAATCTTTAGTTCCTCACATGAGATAGCACATGCCAGAATCTTCTCCATTTGAGAAACGAATTCCTAGAACAGTGTTTCATACATAAGAGGCACTCAGTAAATATCTGTCAAAATGAATTAAATCTATGAACATGCCCAGAGTTGGATACAAAACTCCTGTGTTTAATATAATACCTGAGAACTAAAAGGTTACCTTTTTTGTAAGTCCCTAGTTTATGAATCCACCCCAATCTTAGATGAATCACGTTCTAATTTAGAAACTAGGTCAGAATTGAACTACCAGGAAAACCATGGATGTCCAATATACATCATTATTAAATTATGAGTATACCTATCTGCCATCCATTACTGCATTAAGTGAAGGAAATACAGTTTGCTATCACTCAGAATTGAAAAGGGTACTGAAAACAAGAAAGTTGAGTGCGTGAGAGCCTTTGGAAATTTCCACTTAGCAAATGTCTTCCTGTGTGCTCATCAAAATGAATATTGTTAAAATTATCAGCGCTGTTCCTTCTTGAAGAATTTAACTTTATCTTGTACACACTTCCCCACCCTTATCCTTTTGACCTTACATTTCCTTAGACATTTTTGGAAGACATGCTTACGAAAAGTAATGAGCAGGAAAGTTTCCTTGTTATGTCACATAATGAGTTTGTTTTATGAGCTATTTGAAGAGCAATTGGGAACCTGTATTATTGAGTGAAAACAGAGCCTGCTAGGACTTCCCTAACATTCGAAAATTATAATTTGCCACCATAAAATGATGAGGTGAGGACAGGGGCAGAACTCATTTTATGGTCCATGGAAAAACAGCCAATTATATTCTTCATCAAAAATCATATTTCAGTGGGTACTTATATTGTCAAAAGTGGATAATGATTGACTTCTCTTTGTCCTTAAATTGCTATTTTCTAAATTATGCCTCCACTTTGACATTTCCAAAAAGCTTGTCTAACCAAATAGTTTGTTGTTTTTTTTAAGCTCCTGAGTGTAAAACTATTTGTACAAAATTATTTAAAATGCTAAAACACTGTTAATCATGAAGGAAAAGAATAAAAATTGTTAGATTTAGGAGAGAGAAAAACAAGTTAAATTTACCATGAGTTAACAGAGTATGTAAAAAAGGAAAAGAAGGATTGAACTATTTGGCATAGATTTACCCCTCCTAAATAGTTCACAGTAAGTGTAACTAGCAGTTACTAGAATACAATATTCAGATTGAAAATTATTTAGCTCTTGTATTTTTATTTAATGGCATCTGTACTTAAAAGGGTCTTACTAAACCCCACAACAATTCTTGGGGAATATGTAATGATATATGCACGCACATGCACACTCTTAAAAAATAAATGAGAAATGTCTTGTCTAATTGGTTTTTATCTTTTTCAAAAAATAGGCAGTTATTTATTAGCCATTTTATTATATCATTGTGTATTATATCTCTCATTAAATTGCCTCCCATTTTTAAACAATAAAATCCTATCGAATATTTATTGTAATTACAATTTGTTGCTACATATCAGTATTTTAATGGGCTGAGATTTTAATATTCAAATGCTTTTTTATGACATGGCATAAACATGAATCAGTGTTTATTCTATAGCAACAAGAGCTAACAGATACTTCCTTCTCAACTACTCACCCATCTGTGCACAATAGATACCCCACAAATAATGACTAACCATATGTAATGACTGTCCTAATATGCCACACAGCTTCTCTCAGAATAAACTATATTCGCAGCCTTGGTCCCTCATGATCACTGTGACGTCTTACATCTGGATAACGAGTTCCGTCTCTTGCCAATAAGTTCTTCAAGCTTTCCTTAAATCCTACCGTGGTTCCGCATTAATGACAGCCATAGGGATATATTTTGAGCCCAGCAAATACGTTTACTATGTAACTTCAATTTATACCCTTTTTATTAAGCCTTTGTTTTAAAAGTTGCATATTTTCAGTTATTTTCATAGTCATTGTCAGTATCTGTTAGAGAAACACACAGTGAGTTTCTATGTTTAGCCCCACTGTTAAGATTCAAGAATAAAAGGGTTTTCTCTTTGGCTGCAAGTCAGACTTTTCAGGCACAGGCCTGGTAAAGTAGAAGACATGAGTGAAAGCCACTGAGCTCTGGGAGTACTTCAGTGCCCAGCAACTCCAGTTCCTGGCACCTAAGAGATAATCAATATTGGAGAGCAGCAGGTCATAGTGGGAGAACAAAAGCTTTGTGCTAAAATGACCTAGGTTTGATTTCTGGCTCAGCCATATATTACCAAGTGAGTGGGGCAAATCATTTCATTTATCCAAGCCTATTTATTTGTAAAGTGAGGAAAGCAAGGCATACTTTACAGAGTTGCTGTGAGGACTAAAAAGATTACATTGACATATGCTCTAACATAATGCTTGGCATGAAGTAGACACTGAACAAACTACTAGTACTCTGACTAATAAAATGATGATGATGATGATGTTTGTATGAAGAAATGAAGATTATAATCAAGAAAGAAAGGTAATAACCAAAATGCATATTTATATTTCTGTTTTCCTTCTCCCTATAACTGAAGCCCCTCATCCTTCCAGTATCCAGTTCCATTCAGCTTAACACTGATTCAAAAACTGTTGGATGGTGGTGAGAAAGGAGGGAAAGAGTTCAGTCCTCTGGAGCTTAAAAAGTCAAGTTGATATGCCAGAATCAAAGGAGAAGAATCAAGAATCGATATTGTGACATTTTCATATTTGCATATACAAATAGCCATGATTGTGTGGTTTCTAGCTAATATCACTGATGTTGACAATGGTGGTACAATAAAGAAATTACCCAGGAGAGGGAGGTTTGTTGTTTGAAGGGATGAGAAAGTTTTCCAAGGGAACTTAGAAGGACAAAAAAGCATTAAAGAAAAAGAAATGTTCAGGGCACCCAGGACAAAACAAAATGGCACTCTGGTTAGAACCTTGTTTTCCATAAAGAATTGTTCAAAAAACCACTGTCTTTCAAGAAATCTAAAGATGTTTTATGAAATAATATATTTGGGAAATACTGGGTTAAAAAAGATAAACAAATTTGTTAACCTTGAGACTTTTCAGAATCTTTAAAATGCTAACATGCTTTGCGAATCCTCATGTAGTAGACAGTGCTTCCCAAAGTTACTTCATCACCAAATTTTCATTTCATACGACACTCATGTAACATCATGTGAGATCAGTTTTAGAACTGCTATACTAGAAGGTCCACTGTAATGTGAAGAAGGCAACAGCTGCCTAAGGATTCATATTAAAGGTGCTTCCTAGAAACAGTTGTGAACCCCGATGTAGAAGACGTCCAGCAATAGATGGCAAAAGGCATGACTTCCTGGGTTTTTGCTTCTTTTCTCCCCCTACCAATCCCTTTGTTTTTTTCTCCAGTATTTGGAAGGTAATCAATTACAATTAGAATTTTGTGAGATCTTAATACTGACAGGTAAGCTGTAATTTAGTGGGGGGTGTGTGTGTGTGTGCATGTTATCTTTTCCATGAGCCAGATTTACAGGAGTGCTGGGTTAGGAGTGGGGGCTCCTAGGAGGGGCTATATACACCAGCAAGGGTGGTGTTCCTACAGGTGAAAGACCTTCTGGAAAGGTTATGGCTGATGTGAGTTTTACTGTCCCCTTACTTGTTCACTTACTTTTTAACGGTGCCCTTTTATTAGAATGTGTTACAACAGCAGTGCTGGGGAATTCCCATAGCAGTGATATCCTTAAACACAATAGCTGACAGTAGGAAGAGGCAGCCAAAGTTCAGAGAGGCTTGGTGGGATTTCCCAGATTCTTAAGCTCTCATTTCCGCCAAAGAAAATGAAGAAATAGGAAAGAACAAAGTAGTTTCTTTAAAAAAACACTATTTGATTTTCAGGGTAAGGTGGGTGGTTGAATTATTATGATACACCTTAAAGAGCATAAAAATTACAGGTAATTTTCTCTTTTCTAAAAGGTGATTACGATAATAGAGCTCTGCTCTTAGGAGACTAAAAGCTCTTTCTCTATGAAAGGAGAAAAGAAGCTTAAGAGTGACAACTGTCAAAACAATAAACCTGAAACAAACATAAAATGCAAAAGGATCCTGAGATACTACATTGGCCAGCTTGAACGACAGAGCGACATACAGCTGGCTGTGTATATGTGCACGCACCTAGGCAGAATGTATACACTAAGTCTCCTCACTCTATACACATGAACTGGGACAGCAGGAAACAAAGCAGCTGAGGGAAAAACAGGAGACACAGCACCTCATTATTCAGCCCTTCTGTGTTCCACCCTGTTCGTTCTCTTAGGGAGCTAGATGTTCTTTACCCATTTATAGATTTTGAAACACTGACAGATGAAATTCAGAACCATGGAACATGAACCCAAGCAACCTTATTTTCTCATTTCTTAAGAATTCAGTGTACTCTCTTTTAACTGACCGTGATAGTATGATCTTTACTTCTAAAAATTTCATTTCATATGGCTCCAGGTCACATAATTTTAATTATATTAATATGCTATCTTTTAACTTCTTAGTAAATTAGTTTAATTATCTTTTCAGCCAGTGTTTTCCAAACTATGGGTTTTGAAATAATTTATGGAGTTATGAATAGTATTTTTTTAATTAAAAAGAACATAACAACAACATAGCGTAGTATAGAAGAGAAAATATCAGATTGCTTTGTACATAGTAAGGCTAAATATAGTTTCATAAATTTTTGTCTCTGTATGCCCAGTAGGATCATGATATAATCTTTTGTTCTTGCTGTTGTTCATAAGAAAAAAATATTTGGAAACTATTGTTTTAGGTGATATTTGGGTGTCAAGTTTTCATTTGTGCTGTGGAATCAATCATGTACCCTATGCCAATCAGATCCTTCTCCTGCCCCACTTTGCAGCTCCTATGACCACCTGAGTTCAGCCATATTGTAGTGGACAGTTCTAGAAGCTCTTAGACTCACTCTGCTTTAAGAACCTCTTGCCTCAAGCACATCCATGTTTCTTTTCTTTTTTACTTTTTACCCTAGGGTTTCTCTAATGCTCTGTAGTCCACCGAGGTGAGTTAGTATAGCCTGGAAGTGAGAGGAGGTTAATACCCTTGGGGCAATCTTCAACCCATATAGGACAGAGCCAGTGGATATATGTTCTTGCCTGCCTTTCCCTAGACAGAGAGTTTAAGAGGGTTTCTCTATGCCTCCTAGGAGGAACCCCTAGCAGAATCAAGTCCACACTTCTCACAGGAGAGCGACTTACATTGTCCTTTCCTTCTTCTCTGTCTCACTGTCCACTCGCACACCTGACGCCTTATATCACCTTCCAAATAAACTACCAAAACCCAAGACCATATCTCTGACTTTTCTTTCAAGGAACTCATACCATAATATCTACATTTAAAGGTAGAATTATCAAGTATTAAGTTTGGGAGATTCCTTAGAAGTCATCTATTTTTAGCATCTAACTTGCATTAACTTTTCTGACAAAGGGTCTTTTAACTTTGGAATAGCTGTGTTTCCAGTTAATATACACTCTTCCAACATTTGCACTGATAGTTAGTAGTAAATATTTCTAAAACATCTGAAAGGACTGTAGGCAGTATTCATCAAATATTTATCATGCAGCTCAATTTTTATAGGAAAATTCTAGGAAACTCTACCTATAATTGCCATTAACAAGCAGAAATAAGAAAAATATAAAGGAGGCCTGAAGATTTCTGTTTCTTTGTTTGGAAGCGATGTATTTCCTTTAATCCATTTTTATAATTGCAGGAGAGCAAAGCTTGAGACATTGGAATTATATAACTGATTGTCCTTATTTACAGGGCAGGTGGGTCAAGTTCAATATCCGTGATGTAATGAAATATACTCATCAATTTCACCTGTAACTCTTATTAGAACCATCAAAGTATTGATCTTAATAAATACACAATATGGGGGCTGGCCCGGTGGCATAGTGGTTAAATTCACACAGTTGCTTTGGCAGCCTGGGGTTCACAGGTTCAGATCCCAGGCACAGACTTATGCACTGCTTGTCAAGCCACGCTGTGGCAGGCACCCCACATATAAAGCAGAGGAAGATGGGCACAGATGTTAGCTCAGCAAAAAGAGGAGGATTGACAATAGATGTCAGCTCAGGGCTAATCTTCCTCACCAAAAAAAAAAAAAAAACACACAGTATGCCTTTCTTCAAAAATTTTTATAGAAGGGATTGAGTGTCATATCATTTTTAGAGTGACATTATATTCCAAAAGGATTGAAAAAATACCTACCAACCAAATAAAATTTCTAAAGAAATGTATACTACATAAAGTTAAGAACTCCTCAAAATGTATATGCAAAAATATCATGCAAGTTATAAATGAAATTTTTATTTAAAAATATGGCATTTAAGATGGATAATAACAAGTGTTGGTAAGGATGTATGAATACTGGAACCCTCAAACACTGCTGATCAGAATGTAAAATGGTGCAGCTGCTTTGGAAAACAGTTTGGCTGTTTCTCAAAAAGTTAAACACAGACTTACCATGTGAGCAAGCAATTTTACCCAGATTATCTCTAGGTATGTTATGCTATACCTGGGTATGCTATGAACATTCATAGCAGCAGTATTTACAGTAGTCAAAAAATGGAAACCGAAAGGCCAGTCAGTTGATGGATAAACAAAATATTATATGCCCATACAATGGAATATTATTCAGCCATAAAAATGAATGGAGCACTGATACATGATGCACCACAGATGAACCTTGAAAATATTATGCTAAACGAAAGAAGCCAGACACAAAAGACTACATACTATAAGATTCCATTTACATGAAATGTCCAGAATAGGCAAATCCACAGAAACAGAAAGATAGTAGTTGTCAGCAGCTAGGAAGAGGGAGGGGAAATGCGAAGTGACTGCTAAAGAGTACTAATGGGTGGTTCTTTTTGAGGTGATGAAAGTGTTCTGGAATTAGATAGTGGTGATGATTGAACAACTTTGAATATACTAATTAATTAAATATACTAAAACCCACTGAATTGTATACTTTAAAAAGGTGAATTTTACGGTATGTTAATTAAATCTCACTGTAAAAAATACGGTACTGAAGTTCCATTCTTTCTTATACAATAACAGAGGAACATGAAACAGTAAAATGCTGCACGGAACACAGGCCCCAAAGCTTTAGTTATGTCTGTATGTCAGTCTCACTGTGGAAGTGGGTGATGAAAACCACATCTCTTCACGTGAATTAGATGATATCCAATATAGCACAGCCACACATAAACATCTAACACTAAATGTACCAGTAACAAAATAAAAAAATATTAAATATTGCAATAAGCTATTATAAAGCTGAAATTCTAAATTCTTATACAGGAAAGATAAGCCCTTGCTGCAATTAGAAAATATGGTACCAATTCAAATTGCATAAAATACAGAATGACACTACTAGAAGTGAAATGAATTATGCAGCACTATAAATGGTTGCTAAAGAAGAATGAAATATTTGATTTATACCCATCACCCACCACCAAGGCATTCTTCCAGTCTAGTGGTTTTAGCCCCACAGTGGATGTAGAAAATTTTCTATATTTTAGCTTAAATATGTTCTTAATCAGAAAGGCAGTTTCCTTTTTGTTCCCCCCCCGTATATTTCTTTCTTTTCTCTTGAGAAATATTTTCAAAGTGTCCCTGAATTACAAGAATAGAAACATACTTGATGAGTCCTGCTTGTCAATCAAGTTGACAGCTATAAAATAAAATTAGTTATTCTGCTAAAGTTTAACTTTTGAGGATGAATTTTTAGCTCCAGAATTTAATCATGTGAATGCTTCTTAAATGAAAAGATGACACCTTGTTAATTCTCCCCACATGCCACTGAATATTAATTCACGTGTCTCCTCTTTAAGGATACTATCCTAATAAGATAATATTGCTATGTAAAATATTTGAATAGCCCAACCATTGGTGCATTTTGTACTTTTCACTGCAAAGGGTTGATAATGACAATTCTAATAATAGTTAATGACAGAAAGGGCTAATTATTCAATCTTTGGTAACTTCAGTGAATTTTTGAACTAGTCTCTAGTTTCAAGACATTAAAATGTACACATATCACAATGAAGAATCTGCTCTATTTCTTGTCATGCCTTGTCAGCTTAGGCAGTCAAAAATGTACAGTAAAATTAGCATGATCAGTTTAATTAAACCCAGTTTATGAAGACTTTCTTCTGAAGTTTTATTCTCCTTTGGTTAGTGTCATTCATCTAGTCATTAGATTAAATCACTTCTCGATTCCCTTAGGGATTCCCTTCCTGGGACTCGACACAAGGACCTGGTTTCCAATGTGTCTGACTACTGACTACGAATAGACTAGGTTACCATCCAGCGTCCTGATCTATGGTTATTAATAGACTACATGCAGACACCCACAAGAATTTTCTGATTTATTTTTAAAAATAAACTTCTATCTTTTTAATTTAAAATATAAAGTCAATATTATGTTCCCAAAATGCTATCACAATGGGCTTATTTATAGAATGAAATTATACAATAAATTGCAGTTTTCTACACATATTGAGTATCTGGTATCAAGCACATAGTAGTGTCTTGATAAATATTTTATTTTATTTATTTTTTTTTTTTTTGTGAGGAAGATCAGCTCTGAGCTAACATCCATGCCAATCTTCCTCTTTTTTGCTGAGGAAGACTGGCCCTGGGCTAATATCTGTGCCCATCTTCCTCCACTTTATATGGGACGCCGCCACAGCATGGCCTGACAAGTGGTACATCCATGTGCGCCCAAGACTCGAACCTGGCCGCCAGCAGCGGAGCATGCGCACTTAACCACTATGCCATTGATAAGTATTTTAGATGGAAAAACAATGAGTGAAAAAATAAAGAATAAATAAGTCTGTATCAGGATATCATTTTCCCTATTTGTCAGACTAAATATTCTGCATTAGTGCATCAGTTTTAATTTAATTCAACAAATATTAATAAATTGCTTGCACTATAATGCACAAAGATGAACAAGACATGGTCCCAGACATGAAAGTTCTTACAGTCTAGTTCACAGTACACAGGAATATACATAAACAATTTATTTGCAAGACATGATATGTCAAATATCAACAGCTAAGTGTGACAAAAGTTATGAATTTCCTAAAGAAGAAGCAAATAATTGCCATTAAAGAGAATGTGAGTGTTGGGGATGACTTCCTAGGAGTTGAGCTGAGCCAAGGATAGATAGGATAGAAAAACAAACAACAACAAAAATAAAAACACAAGACAAATGTAACAAACAAAACAAAACAATATCAGCATGGCTCAAGTAAGGAGGCAGCAATATACAGAACAGTAATTAGTCTGATATGTTTAAAGCCATAATATTATGGTGAGATATCATTCGTTTAATCAGATGTATGTTCCAAAAGGTATCCTGTGGACAGATCAAAGGTACTGATTAGGATTTAGTCCTTATTTTATAGGCAATGGAGAGCCAACAGAGTGGCTTTTTGTTATTTGGTCATAAACAGAGAAGCAGAACATGGCATAGTCAGAGGGGAAAGCTTCCAAAGAAAATGACAATTTTGTGTTAATAATAGAGCAAATTTTGTTCACACATGGGGGCCAGTTGAGGGAGAGAGCTGAAAAAGGCAAAGGAGAAAACATTTGAAGAAAGGACTATATTGGAGAGGGGTGTGGAAGAAAAGTGGAAATTGTTCATATTGATGTCTTCTAACATTCCTTCTAATTAGGAAGGGAAGTGTCTGCTGAGAATAAAAGTAGCAAGATTAAAAGACAAACTTAAAGACAGTGAAAAATATTTGCAACAGTCATAGCTAGTAGACAGTAAAATGACATCCCTGAAGATTTAGGGACCAGTTGAGTTCAAAAGGCATGAATATTTAATTACCATGATTATATCATTTTCCCCAATAATGCTCATTTATTCCAGACCAAGAATTTTCTACTTAGGTAGTCCAGTATGACAGAAGATAAAGAAGAGTAAAACTAGAGGGCTGTTAGGAGCAATGTTGTGTGAGACACAGTGGGATCCTGGCTAGATAAGCAGTTGTGGATTGGACTGTGTTCTCTTCCAAATTCCTATGTTGAAATTCTAATTGCCAGTACCTCAGCATCTAATCTTACTTGAAAATAGAGTCATTGCAGATAGAATTGGTTAAGATAAGGTCACACTGAAGTAGGGTAAACCTCTAATCCAATATGACTGGTATCCTTATGAAAAGGAGAAATTTGGACACAGAGACAAACATGCACGCAGGGAGAATGCCATGTGAACATCAGAGTTAGGTTGCCACAAGCCAAGGAACTACCACAACCTAGGAGAGAGATCTAGAATAGATCTTTCCCTAGAGCATTGAGAGGGACTTCATGGCCTTAATCTCACGCTTCTAGCCTCCGGAACTGTGAGACAATATATTTCTGTTGTCTTAAGCTACCCAGTTTGTGGTACTTGGTTACGGTGGCCATAGAAAACTAAGAACAAGCTAAGAATACATAAAGTTTGGAGGCCACAGCATCAGTGGGAATGGTAGAATACGAAATGGCAGAAGAATAAGAGGTTGTGATTGGGGAAGATCATTTGGAGTTGAGAGTTGAAGCAGTTCTAAGCTATGAGATGAGTTCTGAGGCCTGGCTGTGTGTGAATTTCTGAAGTGGAGTGTAACAACATGCTAACATAGAACTATCATTTATGTGAGCATAAAGTTTATAGAATAGCTTCCAAATAAGTTAATAGTATTTATAACTTAATATTTGGGCAAAGCAGGTAAAAATAATCCTACTCTATCTAATTTCTTTGACATATTTAAAGATGGCAACAAATGTAAGAAATAATGAAAAATGCTCATACTTGAAGGCACATCACATGCACTCTACTATTTTCAAAAATAAATACGTTGTTAGAGATGAGATGGAAGAGGCATGGGGATTCAAAAGTGTACTCATTTATTGATGTTTTTCCCTTTTACAAGCTAATAATCAAGCCACCATAACAGTAGGAAATGCTGAAGGTTAAAAGAAGAAATCTAATTGCCAACTTTGACCAAATTCTATGTAAATAGTTGCTCCAAAATCATAATGAAAGGCTATAGCAGAAGGAAAACATCAAAAGCAGAAGGAAAACATCTCCCAGGGACTGGGAGAAAATAATTAATAGTTTTTAAAAGAATTAAAATGAAACAGTAAAAATAGTAATATTCTGTTAATAGAGAAATGACATTCAAGAGGTCAAAATAATTGGACCTTCTGCCACAAATTTTTTTAATGTTTTCTACTTCTTTTATATAATAACCTTAAAAACACTCTTTCCAAATGACATTTCTTCTACCGCAATGACCAGTTGTTGAAAAAAACAAAAACTTCAAAATTATTTGTCCTTCTCCTGGCTGGCCTTATCTTCTTCATTAGCTTCCTTCCTAAATTTCAAATGTTGAGATTCCATTGCTAACCAGTCACATAATTTTTTATACCTGTTTTACGGAATGTGGAATGAAAAAGTTGTCCTCCAAATTTTCCCACTTTTAAAATCTTACAATTACTACTGGTTAGTTATTCACAACTGAATTTCCTAAGCTCTTATATAATTATTCTTTTGTAAATTATTTCTGGTTAGTTCTGGCTAAACTGGACTATAAGAAAAAAAAAAGCAGGTCATTTTAGCCCCAGTTCAGTAAAGCCAAAAAGCTGAAGTTAAAGTCTTAGTTGTATTGCTATACCAGACAGCAGTAGCAAATCAGAAAACATCTGGAGTCTTTAGACAAATGCATTTGGCTCTAGAGTCTGGCATTAACTGGCCATCCAAACAATGCCTTAGAGCTGGATAGAAACATGTTTGCCTGAGAAAAATTTTCAAATCAAAATACCAATCTACTTGAACACATTAATAACTTTTCCAACTTAAAATAAGGCTTAGTCATTTTGGAGAAAATATTTGAAGGCATAAACAATCCTTGAAGCACCAACTTTAAAAGGAAAGCTTTGCCATGGTTGTTTATGGCTAATATATTATGCTTAGACTTCTGATAGAGTGTGTATTTTAAAAGTATAATATGAATCTTGCTTCCATGGGCATGCCTTCTTAATCATAAGATGAGCATTTTCATAAACTAGAGTTACGAAATAAAGAAAAAGAAAAGAAAAACTATAGACAACGTTCAGATATAGCTTGCTATAATAACATAGTCAAATTGTAAAGTGATTTCAATATAGCACAGGATGCTCCACTGCATACAGTACAGACATCACAGTAAATCATAACCTCATCGTACATATTCTCAATACTGGCATAATGAAGCAGATGCTTCATTATTTCATTACATTTTTGGTGGCAAAATTATTGATTTCTGTCTTGAGTGGTAAAGGTGAAATATGAGCATGGGCTACATTTAGTATTTTTCAAAAGGACGTGATTCTGAATAGGCAAATTTAGAAAAAGAGGAACATGAGAAAGGAAAATAAGAGATAAGGAATGGAGATTACTATAAATTTATACAAACACCAGAAGTCAATGTATCTACTTGTACATCAGGTAAATGACATGGGAAAACATTTGCAAATATAAAAGTATGCTGACTTGTATAGTAAAGGATCAGAGGGAAGAAACTATATACATACAAACAAAGACATAATAATTATCAATGCCATAACAACTAAATAAAATTCTCTACTTTCTCCTACGACTGGTAAAATTTAATTCAGTTTACTGAGCCTGCATGTCTAGAACATCAAATAATTCCCTTGACTAATAAAACAGTTCTAGTTTGAGACATTTGGGCCCCAGCAAAGGAATACAAAGACTGAATGTAGAAATTTACCAATGCTGAAGAATTATCATGAAGAAATTATTTTCTGGACTAAACGTCATTAAGTAAATTTAATTCTTTTATCTATTTTCTATATAATGCAGTTAAACTCATTTTAGTATTTTACATTTCTAGTTGTGCTCCTCTGAAAATGTTTTCATTGGCATCAGTTCTTTCCCATTTAAACTTTAGAGTGACGATTTGTGATTCGTTAATCAGGAATTTGTCATATTAATTTCCGCCACTATAGTTTTCTTTTATGACCACTATTTCTACCAACCCTAATTTTCCTGGCCAAATGCTTTACAGCACAATTTTGTCAAAAAGATTTGATGCTCCCATCAATTTTTAGCCAATAAAAAAATTTTACCCTGTTGGATTTTAGGCATTATCTGCTTACTGTTCCTTATGAGTTGAATATATAGGTGAGAGCTTGTGCTTATTTCATTTTTAAACTATATTTATGAGGTTTTAAAATTATAGATACGTAGAAAGAAGGAAACAAAAATAGTCCATGGTGGCACCACCTGTATAATTCCTATTGATACTAAAAATGAATATATAAAGTAATTCATGCATATATTTGGAAAATTTGAACAAATATAAAACTTCAAGGTTAAAAGTAGAAAAAACTCCCTCTCCTAAATTAACCAATATCAACAGGTTTATTTGTATTATTCATAACAATACTATTTTGTATAATTCTTAGGTAGTCCATGGAAAAATGATTAGCACTTTTATGAAATTGAAAGAAAAGGGAGACTGAGGGGGTTCCGGGGGTGGGGTGGGGTGGTCTAGAGATGGGGGAAACAAACTCAGAAAGGAAGGTCAACAGAACAGGAGGCAGAGAACAACACACAGGACTGTGGAAACACAACTGAGGGCTCATGAGAAATGGGCCTTGAGCTTTCTCTCTTCCATGTCTGTACCTTTTCTTAGGTAAGAGGCCTGCCAAGCGTGTTGAAATAACTAAACATAGGCTATTGACTACTTGACATAGTTTTCAGATAAACCAATAATTAAAGCAAACAAGCTGAATGGAATCCTGGAGTCTGAAAATCTGGGCGGCTGATTGAATTTTTGACTGAATGGATTTAAGTGACCAGATGTTTTGGTATTGTGTAGACAGAATTTTGACTTAATGAGAGCCAAGAAAAAAGCAGATTAGTATTTGGCACTCCTGCAGTTCAGTCTGCAACTCAATTATGTAGTTTTGCACATGAGAGAAATTCAGTAAATGCTTGCTGGCTGAGTGATCAAACAATTTTACTATGTTTTTCATTTCCAATCAGTGCTTTGGTTATTGTAAATATAAAAGTGAATTTGGATAACTTAGTATACAAAAGGATCAACTGATACTATCTGGAAAATAATATGTACTAAAGAGCAATATTTCTTTTGGATTCTCTGTTATGGTTTTAAATTTCTCTTTGCCTGGTAGGGGATTATCATATTGCCACAAAGAGGAGATCATATCTTCTATTTTTTATAAGAAGCTAATATTACAGAAGTTTATATTTCAATATTATTCCCAACTTCATTTTTTCGTCAGAGATTTTGAAATTTTATAGAACTACCAATTTTTGGCTCCTTATATTAAATGCAGACATAATTATCCTCGTTATTTCAATATCTCCATGTACAGTTATAGTCAACAGAGTTTGCCTCAAATTAGAATGCCTTCAAGTCACTGCACTGCTATTACATTTGAACATTTCTTTCTTAAGGAAGAGAGAGGAGCAATAATTTTTTCAAGGAACATTAAAGTTATTAGCTTAGTCATAAGATTAGAAATCATATGTTCTAATTACATTGTGGGAGGCAGTGCAGGGTAATGGTTAAGAGCCTGAGCTTTGAAGTCAAACAGATTTAAATTCCAATTCTGAATCTACAATTAGTCTTATTTACCTAATTATTCTTATTTGACAATAAGGCCCTTAACCTCTCTGAGTCTTCGTTTTTCTCATTTGTAAATAAGGATATTAACATCTGATTCATGGTCTATGACTGTTGTAAGACTTACATGATAATATGCAATACATATATATTTCACAAATATGAAAATATGCTGAATATATACACATATATGTAAATAAATTAACTGCACACATATATGCGTGCACATAATATATATGTGTGTATATATTTATATATGTATGTAAAGAGAGAGAGAACATGTAAAAGACAGAGGGAGAGAGTGTGCACACACTTAAGCCTGGCACATAGTAAGTACTCAGTGAGAGACAACTCTTGTTAAGTATTCAGGTAACAGAATTCTATTCTGGGCATTCTGGTGAGGTATTGGCCAATCTGGTACAAGGGAAAATAAAGGATTTTTTTTCAAGTAGATATATCTGTGTTCAAATTTAGTTCTGCAATTGACTAGCTGCATAATCTTGGTCATATTATGTAAACTTTTGAACCTCAAATTCTTTAAATGTAAAACAACGTTAATGAAAATTACTTCACAGGGTTTTTGGGGTAGGAAGATTAAAAGAGATAAAGTGTATAAAATACCTAGCACAATTCTGACGTAGAAGATGTACAATATGTATTTCTTACACATGTTCTTTAATCCCTCTTACTTCTTCTTCCTTTTTTTTTTTCTGAGGAAGATTAGCCCTGAGCTAACATCTGTGCCAGTCTTCCTTTATTTTGTATGTTGGTCGCCACCACAGCGTGGCTGACAAGTGGTGTAGGTCCACACCTGGGATCCGAACCCGCAAACCTGGGCTGCCAAACTGGAGCTGTCGAACTTAACCACTTGGCCATGGGGCCGGCCTCAATGATGTCTTACTTCTTGATGTTTAAATATATAAAAACTGCATATATGCCCTTCATAGGGTTGTTGTGTAGATTAAATGAGATGATACATAAACCATCAAACCAACCACTAGCACATAGTTGGTTTTCAGTGTCTTTCAAGTCCTCTTCCCTAGATGTATACAAAATCTACAAAGACACCAAAATAATGTAGGTCTGAACGTACAACAACAATATCTTAAATATTCTCTCTAAGAATAATTTAAAGTCTTTGCCAAATCTTTCCAAAAACCTAAGAAAAATTTCTCAATATTAAGACGGAAACAGTATTGAGAGAAATCCAAGTGTCTGTTTCCACTTGCTAACCAAGTCAGTCATTTAGGGTGTTAGTTCTGTAGACTGTAATTTCTGGAAGGGTCGGGGCTGTATCTGGTTTGCTTACCCTTACATCCTCAGTGTCTAACCAAATGTCTAGAAAATAGTAAGTATTCAAAAACATTTGTTGAACAAATGAGTCAAAGTCACTCCTAGCAAGGTTCCAGCCGGGATCATGCAGAATCAGGCTTCATCCGAGTTGAAACAGCAGACTGCCTCCAGAATAAAAGCCTTTCACCCTCTGGGACATTTAGTGCATAGCCTATATTCCTATCAACCTGCTGATTACATGGTCATTTGACCATCAGAATTACTCTGTTTCTTCAACTTCAACCAGTCTCCTACTAGGAACTATTTGCATGTATTTCCAACAGTGTTGTCAAAATCACCATATTTCTCCAAAGAGTGAGGTCTGAATTAATGAGGTTTTACTAAATTTAGTTTTTTTATGGTTGGTTTAACCTTTGAAGGAACATATTAAAGGCAAGTGATAAAGCAGAATAATTTCTTAGAATTGAATCTACATGTAAATTTGATCTTGTAACATCTGCACACAAGGTGACAATTTCTGATGCAGCAGGAAGTATTGCAAATGTGCAGAAATCAATTCAGCCATTAGGAAAAAGCAAGAGTTGCTAGGAAACCACAATCCAAATAAGGAATATTATAGTGGTGACCCAGACAATTACCATATGCCTGACATGACATCAACACAAAGCTTAACAAATTTTTAAAAGCACTTGTGACACTGAATTGTTCATAACACATTTGCAACTCAGGTGATTAAAAAGTTACCTTTAAATGACTCGAAAATTCAATTGTAGGAACAGGAAAATACAAAACCAAAGTGAGTTAATAACAATGGAAGATGCTTCCTAGGGCTTACTAAGTCTCTCCTGTGTATTTAGGATGCATGTACATCTTTGGTACATGGTGTCTCCTAACCTCACTTAATTTAATGAAGTCCACTCAATTTTTAAAAGAATGTACTTTAGGCCGGCCCTGTGGCTTGGTGGTTAAGTGGGCGCGCTGCGATGCTGGTGGCCCGGGTTCGGATCCCGGGTGCGCATCGAGGCACCACTTCTCCGTCCATCCTGAGGCTGAGTCCCACATACAGCAACTAGAAGGATGCGCAGCTATGACATACAACTATCTACTGGGGCTTTGGGGGAAAAAAAATAAAATAAAATAAAATAAATAAATAAAAGAATGTACTTTTCAAGTCTGTATATCCTATGTGTTTGTATATTCATAGGAAAAAAAAGCCTTTAATAATATACAACAAAATGTAAAATGTGGTTATGGTTGGTTGGTAAATTATAGGTGATTTTGACTGTCTTCTGTGTGCCAGTTTTCAGGGGTCATTTTATTTTTTGTAACTTCAGAAAACTAATAAAGTTAATTTTAAATAATTTTAAAGCTTTTATTGGGAGCTACATATGAGATTTCAAGACAGAATAACAAACCACAAACATAACTAACAGTGTGGTTAGCATGCAAACAGCACATTACTGTCTTACACGTTATTCTATCTTGCTATTTTCAGGCCATTTTTTGGTATTATAAGATACAAGCTGCTAATGTTGGCATAGGTGCATATGAAAATTAGCCTTAAAAGAGATTAAGTTAAACTGGCAGTAAAAAATAAAGCTCTGTTGTTCAATGCCAGAGAAAGAGAACATATTCTAAAAGATAATGGGCTAACCTACTCCCAGAATGGGTGGGTAAAAATCACATTTTAATGTCTCTTTACGAGCAAGAATTGGCATACAGATTCTTATTCTTTACATAAAACTTAGATAAACATAAGATACATAACTGCTTGGAGGCTTCACACTTCTAAAGCTTGCCACACAAAAATCAAATAAAAATGAATGCCTTTACTAATACAATTTTTTAGCCTCTTCTTAGGACGTTGTATAAGTAAGTACTCCTGGAGGGGACACTCTCTGCAGACAGGCTAAAATAAATTCTAACTTCTTTAGGAGTATTTACTCCATAGTGATATTGTTTAACAGAGTAACTTTATAAAATATTTAAACCATGTCTCCATGAAAGAATGCACTTCTCTTCTGAAAATTTGGAAGTGAGAAGACTGCTGCACAAAACCAAACTGAGCGATTCTGCATTTTATGTGCACAGTGTGATGCAAATCAATTTAGCTTTTTTTCCCCATTGCTTGGTTTTGTTTTTTTCCTTTCACTAACTTATTATTACTGTTTTTTTCATATAGCAAAAATATGCAAACACCTTCACAAAAGGACTGATTGGAAAATCTGTTCAACAAATACCATAATAAAACTCTTTGCAAGACCAGCACTTTTAGAAATGTGTGCCTAATAAACTATTCTTACCTAGACTGAAAATATGATTAAAAGCCTGTGACTATATTATGTTTGAATCAGTCACAATTAACGATAAAGCTAAAATAAACTAGCAATGGAATGCTATCCCGTTGACATATACATTGCATATATAATATTGTATATTAAATAATTATGCCAACATCTTACAAAGGGATTGTAAGGCATTAAGGATGCTCTGTCTATTAAAGTTCAGCACTACAGTATAATACCAGAAGAATAATTCTATGATTAAAACAAATATTTTGTTCAACATAAAAATAATTTATTAGAATATGACAATTTTAAATTCAAAGACTTCCGTATGAAAAAGTGTAGATATAACATTTTTAAATATGTAGCTTCTGCATTACAATCCATATAAACAATAAACAAAGGGAAAATAGAGAAAAAAACAATGGAGTAAGATGGCTAATGGATGCCCCTACTCAATCTGGCTGACAATATCAACTTTCAAAATAATGATAGAATAACACTCATTCCCCTCCCACACACACAACTGAACCTATCTCTCTTACTTTCTAATTTAAAAAATTAATCATTTTGGATGGAATATCTCTAAAATAGGTTATTTAATTCCATTCTCTTAAAGAGGACATCTAATATAAATGTAAATTTTCTTGGAGACTAAAGCGATGAAAAGTCTAACTTAATAGGATACTCAAAGCAATAGGAAAAATTTGACAATATGAAATTTATTTAATGTCTATAGAGTGTAGTAATTAGGACCCCTGGTTAACTAGTTTTTATTCTTCTTTTCTTCACTTATAAAATGGAAATAATAGCATTACTTCCCTTTTTTATGAGACTTATGAGAATTATTATGAGACTTAAGAGTTACTACGTGGAAAGCACTTGGAACAGTGAGTGCCTGGCATACCATGAAGTGCTTCAATAGACGTTATTGTTATTCTGCAGTAGCTAGTTTAAATACAGCTAGATGTTTTTGTTTTTTCTATTTAAAGATAATTTCGTCTCTGATTTGGGCTGAAAATAGGCACATATGTAGATTAGTGGGGATGAATCAGTATTAGTAAGATAAAACTCTTATAAAACATATACATCATTTTGACTTCCATTTCTAGTAACAGCTGATTATATAATCTGAACAACCCTCTGCAGATCAGCTCAGAAGGCAATGAAAAAGTATTGCACCAAGATATGAGGGAAGATGAACCTGAGGAGAGGTGATCACTATATTTTGAGGGAGCTTTTCCACTCTGGGCATCTTCTGACTTCAGAAGTGACTGAGGTTGAGAAACTGAGCAATACTTTTGACAACCCTATAGGGACAAAACTTAAGAGTCCAAGGATTGTCAAGGAAAAGACTTCAGTAAACCTTCCATACTTTGAGATGAGACCCTGACAGGCAACACCACAGGTATAAGGGCAATATCAAATTCATAAAGTTGAATGAGAAGTAAGTTGGCTCTCACAGAGACTGAAACCCAGCATTAAATCATCTGATCCCTGATGGCTAGGGCTCCTGGCAATGCTTCCCACCAGAAGCACACATAAAATTTCCCTACAGGAGGGTAACATCATTCTAGGTCTCAAATTATTTCTATAATTTTTTATACACAATCTCCAGCACTCAAACAAAAAACAATAATTATGCACACAGGAGACAAGTAACTTGACTGAAAATTAAGTGAAAGAACAGACAATGTAATAGACCTCAGGGGCTCTAGAGAATGGATTTATCAAGCAAAGAGCTGAAATTAATTATGGCTGATATATTCAAGGAAATAAACAGAAAGAGTATGAAAAATTTTGTCAGAAAAATGGAAACTTAAAAAACTATAAATGGCTATAATCAACATTAAGCATTAAGTGGATGGGTTTTACAAATGATTTTCATAACCAATTGAGGGGAGTATTAGTGAATTAGAAGACAGATCTAAAGAAAGTATATAGACTTAAGCTCTAATAATTAAACAGAAAAGTACTACAGAAGAGAATCGGTTATAACCATATCTACTGGCAAATTCTCAGTGAAAAAATCCTTTAAACATATTCTTTTTAAAAAACATAAACATATTTCTAGTACCAAATAAATTCACTATATGCAATAGATCTATTTGAAAATATATTTAGCCATAAATTTTACCAGTAATATTATATAATATTTTCCTATATTATTGCTACAATAAAACAATAATTTACTAAAAATGCCACATGTGCATTATCTAGAAGATTAAAAGTAAATTCAAATGTGTAAAAGTAAATTCAAATCAAATGTGTCTATTGGATAAACATGAGAAGCAAGGATAACTGGGCTCAGTATCTTAATAGTGAGTTCGTAGACTGCCTATGCAGTTCTTTCTGACTTCCTAGGTCTCTCTCCTTAGATATAGATTCTAGAGGTAGAACATTTCAAACAAGTACACACACTTCAGGATGAAAAGTAATAATTAGAATTGTATAAATAAACAATTACCAAAGAATCACAGAGAATTAATCAAGTTATCAAAGAATTAGTTTTTCTTGTTTCTAAGTAAAATCTTGGGCTGTAATCTCATGGGGTTAATTAAATATCACAATATTTGCAAAAAGCAAATCCCTCTAAATATTAAATAACAACATCAAGTTACAACAACTATTTAAAAATTAATTGGAGAATAATTATTTCATAATCTCAAAAAAATCCTGTAAACTCATTAGAAGACTAAGATGAAGCTTAAGGAGCTAGAATTTAGTGTATTACAGTCCATGTAAATTGTACACATTAATATTCCTGCCTTTGGACTAGGCAGTTAGAAGAAATTCATAGCGTTTCCTTGATTCGCAATTGAGATTGCTAAACACATTAGTATTACATGATTATACATTGTTTTTTTTACTCTATTTCACAATTTCCCTATAATTGGCTCATTATATAAATTGTACTGATCTCTGAACTAATGAAGAGAATTTAAATTTGTACGCCTATGTAATGAAATTCAATGAAAATATTTTTTAGAAACTGAAGTCCAGAAGTAAAACTTAGATATTTGGACACACTAACTCAATCTCCTTTGAAAGCCTTAAATCATGAAACTGCAACTTGTCTTTCTAATACATGTTTAATAACATCCTCTAATCAGTCCTCAGCCCAGTTTCTCTTTTCCTACCAACGCTTTTTTTTAAAAAGAATAAAGCACAGGCAGTAATAAACATTTTATTATTTTAAATGAGTGGTTAAACTATTAGTAAAAGTTTTGCCTTTCAGCACTAAAAACTCTATTCAAAATACTTTGGTGAGATTAGATTCACATGATTAAAGAACAGAAAAAAATTACATAATTTTCTAGTGAAATCACAATATAGCTAGCTCAAACAAAGGGGAGTGAATATAAAACTGATTTTACTTTTCTTCAATTGTCCATCATTTAAGATATAATAAAATCAGATTTCCTCTAGGGAGGAAAAAGAAAAACAGAATAGGCATAATGCTGCCATTTTCACATATTCAGCCAGTAGGATAAACATCATGCTGATAGAGTATACAAAAAATTCTAATCTCTATTTTTAATAGCAGTTTTACTTAAAGTTACTTTAGGCTGATTCTTTCAGAATTTATTATATAAATAGACCATATTTGTGTATGCTTTGTAGATATAGTCTAGAACCAGCCTCTGAGTTTCATTAGAGTACCTATAGAAAAATAATTTTCTTGAGTATTATACACTGAATAAGTGAAATGCTATATTCTCTGGTTATTTTTAAAATTTAAAAAATTAATGCAGTCAATTCTACAGTTAATGATTCAGGGACATTACTAATCACTTGCAAGCAATTATAACTGATAATTCAGTTTCCTATTTCCCATCAAGATGGGTGACTCAAAGGTTTATAAAACCATATTAAAATTATCAATTTATTTTTCAAAATTTGAGAGGTTTTGGGAGTTTTGTTTTGAGCCCACGCAGGACATTTGGTCCTGTCCAAAACATCCATAATACATCCGGTCCACGCCAAAATGTCCTTGATATTTGGTCCTGTCCAAAATGACCATAAGAATTTGGTCCATAATACATTTGGCCTATCAGACATTTAGTCCGTGCCAAAAGGTCCTTGACATTTGAGCCTGTCCAAAACATCCATGAGCATATTTGGTCCATGCCAAATGGTTTGGACAGGACCAAATATCAAGAATCTTCTGGTGTGGACCAAATGTCTGATGGACATTTTGGACAGGACCAAACACTCCTGCAGATATCAAGAACCTTTTGGCACGGACTCAATGTTTCCATGGATATTTTGGACAGGACTAAACACGATCAGATATCAAGGACCTTTCGGTGTGGACCAAATGTCTTATGGACATTTTGGTGTGGAGCAAATGTCTGATGGACCAAATGTCTTATGGATCAAATGTCTTCTGAACCAAATGTCTTACAGACATTTTGGGAAGGACCAAATATCGAGGACATTGTGGCATGGACCAAATGTCTTATGGACGTTTTGGATGACCAAATGTCTGCTAATCATTTTGAGCAATTATTGCAACTCAAATAGCTTAAATTTTAAATAATCTAAAAACTTAGTGTGAAGGAAACAATCAACCGATCATATCAACTCTGCTGCAATACACAAGCATTTTTAATAAAAGATTCTTTCAATATGTTTAGAAATGTTCCCATAGCACCAAGTTGTAAGCCAATTCAAAATCAAATTAATATGCCAAAAAACAATCCCAAACCATGAAAACAATATAAATTAGTAATGAAGCTAAAATTATTAAGGTGGTTTTATTATTTTGAATTCTCTTTCTGTATTCTTATTAAATCTTTATGGACATTTCCTCTTCTGATTTAATAAAATTATCTGATTCATAAGACAGAGCTAATGTTATATCCCACAAATGAAAATATGGATGAGCACGCTGTAAAACACAATTCCCTGGTTTTGTTCTATGGTAGTTTAGGTTTGTTTTGACAACGGTGAATCAATACTGACAATATATCTCCCATAAAAGAAAATCCAACATAGAAAAACAATCCCAAATGATAAGACTGCCCAGGTGGTAGTCTTGAAAATTTAAGAACTGATATGAATTCAATCTGGAATGTGTATATTCGCAGTTTGCAGCAGATCTGAGACAGTATTCCTTTTGTTTGTTTGTTTTTCCTGGCAATGGTAGAAGTGTCATTCGTATGCCTGAATAACTTGATAATTATGTCCTGAGGGGACTTAAACTACAGTTTTTGCTTTTTTTTTTCTTTTTGTGAGGAATAATAGCCCTGTGCTAACATCCATGCCAATCCTCCTCTTTTTGCTGAGGAAGACTGGCCCCGGGCTAACATCAGTGCCCATCTTCCTCCCCTTTATATGGGACACTGCCACAGCATGGTCTGACAAATGGTGCCTCGCTGGGCGCCTGGGATCCGAACCCGGGCCACCAGCAGCAGAGCACACGCACTTAACTGCTACACCGGCCCCTAAACTACAGTTTTTTTAATGGTTCCTTTTTTCACCACTGGTGGGAGTGGTTAGAAAACTCTTTCCCCTTCCACTTTTTTAAATTGTCAAATATAAACCATACATGTGCATATTAAAGAACAGTAATAAAATTAATAATTTTGCACTGTAACCCCTATGTTCACTTTTCCTATTGCATCCTCCCCTTTCCCATCATATTCTTCCTTTCCCTTGGAGTTAAGCACCATCTTGAAATTGTATTAATTCCCTTTCTTTCCTTTACACTTTTTCCATCACTGCAGGTATTTTTAAATGGCATATGTTTTCAATTTTCCCAGTTTTAAAATTTAATTAAATGGAATAATACTGCAGTATTCTTCCATGACTTGCTTCGTTTTCATATATTATATTTTTGATATTCATCCATGTTGATGTCAGTAGCTGGACATTCATTTTCCCAACTGTATAGTATATGAAGGCATAAATATATCACAGTTTATCCATTCTATTAGATGGATATGTGAGTTATTTCCAGTTTGAAACTATTATGAATCTTGTGTGTGACTTCTGCTACACATGCACAAGTATTTCCCTGGGGCAAACATCTAGGGGAGAGATTGTTGGATTGTAGGAAAGGCACAAATTAAAGTTTACTAGTTTAAGGCCAAGTAAATTGTACTCCCACTCGCATTTATGCTCCAACCAGCTGTGTGTGAGATTTCCTGCTGCTCCAAATCCTCACCAACAGTAGCACTGTTAGACTTTCAAAGCTGTACCAAACTATTAGGTGGCAATGCTATATCATAGTGTTATTAATATATATTAATCTGATTATTGGTGAGGTTAACAAAGATACTTTTATTGGTTAAATGTGTTGCAAAAAGTTCTCCTAGCTTGGGGTTGTCTTTTTATTCTCTTTAGGTGTTCTTTGATAAACAGGAAGGTTTTAATTTTAATGTAATAAAATGATTAGCAGGTATTTGGCCCTGTCCAAAACATCCATAAAACATTGGGTCCACACAAAAAGATCTTTGACATTTGGTCCTGTCCAAAACATCCATGAGCATATTTGGCCCATGCCAAATGGTTTTGGATAAGACCAAATAACAAAGACCTTTAGGCATGGACCCAATGTCTCCATGGACATTTTGGACAAAAGCAAATATGACCAGATATCGAAGACCTTTTAGTGTGAACTAAATGTCAGATGGATGTTTTGAACAAGACCAAATGGTCTTGCAGATATTAAGGGTCTTTTGGCAAGCACCCAATGTCTCCATGGATGTTTTGGATAGGACCAAATATGACCAGATATCAAGGACTTTTTGGAGTGGAGCAAATGTCTTATGGACCAAATGTCTTAAGGACGTTTTGGACGAGACCAAATGTCCTTCAAGGAATAAAATTTATAGATACTTTCCTTTATGATTGGAAATTTTTTGACCTGACTAATTTACAAAAAAATCCTCTACTCTAAGTTGAAAATTCCTAATTATAGATCTATAATTTTATAGTATGGCCTTTCACGTTTAACTCACCTGGAATTTATTTATGGCCAGATTTATGAAATAGAGATCCAATTTTAATTTTTTTTTCCCACACAGATAACCAATTGTCGCCAAACCATTTATTAAACAGCCCATCCTTTCCCCCACTGACCAATGTCATGTTTGTCATTTTCAAGTCCTCTTTTTCTCTGATATACTGCAGTCTGATTAAGATGTGTTTAGTTTTGGATTCCTATGATATGCTTTTTGTAGAATTCTTTGGGATTAATGTATCTAAGAACTGATAAATATCTTTTAATAGTTCCAGAAAAAAATTCCTATTTTTGCATTCCTCTGTTATCTCCATTTGGAGCCCTAATTGAATGTATATTACATCTTCCCACTCTCTCCTCCATGTCTCCTACATATTTTACATTATCTTATTCATATTTCTGCATTTTTAATTCTCTGGACTTAATTATGGATTTCTTCAATTCTAACTTTCAGTGCACTAATATTTGCTTCAGCTGTATATAATCTGCTTTTAAACTCATCCACTGAGCTGTTTATCTTAAGTATTATGTAGATTGTTTATAAGTTCTCTTTTTTTTAAATCTACTGTTCCCGCCTGACATTTTTAAGCTTCTCTTTTATTTTTTTAATTATATTAAAAATTGTCCTTTGATCCTGTCTGAAAACTTTGATATCTGACGACACTCCAGATGTGTTTTTCTCATCTATTGTTTCTACTGGTTCTTACCCATAGTACTTTGTTTTCCTGTGTGAGTGTGTGGTTTTTTGTTTTTGTTTTTGTTTTATTTATTTATTTATTTATTTATTTATTTATTTATTTATTTTTTGAGAGGAAGACTGGCCCTGAGCTAACATCTGTGCCAATCTTCCTCTATTTTGTATGTGGGACGTCACCACAGCATGGCTTGATGAGCAGCGTGCAGGTCCATGCCTGGGATCCCAACCCACGAACCCCGGGGCTGCCGAAGTGGAGCACGCAAACTTAACCACTACGCCACCAGGCCGGACCCTGTTTTATTTTGTTTTGTTTTTAGTATTACCCATTCACTTTTCAGAGTACTTTGTCTGTGGAAATTCTTTGAGGATGGGACTTGAAGTTGACTTCCTCCAGGGCAGAACAGTGTTTCCTAAATTTCTACTAAGTGTAATGACAGAGCACTTAAGTTAAAATTCACCACTTAAATTTTGTTCAATCTACATACATAATGTGATTGGCACATTTCTCCTTTTCCTATGAGTTCAGTGATATGCTTAATAGTTTTAAAAATATTTTTAAAATATTTAACACTGCATTTTAATAATTTGAATCCGAAGAGTCACTCAGGGTATATAATTTGCCACTATGTCAGAACTAGGGAAGTACTCATATTTTGAGGCTTTTTTTTCTGTATTTTTTAAACCCATAGTTGGTGAACTGTTATAAGAGGGCTGCCTTAAATTCAAGATTACTTCTCCAAATACAATATTTCAGGTTTATAAGGATTCATAGTAACAACACATCTGGGATCCATCGGGTTCTGGCAAAACTACAGCTAGGTAAGTAACCTAATCCATTCCCAGAGGTAAATCACAGATTGCGGAGAGCCATCAGTACCAACAAGAGTAAAACACACCAGGAGCTACTTTAAGAGCTCCTTTAAGCTCTGCCACATAAAAAATTGCAAAAGTCACCCTGAGGCCTAAGGCAAGGAACGCCTGTACACCACACACAGGAAGTTCTTCAGATCCTCAGTTTTCTTGCTTCTTTGTTTCTTCCTTTTTGGATTCTCTCTCAGACTCTGATTTTCACTGTCATCCTTGCTTGGATTTGGTGACTTAGTCACTGACAGCAAGTTCTTCCCCTGGGTCTAATGCTTTAGCTCTTTCTTTTCTCCATGGTAATTTGCCTTCCACACACCTTTTCTTATTTTAGACCACATTCCATTTGTTCTTTTCCTGGATCTATGAGTCATTTCTAGTTACTTTTCATCCTCCTTGAGCACCCAACTTGTCTAGATCTACGAGTTACAGTAAGTAGGATTCAGAAGGGAATTTCTTGCTCCCTTCAATTAAAGGTGCATTACTACTTCAAACCAGATTTTTGAGAGGGTTACCTGAATTGGTCTTCCATCAGGTGTCAGCACCTCTTCTGAAAGTTCCATCATCTTCAGAGCCATCAGAGCAATGGGTTTAGCATGGCAGAGGCTTTTTCTGTGGAGTCCTGCGGCAACACAATATGCATCACCTATTGTTTCCACCTGCAGCAATCAGACAAATCAAATGCAAACATATGATAATGAGCCAGGATAGAAATGATTAGTTATCTGCAATCACAAATGTTGCTGAAAAACATGTCAGCAAAACATCGATAAATTAAGCAATTAGACAACTGAATGTAATTACAGCAGAGTTTGCAAACAGCCACAGTCAAATACTGACATCTCACTCCAGGGCTGTTCATCAACATTATCACCGTACATGATCATTGCAATCGGAACAACTGGAATATAAAATAGTTATCCCTCACAAAAATAGAATTGGCAGTATTTTGCTCGGAAAATACCCAAATAATGACCTTTACAAAGTCACCCTCTCGTCTCCTTCAAACTTTCAAGTGGACCTTCATTGGAAAGTAATTTTCCAATTTTTCCATCTCCCCACTACTCCACACTTTTTGATATATCTGTAATTTGTTATCAAGTCTACTCTCATTTACTCTTAATAATTATAATACCTAACATTTATTGAATTCATACTCCAGACCATTAATTGTGTCAACCACTTTACATGCCTTATCTCATTTAATATTCACAAGTATCGTAAAAGGAAGAAACTAGTATTGGTTATTTTTGAGAGATGAGAAGCTGATGTGCAGAAACCCATCCATAATTCTACAGTTAAAGAGTTAATAGTCACTGTAGGAGTCTTTCCAGACCCTGTTCTAATTCTATTGTTAGCCTCCATTCTGAATGGCCATTGCTTTTGTTAAACATTTACTCTAGGTTAAAATCCCCAAATTTCCAAAGCATAGAACATGGCATAAAAGTTAGGCACAATTTATTTTCAGAGGAACATTCTCTAATTGTCCAGAGTAGATATGGTGGTAAAATCCTCATTAGTTCTAATATTAGAGCAAAGTGATGAAATATTGTATTAAATGCCCAATTCCAATATCACCTTTTCCGTAAAGCCCTCCAGTCTGTCCATTAGTTCTAGAACTAATATTTTCTATACCTCTCTGCTATAGCTTTCATCATAGGCTATAATCAACACATATCTGTATTGTATATTGTACATATATATTGTATATATGTATATTGATTATACGTATTGTATAATCAGTATGATTCCCTGTTACTATATGAGCTCTTTAAAAATGGGACTATGTCTTTTTCATCTCTATATTCATAGTGTTTATCATAGTGTCTAAAATATAGCTATTTAATAAATATTTACAAATGAATAAATAAATCAACCATGTTTACCATGATTACAACAGTCATTCTAATCATTTGCTCATTTTCACCATTCATTTTATGAGCATCAGTAGATTTGTGTGCTAGGTAGATCTTTGTAGGAAAAAATTGCCCCTAAATGACTGAAGATGCTTCTATCATAAATATACCAAGAATTATAATTACTTAAATCAATTACGATTTAATAGCAATAATTAAATGTCATGTGAATACCTTTTAACACTATAGTATTAAAAAGATGTAATGCATTAAATTCTGTGAGCACTAATTTAGGGAACATGATGAGAGCACTTAAGAAGCTCACGGGACTAGGAGTGCCAAAATTAGCACTTGATAATCAGAATCTTATCAGGAAATATGCATCAAAAATGATTCAAATACCCTCAGATCTATCATGAAGTTCAAAATTTTCACTTCAAGATCTGTTTTCTGATGCAAAAAAAATGGAAACAAAATCATACAATAAAAACAGAAAGACAGTGCTATGTGAGCTGGCAAAAGTTTTATTCCAAAGACTAAAACATATTTCCCCCAAAGAACTCCCACTAAGACACCCAGCAAATAATACACGTCTAAAATGTGGACATTAACCATTTTCCCCCTAAAAATACAATGTCCTTTGCTAATCCTCACATTTATCTCATCCTTTTGTATTTCTATACAGTTTTAAAACCTAGAATGCTATTAGCTATGTACTTTGAAACTAACTTCTGACTTGCAGATACCAGAACACATAGGCAGTAAATTATTTGCATAAATTGAATTGCTTTACAGTCACTCTGAACATGCATGTTCTAGGAGCATGATCCTTTTTGAAATCTCTATCATCCTCCTCCTCATCATCAGCATTACCTCCATTATCTTTTCAGCAAAAATTTATTGGGTTCTACCCAATGTGTATTTCTAAAATTTGTACCACAAGAATATATAAAGATAATATATGTTGCACTTTATCCTTAGCAGTGTGTAATATAATAGTATGGAGAAGATGGACAAATATATTACCAATTGATATAACACATAAATCTAATGAACTGCAAGGCAAATGTGTGCACAATATAACAAATTCACATTAAAATCCCTGCATGATCATGTAAGACTTTTATAATGTTTAGTTTCCAAATATTTGAAGTCAGGTTAGCTATCAGAAATAAGAGGATAAAGAACTAGGCAAGAAATAAACATCAAAAAACAATGGCCTATATTAAGATGCAGAATTCACATACTTATTCATAAACACACAATATACCGGAAAAATTTAAAAGATATTTCCAGCATGCTAGGCTAGATTATGCTGCAGTAACAATATAGCCTCCAAATCTTAATACTCTAAAATAACAAAGGTTTATTTCTCATTAATGCTACATATTCATGTGGGTTAAGGAATTGAGGTAGAGGGAAGAAACACTGTACCACAGCTCTTCACTCCAGGAACAAGACTAATAGAACCTTCTCTCCTGAAGCTGGTTGCCATAGCAGAGGAAAAGAGGTTCCAACCAATTGTACACTAGCTTTTAAAGCCTTCTCCCAGATGTGACATATATAGCTTCTTCCTAAGATTCATTCACCAAAGAAAGTCACATGGCCATGCTTAATATAAAGGGGATGGGAAAATGCAAACACCTTTGTGCCCAGAGAAGAGCCAAAAATATATGGTGAATAGTATTAATGAGTACATGAATGAATAGGCAATTTCTTAGAAATTTTCAAACACCCAGATGTAGCGTGCACGTAATAAATCTACGTGATGCTTTTCTTTCCTTGCAGATAAATTCAGCATCTTAACATGAAAATCTTGGCAGAAACACTACCACCTTAGTAATGCAGCTTTCCATCAAAGCTCCCTTCTTTCTTCTTCTCCCCTCATCTAAGTCAGGTCTATACAAGTTTAGCAGAATTAAATATATGTGGAAATTTTAGCAGATTCCCTTCAAAATAATGTCAGCTTTGCTTCACGGGAGGCAGAGAAAGTGAAAGCACTATATACCAATTATGATGGCTCTTGAGGTTGTTTTCTTGAGTGAAACCAAAGTTAAACAAGTGGACATTGGGGCCGGCCCCGTGGCTTAGTGGTTAAGTGCGCGCGCTCCGCTACTTGCTGCCCGGGTTTGGATCCCGGGCGTGCACCGACGCACCGCTTCTCCGGCCATGCTGAGGCCGCGTCCCACATACAGCAACTAGAAGGATGTGCAACTATGACATACAACTATCTACTGGGACTCTGGGGAAAAAAAAATGGCGGAGGATTGGCAATAGATGTTAGCTCAGAGCCGGTCCTCCTCAGCAAAAAGAGGAGGATTAGCATGGATGTTAGCTCAGGGCTGATCTTCCTCAAAAAAAAAAACAAAACAAAACAAGTGGACATTGTAAACGTACTACCAAAAAAAAAACTACAAAAGTTGACGATGTTCTGAATTCATTTATTATTGCTTCAGTGTTTTTTTAATAGACACCATCTAAAATAGTGCATCTCATTTATTTTCAGCATCTCCAACCTGTTCTTGAATGACATTACATAAGAATAAATATGGTTAAACTAAGCATGGAGATGGAAAGGATAGCGCTTATGCAAATGTCTGAAAAACTTTACATCTTTTTATGAAGACATAAGAGGAGGCTTAAATACTAAAAGTATTATGTACAACTGCTTTCCCACATATTATTATAGTTGCTTTCATCAAACTTGAAAGAATACACCTCTCTCGGTATATCGTCTTTTCAACACTTTATAAACCAAATCATCACATTATTCCAGAAATAAACGTGGTGTAAATAAACTTCTTAGAGCTGTGCATTCACCCTTTTTATTTACTTTATTTTAGTTTTAGATTAATCATATGAAAGAATTTATTTTAGCTCCTAGTAAAATCTCGTTCCCATAACATTCTTCTCCCTCCTCTCCAGGCTAATGCTCAAGAAATATCTGGGAGGTTTCTTGGAGATTTGGGCACAGTGGGTAGGAAGGGGTGTGTGTGTTGTGGAGAAGGGTGGTGGTGATATTGGGGCTAGGATTAGCCTAAAAGAACCCTGCATATAATTGGGCAATTAATAACCCCCATCCTATGGGACTCATGCCCACTTCAGTCCTTCAATCCCACAGTTCTGAGTCTGTCTGCCTTTGAACTTTCTAGGACTTGTGAAAGAGAGTTTGAGGAGGGGACATAAGTGCAGAGGGTCAGAGAACTCTGGCAGTCTACTTTATTGAACAACCTTCCTCTCACCCTCTGGATATAATCAAGAAAAGCAAATTAGAAAGTCTGCTTTTCTAGTTGTTTTTCTTTCTGGTTTTGGCCTCTAGTTTCTTCATAAACAGAAAGAGAAAGGAGAGAGAGGGAGGGATAGAGAGAGACAGAGGAGAGAGAGAGAAGAGAGGTGTTGGAATGAGATGTAGGCAGACAGATGAAGCCTAAAGATGAAAAATGTCTTCTTTTCCCCGCTAGCATCTCACAGAGTGCTTGGTCACGTGGTCATGTTCAGGTGGGTGAAAGGGGCTGACAAATGTGCCACATTCTTCATGGACTCATTGGCTGTGGCTAAGAGCACTTGATTCTCAGACACAGTACCATATTCACCCTTTCTGAGAGGACTAGGCCACACCTGCCAGCCCAATCACCTGTCTGACATTCCAGTTTGTTCCTGAGAGACAGGGAGAGGGGCTGAGGTAGAGGGATTTTCCAATGGCTGGCAGGGAGCCTGAGTCCACAGGCAGTTCTGGAGGTCCTTGTTGACTAGGAACTAGACAATGGAGTTGATGGCGGTCTGGACAGGGATTACCCAAAAGGCTGGCCAGAAAAGATAGAGCATGGCATAGGCCTTCATGAAGACTTATCATGATATGATAAGACTTATCAAGACATGAAGAGCAGGAAAAATTGTGGACTTGGGTAGATTTAGAGGCCCCTTACTTTTTGTCATTCACCTCACACATGCTCAGCAGCTCTCCGCTGTTTATATCCCTGTTTTTCCAGATACTCAGCAGAGCGGGTGAAACAGACTCCTGGCCAAAGAAGAAAATCCAGGTGATGGTGGCCAAGCAGAGGTCTTAGGGTCATGGGATGTCCACTGGACATACTTTAAGATGAGCAGCTCGACACAGACAGCAAGCATGAACCCAGCTTTTCATTGTTCTTGAGATTGCAGTTCTTGAAGATACACTGATCCTCTTCAAATATGACTTATAAGTTCCTACACCAAAAGCAGGTAGGAAAGCCCTGACACAGACAAACATTCAAGCTATGTAGATGAAGGCAGTGAAGTCTTCAGCATCATTTTCTTGGCTTAGACAAAGTGATGGCCATGACCACAAAAGCTACATTCTTAAAAGTGAGAGCACTGATGGTCCAGAGGAGGCAAGGGGCAGAGGCCAGCACATACGCATCACACTGTTGGCCAAGCACAGGTCCAACAATCGATGGCAGGTAATATGGAGTGGGGACAATTTCCAAAGGTAGGAGTCAACCGCACCAGTACCCAAATGACTTGAGTATCTCCATGGGCTGCCCTGCTGAAGTAGTTTGATTTCCTTTCACATAGCAAGTAGTATTGTAGGAGTTGGACCACAGATCCCCTTTAATAACAGTAACCGTGTCAGATTCTGGGAGGCTGTATTCTGAGGACCAGGTGAAGAAGCTACAGGTGATGTCCTGCTCCTGCAGATACAGGATTTGTGGCATGGGATCCTGGTCATATGTTTAGAATGGAAAGAAAGGCCACTTGTCAAGATCTGAGCTCATATTCTTTAATGATCACCTTGTATCTACAGTAGGAGTTCATTCAAAAGAAAACCTTTTGGTCCTGGGATTTCTGAACTCTTTCAATTCTAATTGATACGAACCTCAGCAAATCTGCATTGTAGCCCTTAGGCATGGCTGTTGTGCGGGGTTGTTCCAAAAACTGGTGTCCCAGAAGTTGGGTGTATTTTGGTTGGTGAATCTTGTGCCCTCACCCAAGCAGCACTGCATTTTCCCAAACTTGGCTCCAGCGCGAGAAAGGCCCTGTAAGACTGAGTATTCACTGTCTCTAACTCCAGACTCAAGAAAGTCTTTGAAGAGATCACATTCAGAGATCAAGGCCTTGCCACCTCCTTCACCTCTACCACTTTATTTTCCTTCACCACCTCCTCTGCTCTCCCTATGGACATCACTTCATCATCTCTTCCTCTACATTCTTCCCCTTCACTTATTCCTTCTCCAACATTTCTGTCTCTCCACCTGCTTTTCACTCACCACTTCCTTTACTTTCCTCATCTCTTCTGCTGCCATTGAGAAGATGGCATACTCTTCGGTCATCACCTTTTTAGCCAAACCCCCCAAACCAGCTATTGCCTGAGACCTCTACCCCACTGTGAACCAGATCTCTATAGGGCATTTCATGCAACACTAACAGGGTATGGTGGGACACCTCCTTTCTGAAAGTAGTACCAGAGGTGGCAGAGGAAATTGAGGCATCACAGATGATGGCTGGCAGGATGGGGTAGCCTGGATATTGCCACACCCGTGCCATCCCCACTCTAAAGGAGGGGGCACCCCTGGTCCCAATTGCTGGGACGAGACAGAACTGTAACTGAAACTGAGCAAGAAGCTCCACCTCCCACTGGGGGCCAAGGAGCAGCCTCTACCTCCTTGGCAGTTGGCATATGCATATTCATTCTAATCAGACACTATATTGGGAATCCACCTCAACATTTTTATTCTCCTCATATAAAATGTGATTACCAAAAAGCAAAATTATTATTAAGCTGTTATTTTTAGTTTTTGTAAATAATCTTGTAGTCATTCAATATTAGCATCTTCATTATAGGGTCCTAATTTATGATGCTAAAGGTTGACAGTCTGGAAATAATTTTGATATATTAATGAGGTTAATGCTGCAAAGGCTAGAGATCTGTACTTGTCCTCCTTGTGAAGTCATGAGTAATAAGAATAAGGTGTGATGAGTCATTAAAGTAACCTCATAATACTTCTAACTTTCTATGGGTGTCACCCCTTGTCATACAAGGAACTGAAAGTCCTCCACTGGCATTGTCAGTAATCTAGACTGGCACTTCAGAGAGAGGAGTCTCTGTACACAGGCACCCACACCTTGCACAGTCTCAGGAAAATCAAAGTCAACTGCTCTCAAAGCCTACTGTCATTTTTATACATAGACAGCTATTTTCCCCAGTGTAGCTTTAAATTCATAGCCTGATTATTCTCAGAGACCTGGATTTAGAGGCTGGATTGAAACCAGGCTTATTTACTTTTCTAAAGGTGCTGAAAACCTCATGGATGCACTCATTATTTTGAAGGCAGAAGTCTCAAAAAGAGAAGAAGAAAATCTATTTTCACCTCACTGAGTACACAGCTTTTAGGGAACATTCCAAACAAAACTGCAAACTAGACAAAGTCTATCTCAGGACTGAGCACTGTCATTTCTTTCAATTTTTTTTTCCTACTTCTGGATCTGTACCTGTCTTACATACATATCCAGTGAAGAAATTTCTATCTCTATCACAGTATGTATCATGTTGGGGGGTGTGTGTGTGTGTATTACTCTCCCCTTATTAGATATTTATTTAAATTTATATGCCTAGACCCTAGGACAGTATCAAGATGATCAATAAGGGTTTTATTAAATGCTTTAAATTGTGTCCAGTTTCTAAATGTAGGGGTTGGAATTGTCCCCTAAGCAAGTTTTCCAAATGCAAAACTCAGGACCACCTATATAAGAATCATCCAGATGATACTTGTTAAAAATTAGATCATCAGGTCTCACCTAGATCTACTAAATCAAAATATAGAAATAAGCCTCAGCTATCTGCATTTTCATGTGTTTCTAGATGTATTTTATGATTCTCAAAGTTTGAAGTCTTCTGGTATATGATGTGAGTTAAAAATACTACAATATCGACCCAGATATTCACCTTTTTTTAAAGAGCCAAAGAACTTTCAGAAAGGAGAAAAGCACTCTTACCCTGAACCCCAGCCTTTCCCATATACTCCTTCTCTGTCTTCCACCCTATCCATAGGGGCAATAAACTCCAGACCCCAAATACTGAGAATCATCTGGCACAGTAGGTATTCAAGGATGCAAAGAAAGTTTGTTGACTTCAATTAAATACATCCAAGTGCATTGTGCATAATGGTTAACAATTCAAATGGAAACAAGTTTAAGGATTTACTGATAAAGCTACTTCAAAAAAATCCCTTCACTTAAAAAAAAAAATCTAATTACACTCATTTTGGTTGATGTTTCTGACCCAAATACTACTTTTTAAGGATGTCTCTACAGTGCTTAGCTGATACAGCATTGGAAAGGAGGTCATGGATAAAAATAGAACAGTGATTTGGCCTGGGAACTACTCCCAAATGAGGGAAAATGGATTCCAAATGACTGCTGATCAAAGAAAGCCTTTCTCCTGATAAAACTCTCAGTAGATCTATCAATGTAAATTCCAGTTTCTGCCCAGGAACGTCAAACAAGTGGAAAATACTGTTACCAGGCCCCAGGTTGTTTATCATAACACTTATTGAATACTGAGGCATGTTAGCAAAGAAAAATATATTGAAATGCTCAGTCAAAATTTCTTTCTAGATCCTCAAGTTAGACGTGGGCCACTGAAAATTTCTTTCTGCTGTACAGTAGTCTGCCTTGTGAGATCTTCAATAACAGAGCTCCAATTTCCCGCTTTCATCCACCACTATCACTCTAATGTACTCTATGTTCCATCAAAATGAATAAGCCAATCTTCTTTACAAACTTTCTGTACCTCCTACCACAGTGTTTATACTCAGAGTTATTGCTCTACCTAAAATCCATCCATCCATTCTTTATAAAATAATTATTGAGTCTATTATTTTCAAGAAAAGTTATCCAGGGATTCCTGATTTAACAGAACTTTAAACATGTCCCCAGTAACAGTGAATGTCTGATATATTGTCAGCAAACACATGATGAGTGCTAAATAATGTTAGTTGATGTCACAAAAGTGAAGAGTTTCAAGATTTACTATATAGCTACAATAATCAAGACAGTGTGGTATTGGCAAAAGAATAGACAAATAGATCAGTGGAACAGAATAGAGATCCCAGAAATAGAACCTCATAAATATAGTCAACTGATCTTTGACAACAGAGTAAAGACAATACAACGGAGCAAAGATAATCTCATCAGCAAATGGTGCTGGAACAACTGGACATCCACTTGCAAAAAAAAATGAATCTAGACATAGACCTTACACCTTTCACAAAAATTAACTCTTAAATGGATCACACACCTAAATGTAAAATAGAAAACTATAAAACTCCTAGAAGACAACAAAGGAGAAAATCTAGATGACCTTGGATACGGCGATGCCTTTTTAGATACAATAAGAAAGATGCAATCTATGAAAGAAAGAATTGATAAACTGGACTTCATTAAAATTAAAAACTTCTGCTCTGTGAAAGGTAGTATTAAGAGAATTAGAAGACAACCCACAGAACTGGGAGAAAATATTTTAAAAAGACACATCTGTTAAAGGACTGTTATCTAAAATATTTAAAGAACTCTTAAAACTCAACAATAAGAAAACAAACAATCCAATTAAACAATGGGCCAAAGACCTTGATAGACACCTCACCACAGAAGGTATACAGATGGCAAATAAGCAAATGAAAAGATGTTTCACATCACGTGTCAACAGGGAAATGCAAATTAAAATAACAATGAGATTCTACTAGAATGACCAAAATCCAGATCACCAAATGCTGGTGAGGATGTTGCACAACAGAAACTCTCGTTCATTGATGGTGGGAATGCAAAATGGTACAGCCTCTTTGGAAGACATTCAGGTGGTTTCTCACACAACTAAACATACTCTTAAAACATGATCGATCCAGCAATTGCGCTCCTTGGAGTTGAAAATTTATGTCCACACAAAACCTACACACAGATGTTTATAGCAGCTTTATTCATAATTGCCAAAACTTGGAAGCAACCAAGATGTCCTTCAGTAGGTGAATGGATAAATAAATTGTGGTATATCCAGACAATGAAATATTATTTAGCAGTAAAAACAAATGAGTTATCAAGCCACAACAAAACATGGAGACTTCAATGCTTATTACTAAGTGAAAGAAACCAATCTAAAAAGGCTACATACTGTATGATTCCAACTACATGACATTCTGGAAAAGATGACACTATAGAGACAATAAAAAGACCAGTGGTTGCCAGTGACTAGTGGAGGAGGGGGGTGAATAGGTGGAGCATAGTAGATTTTTAGGGCAGTGAAAATACTCTGTATGATATTATAATGATGATATATGTCATTATACATTTGCCCAATACAATAGTGAACCCTAAGGTAAACTATGGGCTGTGAGTTATTAATGATGTGTCATGTAGGTTCATCTTTGGTGAAAATGTACCATTCTGATGAGTAATGTTGATAATGGGGAAGGCTATGGGGACAGGGGCATATGGAAATCTCTGTACCTTCCTCTCAATTTTATTGTGAACCTAAAACTACTCTAAAAAAATAAAGTCTTTAAAAAAAAAAAAGTGAATAGTGCAGCCCAATTAGCAAATCAAGTAGAAATATTTCATTAGGAATTTGTTTTCAGGGGTCAAGGGGCACCTATGTATGGTGACTGATGAAAACTAGACTGCTGGTGGTGAACATGATGCAGTCTATACAGAAGCTGATATATAATAATACACCTGAGATTTACACAATGTGGCAAGCCAATATGATCTCAATAAAATATTTTTTTTTAAAAAGAATATACAAAAAAGAATTTGTTTTTAAGGAAGATAATCTAACCTCATAAAGCCTGCTAGCCCCAGGTATCTATGGAATTACTACTGTATCCTCCCAGATTAAGAATAGGGTTAGAAAATATGCCTTCCCCAACCCCTCTTTCATGAGTAAAATTTGTCACATGTTTCCAGGTCCATTTTTCATGCTCTATCTTTTTTGAAAGTATCCCCAATCCTTCAGTGGCATGTCATCTTTGCTTCCTTTAGAACTACCAATAAAACTCAGCTTTTACATCTCTTACGCTGCAGTCATTTGTATTCGTACTTTCTCCACTATCATCCTGTCTAGATTGCTGTCATTTAACTTTGAAGGCAAGGACAATGTCTTACTTACCTTTTTAAGTCCTGCAGGGGTAGCACAGCGCTAGCACAGTAGACACGCAGAGAATTACGACTGGGTCAAATTGTATTATAAACATATCTATCAAGAGCTAGGTCAATAGAGATAATGTGCAAATTACCTTTCAAAACCAAAGTCATTGTTATATGATGCCAAAATATGTCTATTGAGTCAACTCTGGTTAAGCCTACATAATGCCAAAACAAGAATATAGTCAGGTGATTAGGTGATTTGCATGAATGATGGAATGGAAGTATTTCTACTAAGTAGACAAAACTGACCACTTCCTTCAGGGTTCCAAAATTGAATCAAGCCTCTTTTACATATCTTGCCAGCCCAGGTAATTCTACCACCATCTCTTGTCTGAATTATGGGAATAATATCTTTACGTTCTACTTTTGTCCACTAACCACTTCCCTCAAATCTATACCCCACACTGCTGTTAAAGCGATTTTAATAAAGCAAATCTCCTTGTGCCTCTATTCAAAATCCCTCAAAGACTTCACTTTGCTCCTATGATTAAGACCAAAATCCTTGAAATGGCTAAAATCCCTATAGCTTCTAGCTCCTACCTCTCTCTGTATCTTTATCTTGTGCTACTTTTCTCCTTTAAGTTTCACCACACGGATGTTCATTTAGTTGTTCCAATTTCATCGTGTTCCTTTCTGACTCAGAGCCTTACATACCCTGATTCCACCGCTTAGAATACTGTCCTCTCAACATCTCCTCTACCTGGTTAACTCCTACTCATCCTTTAAATCTTAATTTAAAGGTCACTTCCTCAGGGGTGCCCTCCTGGACTCCCATACTAAATCAAATGTTTCTATTTTATGCTTTCATAATACCATGTAATTTTTCTTAGTCATTGCAGTTTATAATTACAGATTTTTGTGAGTGTTGATTAATCACTGTCTTCCTCATTAGACTGTAAACTCCAAGAAGGCAGACATCTTGTCTACTTTTCTCAGTACTTGGTGTGGTGCCTGACACATGGTATGTGCTCAAGAAACTTTTCTTCAAGGTATAAATGGTGAAAGCAGTCAGCAAAGTTGTGGACCTTCCTAAAATCATTTGGTCTTGAGACCTCCCAGAGTAGCCTTCTGGGATGGAAAAAGTCTGAGCAATGCAAAATCCACGACCTTTTAGCTTTGTGACCTCAAAGAAGTTGTTTAACCTTTTTAAGTCTCATTTTCTTCTTCTGTGAAAGGGAGATAACATCTATTTTACAAAGTTGCTGAAAAGATTAAATGAGATAACTTTATACCTTTCTAGTTATAATCATAATTTTAATTACTATTCATTAACTGACTATGCAATAATTTGTTTAAAGTCCATTCCCAATGCTCAATTATAAGCACTTAAAAATATGAACCATGCCTGTCTTATTTACCATTATGCCCCAATGCCCAGCTTAGTACTTAGAACACAGCAGGTGATCAATAATTATTTGTTGAAGATAAAATAAATGAATAAACATATATAAAGAATTTAGCATGGTACCTGGCATATATTAGGCATTCAACAAATATTAGTCCCTACTATAGATTGAACTCATATGTAGAAAACTAATTTCGAATATGATGGTATTTGGATGTGGGACCACATCCAAATTGGAAAGTGATTAAGTCATGAGGGCTCTGCCCTCATGAATGAGATTAGTGTCCTTATAAAAGAGCTCCTTTGTCCCTTCTACCATGTGAGGACACAGCAGGAAGACAGCCATCTATGAACCAGGAAGTGGACCTTCACTAGACACCAAACCTGCCTATGCCTTGATCTTGGATTTCCCAGCCTATAGAACTGTGAGAAATAAATTTTTGTTGTTTGTACGCCACCCAATCTATGGTTTTTTTGTTATAGAAGACTGAATAGACTAAAACCATCTCCTTCCCTCCCTTCATTGCAAATTCCCCAAGACAATCTCTCTGGCCTTGGTCTTCTTTCACATGAATGACTCCAGATGGAGACAACTGCTTGTACTGTTCATTAATTCACAGTCTATTTTCCACAGATATTGTTATTATTCAGAATTATGAGTAGAAAAAATTCCCAACAATAATTTGCTGAGCACATTTTATGTGTAAACTGTAACAAAAATGTGAGACCAATAATATTGTTCCCATTTTATAGAAGCAGAAGCACAGATAGGTTCTGTGACTTAGTTAAGTGACAGAGACAATTAAAATCAGGTTTTCAGACTTGATATCCAATATCCTTTCCCCTACACTTAACTGTCATTGCACTGTCATAAGCAACTTCAACAGTCCTCATCTGGCCTGTCCCTTACAATCAGAAGACCTTTTATCAGAGGGCCAAAATATGCCCTATTGTTTATGAGGCAATGACATTAGTAACGGAATTTGGTAAGCGGAAAAAGGATAGGCAAAAAGTTTTCTTTTTATGACAGCATAAAAAAATCTATATAATATCAAACTTTGACTATCAAAGGAAAATACGAAATTAAAACATATTGCTTTGGACTATCTTAAGAACAACATTATCTTAATACGCAGCTTTCATAAATTCCAACACATGGGTGCACGCGTGTACACACACACACACACACAGAAGTGGATCAGTAGTCTAACAAGAATTTTGCGTCAGCTGATTTCTTACAGTTTTCCAGCTTATTCAAAGCCATGTTAATTGTTTCAAAGGTTGAAAAATGCATCAAAATGTATAAACATTTAGAATCATTTTAACTTGAATTTAAGATAACAAAGTTAAATTCTTATTTTTACACATTAAAAGATGTTTACAAAAATAAATAAAGCCAAATCATTTTAAACTTGCCATATATATGAATAACCTATTTATAGGGAGTCAACTGGGTTGATTTGCACTTTAGGAACATTTTCCTAGCCAACTACATACAGTTTCAACATTGAGTATTTAGAATCTTAGGATCTCATAGAATCAAGGGACCTTTTGAGAATTTCTTCTACCTGCCCCATCAAAAGATTGTAGCTAGTGTTTGAATCACTCTGGTGACCTGAGTATATGGCTTCAGCCAATCTATTTCATTGTTGGGAACACTGACTTTCATAAGCATCTTCTACTGGGCTGAAATTATTCTTATGACTTCTGCATAAAGATCCTCTCTAGCTTCCTGGAGCCAAAGAGAACAAATCTTTATGAAGTCCCACACATATTAAAAAACAGTGCAGATTTGTTGAATGCCTTAAAAAAGGAGACCTAGTTATATTCTTAACTCTAGGCTAAAATTCAAATTGCAATTTAAAAATTCAAACTCATTCTCCAACTATTACGTCAAGGGCCTCGTGTTCATAATAAAAGTCTTTGGCTATTAGCTCTTTTCACCGTCTGAACAGCCCTGTGACATACCGTTGTTCTCATTTTAAAGGCATGAAATTTGCCTGGTGATTGTCAAAGGTGCTGGATAGAGGATACCAATTTATGCAACATACATATGTAAATGCTAGAACAATCTTGGTCCTAGTCCTGCATTTAACTAATTAGGAACACTAGCTACCTGATAGATGAATGATTTTAACCATTGTTTTTAAAATATGAGCTTTTAGCTGAATCAGAACTAAATTCGAATAACGTGTGTCACTTACTAAACTCATCTTCAAAAGGCACATAATAACACCTATCCCACAGGGTTCTTCTAGAAAATAAGTAAGATATCACAGTTAAGGCATCTAGCACTGTGTCTGGAACACAGTTTGTATTTAGTAAACATGAATTTCAACACTTTAGTTCCATTTTGCTTTAAAGAATTTGCACTTTAAGTGGTAAATAGCGAGAGAATTATGTACAGCATTTCTGCTACATAACAGCATTAATTAAAGGTTTGGTGAAAGAGGTAATAGAAATAATCCAATTCAATAAGATTTGCAGATTGCATTGATGCTATCCTGTCAGTCAACTGAAAGGTATCTGTCTTGTCTAGAAGATCAATTTCCATTTTGGTAAACTCATCCAATCCCCGGGTATTATGAACCTTGATGGGAGTATAACTGATATATTCCCATTTTAAGGCTTTCCAGAAATCCTCTGCTAAATGACCTCAAGGTAACAGAGATGATTATTTAATGATAATAATTCTTTATGAAGGAAAGTTGATATTTTTAAGCGAATTTTTTAATAAACATATTGGAGTAAGTAATTAACTAGGTAGTAAAACTTAAAATTGCAAAATGTACACAAACTAAAAAGGTAGTTTCTCGTACTGTTCTGATAAAGGTGTTAGTGACAAGGGCAATCATGCAGTTAGAGCTCATAACTTAACTTCTTTACACTTTATTGATACACAGAAGAGAGACATTGTGTAATGACATAAACTCCATACGGCTGGTGAATCATGGGGTAACATTTATTCTTATAGATACAGGAAATTCTAGCAACATGGGCCTAATATAATAAGAAAACTTGCTAGAAACTTATATCATAAATTTCCAGACTGTTTTTAGATTTGAAATACATTTCCTTGGTGTCTTATTCCATTCAAGCTGCTATAACAAACTACCATAGACCTGGTGACTTAAAAAACAGGAATTTCTTTCTCACAGTTGTGGAGGCTGGGAAATCCAAGGTCTAGGTGCCGGGTGATTCAGTTCAACAGTGAAAACTCCCTTCCTGGTTTGCAAATGACCACCTTCTCCCTGTGTCCTCACATGGCAGAGAGAGAACTCTGGTCTCTTCCTCTTCCTATAAGGATACTGACTCCATGATGGGGCCCCTTCCTAATAATCTCATCTAACCTAGTTACCCTTCCAAAGGCCCTACCTCTAAATACCACCACATTGGGGGTTGGGGCTTCAACAAATAAATTTTGGGAGGACACAAACATTCAGTCCATAACACTTGGTATTATAAAAATCAGAAACATCAGGGGCTGGCCCGGTGGCACAGTGGTTAAGTTCGGTGGGCTCCGCTTTGGTGGCCCTGGTTTCACAGGGTCAAATCCTGGGTGCAGACCTACACCACTCATCAAGCCATGCTGTGGCGATGTTCCACATACAAAATAGAGGAAGATGGGCACAGATGTTATCTCAGGGCCACTCTTCCTCAAGCAAAAAGAGGAAGATTGGCAACAGATGTTAGCTCAGGGCCAATCTTCCTCACCAGAAAAAAAAAAAAAAGATCAAAAAGATCAATCTCTTAGCAGTTGCCACCACTCTCTAGAAAATTAAAAATCAATAGGGATAAAAACAACAACCCCAGAACACTTTGCTTGATAAATTCAGTAAGACACTTCATCAATTTTTATTTCTGCTTGGCAATTCAAATTATCTTAGCCTTCTAACTGTTTCAGAATTTGCCCCAAAACTAAAAGAAAAAGTTCTCTGAATATAAAAGGAAAATAACTTAAGACATCACATTAGAATATAAAAAAATAAACATTTTAGGTTCAGTTTCATAATGTTGGTCATAGACATTGCATGAGTCAATATGACTTAGAAAAACACTGTCATCTTCATAAATTCCATATTGTAACTCAGGCTATTCAGATAAAAATAATCTATGAAGACAGACTATGGACCCATCTTCCAGAATGAGAATCCTTGAGGACCTAGTGAAGATGATACAAATAATGCATTTCAGGGAGTTATCTTTCTTGCCACCTACTTTTCCATCTCTCTCCCTACCCCTCCTTCACAGGAATGCAATGTAACTCAACCTGGAAGAATGAACCCAAGCAAACAAGCATTTTATCTATTTCTAATAAGCACTGGCTACACGATATTTATGTACATACAAACACAGGCACATACAAGCATATGCATATAAAACACACACCCATTCACTGTATATGCCCAGAAAGATCTATCTGAGAAATGATAGTTAACATTTATATTCACTACCATGGACCAGACACAGTAATAAGCATTATACATGTGTTTCATTTAAAATCTCGTAAAATATAACTATAAGGTAGGTAAAATTAGTCTCTTTATTTACAGATGGCGAAACTGAAGCAGAGAGGTTAAATAAGTGGTTAAAAGCGGAAAGATGAGACCTCCAAGTAGCGTATTTAAGACAGCGCTGGGATTCAGCAGCTTTAGCTGAATGGAATGAGCGGAACATTTAAAAGGATCCATCCTTCTCCTTGTTTCTCCCTTGACTCCAGCTCAAGTGTTTGCCAAAGGCAAAAGCATAAATGAGGCAAAGCCTTCAACAGATAATTTTTACAGCATGATGGTATTTTGAAAGTGACAATATAATCCCCCCAGTAGAAAAGATATCAGAACAGAATGCTTATTTGTGACTTTCACTTTACCTTCTAAAGCATATAAATTAGTTCTTTTCTACTCATTAAAATTGTGCTAAAAATATATACTAATTTCCATAACATTTTGTAGACTTCTATGGGAATCATGCCCTGTTATCAAGTGAGTCAAAAATGTTTATTGAATGAGTGAATAAACGAATTGAATAATTATTTTTACTTCAGAAATTCCTTTTTTCTAGCCTTACTAGAAGACACTGTTACTTCATTTCCAGTAAAATAACAGCAAAAGTAAATGTCACTCATGTTGACGGAAACCAGTAAAAAGAACTAGTATAAACCGTTAGTAGTTTTCAATTTCAAAAGTGTGTGCACTGATCATTAAAGCAGAAAATATGTAAATCTTGGGGAAAAAATGAGCCAGTCACTCTTTACTAAATGGAACTGGCATTTAGTGCCAAGAAATGGAGTAAAATAATATATACATATTTATAAGATTCCAAGAATAACCTAAGTACCTATGTACTCTAAAAGGCTATTTTATCCTAAAACAAAACAAGAGGGAAAGGAAGCATTTTATTTTTTTTCTGCAAAATCCAATTCACACTGAAGTGATATCCTTGAGATTCTACTTCATTTTCTGAAGCCTGGCTGAAGGTCCAGTGAACACTTGGCTTTAGTAGCTCCATATTGTCAAATGTCAAGACAAATCAAAATTCTTGAGGCATAGAGTTCTGTAGCCTTGTAACTTTATGAGAAATATCTGCTTTCAGCTCTTACCAAGGAGGTTAAAGAAGGGGATTCAAGTCTGATATAGCTCCTTATCCAATTTACAAACTGCTAGCCTATCAGTGCAAAGCGTAAGTGGTCTTCACCAGGACCTCTGAACCAGAAGGGTTTGTCTGACTCTCAGTTTCTCTGGGATATTAACATGCCCACTCAAAACTCAGCTCTGATCACCTTACATATAAACCTTGCTACCATGGATATTTATCACTGTTTACTTCTGCATTCCGTACTTATTTTTAAAATGTATAGACTTTTTTCCACAAAGCAGTTAAGGAGTTATAGTTAATAAGAGTCTGTAGTTAACAGGAGACTAAAGCAGAATAATCTACTTATATAAACTAAGTACAATGTACACGATCTGAATGGTTTTTCTAGCCCTTTTTATTAGTATTGTGTTTATGGAAGTTTGGAGCTTACAAAGTCAACACAGTGTTTCCATTTGTCTTTGGAGATTTTCAGAAGAACTCAAGGTATCTAACAATTTGCAAATTGCATTAATGCCAAGAGTGTCCCCAAGTGTATTCTATTCATTTTCAAGAATGGATAGAACAAACCTGCTAATTCGAGCATTTCTGTGGATCTAATTCCTGTTTTAGCATTTAAAAGCTCAGCGGACATCTCTGTATCCTTTGATGCAGTTGCCGTATTTGGTTACCCTTGACTCTCTAGAGGGGGGCCCATGCATCCTCTGGCCGTAAGTCTGATCCTGGCCAGGGAAATGACTCTGGTTCTGTATCAAAGTTTGTTCTGGTGCCTTTCTCCATACTTGCTGCTTGATTTTCAGTTCCATAATACAATCCCCTTGTGCCCAGTCCCAAGGTCTTGTGTCCGCTAAGAGTGAGCCTAGATTCCTATACCTTACTACTTTGTTAGACTCAGCTTTTCCACGTGGACTTAGAATACTTGCATTCACTTGTAAATATAAACTCTGTGTTGTTGTTTTTCAGATTTTCAACATCAGATTCCCTGATCTAACAGAATTCTGGTCCTGGCGTTTCCCAACTGCCCCATCTTGCCTTTCTACCCCTTCTCCCCAGCTCAAGCCTGACACTGATACTCAACGTTTACCTTCACCAACAGTTGTAAACCAAGTTTGGGGTTTGTGTTGGGAATGCCCCTCTATCCCTACTCCAACAAAGGAAAGTATTTTATTACTAATATTTTTCCAAGTTGCCTGGGCAAGGTGATTAAAAAAACATCAACTCTTACTCAGTTTATTTTTAAATTATACCCCTTATTGCCTGCACTTGGGATCATTGATCCCACTGTTCCCTTCTTGGTATGCTACTTCTCCATAACAGGAATTAAGGCAGAAGATGCTAGCTAGTTTCGGACAAAAAGGGAGGGTGGCAGATGAAAGAGTCCCCAACTTTTAAAGATGCAGCTTCTTTGAACTCCGAACTATTTGCAACTGGAAGGGATGGGGTAGATTTGGGTAAGGTGGTCATAGAGCTTTTCTCATCATTTGACAGCATAACTATAGTTATTGATCATGTAACATAGTTTTGAAACAGTTTCCAATTTTTGTTTTTATTATTGATCTTTGTCTATACCACAGCCCAGACTTGTGAAAAAACTGTAGGCTTTAGAATCAGACAAATCCTGGTTCAAATTCTGATTTATTAGCTGTATTATCCGGATTATTTAACTTCTCTAAAACTTAGTTGCTTTATCTGAAAATGGAGATAATGTAACAACTCCACATGTTAGCCCTAGCGGATTAAATGAGATCACATTTTATTCTTTTCCAAAAAGCACTGGGTGCTTTTTGAGTCTTGGAGAAAGAGTAGATGCATTTTGTAAGTTAAAATTTGCTGATAATTATTTATAACTATATGAAACTGTCCAGTTTAATAATATATAGGAAAATTTGAGGGTCATACAGGATAGTCCCACAGATTTTCTTTTTCTGTGAGATGTTCCAGCTTATCTCAAGAGAAGGGAGACTTGATTGATGTCCGTGAAATCTAATTACATTTTGAAACCTTAAAATTGTTTTCGTAGCCTCAGAAGATACCACATTTCTTCTCTCCTTAAAACCTAACTGATACTTATATTTAAATCAGGGATTCCCATGTTTTAGCAGAAGACAATCTATTTATCTATCTATTATTCTCATTTAGTGGCATGAACTTAGGGCCAAAAAAACATATGACTACTTTAGCTGGAGGAAGCTAACACAGCAAATCAGTGGTTTAAAAGGAGGAGATTGGTGCTTGCAGAGACGAGTGCAATAGTGCTCAAAGTCTGGGGGGGAAAAGGGCTGGCAGATTCAGGCCAATCTGCTCTCTCTTCTGAAAACGACTGGGTAAAACAGTGACAGACTCATTGTGCTATCTCTCTGGTTTAGAATCAAACATTTGGCTGTCTCTACCATAAATTACTTAACAAAAGATTATAAGGAAGTCAAAGATAATTTATAAGAACTCTTATTTTGTATAACAAAGCAAATCCCTCATATGTACTTCAGACTGAATGTTTAGCACTCAGAATAGACTTACTAAAATATTTAACATTGGCTGTATGTCATACATAATGGAACTAGTGAACACCTTTTTCTAAAGGAGATACACCTTAATGAAAACACCCTCTGGACCATAATATCAAACTACAGTGTGAAACAGACAGGTTCTTTCTGAATCTGCTTATGTGCAGATCATACTATAAAGAGAAGTAGTGTCTAGATGGATTTGTAAAGAAGAAAATAAAAACCTGAAGTTCATTACTGATTATTTATACTAAAAGTAATTGCTGTCCTTCATATAAAAAAGCCATGCACCCTGACATTGTACAATACATGTGAAATTTTATGTAAAGTTACAGAATTATTCATTAGGTAGATATGGGGGTGAATCACTCAAGATGATTTTAATAAGAAATTAATAAGGAGTTCACCATCTCAGACTGACAAAGGGTAACCATTTTCAAAGCTCTTCCATTATGTAGCTTGGAAAATTAAGGTGCTTCCACCAAAAACCACTGGTCATTTTGGCAACAGCTAGAATATTTACACGTATTCTTTCAGAATTAGAGGGACGTCACCTAACTGACAATGAAGTGCAAAATTCTGATTAACTATGATTTAACTGATAGTGCAATGCATATTTTAACATAACTTGTTTCTTTTTAATTGCCAACATAAAATTCTTAGTTTATATTGGAATCTTGCTCTCTAAGAAATCAGCAAGTTTAATTTTTTAATGATAATTAATTGAGAGGACTAGCTGCACAGACTTTTTCCTTACTGAGCAATATCATGATTCACAGTTACCTATGTCAATAGTATAAATCAACTCACAAAGAAAGTTTACTCATAAAGCAGAAATACTTGTATTCTATATAAATATTTCTAAATTAAAGAGATATCCACCATTTACTATCAAGTTTAAATAGAAAAAGAAGATTGTATTTTTGCAATTTAATTAAGATGACAATTTACTATTAAAAATATTTATATATAAGTAACTAAACCCCATTACCTTATAAATATCCAAAAATCCACACTGGTGGTCAAATCTGGTGTACAGTTCATTCAGCATGCTGATCACTTGCATGGGAGTACACTGGGCACATATGGCTGTGAAGCCAACAATGTCTGAAAAGAGCATGGTGACATCGTCGAACTTTCTGGCCTGCACTTGCTGCCCTTGCCACAACTGCTGGGCTACATCGCCAGGGAAAATAGAATATAGAAGATCCACTGTTTTCTTTTTCTCTTCTTCCAGGGCCTGGTGAGTTCTTTCTAAAGTTGCCTTTAATTTATCCATCCTCTTCTTCAAGCCATCTTGGGCCTTTGCCTGCTCGCCAACCAAAATGACATCTCGGGTGGCATCATGGATAGGGATGTCTGAGAGGTGCAGCCCTCGGCCCATGAGTTCATCCAACTTGTCCACACAGGGAGAGCCCAAGAACAAAATGGAATTTGATTCTGGGACATGGATCATTTGTCCTTTGACTTCCATCACCTGCAAAATTAACATGGAATTTTGATCAGTGCTCTTCACATAGTAGGTTCACAAAAATTAATTTATTTGATGAAGAGAAAGAAAAATAAGTGTTTTATTAGCTTCACTGACTTTCTGCTTTCATATAAGCAAATTTAAATATGATTTACAGCCAGTGTAAAATTTATGGTTCTAAATAGAAACATTTGTTATTGACTCCCACTTGGCCACTTTCTAAAGACCCCGATGAAATGGAAAGTGAGATCAACGAGAAATGAAACAAGAAAACAGTTTCATTCTACATGAAACTATACCCAGATACATCACAAAACTGGTTCATGAGCCAGTTCAAAAAATTTCAAGCTGGGGGCCGGCCCAGTGGCACAAGTGGTTAAGTGCGCGTGCTCTGCTTCAGCAGCCGGGCTTTGCAGGTTCAGATCCCGGGCGCGCACCGACACACCTCTTGTCAAGTCATACTGTGGCAGCATCTCATATAAAGTAGAGGAAGATGTTAGCTCAGGGCCAATCTTCTTCAGCAACAACAAAAAAAAGAGGAATCGGATGTTAGCTCAGGGCTAGTCTTCCTCACAAAAAAAAAAAAAAATTCAACCTGCTTAATAATAATAGAATTAGAATAAATCCATCTGTCAAAATAACCACATGTAACTGTCATTAAAATAACACTCAGAAAATAAGTCCAGATTAAAAAGAATCAGAATAATTGTTTGGCTTTACATAAGTCATTTTTCCACTAGTTACAGTCCTTTGAAAATATAGTAGTCTTTGCACTGACTAGATTAACGGACAATTCACTTGGTCTTAAAAATAAAATTTAAACTAGATATCATTCAGCCAGTATTACCAGAAAATAACTATCACTTAACTAGCATGTTTAATATAAGCTAAAAATAAACCCCCAAAATCGAGATAACAATAAAGGAATTCAGTTAATAAGATAAAGAATCTGAAGATGTAGTAATTTAAATCCATCCCTCCTTTCTGTGCTCTTTGACTGGAGAATTTGGGGAATTGATATTTAATGGAAAACTTAGTGAACACAGGCTTATGCCATCTCAGCTTGGTGCCCTAAGGAACACTCATAGGGGATGAGCAATAGTAGGAAAGGAAGGTGGACTTAGGATATGGCTATCCAAATGTAGTTATTTGGGTTAGAATAAGGTACTTCAGCACACGTGGAGAGGAAGTTGGTTGTAATTTCCTGGAGAGAACAGCCTGAGAGTTGACCAAGTGAGACGGTGCATCAGTTTCATCTGTGTCACCTTCCACTACTACATGGAATGTGCTCATATATATAAAAAAAATTTATTTGTTTTGTTCTTCATAGCATGAACTAGTTGATGAAACTAGAGGCATAGAACAAATATGGGATAAAACTACTGAGATTTGGATTTTTAAGCCAGCAAATATGTTTTACTTTGTTCCTTCTGCAGCATTCACCAAGATCTAGTCCATATAAGGAAATAAAATTGATTCCTTGTTTGATGTTATCATTTTTATGAAATGAAATGCTCACTTTATCTTATGTAAAGTTTCTGCTAGTGATCAGTATTTCATCCTTTTATATGTAATACTCTAATTTACTCATTGCAGTATTCATTGAGTGTTTTCTATTTACTAGTATTGCTCTGGATGAGAAGCATAAAAAGATAGAATAAGGTTCCTTCTTCAAAGATATCACAGTATGCAGGGAGCCAAATCTATACAGCCCAGAGAACAGAGTGAAGAAGACACTTTAATTCCCCATTCAAGGTGGGCTCTCACAAGACTTCAGGCTATGGTTTGAATACAAAGAAAATAATTGATCTGAAAAGTATTTCCAGATTGTTTTCTATATGCCTGATATGCTTTTTTGGGGAGGGGTGTTGTCAATGATATATTCTTTCTCACTGTTAGATTATTAAAGATTATTAAGGAAGATATATATAATATACAACTTCATAGTTAAAAATCAGGTTTTTTTTTTTTTTAAGATTCAAGGTAAAAGCAGACCTCTGATGCTCTTAGATTTAAACTTCTATCTGGTTTTTCTTTCTCCCCTCACATTTCTTTCGAATTATTTTCTTTTTCTTCTCCATCTCGCTTCCTTCTCCCCTTTGTTCTTTGGACTGACTCTTTTTTTCAACATCCTCTCTTCATTTGGTCATTTTCTCTCCTGTTGCCCATCTCTCTCTCTCATCACTGGTTTTCCTTATTTTCCTCTTCAGTTCTTCTTTTTTCTTTTTCTTTCTCTTCTCTTTCTATTTCCCATCACGAGTGGACCTTTTTCTTTTTTACCTTTGCCTCCATCTCTCTATTATTTTTTTTTAATTTTTTTTTTTGTGAGGAAGATCAGCCCTGAGCTAACATCCATGCCAACCTTCCTCTTATTTTTGCTGAGGAAGACTGGCCCTGAGCTAACACCCAGGCCCATCTTCCTCCTCTTTATATGGGACACCGCCACAGCACGGCCTGACAAGAGGTGCATCGGTGCACGCTCAAGATCCGAACCCTGGGCCACCAGCAGCCGAGCACGTGCACTTAACCGCTAAGCCACGGGGTGCCCCCTCCCCTTTATTTTAATCATAGAATCAGTACATGTGTATACGCATAAATAATATCACATTTATTTGCTATATGTAATAAATGAGAGTGTTTTTCTTTAAGTTACAAAGAAGCTGAATAAAGATGTTATATTCCTATCTCAAAAATATAAAACATAAATATATTCTTGATTTATATATGGCCATTAGTTGGTTTTGTGAAATCTCTGATTCAGCAAAGGCTGAATTTACCTCCTACACTACATAAAAACAACTCATGAAAGAGAAGCCCAAATATTTGTATAAACCATATACACACAGTTAATAACTTCCCTTTTTTGGGGCCAACCCAGTGGTGCAAGTGGTTAAGTGCATGTGCTGCACTGCGGTGGCCCAGGGTTCGCTGGTTCGGATCCCGGGCGCACACCAACGCACCGCTTGGCAAGCCATGCTGTGGCGGTGTCCCATATAAAGTGAAGGAAGAGGGGCATGGATGTTAGCCCATGGCCAGTCTTCCTCAGCAAAAAGAGGAGGATTGGCAGATGTTAGCTCAGGGCTGATCTTCCTCACAAAAAAATAAAAAATAACTTCCCTTTTTTATATTTTTCATCAGCAAATTTTTTCCTTATTTAATAATTGGGCAAATTCAATTGGAACATTTGTGTCTCTGTCATAAATTCAGTTTTATTTTAATTGGAAAATAACATAAATTATTCTTCTTGAATTATTTTTGTTTCACTATAATTATAAATTCAGAAATTCAACATGATCTGCATTTATTAATTTAGCAATGTGCAAAACTATTATAGAAACCACATATTTTTATGTACAGGAAAGAGATTTGTGGAAAACTGCATTAAATTGAAACATCTCTCTAAGTTTTTATTGGATCCTAAATTATATTAAAGTTTTAATGAAGTAGCATAAGGCATAAGAAAAATATACTCTCTTTAAATGTATTAGATTTCAGAAACTGGTAAAGCATAAAATACAGGGGAGTATTCAACTCTTGGCAAAAGGGTTAAAAATCATCCTATCACAAAGCTTGGTTGTCAGCTTCTGGTAAACGACCCGTGTTATTTCTATGTTTATGCATAGATATCTCTATGAAAATATTCCTAGTATAATAAATAATTAATTGAAAATAAACTATGTCCAGGTCATATAACTGTATACTACCTGCTCTTATATTTTTGAATATCCTGAACATGGACTAACCTATGGTCTCATGGAGATTCAAGTCTTATAAGATAATCATTTGTAGCAGTCTTATATAATGGTCAGGAAATAAGGATTTGGAAGAAGTCAGATCTGGATTTGAATTCCAGCTCTCTTAACATTTAAGTGTGCAAACTGACCTAGGTTCAATAACTTATCCGTTCAAAGCCTCAGTTTCTTTATCTATAAATGGAGATGATAATAGTAATGATGGTGATGAGGACGATGCCTGTCGCTAACTCAACACATCAATTGAGTCCTTGCTATCAGCTAGGTACTATGCTGAGTACTAAATTTATATTTTGTTATTGAATTTTACTTTATGCTAGCTATAACTCTCCTCATTTTGTAGATGAGATTTAGGGAGGTTAAGAGACTTGCTAAGAATACACAACTAATAAACAGCAGAGTCAGCATTCAAACCCAAGTTGGATTGGCTCCAGAGGACACGCTCTTAACCACTGAGGAAGCATGATGGGTAGGCATGGGGAGGAAATAACAATTCTAAATATGAATCAATGTGATGGCAAAATAACTTTAATGAGATGTTCACAATAGGCAGTTGAAAAGAGAGAAGTTGTTGCTATTGATGTAGATAAAATAACTACTTGCATGCTTATGTACTTAAATTCAGTTCAGTAAAAAGGTCACTTCTAGCGTGATTTCAGATCTTTCAGATCTCTGGGATATAACTTATGAAAGCACAAACAGAATGATATGTCCCTGGTGTCCAGAAGGGCCTTTGTTCTCACAGAATAACATTCATTTTTGAAGAATTAGCTCTAGCAAAAAAAGTAGGAGAAAACAAGTGCCCAGTCCGAGAAACTTCTGTGTCGTCACAGTCCTGAGATTCTCCCTTTCACAAACCCCGACCCAAAGCATCACATGGCTGGAGTCACCAGCAAGAGGGATCCTGCCACAATAAATGCCCAGCCAGGAAGTACACATTATTTACACGGGCAAGAAACCTCCTCCCTCGCATGATACTTAGCCTCAGAGAGCTTGTTCTGCCACCTCAGGCAGCATTGACAAGCACAGGTGGGAGCTCCAGAGGCATGAAATAAACCAACCAGATGAAAATAGCACCATATACGCTCTGAAAATTACATTGTCATTGCAACTACAGCCTGCAAAAGTAGGCCAGGACCCGCATGCCAAACCTAAACAGAGCAATTGCCTATTAAAATAAAAATTTTACACAGAACCTAGTGTCTTCTAACATAATAGCCAAAATGTCCAGGATAGAATACAAAACTAACCCATAACAAGAGCCAGGAAAATCACATCTTGAATAAGAAAAGGCAATTAATTGATGCCAACACTAACATGAATCAAATATTGGAATTATCGGTCAAGAACTTTAAAGAAGCCACCATAAAACATTTCCACAAGCAATTACAAATTGTTTTGAAAAGAATAAAAAATTAGAAAATCTTAGTAAAGCTATGGAAGATATAAAAATAACCAAAGAGAAATCATAGAACTGAAAAATACAACAAATATAGAAAACTTGATGAGTTGGCTCAACAATGCAGTGGAGATGACAGAGGATAGAATCAGTGAATTTGAGGCTAGTACAATAGAAATTACTCAATCTGAACAAAGAGAGAAAACAGACTGAAAAAAAAAATAAACAGACTCAGAGACCTGTGGGATAATAACAAAAGGTCTATCATTCATATAATGGAAGTCCCAGGGAAGGAGACAGAGTAGGGTTGAAAAAACATTTGAAGAAATAATGGCTGAAAATGTCTCAAATTTGATGAAAGATATAAACCCGCAGATTCAACAAGCTATGCGACGCTCAAATAGGATAAACACAAAGAAACTCACTTCAAGACACACCATAATTAAACTTCTGAAAATTAAGTTCAAAGAAAATATCTTGAAAGCAGCCAGAGAGAAATAACACATTACTTATAGGGAACACTACCTCAAATGACAGTAGATTTCTCATCTGAAACTACGATGAAGAAAGTAGCATATTTTTTTTAATATCAAAAGAAAAAAAGTGTCAATTGTAAATTCTATATCTGGGGTAACTATCCTTCAAGAGTGAAGGGGAAACAAAGAGATTTGCAACAAATGAAAACTAAAAGTGTTTGACCTAGCAGACCTACCTTTAAACAATGGTTAAGAAAGATCTTCAAACAGAAAGAAAATAAGGACATTTAGAGCATCAGGAAGGAAAAAAGAACAGAAAGACTAGAAATATATCAAGAGAGTATCCTTCTCCTCATGAGTTGTTTAAATCATATGTGATGATTGAAACAAAAATTATAACACCATCTGATACTCATCAGAAGTATTCTTAGAGAAGCAGAGAGAGATTACATACACACACAGAGGAGAAGACGATGTGAAGACCAGAGACAGAGATTGGAGTGGTGCAACCACAGCCAAGAAACACCAAGGCATGCCAGTAGCTACCAGTAGAAGCCAGAAGAGTCAAAGAACAGATTCTCCTCCAGGTCCTCTGGAGAGAGCATGGCCCTATCCACACTTTGATATCAGATTCTGACCTCCAGGACTATGAAAGAATAAATTTCTGTTGCTTTATGTTGCCAAGTTTGTGGTAATTGGTTAAGGGTAGTCACAGGAAACTAATACAGATTAGAACAACAAAATCAACAAATAGGATCGAATTGACATATATAGGATGATTCACCCAACAACAGCAGAATACACATTTTTACAAGAGGCCATGGAACATACACTAAGATACACTATATCCTGGGCTACATAAAAAACACCACAACAAATTTTAAAAACTGAAATTATACAGAATATGTTCTCTGACTACATGGAGTAAAACTAGAAATCAATAACCATAAGACATACTCATAATAGTCAAAAACTGGAAAAAATCCAGATGTATTTCAACAGGTGGGTGGTTAAACCAAATGGAGAACACAACTCAGCAATATAGAGAAATATTCTATTGATATAGGCAAAATTTTGAATGAATCTGTAGGGAATTATGCTGAGCGAAAAACTGCTCAGTTAATAAAGTAGAAGGGTTTTTGTTTTCCTTGCTTGCTTATTTATTTCTATCACTCAATTGTTTGTGTTTTGATTCTCAGACTGTAACTATCCTAAGAAATAAGGTGTTTTGAAACAAAACCAATATTCCCCCAGAGGGCTATTAATTTTTTAAAATTTCAACCTTATTTCTGCATTTATAGTAGGTATAATTTTTAAAAATTTGTAAAAAATGTTTTGATTTTGTCTGACAAGAATCCTTCATTAAATATTCTTATTTAAAGAGGCAATTTAAAAATTCTTAAGTACACTAAACATAATTTAAAAGAAATTAAAAGCATTCATTCATTTATTCATCTGTTTTATAAATATTTAAATAATATCTACAACCTGCCAGTACTATGCTAAGCACTTTAAACATGCAGGAATTTAAGCAGAACACCTTTGCTTTTTTACTGAATTGAACAGTAAATTCAATAGTAAAGTGCATATGCATCTGGGGGAATATTAACATCTGAAGTTAATTATGCTATTATTTATTCTATAGATTGAAATGTTGCATTTATTGAGCTGAGATACAATAAAATTCATATCATTTATTGATGAAATCAGCAAAAAAGCAAAAACATAACCCTTCAGACACTTTATCTTTCTGTGCTTGCTTTATTTTCCCATGTGTTTATATTTAGTTTTATTGCTATTCTTTAAATCTCAGAAATTAATTGTAAAAATGGATTTGAATTCTGTTTTGATAGATAAGCCAGTAAGCCACATAACCAAGTCGATTTAATATTCCATGTTTAGATGCCACTTTTCTTTTCAAATCACAGTAGGGTTCATATAATATTTAAAGGAAATAGGTTTATGCTTTATAGTTGAAAGAATTATATCAGCAAATGTTTTGGCATTCTGTTGTGCAAATTTTCCAAACGTGAAATGTTTATGTTTTGATTTTAGATTCTTTATTCATTTTTTATTTAACAAGTACTAAATTTCACACTATGTGGGGAGTATAAAATTGATATGCAGTTTTTAATACCCTGTATACACAAACTGCCTTTTTTCCCAAAGGGTACAAATGATTTTATTTTTCATCACATTCACACAATTAGTAAATCACACACATTAAAGGAACAGCACTGAAAGTCTTCCTTGTTTCAACTCTCGCAGTTAGCTGCACCCCTAGGGTGTCTTTGTCACCACACTGTCACTCACATATCCCATAGGGGATTTTGGTTGTATTTCTACACATCCATTTTACAAAACTACGCTTCAAAAGGCTATAATAAATTTTTGGGACCACCACAAAAATATTCTGCAAAGAAAGGAAATTCCACATTTTCTTCAAGGAAATACTACAAAAATGATTTTGCACAAAGCACTAACACACTGTTACATAAGGATAAATGAAGACTCTATATAGTAATAGAGAGCCATTTGGATGTGTAAAAAATATTGGCCATTCTGACCCAGCGTAAAAAATATTGGTCATTCTGACCCAGCCAATTTAACATGAGGATATTCTGATAAGGTCTAAAAAAGAAAAACTAATTTCCAATTATCCAATTATACATTATTTTTATGTGTGTGTTGTATGCGTGTGCCTTCATGTTAAAATATTTGTTCTCCCACATCTTATTTCATTCCTGTGAATCAGGGGTAGGATGGGAGATCAGGGGTGGCTATTTAATATATTGCTTAGTAATAGAAATAGTGTTTTTGCATTTTGACTCAATTGCATTCAATATTTAAAAGAAGTAACTAGAGCTTGTGCTTAAACCCAGGTTGGCAAAACTCATTGTTACACACTAAGAATCCTGGCTGTTGGGTAATCAGAATTAAGGATATTAGAGTGCAGAAGGAATTTTCCAATGGAATAAGGCAGCTGCTTAGTCTATGGCATACACCATGGCTAAAGAAATACGGAGAGCTGCAGAACTTAGTTTTTATGCGGAAGATTGTTACAGAGAGGACTGTTATTCAATAGATCTTTCTGTAATGATGAAAATATAGTTAGTGTAACTGAAGAACTAAATTTTAAACTTTATTTGATTTTTAATAATTTAAATTAAAATGCATATAGCCACATGTAGCTACTGAGTAATGTATTGGATAGCATAGCTCTGAAGTAAAATTTGTGGCTCCAATATTCAATCCATCATTTGATCTAGGTATTATTTTTCATTTGTTTTTGGGTAAGAAATGAACTAATATTTGGGTCACACAGATTTTTTTTGCTTTTAACAATGTCACATAAAAGATGTGAGAAAATATGTGTAAGAACTTTACTGAGTACTAGAGATAGAACTGAGTTTAAGACAGTCATGGTCTCTGCCCTCATGAAGCTATTCTGACAGAGGATATATATATTACTTTAAAAAATGAAAAAGAAAAGGATAAGTTATGGAGAGCTGAGGGACCCTCCTGCTGCATAACAAATACATCTTGATAAAACATACTTTTGAGGCACTGGCGATCTTAAGAGGTAGGAGGGGTTTCCAAGGACCCCCCCGACACGTGTACACACCAGAAAAGAAATAACCAAACTAAAACAAAACAAACAAAAACACAAAGAAAAAGCGAAACCTTAATCTGCCCCTGGCAAGGGCAGAGAGAAGCCAGGCTGCCCGGAGACCCATGTGGAGAGAACAGTGCTACTGGGATTCTGAGACTTGGGACAGGTGTAAGGTTAGGAAGCCTCATCAGAGATTCCTGAGCTGAAGCACCATCCTCAAAGAAGGCTGGAGGGGTTCTCCGTGGCTGGCATCTAAAATTTCCCCAGATTAGGCTCTTAAGATTCTCAACATGATTAAGCTCAAGCAATGAATGAAAGCAAAGAAACAATGAATGCTAGATTTAGATCTCCAAACACTGCAGATACGGGAATTGTCACATTCAGAATATAGAGCAGCTACACATCTATAAGTAAGAATACAATCACAAAGACAAGCAAGTACCAAGAAACTGTAAAGGAACGAGCAGGCAATTAAAAACTTGGAATATATCATAATGGGAATGAAAATAGTACTTACTTCAAACAGTTGTAATGATATAAATACAAACAGGCCTGTATACCATGTTGAGCACAATACCTGACACAAATTAGTCTTCAATAACTGTCAGCTAACCTCATAGTGGATTCTGAACCTACCTCAAATCTCCTGAATCAGAACCCCCTGTTGTTGGGCTCAGAAATGGACTTTGTTTCTTTATACGACCTACATGTAAATCTTAAAATTGGCTAGACTTGGGAACTATTGTCTCAAATATCATCTGTCCAATCCACCCACCTCATAAATGTAAATGAAGAGAATGAGGAATGGAGAGGAGGGACAACTTGCATGGGGTTACAAAAGCAAAGACTTGAACCCAGATCTCTTGACATACACAGCCTCACTGTAGATGGTTTTCTGTCATAAAATATATTTCGAATAAAATAAAAAGTAGCATGTGAAGTTCAGTGATGGCTCAGAGCTAGAACAAGAACAAGTCCATGAAATAGCCTATAAATATATTAATTAAAGGGGAATCACAAAACTGTTTCAACAAATGCTCTGGATAGTATCTGTTTTAACCACTTTATGAATGACTTTCCTCTGTATTTGTGGAAACATTAAAGATGTGAAGGGGTCCCTTACATTTTTTCATTGGCACTACTACATTTTGTGAGAAGAATTATGTTTATTTTGTTATCCAGTTTGGAGATTTGAGTTTTCTGGGCATATCCTTAGTGTTTGCTAAAGGTCCACTTGACAAATAAAGCCTACTTGTGACCAAATAACATCTCTTAATTATCCCTTGGATTTGTATAGCATGGAGAATTTTCAAAATGTTTCCACAGACATTGCTGCATTTTGTCCTGATGTTGTAAGGAGCACATAATCAAGGTGCTTGTAATTGGGGAAACTTAGAACAGGGAGGGTTGAGTGAGTTGCCAGAGATCATACAGTTGATAAGTTAGGGAGACTTGATGGATCCTGGACTGCCTAACCCAGTGTTCTTTCCAGATATAGTGTAGAGGGATGAAAGGAGTGAGAGCTTTGAAACTAAAAATGATCTGAGTTTAAAGCCTAGTTCCACCACTTGCTGGCCAAGTAATCATAGGCAGATCACATGACCTCTCAAGGCCTTAGCAATCTCATCTGTAAGATTGGGATAATGACAATTTTAATGGAATAGCATTAGGATAAAATTTAAATGAGATAATACATATAAAAAGCCTAATCTAGGACCCACATATGCATGCACTCAATAATTACTGTCAATTATTATTGTTGTTGTTATTAAGCACTATGACAACGATAATGATCATTCTGGCTGGTGCTAGAGAGATACTACAAATAGGAAATGATAATGTAATTATGTTGAAGAAACTATGATGATAATACATTTTATGAAGCTATATTGAATAGGCATGGAACATGGATTAAAAATACATCCCTTTATTCATTGTAGCATTTTCGGTAACACGAAAAACTAGAAACAACTTAAATATCTGTAAATAGATTTCTATTTAAATGAGTTATGTTTCACCAATTAAAAAAAGTTTCACAAACCATACAAAATGCTACAGTAATTAAAATATCATGATGAAGATTGACTTTGCATTCGCAAAATGTCTCAGACACACATCATCAGAATTTGTCTTTGTAAACATTCCCATGAACATGAACAATGTGTAAAAATTCCTTGTCAAGATAATAGCATTTAACTGGAGAAACATGCCTTGGCGGCTGTCTATGGTAGTGAAAAGCATAGGAGTTACTGAGATATGGCAAGGAAAGTGTTCCAAGATGAGTGACGGAACGTTCAAAGGCCCAGGAGAAAAGAGAGAATAGCACCTTTAGGGCACTGAAGAAGGTCCAGTCTGATTACAGCAGAGAGCAAAAGGGGATTGACGAGGATCTAGTCAGGTCAAGGCCAATGACTGAGTTATGACCATTGGAATGTGAGCCTAGCCCCATGTGATTCTCCAGTCCTCTCTCTACTCTCTCCCCTGCAGCCATGGAGACCATGCGCCAAAGATGCTGAAATCAGAAGAAGGAGCCCGGGTTCTGAAGTCTCTCTTGCAACAGGGCTGCTCAGAAGAGACACGTAACCTGCCCCAGGCTTACAATGTGAGCAAGAAATAAATCTTTACTGTGTGAAGGGACTGAGATTTGAAGATTGTTACAGCAACTAGCATTATTTACCTTGACTGATACACTGATAGGTCTTGGTAAAAGGTCACTTTCCTCCGTCTCCATCATACACCTGAGAAGTGGTCTAAACTTAATTTCTTTCATGCTAGGACCTTGGTGAAAAGAATCCATCATGATTCTTTCCCATCCAATCTGATTATATTCACTATTATTCTAATTAATATCATTCCCATTTTAAGGTTCTATGCTATCAGTGAATTAAAAGAAGAGTCCTGAGATTAATACATAGTTCATTCTATAAGTCTGAATCTAAAGCTTTGCTAAAATGACTAATATATGGTTGGTTTTATGCTTATCCAACACGAATCATCATGAATTATAACTTGATATCAATGTTTTATCCCTTTGAAACTGGATTACATGTATATCTTGTATTCCATTAAGATGGTGCCAAAGCCTTTCAAGTATACTGTAAATAATTTAAATAGTTTCTTAGATGTATATATCTACCAAGCATATAAATTAATACATTATTTGGGGCATATTGCAGGGATATTCCCTCTAAAAATGAAAATCTCCAGGGCAAACTATGAATTAGAGACTTTATTTCTTTTTTGATGTTTATTTTTAAATTTAAATTTATCCTGTGATTTAATTTTACAGTAACTCAGTATGAGTCAGTGTAAGAACGGAGACTGAGAAAAGTTAAGTGATGTGTCCAAGGTCTGTGGCTAAGGACATATAGAGATGGGACTAGAACATGGGTGTTCTCATCTTGGGCATGTTCTTTTCCTGCATCTTTCACTATAACCAAAAAAGGGACTTTCAGAAATTGCATATGTACACATGTGTTATGGGAAACCCTCAGAAAAATCTCCTGTATGAGGCCCAAGAATCTCTGCACCGTCATGTGACGTTTGCTTGAATGTTTTCCTTCTCTTGGGAAGTAGATGGCATTGCCAAACTGTGACTCCACATCTTTAAAATGGGAATAATAAATGAACCTACATAATAAGATTGATATTTGGATACATATTCGTTAATATTTACAAGGTACTTAGAATAGTCACTGGTATATAATAATATTATATATTTGCTAAATAAAAACTGCCTAGCTTAGAGCAGGCTCTAAGTTTTAGAACCCTTTAGCTCATCGTGTCCTATTGTCCTACATACTGTTAAGCTTTAATTACAATGAATTACTGGCTGTATTCACTTGCTAGGGCTACTATAACAAAGTACCACAAATTGAGTGGCTCGAACAACAGAAATGTATTGTCTCACAGTTCTGGAAGCTAGAAGTCCAAGATCAAGGTGTTGGTGGGGCCATGCTCCGCCGGAAGGCCTCTCTTCTAGCTTCTGGTAGTTCCTTGGCTTTTGGCAGCATGGCGTTAATCTCCACATGGCGTTCTCCCTGAGTATGTGTCAGTTTCTGTGTCCAAATTTTCTCCTTTTTATCAGGACACCAGTCATATTGGATTAGGGCCCAACCTAATGGCCTCCTTTTAACTTAATTACTTCTGTAAGGACTCTATCTCCAAGTAATGTCACATTCCGAGTTACTGGGGGCTAGGACTCCAACATATCTTTTTCGGGGGACACAGTTCAATCCATAACATTAACTTTCCTAAACAATCTGTTCACCTGATTATGGGAGTGTTCTGGCTGTGACATATCAGCTCAGATTCCAAGGTTCATTACTAAAGTGCTCAGAATCAGTAAATCCATCTACCCACCTAATATTGTAACCCCACCATACTTTATTCCTCTTCCAAGGTTTGTTTTTCACCCTAGCACTTATACCATCTACCATACTATTTATTTTACTACTTTTCCTTGTTTATGTCTGTCTTGATAATAGGGTGCAAGATCCATAAGTGTAGAGATTTCTATTTGTTCTTTCCTGTGTTTTCTACCATGTGGAATAGTACATGCCATATTGTAGGCACTCTATAAATGTAAATGGAAAGATTAAATAAATCTATATGAAAATAACCATGCATAAATGCATAAAGATTATTAACCAATGGAAGAATGGACAAATGACTTCTTTTGTCTTACTTCAGGTCTTTGATTTCTTAATGGACCAACTCTCTCTTTTCCCTTACTTTGAATATTCTAGGACATATTAGAATAAATAAAATAGAAATTTTAGGAAGAGCTATACAGTAGTAGTCTCCTAGGGGCCCAGTTACTTCTTCTGTGAAACAATAACACTTTCAATATTTTATTAATACAATAATTTAGGTTGTATCCAAAGAGCACAAAGTAGCAAGAATCAGTATAGATAACTAAACTGGACAAATCCCATGTCAAATTAGTTTTTGTTTGTTTGTTCTAAAAGATTCCAGTTTGTTTTATCTATATTGATCAAACTATTTTGATAATTCCTAGATTGCTATTGTGTTTTAGACAATGACCTATCATTCAGCGTCTAGCAGTAGGCCAATTTAGAGACTCTAAAATAGCCTCTTGAAAAGCAAAAAAAAAAAAGATCCTGCATAAAACATAATATTTTATAGCATTGCTGGGCTTCAAACAGGTGAAGCAAACCTCCAAGGCGTCGAAGCAAAAATCCTAACTGTGAGTTGTACTTGCAAACTTAAGATAGTGTAGTTTGAGCGTAAATGCCAATATCAGCACTAAGGTCTGAAGACTCAGCTTTACACTAGCAGCAAAGAGGGGGAGCTGAACCTGAGATGCTTGGATTATACCTGAGACCCTGGAAGGGGTTAAAGTGGTTCCAGGTCTGCAATGACCCCAGGATCTCTGTGGAAACACATGAACTTTCTCTCATGTAGAATACACGTTTAATTTAGCCTCCAAGATTTTCCTCAGAATAAAATAATGTCAAATATAAGATAACAATAAAAAATCACAAAATTAATGGGGAAACTAACCACCTGGAATGGAGTCAGAAGAAACAAAAAAAACAATAGATTAAGCCACCAAGAACATCAGATACTGAAGTCTCAGATTTAGTATGCAAAATATGTATAGGATGTTTAAAGAAATAAAAGGTGGCATTGCAAAAATGCAAACAATGAGAGACAATCGAAACTGATGAAGGAGGTTTAAAAAAGAAGAAAATAGAAGTTTTATAAATGAAAAATGTAATGGTTGAAATTTAAACAAAATGAAAGAGTAGGTGAGTTAAACAGAGCATTAGATGTCACCAAAGAAAACTGGTGAACTAGAACTGGAAGATGGGTCTGAAATCACTGTAAAATGTTGCACAGAGAGATCAAAAGGTGGAAAATATGGAAAAGAGGTCAAGTGATATAGAAGAAAGAATGTGGAAATCTAACCTCAGTCTAAGCAGAGTAACTGAGGGAGAGAATAGAGAAAATGGAGGAAAGGTAATATTTAAAGCACTAACGATTGTGAATCTTCCTGAACTAAGGAAAAATATAAACCCACAACATCAAGCACAACACCCACCAAGAAATATAAATAAGAGGAAATCCAGAACTAGACACTTGGATTTGAAGAATACCCAGCTTTGACAAAGATCCTAAAAGCACATAGCGAGAAAAGATCACCTGCAAATGATAGACTGCCAGCAGACAGCAATAACAGAAGCCAGAGACAATGAAATAGTGTTTTCAATGGGCTGAGAAATAATAACTGTCATACTAGAATGGTGCCCTCAGAAAGGCTATATTTTAAAAATGCTAATGAGATAAATACAGACCAGGAGAGTTTACTACCAATAAACAACACAAAAGAAACTTTAAAAAAAAAAGTATTATTGAAAAAAAAAGAAAAGAAACCCAGTCTAGGAAGAAGGAGAAAAAGATGGGGAAAAAAGAAATTGGAAAAGTGTAGGTAAATCTAAAAAAAATTGTCTATGAAATATAACATAATATCAACAGCAATTGTAGTTGCTACTTTTTCATAAGCATCCCAGATGACTTTTTTTTTATTGGATGAATTGAAGAAACAATGATGTAATTGAAAATGTTTTATAAACCATATAGATGTAAAAGAAGATAAATTATTATTATGAATGAGAAAAGTATAGTGAAAAGTTAGTACATGTAAATTTATAGTTACTGCTATATTGTAATTCTTCCCATGTTGCTATATAAATAAATGACCCCCAGAGCATAATTAGTTTCTTCCTGAGAAATGTACTTTTTTATGTCTGTGAAATAATAGTTTTTCATTATTTGCCTGTTGTAGAACATGCAGTCTAGTCACCATTCCAAGCCTTTTCAAGATCCAATCTTATTCCAACATTTGCATCCTCTCTCACACTATGCTCCTGTCAAAACCAAACCACTCTGTTCCGAGCACATATCTTATGTTAAGATTTTATTCACAGACAGAAACATGCCTTTTTCCAGTCCTATGAACAATCCAAACTATGAACAACTACTCTAATCTATTATAAACTACATATTAGTGTAATCCCACAGTTGGCAAGAGCAGAGCCTATTATATACAAATTTTCCTGTCTCTTCATGATTTGAAAAACATCTGCTTTAAAATAAGCCACTGAATCCACAAAGCTTAAAAATAGGACATTGTAAGCTGGTTAAGAAATCATTCCTTCAAACATGTCCATCCATGTATAGATTCACATGTCTGAGAGTAAGGTATTACCTCTCATATGCACCAACAATGACAGTATTGGTATTGCAAGAAATAAAGAGCTGTTGATTGTACCATTCATTTTTCTGTCCTAGTGTCCATGAGGGATACTGTAGTGGTAAAAGAAGACACTTGGAAAAAATGTGGAGAAACAGATGATTGGCAGGCTCTCCAACATTTCTGACGGTGCTCTTATGATGGATTTTTACGATAAATGTTTATATGAAATGATCGTGTCTGCAGAGATGGTTCTAGCTCAAGAGGGACTCTGTATGTCCTTTTCAGTTGTCTAACACTCAGAGAAATACATATTGGTCATGAGTTACCCTCTCCAGAAAGGCAAAATGACTGCATTGTCACAGAAATATCAAATGATGGAGGTACTAAATGAAGGAACCTGATGGTAAGGGCTTTTACTGATAAAGAGACTTAAGAATTGTCAGCCATAAGCATAAAACACACACACACACAGACATGAAATTTACTTCCTAATTGTCAACATGATTCTATGATACTTTTTGCACCCTACTTTTGTCAACAATTAATTAAACATGGTTTTACCTTTATAAGATTGTTAATAAAGAACATATTAAGAATTTCCTTTAAAAAGATGTTTAACGTACAGCAAACCCTGACAGAAAATTCAGAACAATTCAGCTATTTTCCTACATTAGAAAAAAAATTTAAAATAAAACCTGGGAAAGTCTTGAGAAAAATGCCTTTCTGTGCTTATTTCTCAGCAAAACTTCAGAAGTAGACAATAAATTAAAATAAAGTTTTAGCTGAAATGATAATAATAGGAAGTTCAATATTTTATGTTCAGAATTTTTCCATTCAATCAAGTGATTCATTACTTAAAATATTTCAGTAGCTTCACCCGGCTTTCAAATGAAGACCAAACACCACACTCCCCTTGCTTTCTGCTCCAGTTATAACAGATTCCTTTCAGTTTGTTAAACATAGCATGATCTCTTGCCTCTCTGGGCCTTTTGAAGACATGACCTGCTCTGGCTGGAGCACTGCACATACATACACATATACATCCTGACCTCCGCTGCTCCACTCAACTGCCCTTCACTATTCCTACCCTCCATTACCCGGTTGACTTCCTACTTATACTGCAGATCTCAATGCCTCAAGGTAGCTTCTTTTGGCTTCCCAATCTAAGTCAGGTGTATCTGTTATAAATTCCCAAAGAACTTTATATTTCTTTTTCCAAAACACTCATCTCACTCGAACTATAATTAATGTCTATCTTCCCAACAGGATTATAAATTCTATGTGGACAGGAACCATATCATTCTTGACATTGCCTGGTATATAGTAGGTGCTTAATAAATATTGGCTGAATGAATGCAACTGAATAAATCATTCCACTCCATATGTATATTCCAGATGTATTTTATTAAGCGTCCTTAATAGTACCTAGCAAATAGTGTGTTAAATAAATTGCCATAATTCTCGTTTAAAACTTTTCACAGCATAAGAAAGTATAAAAATTTCTTCTTGAAGCACACATTCTGCTACATCTTACTGTTCCTTAGACAATTCTTCTTGATATTTAACACACATTCATACATATATACCTAAGTATATAAACATATATGCAAACAAATCTTTCCATTAAAATTTTACTTGATTTATCTGTTATCCTATTATTATCCTAGTTACGAATCCAACCATTTTATTTACTTCGTTAGATATTCTGAATTTGCTCTCCGGAATCACATTCCAACTTTCTGTATCCTGTGCTGTGCCCCAGGAGGATAGATTGTATGGAATACATCAACTAGCTCCCTTGCACTCTGGTTTCCAGTTGGGTTTGGCCAGTGATAGCCACGGGCAAGTGATCAGAGTAGGAAAGGAAAGAAAGTATGGCTTATTTATTCTCCTGGTTTGCTCCATGCTGATCTGTGGTTTGGCAGTGGTTGTATCCTTCCACCTAAGGCAAGAGCTCCCATAGTGAGCCCTTTCTAGTTAAAGCTCTCCCAAGGTACCGTCTCTTTCCTTGCTCCATCAAGATTAGGAGTGTTCATGGTTCTCACCACTGCTAGTTGCTGGGTCCTTCACCATCCCTTATTGGTTCTCTTAACCCTGCCCAGAACTCTGTAAATAGCCCATCTATTAAAAAGGCTCTTCAATTATCTCCGTTGAGTATGCCATCAAGTTCCTGTCGGCCCCTTGACTGGTACATTAACATACATAAAGACCGTTATATAGTCCCCCTCTTTGAGATAATGTTGTGGAATGGACAGAACAATGGACTGTCTGTGAAATAAAAAAACCTGCATTCTAGATTCCAAGGCTCTAAAAATGGCATTGCTGACACTACTTCTTGTTCTTCTTGTCCACTGGGCTTCCAGCTGAGAATCCGTCAGTGTGGTGTGTCAAAGGGCAAAATTAAACTCAGATAGAGTTTCATGAATCTCTAGAGCAGGGCTTCTCAAACTTTCTTGTGAAACAGATCACTGAGGGTCTATTAGAACACAGATTCTGATTTAGCAGGTTGCACTGGGGTTTGAGATTCTCCATTTCTAACTGGATTCTGAGAATCTGCTTCTCCAACCAGCTGATGCTGCTGGTTATAGACCACACTTTGAGTATCAAGGTCCTTGGACATCTGTGGCAGTGCCTCAGAGTGGGTCTCAGAAGCAAGGGGAAGGCTGAGAGGGTAGGCCTCAAGGACTTCTCCTCTGCATCTTTACTTGCATCTCTTTTACATATTATGACTTCAAGTAAGGTTTCATTTAAGAGCGAAAATATTCTATTTCTTTAAACATTCATAAATTACTAAATGAAGTCAATAGGTAAGATGATTTACCCGAAGTCATTATCTAGTTGGTGACCAAGACACGACTAGAATCTAGGTCTCCTAACATTATAGCCAGTTATTCTTACCACTTTATTGCCTCCGATTTTTTTCCTTCTCTTCTTCCTATCTCTATTTTGAAATGTCATGTTGCTTTGAAAATTATGAGAAAAATCTATTTATTTTTACATAGGTTGTTCAGTTCCAGCACTATAGGACCCATCTAAGGGCATCTAGAACTTTTCAGGAAATGGGGTGGAACATGGGGTCATCATCTTATAATCCTGATGGAGGGCACTGTTAAAGTAACTATCTTCTTATAAAGAACTCCTAAGCAACGTTTTCAAATGCAAAGAAAAAACAGTATTTATATTTCAAATTTGGCTGATATTACTTTTCCTTTGTATTCTGAAATCTGCAGATATACATATTTTTAGCCTCAAGAGTCCATAATGCCTGCCATTCTGCTTATCTGATTCTCTAAAACTTACACTTTTGTAAAATGTAATACAGGAACAGAAAACATTTCCAAAGGATCTATCTTTTTACATAGCATGCATATTTTTAGATTAGGAATATGTTTGAAACCCAAGAAACGTTTATTACCAGACAAATTCAATTGTTTGACTTGTCAATATTTACTCATATTCATCTTCAATTTGGTTCTTCTCAGTGGATATCAAAATTGAAACCTTACTCTAATCTGAAGCCCTAACACGGTTAGTTTTATGCTTTTCATTTGGTAGATATTTTGACTCACTGTTCTTGATTACTAGTCCTTCAGAATATTTACATTATGTTTCTCGTGCCTTATAACCAATATTTACAGGCTTGAAATTCACTTTTTAAGCCTGTTGTTAAAGCAGAACCATGAAAACCAAGCTTGGACTTTTTTGCTGTTTTCCAGTATCTTTGCTATATCAGAATATGTTTTCAATAAACCATGTTTTGCTTAATATCTTGCCACTCAGCAAAGAGTGTAATTTCCTTATACAAATGGGCCTGTCTAATAGGATTGGAGTGAAAGGGCTTGTTGTGCTACAAATGATAAGCTGCAGGACATTATCAAGAATAGTATCTTACTCTTCCCTAAATAACAAAATCACAGGACTTCTCCTGCCTGTGAGTCTTACAAATGAGTGAACATTATTATGTCATCTTTCAAGTTACGTGTCAGGTAAACATGCCAGAAAAAAAGGTCTCATATGGGGAAAAGAAAAGCAAATCTCTGCCATCAGTAGGTTAACCTTTGTTCATGCTTTTCATTTCACTTGGAGTTACCACCCTCAATCTCCACATGTCCAGATTCCACCCATCTTTCAAGCTGGAGTTACTTCTTCTTCCCCTAAAGGCTCTCATCCCTGGCTCCACATTAAAATCATCTAGAAATACTTTAAAATATCGATGTCCAGGGTCCACCCCAGACCAACTAAATTAGAAAGCAGCTGGCTTGTGTTTCATAGAAGCAATACTCTCTTCTTATTTAAAAGAGCAAAGCAAAAAAAATAAACAAACAAAAACAAAACAAAAAAACTTGAGGCAGATATTTTCTAAAATACTCTCCATTTTCCTGCAATGAATCAATTTCTGAGTCCTTAGAGTATTACTCTTCCTTATCTTTTGGCATAGCTTTAATATTTGCAATTGGGTGTTTCTTTAGATTTTACTTGAAGGAAGAGAAACATATCCACGGCTTAGTACTGGAGAAAAACATGTTATATGGATTGTCTTTGTTTTCCTTAAAGATTATTCACACACTGGTTGAATTCCCCTTCCAGATTGGAAAGAGTTACAGAGCTGATGAACATAGGTACATTTTATCTGTGTTCCTGGTGTTCATCAGACATCTATCAATATTTATGTCTTTCTATTATACAGATCTCATTCTAATCCACTAGACAGAAAAAAAGAAGCCCAGCATATTTGGGATAGCTAGAGATTCTTCTGAATGAGGTCACAGTTGTGCTTAAAAAGACCAGAGGGTAGAATTAGAAAATTGCCATTGTGCCAGTGTAATAATTGATTCAGGCAAGCATCATTAATGAATATTAAATCCATTGAGTGAAAGGTTATTGGAGAATAGGATATGTTCACATGGTCCAAAATGTCACTCTACAGATAACTTGTTAATTACCAAATGAATGTTACCTTTTCAGTGGAGAGATACAGCAGCCAATACCTTAACCAAGTGATCTAAGTTAACATTACAAAGAATAGGATAAACTGATACTATGTTTCTCTTGATGTGATGCAATAGAAAGTACACAACATCACCTATCCCAATATTCTTGCCAAAAACCGTAACCTAATCCTATATGTGATGAAACAATCAGAAAAATCCAGATCACAGAACTCCTAAAAATATGTTAAAAGTCATAAAAACAACAATGGGAAGCTGTTTAGAATAAAGGAGACTATAAGAAACATGAAAAGTAAATATAACGTGTGATATTCAGTTGGATCCTAGGGGGGATAAGCTATAAACAAAATTCAAAATTTTTGAGACAATTGGTGAAATTTGAACATAAATTACATTTTAGGTAATATACTTTCAAAGTTAAATTTTGGGGGGTTGATAATGTGTAGATGAATCTTGTTCTTAGGAGACGCTGAAATTTTAGGGATAAGGTGGTGAAATTTAATTTCAAATAGTAAAATATTAACAATCAGTAAACCTAGATATTAAAAATCCATTTTGCTAGTTACCAGTTTTTCTGGGGACTTAAACCTTTCTTAAATAAAAATTTGGTGGAAAAAAATTTTAGATTTTGAATTAGAGTATTAATGTCTTTACAGAATTTTGCACATAGTAAATTCACACTAAATTATAGTTAAATACTAATTTAAAGGAACAGTTAAAGGGAGTAGTGCTCTCTAACTGTATTGTTGCAAGGATTCTACGATGGCTGATGCACATTAAAGAGATCTTTAGGGGAAGCGTTTGGGATGGGCTTCCTGGACATTCTGACTTCTTCAACAGTAATTATCTTGAACTCTATACATGACACTTGTCCTTACTCTTTGCTCCTCATACTGTCCAATACCTGTTCAGCATCTAATCATTTTGTATTTTGCTCTCATTTTCCTGAAATAGAGAACTAAACAAATGAAATACAAAACTATTCAAAGATATAATACAGGACACTTTCTGTGAAATAAGGAGAGAACTAAATCTTCAGAAAAAAAATGGCATGCAGTGTATCAGGGGAAAAGGTTATTAAACTTCAAGATTAAATAAAGAATTCTTCAGGTTCTCAAGCAGTAAAAAAGCAAGTCCCTTCAGAAGGGACCAAATCAGGCTAGTTTCAAACATCCCTACAAGAGCATTAGATGCCAGGAAACACATTTCTTAGGGAAAAAAATGTAACTCAAGGTTATTTTACCCAGAATAATTTGCTTGACTTTTCATTATGGGCAGAAATAATCTTTATAAAAACCACAATTTTTGTAGATATATAGTATATATTTACATATATATGCACACCCATATATATAATCTTATGCATATATAATCATATAAATGAAGATGATCATAACACCTTCACCACAAGGTAGTTGTGAGAAAGAAAGAGGATCGTATATATGAAGTGGCTGGCCCAAAGGAAATGCTTAATCAATAGTAGTCATTGTTAATATTTTTATTATTTAGGACAACTAAGACCTGCACACACATAACTGCAAAACAAAGAAAAATAAACAAAGCCAAGAGAGCTCTGGGGACTCAAAGGAAGGAGAGATTATTTAAGCTGAGCCCCATCAGTGGAGACCTCTTGAAGAGGTGATGTTTCATTTCAAATGCCCTTAGTAAATTTCAGTGGCACAAAGAAAGATGAACTGTTAATTAAAATTTGAGCCTATGGAGAAAGCGCCTTAGAGAATTTTGAAAGATGTATAAATCCATTGTATTTTCTTCTTTTTCAGCAAATGTGCCTATTTTTCATGGAATAAGAGGCTAAAGGAAGGATAGGCAAAACAATAAATAACAAGTTTTAAAGGACACTAAGAGAAATAAACACTTTTTGAAAATGAGAAATGCCACTGATTTATTAAAGGGGGAGGGCAAAAATAGGATAAATGACTCTAGAAAATTGCGGTCTTTCAGCAACATCTTTTAACTCTGTCTCTGTGAAGGTCAACTCTAATCTAATTACCAGAACAGCAGCCACAGCAATAAGAGTGCAGGAAACTACAACAAAATAGGGAAGGATTTGGATTCTGATTACTTAAACTAATTAAATGCATTCAAATCTGTAGGCCCAATGGTGTTTATTATGCAGGCATTTAGAAATGAGCTGAAGGCATCACAAAGCTCTCCCAGTCATAAGAGAGGCGGCACGGAAGGCTAGTGAGAAATCGGAAACAAATTTCCTTTCAGCTATTGCTTAGATTTTGTTTTTATGATTAGGCACATGTAAACAAAGATGGCAGGTAGATAAAGGAATAGAATGTATGCCAATACAAATAGGTTAAAACCCATTTCACGAGCAAGAAAAAATAAGAATCCAAACAGCAAGCAAAGAATCAGTATAGGCATACTGTGAAAATAAAATAATTTATTTTTGAGAAATATATACAGACATTGTTAAGTGAGTACTATTCTTTTCAAAGTAGCACAAAGTAACACAAACATGATATTCATTCATTTGTTCACTCACTCATTCAAGCAACATTTAATTGAATGCTCAACACGTACCTGGGAGTGAATCAAGATACACATTTATTGTATTACAAAGCTTAAAATTCATTTTTAAAGACTGTTTTTAATGGGAGCATATCTTCCTGTTTTGAGAGTGGATATAATTTTGGAAGCACTCTAAAGTGATTCTGAGCTAAGCCTAGAATAAAGTGATTGACTACTTGAGTAATATAATTTTGGTTATAAACCAAATACGATTAAAAAATACCAAGACTGTTTACTCATGTAAATTATGCTCTGGCTTTGATATAAATTCCAAAAGAACTCAAAAATGCTTTTATAATATCACCATTAGTGATAAAAGTATGTTGCCTGCCAAGAACTTCCTATGAAAGAAGTTTATTTGAATGGTCATTTATTAAAAATTTCATCTTATTTCTATATCATACCTTGCATCTATGGGATACTTGTACAATATGAAGTATTTTCTGCATTTGTTTTTCAATTTTAAAAATTTATAGGAGGAAAAAATTATATTTTGAACTTTATTTACAATTCTAGGAAGTCACAGTCTTCTAGGCCAAATATATTTTATAAGGAGCTACCATTCATTTGGCTAGCTACTAAATGATGAGTCTTGTAAGAGGGTACAGAGCATCTTTAATCTTAATACATTATATAATTTTCTGAATTATTGATAAAGGCCACCCACAGAGATTAATACTCAACCCCTATTCCCTAGTGTAGAGATTGGCATATCCAACTAGAAACACTTATTAATTAGCTCATATATGTAGAGAACTGTGTTAGGTCTTTAAGAAACTTTAAAAAGTTCTGTCTTCCAGAAACTTACAATTTACAAATTTAGTTGAATACACAGGATATATATTTATACATACAGCTGAGGAAACTCCACTGTACTTATTTTTAACAGTTGTACTGAGCTATTATTCACATATCATAAAATTCATCCATTTAAAGAGTACAATTAGTAGATTTTACAGTGGATTTCACAGTTGTCAATCATCACCATGAACTAACTTTAGAACATTTCATCATTCCAAAAAGAAACCTAGTACTCATTAACAGTCAATCCTTATCACTCTCTCTCTCCTCTTTCTCAGTTCTAGGCAACTACTAATCTACTTCTTGTCTTCATAGATTTGCCTCTTCTGGATATTTCATAAAATGGAATCATATGCCATGTTTTCTTCAAGAGTTGTATTATTTTAGCTCTTACATTTCAGTCCAAGATCCATTTTGAGGTAATTTGTTTATAAGGTGTGAGGTAGGGGTCCAAACTCATTCTTATGCATGCAGATATCCAACTGTTCCAACACTGTTGAAAAAAGACTATTCTTTCCTTATTGAATTATCTCAGCACCCCTGTCAAAAATCAATTGACCACAAATGTAAGGGTTATTTCTTGACTCTCAATTTTATTCCATTGGTCTATATATCTATCCTTATGCCAGAACTATACTATCTTGATTATTGTAGGTCTGTAATAAGTTTTGAAATCAGAAAGTGTCAGTTCTTGAACCTTCAAGAGAGTTTTGGCTCTTTGGGTCTCTTGCATTTCCATGTGAATTTTAGGGTCAGCTTGTCAATTTCTTCAAAAAAAGCAGCTGCAATTTTGATAGGGATTACACTGAATTTGTAGATCACTTTGGATAGAATTGCCACCTTAACAATATTAAGTTTTGCAATCTATGAACGTGGATGTCTTTCCATTATTTAGGTATTTAATTTCTTTCAACAATGTTTTTAAGTTTTCTGTGTGCAAGTCTTGCACTTCTTTAGTTCTATCTTTTCCTAAGTATTTTATTTATTTTGATGCCACTGTAAATAGAATTATTTTCTTAATTTCTGTTTTGGATTGTTCATTGATAATGCACAGAAATGCAACTGATTTTTGTGTAGTGATCTTATATTTTGCAACCTTGATAAAGTTTTATTAGTTGTAATATTTTTTGTGGATTCCTTAGAGTTTTTCTATAGAGAAGATCATATCATCTGAGAATAGAGATAGTTATACTTTTTCTTTTCCAATTTGAATGACTTTTGCATCTTTTTCTTAGATAATTGCCCTGGTTTGAACCTCCAGTACAATGTTGAATAAAAGTGAGAGCAGACATGCTTGTATTGTTCCTGAAATTAGGGGGAAAGCATGCACTCTTTCACCATTAGTTATGATGTTAGCTGTGGGTTTCTGTAAGATTCCTTTTAGCAGGCTGAGGAAATTACCTTACTATTGCTAGCTTACTGAATGTTTTCATCATGAAAAGATGTTGGTTTGTCAAATGCTTTTTCTGCACCTATGGAGACGATCATGAGGTTTTTATCTTTTATTCCATTAATAATATGGTATATTAAATTGATTGATTTTCAATGCATCCCTTGCATTCCTGGGATGAAATTCACTTGGTCATGGTGCATAATCATTTTTATATGTTGTTGTATTCAGTTTACTAGTATTTTGTTGAGGATTTTGCATCTATATTCATAAGGGATATTAGTTTGTGGTTTTCTGTTCTTGTGATGTCTTTGTCTGGCTTTGGCATCAGGGCAATAATACTGGCCTCATAGAATATTTCAGAAGACTTCCTTCCTCCTCTATTTTTCGGAAGAGCTTGTGAGGGTTGGCATCAATTCTTCTTTAAATGTTTGGTAGAATTCAGCAGTGGAGTCTGGGCATTGCTTTGTTTTGTTGTCTTTTTCTAAAAGTAATATGATAATAGAAAGAACCACAAAGAATAGAGAAGATCCATGTTTTTTTTTTCTTGATTCTGCTATTAAGAAGAAGCTGTGTGACTTTGGCAATCTCATTTAACGTGTCTGTAATTTAGAGATAAAACCATCCATTTTATCTATCTCCAAAGATTACTTTTGAAGATTAAGTAAAATGATGGATGTAAAAGCTTTCTGTAGCCAGAAAGTGCCATTCCACTATACCCTATTATGTTTATTATTTCTTGGCTATACTACAGAAAATTCTGTCTGCAGACAGTCATAATTTCCATTAAGTATCTGAGAAGCAAGCCTAGCACCTTACTCTATGCCCCTGGGGCAACTATCATGTCAACCTCAGTGTACACTATACTCAAATGAGTACCTGAGGCAATGTGTTACCCAGTTCCTTTTTCTTTCTTCCCATCACTCTTTCTTCTAAACCCTATACTACCAAAAGTGGAAGTCAGAGCTCTGCCAATTTTCTTACTTGCGATTAAATTGTCTTTACGAGAAAATCAGCCACCACCTGGACATTCTTTTCACCTAAACTGAACAGTGAAGACTAGTCCCTGTAGTGGTTTTCACTGTTAAGAAAACAAAGCCAATCTCCAAATGCCTGGTGTGTTTTTCCTAACATGGACTATTTCCTACCTAGAGAATTACCTAAATGAGCTGCTAATATCTACCTATATGTCCAAACCTAGCATTAAGTGAATTAATGTATTTATTTTTCTATCCATGAGAATAAATTTAGTCCCCTACTTACACATAACTACATATAATCAGCCACCACTGCTTCTCCTATCCTACTCTCCTTACCTCCAGCCGACTGCATCCTTTCTCTAACCCTTCCCTTTATTGTAGGGCTCATTGGCTCCACCAAAGAGTTCATAGTTTTTGTAGAATATATGCTTTAAGAAGAGAAACAAAGAAAAAAAACCTTGACAGAAAGTTTAAATTTCTGGTTGCTGAAGCCGAGAAAAGCCTCTGAGCAATACCAATCAACCTGAATGGCAATGTGCCACAAAAGTACCTTTATCTCTGTAGTTTCTATAGCTTTTAACTTTAATTTATCGCCTTGCCTAAATCTTCAATAGTTAGAGATTAGACTGAAGAAAATAAGAAACTCTTCTTACAACACAAATAATTTTTGAAGCGTTATGGTTAACAGTGACTCACATCTTAGTAAAAACTAATATAATTAGATTGCTTTCCTTCTAAGATCTACCTGAATTCTATTGGTTATTTTGAAGGAATGAATAATTTTATTTGGCAGGAAACAAAAAGTAGATTAAGATCATTTTGAATGAAAAGCAATTTGTAAAGCTGAAAAGATTTGGCAGGATAACATAGTAAAGAGCTTAGGGCACTATAATGGTAACAATTATCACATTCTTAGTATGTTCTAGGCACAATTCCAAAGGAGTTATCCCACTTAATCCTCTTGGCAACCCTATGAAATAGGTGCCATTATTATCTTTGCTTTATAGATGAGAAAATTGAGACTAAAGGAGATTAAGAAACTTGTCGAAGGACACACCATCAAGAGGTAGAGCCAGGATTTAACTTAGGTCTATCTGAACTCAGAACCAGAGTTCTAAACCTCTATGATGACTGGTCACCTAAAGGCTGAAGACCAGAGCACTAGGACTTATAAGATAGATAAAGATGAAGTGCAGATGTGTGGGGCCATTCCTCAGACAAGCTTCATTGGTATCAAATGTTGGTGTAGTCTTAGATCTAGGAAACAGCTAACAAAATCATTATGCTGCCCAGTCCTCACACCCCCCACTTCTTGAGGTCAAAATTTTAGATAAGTACAATCCCAGGCTACCATTTTAGATAATAGGCTTTTGTACAGTAATCTGGGGACTTAATAAATTATCATTTCATCTGAGTAGACAATTGCTGTCTAAATTGCAAATAGCTGATTTAAAAATGATCTTTTGGACCAACAGCCACTCAATAGTTGAGGATTCCTTGATCACATATAAGCATAAGTAGGTTATGAAATCTAAAAAGTCTAAATTAAAATTAGCTCTGGCTTCCTTTTGTCATAGTTTTCAGGGACTGTAGTTTATTGTTATAATAATTTGACCTAATATTGACATTATATAAAATTAATTAATGAATTCAGATTAAAATGAAAGGTAAGGGGCTGGCCTGATGGCATAGTGGTTAAGTTTGCATGTTCCGCCTTGGTGGTCCAGGGTTCGCAGGTTTGGATCCCAAGCTCAGACCTATATACCGCTCATCAAGCCATGCTGTGGAGGCGTCCCACATACAAAATAGAGGAAGATTGGCACAGACATTGGCTTAGGGACAATCTTCCTCAAGCAAAAAGAGGAAGGTTGGCAACAGATATTAGCTCAGGGTCAGTCTTCCTCACCAAAATTAAGTAAGATTGCAGAAATTGTAAATGTGCTCACATCTAAAATTAGATTAGATTATCAGACACCTAATTGCAAACCAAGGTTGTTCTGAATTGACAACTTTAAATCTGAATTGTCTTGTTTTAAAGCTTGTTGTGTTTTCTTTTTTGTATGAATATTTAAACTTCCCTAAAGAACAGTAATTTAGAACCAACAGAGGATAATAGATATTGTCTCATATTTAACTTCAGCTGGCCATCCATGCTTAATTTATGTCTTTGTTCTGTTGAATCTCATACATATATTATCCCTAGCCTGTAAAGAAATAAATTACAAGAAAAAACAGTGTCAGGGCCGGCCCCATGGCTTGGTGGTTAAGTGCTTGTGCTCTGCTGCTGGCGGCCCGGGTTCGGATCCCAGGCGCGCACCGACGCACCGCTTCTCCGGCCATGCTGAGGCCGCATCCCACATACAGCAACTAGAAGAATGTACAGCTATGACATACAACTAACTACTGTGGCTTTGGGGGGAAAAAATAAAATCTTTAAAAAAAAAAAACAGTGTCAATGAAATTTTACAATGGATTTAATTAATTATTAAATCCATAAGTTTACTAAGCATCTATTATGCAAAAGACATGATCAAAAAACTCATCTATTAGCAGACAGAATCCTGTCCTCAAGGAACTTGCATTTTAAAAAGTGAAATAAGATTACAGGAAAAATAATGATAATAATAATACTAGGTAGAGCATAATATAATCTAGCTCTCTGATGGGAAAAGAAGAGTTTTATATGATTCAGCATAAATAAGATAAATAACATGTGCTAATACCTGTAAAGTGCTTAAAATAGTTCCTAATACAAGTAGCTATTATTACTATTCAACATGTTTAAATTTTATAAATTACTTAAGTTCATATCTTTAAACATCAAAGATGTTTCAATTTTAACATTTTGAGTTAAAATGAGCTCATTATATACATATTCACTGCTCTGCTCTTTTATATAGAGTACTCTACTCATAAAACTTTTCTCACAACTCAGGGTAATATTATAAACACTGATTTTTTTGCTGCAATGTAACACAATAATGCTTTCACAAAAAAAAAAAAAAAGAGAACTAACATGAATTAAGTATCTAGTATTTACCCAACACTTTATATATCTACATAAAGTACATATTTTAATGTCCATGCCATTAGAGTTCCTGTCTTTCAAATTATAGGTTTTTTTCTTTATAGCTCCATTGACATCACGTTGTCATAGTTGCTGTTATTAGAAGCAACTCTCCAACTCTCCATAGTACATTTTAACATATTGTGTCTGATCTGTCGTAGATTGAGAAATTAGATAACTAAACTATGTATAAATTAAACCATGTATAAAGAGACCGAGTGAGGGCTTAATGGACTCTACACGGGAGACATGGATTTTGTGGGCTATGTTTTGACTCCTCAGAGCTTTTTGCCATTTCTCATACTTAGCTAATTTCAGAAAACTTGAGGTTGTTAGACATCGCAACTCCACATAAAGAAGCTGTTAATTTCTATACTTTCATTTATTGTTATAATGGCTGAATTAACCCACAAAAATTAAAAGGGTGCATCTTCTGTTGCTGCCACTGGATATATAATGCCATCATAAACAGCTTAAAAATGCCCAGCCCAACCCTTACTTCAGCTTGACTCCAGTCTAAGGGATGGGTCATAGACCAGAAAGAGAAAGCTCCACCCTTCCTATTGTAAAGACAAACTTTAAAGAAGAAGAAGCAGAGGGAGGGGAAAAGAGGAGAGGAGGCAGAGGGGAGGCAGGGGGTGAGGGGAGGAGGAGGAAGAAAAGGAGGAGACAGAGACATGGCAAGAGAAGGGGGAAGACAGAGAAGAGGAGGAGGAAGATGAAAAAGAATAGTTTCTTTTGCTTAAAAAGGGAAAGGAGGCAGCTGTCTTCACTACCCTTCTTGAAAGGGTCTCCTTGAACACAAAATGGACTTGAGCCCTTGCTCTAACCTATTGGAATGAAAATGGATCTCTCCAGGGACCAAAGGGGCCCAGTCTCTAGTTTTACAGCGCAAAGATGTCTCCAAGGTCACAGGTCTCCTAACCCCTTGAAATGTAAACATACACCTCCAGAGTTAATCTAGGAGCCTATCTTGAGATGTAACCCAAGAAATAAGAGTTATATTGTATTTTCTTCTGCTTTGCTGTATAACTTGTGTGCAATGTCATCCTGATTTCCTGGTTTTTGTGGGCCACCTACATGCATGTACTCAGTTGTGTTGACTCAATAATAAATCAGTGGAGTTTTTTTTCCACATTGATGTGGGTAGGTCTCTCTTTGTTGGTAGGACTTTTTGCTTACCCATACACTTGCCATTTGTCAGCCATATCCCCATCAACTCTCAATTCTGAAATAATTCCTCTCTCCAAAGCACCAAGCTTCAAATACAAGTTTGGGCTACATCATCCACAGCAAGTTGCAGTCATGTTTTTAGGATAATACATCCCTAATTCTGAAGGCAGAGATGTGTGTGAAAGAATACATTCAAAATTGGGATTTCCTTTTATATATTGTATATTCAAGCTTAATATATGGTAATTGCAAATTTTTTCTTGAACAAACAAGATATTAAAAAATGAAATGTTCAAAATCAAATGTGGGGAAATCACTCAAGTTTAAAAAAAAAATCTTCTTTGCTCTATCTCATTTCCCTGTTTTATTCTCATAACAACGCTTATCATTACCTAAACTTAGCTTTTATTCCACTTTTTAAAATTGAAGTATAATTTGCATATAGTAAAAATCACCATTTGTAGTACACAAAAAAGCATCTTTATACCAAATTTCTGTAAAATAAAACTCTGACAAACTAATAGTGAATAGAGGAAAATGTCTAAAAGCAAGTGTTAGGTATGTTTTTCAGTTTTCCTCCTCGTTAAGCACTGTAGAAAAATTTGTGCTTACAGACACAATAAACTAAAAGTGAGAAATGATGTAGTTGGCCCCCATCTTCCTCTTAAAAGAAAGCAAGCCGTTGTAATAATGTACACAGATGTCTTTAAGTGCGCTAAGAAAGCAAGCAGGGCATCAGTTGCCCCACCCATCCTGTCAATAGATTTAGAATGCTGCCTTTTTCAAGAGAGGCGTTGTTAATAGTGGAAAGAGTGTGTGTGTACAGACTTTGAGGTTGGAGATCTGTGTTTGGATCAAAGACCTGTTACTTACTGATCTCAGACAAGTTACTTAGCATCTCATTTGTAAAATGGAGACAATACTACTACTTGTGTATAATTGTTATAAGGATTAAACAATATATAGAAAATAAAGACAATAGAATAGTTCCTGGTACAAGCAAGGAGATTAATGGTAGCTGATAATTTTATTATTATTGTAATTATTATTCTTATTATTTAGCCATCCTCATCATTCTAGCCAGAAGCATCTCACTCTCCTCTGAACAGCTCTTGAATTTTATGTAACCCTTTGTGAAGAAATAGCCTTTCCTATTGTGAAAACTGGAGGAAGCAGTGCCTCACTGAAGAAGTGAAGAAATATCTTAAAACGTTTGTTTGCATCCTAGGAATACCCAGAGAAAGATAATAATTGCTTTCTCCCTTAGGCAGTTAATGTTCTATGACACAGTTTTGCTAGAGTGACTGGAGATTCTGTTCCAATCCTTTTCTTGACCACAAATTGGGATAAGGAGGGAATTGGGCTGGGAAATTCTCTGGGTTCATTTCTGAGAGTTTGGATTGAAGAGAAGGGAGACATGGAAAGGGCTCTGTAAACTGCCCTGATCAAACAGATCTCCAGCTAGACCTTAAGATACATTAGAACACGAAACTTGGGCAGGGCAAACTGTTCTTTGTTTCTATGCTTTTACATTTTCTCTCTTTTATTTAGATTCCTAGAGAAGACTTCTTTTGAAAAATGTTATACTTTGTAAACTAAGGGGAAGAGGGATTTTTCCAACATTGGGGGCATTTGTGAATCCTCTGTGACCAGGGACTGAGGTGGATATGGCTGACCCTGACTATGCCCACCCACTCTTCCTGCCTGGCTTCAAAGATAAACTTGTAATTAAAGAGATATGTAATAAGATAAAAACAGATGTAAGTAAAAGATGACCCTAGACTTAAATCCTTTCTCCCTAGAATTTTTTTTAAAAACTCTTAAGGCAATTATCACATATATTTTTCCTGGTAGAATGCAAACTAATTGAGGAAATAACCCTTGTCTCACTCACCTTGGTTTCCTCCACATCGATTATAGCACTTCACACACAGTAAATGCTCAATATATATGTGTTAAGACTTACAGCATTTGTTAGTATTCTTATTATAGTATGTATATTATAAGGAGGCAATATGTGTCTCCAATTTTCACAATAGCATTCTTATTATAGTATGTACATTATAAGGAGGCAATATATTATAAGGAGGCAATATGTATAATATGAGGAGGCAATATTATAGTATGTATATTATAAGGAGGCAATATAAAAAGACATGGACCAGGAAAATCTAGGGTCTAGTTCTGGCTCTGTCACTGTTGAACTTCTCTGAGCCTTAGTTGCCTCAAATTAAAAAGTTGAATTGGATTATCTGTAATTCAACTTTGAGATCTAAAATGAGAGAGGAAGGAAGGAAGGAAGGAAGGAAGGAAGGAAGGAAGGAAGGAGGGAGGGAGGGAGGGAGGGAGGGAGGGAGGGAGGGAAAAAGTGCTGCTTCTATCACTTCTATCACTAATAAATCACAGAAAATTCCCTAAAGAAGCGTACTTGTCATTTAATGACTTCAATACAGAGCTTCAGAAAATGTGCAGTCACCACTACTGTGTAACTAAAGACAAATTTTGAATTGAAAAGGATCTGGAGAAAGAATGAAATTTCCCATGCCTAGCTAGATGCAAGAAAGAAAATGTGGATGAGCCATTGAAAATTCCCAATTCCCAATGTCATTCTGCAAGATGGTCTTGCTATGTTGAGTTAGCACATCTGTACCTTTTCTTTTATTTGATCTGTGGTAATACTAAAATTTCTCTCTTTGTTTGCTAATGCCTGAGCATCCATCCAGCTCCTAATCTTTGTAATTCGTAAGGTAAAGAGCCAAGTCAGTCAATTAAAATGCACAGTATCAGTAGTGTGTACTTTAAAGGTTTAGAATTGTTTCTATCCTGCTCCATGGAATAACACAGGAGAGTCTTTTCTGAAATGCAGATAACAAGAATCTTATCTTGTAGTAACAACCTCCAGCAATCAATTATGTTGCTGTTAGTTGATAGTAGTAAAACTTATTCCAATATGTGAAATTCATTTTAGAAGACAGCACAGATCATATCTGTTCACTAAATTTCAACAAGCCCCAAATACTGCCTTCCCTTAAGTTCAAATGTTAACCAATCTTTCTTTAAACTACTCCTTATGTACTTCAACTGAGTTTCCCCATATTAATTAATTGGTTGAGTAATTAATTAAAAATAAAGTGCTACTGGGCTCACTCCTTTAAGAAGCAAAAATGTCTGATGGTTCTCAGGAGGAGGCAATTATCTACGTTTACTATAGTTGGTTTTCTATAATAACGTATGATTTACTTTTGAAACATCATCCAAAGGATACTATGTGATCAATGCTATACAGGAAAACAAAAGAAACATAAATATATATATTAGCCTGCTGTCATAATCTCAATCTTATTTTCTACCATCTTGCGGTGTGAAGACACTACAGGATCTGAGAGATAGACACAAATATCAGACACCAACATAAACTATGAGCAATAGAGGCTCCCCAATTAGGAAGAGAAAGCAGAGCTCACACTAAAACATAATCATTTTCTAGTTGAGATTATTTGCGGAGTCATTTTAACTTCTTAGTGTGTACAGAATCCTGTAGAAGTAAAATTTATTCAGACTGGCTAATTTTTAGTACTGTCTCATCCAAGATCCAAAATACCTAACCCAGCATCTTATAACATTTTTACCATAAGATAGAACAAATTAAATCCCAGTTCAAGGTCCCAACATGAATGCTAAGGGCCCTTATAATGTTTTACAAGCAAAATTCAAGTTTAATTGATTCCTCAGAATAAGCTAAAAATTCCAAAACAAACAGAGTTAGACCCAATGAATTTTTAATGTAGACCACTATAAAGTTGATTTTATATCAGACTAGGATATCAATATATTGATTTAACTACTAAATCTAAATAACACCTGTTTTAACTTTTGAAGCATTAGGTCACAAGAAAAAGGAGAAGAATGAGAAGGAATTAAAATATTTTTACTGCCCATCCTGTGGTAGCTCAGTGCTGGCAAACACAGGATTATTTATAAACTACTCTGCATACGGAATAACATAAATTCCAATTTATTCTTTTTTTGTGTGTGTGTGTGTGTGAGGGAGATCAGCCCTGAGCTAACATCCATGCTAATCCTCCTCTTTTTGCTGAGGAAGACCAGCTCTGAGCTAACATCTATTGCCAATCCTCCTCCTTTTTTTCCCCAAAGCCCCAGTAGATAGTTGTACGTCATAGTTGCACATCCTTCTAGTTGTTGTATGTGGGACGCAGGATCAGCATGGCCACAGAAGTGGTGCGTCGGTGCGTGCCCCCGATCTGAACCCGGGCCGCCAGTAGCGGAGCTTGCGCACCCAACCACTAAGCCACAAGGCCAGCCCTATTCTCGAATCTATATAAGAATTGCATCTCCCTACCATCACTCCCCCCACACCTTCCCCCCTCAAAAAAAGTTAAAAGGAAATCCTGGAAGTTCTATGCCTCTGGAGAGACACAAATGTAGACTTTGTGATATCATGAAGTCCTTGATAAACTATTGGATAGAATCTAGGTCAGGGGACATGATCTGCAATCCAGTAACTACAAAGTCATGCCTGTACCAGGAAAAGGCAAGATTGAGTAGGTAAAGTGATTCATAATGATCACGTTGAACTATAATTTACAATTAAGGAAAATTATACCTCACGTATGTAACCTAACAAGCAATGCAGTTTTGATCATAAATACTGCTTGCTTGAGAGTAAGTAGAGGTTCTACAGGAATACAATGATATTGAAAGATAAATGTGATGACCATAAACACAGTCCTAAAAATTCCATGTGAACATAGCATAATGTTGACAGGTGGCATTTAGAACATCTTTATACTTACTGTCCATATTTAATTATAGACACATAAAGCTCATTGAGAAGTATCCAACTCTGTGCAGATCAAAGGGGATAAAGCAAAAGTTTGTTTGGTTTTTTTTACATTTTAAAAGGAATTTTTAAAAATTTCAACAATTCCAATATTGCCTCATTTCCATCCTCTGTTACTTAAAAAGTCCAGGTCACTGATTTGTTATGGAAGAATTTTAGAGCAGTATTAACCAAGTAACCAATTTCAAAAGAAGAGTTTTCTAATACAGGTACTATATTATAATAATTTTATTATATTAATTTGTTGTTCAAGAAAGATTACATTAGGGGCTGGTCGGTGGCACAACAGTTAAGTGCACGCTCTCTGCTTCAGTGGCCTGAGGGTTTGCAAGTTCGGGTCCCCGGCGTGCACTGATGTACCGCTTGTCAAGCTATGCTGTGGTGGCGTCCCATATAAAGTAGAGGAAGATGGGCACGGATGTTAGCTCAGGGCCAATCTTCCTCAGCAAAAAAGAGGAGGATTGGCATCGGATGTTAGCTCAGGGCTAATCTTCCCACACAAAAAAGAAAAGAAAGATTACATTAAAATAAATGCTTTTAAATGTGAATGCCTTCTGATTTGGTATCTGGATGGCCACTGCTATTTACAAAGACTATATTTTTGAAACGATTCTCTTCAAAAGAAATCTGAGGGGCTGGCTGGGCGGCACAAGTGGTTAAGCGCGCACGCTCCGCTGTGGCGGCCCGGGGTTCACCAGTTCGGATCCGGGGCGAGCACTGATGCACTGCTTGTCAAGCCATGCTGTGGCGGCGTCCCATATAAAGTGGAGGAAGATGGGCATGGATGTTAGTCCAGGGCCAGTCTTCCTCGGCAAAAAAGGAGGAGGATTGGCAAATGTTAGCACAGGGCTGATCTTCCTCACAAAAAAAAAAAAAGAAAGAAACCTGTAATCCAATTTACGTTATCAAAACTACAAAATTATTCAGTCTCAAAAAACAAACGAAATAATCAGGAGTCATCATTAACCAAAGCATTGAGTATAAATAGCACAATTTAGAATTACATGAGTACATGGTATAGTTTAATTTCAAGCAGAATCCATCCTTAGCATCAACTAAAATAAATTGTAAGAATTAAACCGTTCAACAATAAGTATTTATCCTGTTACAACTTCACAACGTTTGATCAAGTCTATGATCACCAGTGCTGTCCAGCATGGTAGTCACTAGCCACATGTGGCTATTGAGCACTTGAAATATGGTTTGTGTAACTGAGGAACCAAATTTTATTTAATTTTAATTTATTTAAAATTAAATAACCCCACATGGCTAGTAGTTACTATATAGGACAGTGCAGTTCTGTACATTAAAAACTTACATAATTTATTATGTGTTAACTCTGCTCTCCAAATATAATAGTTGAACTCAGCCCTGGAAGTGACTGACTCATTACCTATAAAGACTTCAACTTCAGGAAGAAAAGAACCTGGGTATTTTTAACCCACCATTATATCCTCAGTATTGTCAGGATGTCTGAGTAACTACTGTATAAGTAAAAAAATAAATAATGCTAAAAGACAAAAGAAAAAAGCAAAATATTCTTACTTCACTGCTATTCTACTAAGTCTTTGCTACCCACATGGATAATATTCAAACTGGAAAAAAGAGAACAAACCTGGTAGGAAACAGACAAGATCAGTTTGAAATGTTTCTTTAAAATCTCTTGCTTTAAAATGCTGTAATATAATATTTTTTCAATTGGGATTGATCCACAAACAAATATTTTTAACAAAATTTTAATTTCATGTTATAGAATATATTTAGTATAAGCATATTTTGAGTTATAACTAAGAATTACCATATAATTTAAGTGCTTTTGTATTTGAATTTCTGTTACCTTTAGTTCTAAATAGCAGTTTTTATTCTCATAGGTCAATCAGAAAAAAATAGGTTGCATTTGTGCTAAGGAAAGTGAAAGAATATCAAGAAAGGATGTGATGGTGAAGGTTTCACAGTGGTTCAAACAGAAAAAAATGGCACCAGAATTGAGTTATTTCCTGGCACATGGTAGTAAAATCTATAGGATAGCAAATAATGCTAATCTATTAGTTTGGTTACAGTTTTTAAAGCATTTAATTAGGAAAAAAATCCTAGAACTTTTGTTGAATTATTAGATTTTTCTAAATCATCTTGTTAAATAGTCAAGCTTTGCCTTTGACTGTGTTACTTCTTATTCCTTCTTGTCTGGTTACGATGTTTTAATACCAAAGAAGTGTATTGCTGTCATAGATTTTAATGAAATTTTATTAAATTGCTGAATATGCTAATGGCTTTTGGTAGATGGAAAATGTCAGAGGAGAAGTTACATATTTTCATCCAAAGATTCAAAAGAGCATGTTGTTTTTATCAATGTTGCATGGAGAGGATGAGATATTATTAAAATAAAATAAAGCACTAATTTGAAAACTTTAAAAAACAAAACTATAATATAGCAGGTGCAATTTAGTTTCAGAAAAATATTTATTTTCATATAACCTAATATTTTAAAATCGAATTTGATTAGTTTTGTGGGTTTTTTGGTATGTCATCTACAAATATATTTTCATTATGTCACTGTATATGAAGTATATGCACAAGAATTCTAGATACTTTTATGTTTGTACATAACTAATTAAAGGTTAAAATAAAAATAATTTAAGTCAACACTGGGGATCAACAGGAAGTTGTTTGGGGATTTTTTTGCTGTTATTGTTTTTTTCTTTTCCTTTGAAAGAATTTGCTTTATTACTCAAGTTTGGAGGGGTTGACAGTCATTTTAATGGCTGCCCATGACCTTCAGGAAGAAATCCAAGATCTATCACGAACTAGCTCTGGCCACCTTCTCCAGCTCTCTTTCCTGACACTGACTGTGCATTCCAAACATGTCTACTTATCTCAAGTCCCAGAAAGCTTCCTGCTCTCTCATATCTCCATGTTATATAATTCTCTTTCATTCTTCTGGTTTATTTTTAACTAGTAAATTTGTTGTTTTTTTTGTTTTTTTTTTTTTGGCTTAGGCTACTGCCACACATCTTACAGTATGCAGACTTAAATTAACGCTATGATAAGCTTTCCCAGGTAAACCTATTCTTGCTTTCTCCTAGGTCTATGGGTATTCCTCTTTCAATACTCTATATTGTATTGATATTTTAACTGGCCTATCACTTTCATTTATCCATAAACTGTTCGAGTCCAAGGATTATGTCTGTATTTCCAGTGCCCACCTTAGTCTCAAATACATAGTTAGCAATCAATAAATAGTTTCAAATGAGTAAATAGTAGGATAACAAGCATCTAATTACTTGAAATTTGTGTAAGCCTAGAGGAGTTGTATCCTAGGACATTAAAATATCTCGAAAATGTCATTATGAATCCACCTTCAATAATCTTTGGAGACTCAAATATCATCAGAAGTTAATAAGATGAGTATATAATGGCCTAATTTCAAAAAGGGGGTAGAAGTGAATTGTGGACACTTACATCCATGCCTAGATGTATTAATTTTCTAGGGCTGCCGTAACGAAGTACCACAAACTGGGTGATTTAAAACAACAGAAATTTATTCTCTTACAGTTCTTGAGACTAGAAGCCCTAATTCAAGGTGCTGACAGGGCCATGCTCTCTCTAAAGCCTTAGGGGAGAACCTGTTCTCCATGTCTTTCTGTTAGCTTCTGGTATTGCTGGAAATCTTTGGCATTCCTATGTGTTTGTAGACACATCACAAAATCTCTGCCTGCATCGTCACATGGCATTCTTCCTGTGTGTCTGTCCCTGTGTCTCTTCTCTCATAAGGAGGCCAGTTAGGGCTCACACTAATGACCTCATCTAAACTTGATTACATCTGCAAAGGCCCTATTTTCAAATAAGGTCACATTCACATGAGAAATGAAATGGAAATTTATGGGACTCAACAAATGTTCATCAAGAAAAAAGGATGCCAAATTAACACTATTTCCATTTGCTTTAAGGTTATTACACTGCTTGATCTGGATAATGTCAAAGACATAGTGTACTTTGATTTAAAAAGGCATTTAACATAGTCATTATGAATTAGGAAAATAGATAGGGAAATATTAGCTGGTTTAGGTGAATTCAGAACTGATCAGCCAGAACCCCCAAATTTTGCATATTATCAACCTTGATGGTGCTCGATAGTGCTCTGCTGCAGGATGCTGTAATATACCCTTTGAAATTCTATATTTTTATCAAAAATTTATATCAAAGTATATTTGTCTAACTTGCACATGATTCAAAAACATAAGGAGTTGATAATGTAGAAAAACAGAATGAAAATTTAAGCACCTCTACAGACAATTATGCTAGACCAATATTAAATTTAAATTAACTGAATTGAACAAGGATATATGTAAAAACTCATTCATAGGTTCAAAAAGCCACCTGAACAATCACAAGATTGGGCAGAATCAACCCGGAAGAAGATCATATAAAAGCAATTTATGAGTTTTAAAGTCAATATATGCCGATATATAATGAAATTAACCATGACAAAAATGAAAACTACCAATACAATCATAAATGGCACTCATAGACCTACTCTTAGAATCCAGAAAAAGGTCAGAACATTGCTACATGCAGGTTGGGCTACTGATTAATTGGACTAGCCACATTTCAAGGCTGGCATGTTCCAAGAAGAGTATGATGAACACTGAAACGACTGGAAATTTAAGTTTGGAGAATAGAAGGTAAGGAAGACACACCTTTAAATATCTGAAAGATGGGCACATAAAAGAGAAATAGGACTAATTTTAAGTAATGCAGTTGAGAATATGGCCAGTGGATAAAAACTGGAGGCAGATCTCAGCAAAATATATAGGCAAAAATATCTGGCAATAAGCACTATTTGAAAGTGTAATTGCCACTTCATGAAGTCTGGATGTGACCATGCTGTGTGCACGACCAATTTAAGCCTCAACTCTTCACAACGACATATACACACAAAAAGCCTTTCTTAGTACAGTCTTTACAAATGTCAATCTGTTCATAATTCTCCAAATTGTCTGTGATCTCTCCATGTCTCTATGTCTTTGTACATTGTCTTCTCTGCCTGCCATGCTCCTTGTTGCCTAAGTTTCATGTCCAAGGCCTGGCTCAAATGTTACTCCTCAAAATGTCTTTTCCAGCTTCTGTCACATGTGTTAAGTATCCTTCGCCAGTACTCCTATATCTCGAACATATACAACTATTTTATCCTTTATTACAGGGTATTCCAGTAGTCTGTCCACTTCACTTTTCTTTCTCTCCCATTAGATTGTGAGCATCCAGGGAACAGAAGGAGAGTCTTCATCTTATCCCTCCCTGATGTACAGAAGAAGGTCTGCTAATTAATAGATAATCAAAAAATATTTGCTGAATAAATGTTGTAGAGTACATTCTCCTACTGAGCAGGACGCACATTGTGTTGGATAACCTTTAAGGGCTCTTTAAAATCCAATAGACTGTAGCCTTTGTACATACAATAGGATTGAATGCAGAAACCAAGTAGTCTACAAGTTGATTAATACAGAAATAGCAGGTATAAGTGTTGAGAAATAAAATCAGCAAAAATACAGAGGCCTGATATCAATTAAAAGGTAGTCTAATTATCTATCCAAAATGAAGACTTTTGAATCTTCTCTCCCTCTGCCTATCCTATTGTCAAAAAGCCTCAAACAGAGTAGTTCTGAATGGTCATACGTTGTACAGTGACTTTGCTTTGTTCCTTTGGTTTTTCCAAATATTATTTCTCAAATATTTGTGTAGTGTCACCTATGTTTAAAATTTAGGTAATCCATTTTTTCAAAAAATCTCAGCAAACCAAAAGAAGCATGGCTCCTATCAAGAGTTAGCAACAGAATTATTCCCTCTGTCTCCTTATATATAGAGTGATGAGAATGAAAAGCTATTAAAAGAAAGAAAACTTGGGGCTGGCCCGGTGGCGTAGTGGTTAAGTTCATATGCTCTGCTTCAGTGGGCTGGGGCTTGCAGTTTCGGATCCCAGGTGCGGACCTACGCACAGCTCATCAAGCTATGCTGTGGTGGCATCCCACATACAAAACAGAGGAAGATGGGCACAGATGCTAGCTCAGGGACAATCTTCCTCAGCAAAAAGAGGAAGATTGGCAACGGGTGTTAGCTCACGGCAAAGCTTCCTCACAAAAAAAAAAAAGAAAGAAAGAAAATTTGACAAAATATTGTAATATTTAATGTTCAAAATATTTTTGTTAAAGTTTCTCTCTAAACAGAGAATGGATGAGAATCATTCCTGATTCCTGTCATTTATGGATACCATGTATGCAATAAAATCTTTTAAGAGTCTTCTGGCAAAACTGTCTCTGTATTCTTTATAACTATCCCAGGATTTCTAAAAAATATATCACTACTGAAATATAGGGGTGATCCATAATGGCAAATAAATAAATTGAAGCCAGGCACGTGCCCATTCCTCTAATTCCATAAACAGGAAAATATGAGAAGAGGATTCATCAACCAGGTTCCAGCCCTCATTAAAACAATGAAATTCTATTTTCCAAAATACTTTTGTTGTATTTTTATTGGTGCTACTAATAATAGCATCATATTTGCAGAGAGTTTTATAGCTGCAAATTATCAGGAGGTAGTGAAGAAGTCCAGCGCAGTCCTCCTGAAAGTACAAAGGAAACTGAGGGCAAACACTCTGAAGACCTTGGTCAACATTCCAGAGAAAGACTTGGAAAAGACCAAGGAGCCCAAGTGAGATTCTGGGTATTGTACGTGTATGATATTAGGGTGGACTCTTTATTGAAATTGATAGATGTACAACTAAAATCAGCTTAAATAATGAAGAAAATATACTGGCTTATAAACCAAAAATGCAAGGAAAAATTTCAGCTTCAGTCATAGTTGGCTCTAGGACTCAAATCGTCTTGCCAGGACTAAGGCTCTTTTTATCTGCTGGCTTTCCTTTCTCCTGCTTTGGCTTCATTACAGGGGAAGCTCTCTCTAATGGCAACTTTCTACAGCCCCAGACTTAGATCCTACCAGCTTAACCACCCCAGTAGAGAGTGAGCGCTTCAACCCCAGTAGTTCTAGTAAAAGTCTCAGGCCTCACCCTCACTGACTTAAGTTAGGTTAAAAGCCAACTATAGAACTCATTAATCTGACACTAAATGGCCATCAAGAGTGGGGTTACAGGAAGTGCAAAACTCATGGATTTTGATATGGAAAGGATGGAAGGGTTAGAAAAAAGGATGGATGCTAGGTAAGCAAAAACAACAAATATCTATTTTACATGCAGTCTTTTCCCTCTTGGTGCCACAGCACATGTGGCTCTTCACAATGATATTAAATATAATTAGGACTCCATGGCTTTGTGACAACCCAAAAAAACCACACACTAGAGTATATTCTATTACAATTAGAAATGTGAATCCTTCTTATCCAATTAACTATTGACCCTTTCCAGGTAAAAGCAATAAAAGCTCCAGTTAAGCTGCATTTAAAGTAAATATTTAGTCTGATATGAGTACCTTCCTTCTAGGAAGAATTCATTAATATCACAAAGATAAGAATTAATGAAGAAAATTTATAACAATGTCAAAAGAAGTAATTTATCATTCCTTACATAAAGTTACTTTCACAGGAACAAGAGAGATTTCTCCAATTGAGAAAAAGAAGAGCCCCTTCAGAATAGCCATTGGAATATAGATATTAAAGCAGAACAAAAGATGATGAGGAAGCAAGGAAAAAAAATTGACTGACAACTGAATTACAGCCTTGCTTCAGAGACTACCGTGGTCATGAAAGACGACCATGACTATGATCCAAATATAGATACGATCTAAAATTATTGATTTGTGAAAAGTTTAATAACTGCCGCTCTAATTCAAGCCTTTAACAAAACAAATAATCTATAGAAGTATACTAAGTGTCCATATATGTAAAGAAACATACAAGGTAACACATCCAATTGCGCATTTGCCAGTCTCAATTGTCTTCAAATTTTCTCTCCACCAGGCTCTCTTACAAATCCTACCGGAATAATCTCTTATAAATATCATTTTCACAACAGTAGCCACTTCTGAAAAACTTGGAATGGCTCTCTGATATTAACTGCATTGAACTTAAATCTCTTGTCCTAAATTTTAAAGCCCTTGGTAACTCATACCTGCCTACTAGCAATTCTATTTGCCATACTTCTTAACACGTACACTACATTTTGTTTCGATTTTTTATTGTTCAGCTATACACTCTATGCTTATTTCTACCTCTAGAACTTTGCTCATGCTGTTTTCCCACTATGGTAGAAAGAATAATGGCCCTGCAAAGATTTCCAAGTCCCAATCCCCAGAACCTGTGAATGTGTTACCTTATGTGGCAAAAGGGACTTTGCAGATATAATTAAGTTCAATATCTTAAAATGGGGAGATTATTCTGGATTATTCAGTTGGGCTCAATGTAATCACAGAGTCCATATAAGAAGGAGTCAGAAGAGTTGCAAGATAGAAGCAGAGGTTGTAGTGATGTGAGGTTGAAGATACAGTAAAAGGCCACAAGCCAAGGAAGGCAAGCAGTCTCTAGAAGCTAGAAAAGACAAGGAAACAGAGTCTCTCCTGGAGACTCCAGAATGAATGCTGCCCTGTCAATACCTTAATTTTAGTCCCATAAGACTCATTTCAGACTTCTGACCTCCAGAACTATAAGGTAATAACTTTGTGTTGTTTTAAGACACTAAATTTGTGATAATTTGTTACAACGGCAGTCAGAAATGTACACCCACCAACACTGCCATCAATAAATAATAATTTTCAACGCTATTTTCTCTACAAAGCCTTCTCTGATCTTTCTCTTTTATGGACATGTCCTATATCAAGGGTTTTATACAAGGATGTTCTTTCCTTTTTAGTGCGTTGTCTTGAGTAAACTCTAAACCTCTTGAGAGAAGGGATCATCAGAGCTAATACTTCACATACTCAACTGTAGTTATGCACTATGTGTACAGTGCATGCTAGTTGGTTTTGTCATGTTTGCATTCATTCAGCAAATGTTCATTGAGAGGAGGATTCATACAAAGTAATCTGCCGGTACCTGTAAGAAGACAACTACTGTCCTTGTTCTCTAGAACAACATCTTGGGTGTGATAAAATACATACTCAGCTAAATAAAGGAAAATCCAGAACAGGCTAAGTAAAATTACAGAGTTAAGAAGGAAAAGTTTTAGGAGTTTAGACTGGAAGAGTTCATTTTGTTGGGAGATTCAAAAATAATCTCATGGAGGAGGTAGCATATTGCCCTACTTATCTTTAGCATGTCTGTTTTTTATGTCCTTCCCTCCTTCCTACTTCCCTCACAGTAATCATCTTCCTCATGACACTTTCTGGTATTTTTATTTGGTTTGAGGATTGCCCCAGTGAGAAAAGGATAGAGCTAAAACAGTCTATCACTCTGAAATGGCTCTGATTCTTCTTCTCTCCCTCTTTCTCTTTATTCTCTCTGTTTCCATTGCCACAGCCTAACATCTATATTTACATTATAATTACTAACTACCATTTTCATGAGCATGTTCCCTTGTCAGTTTTCATTAGAGAGAACCTTCTTCTCTCTCCTCAGTCTCTTCACTGAGCCATGAATGAAAAGTTTTCAAAGCACTTACGGAACGCTAACCTCTTTATTGAGAAAAGGGGTCAATACCCTTTTCATTAAGTGGCAGATAAGGTGGATCTATGTGCTGCCATATCAGTTAACCTAATTTTAAAAATTGATCTATTGTTCAATTAGACTGCATGATAATAAAAGGTGATTTGACTAATTTTATAGCATTATTCAAACTTTCTCCCTCAAAATGTACTGAGTATTTCATACAATAGGGGTTCAGTTGTCAACAATTTTGGAAAGAGTGGATTAAACAGTTACAGATTCCTTTACTGCAGGACTTCTCAGAGCACTAAAGTGCATTGTGAATCCACAATGGGATTATAGGATGCAAAATTCAAAAAAGTTACTTTACTATAAAATCCCGGCTTTATTGTTATAGTTTGTTAGTTTTGTTCATTTGTTTGGTTACACTCATGTGAACAATTTTGGAAATGACGGTTTGGGAAATACCAATACAGTGGTAAAGAAACAGTGAGGAAAGCTCTGAAATCTTAGTTTTAGTACTAGCTCTTCCATTAACTAGCTGTGTGACTAAAGCTTCTGTGGATTGTAATCATTTCCCCATTTATAATTGAAGGGGCAAATTAGATCATCTCTGAGGTTCCTTCCAGCTGTAACCTTTTATGATTCTATTTTCCCTGAATTAATCTAATTGTGCAGTGGTTTGGATTGTGTTCAGACAATGAACACCTAATACTTTCACTTCCAATTACACTTAATTCTAGAAAAGTTACCTCCCTTTTAAATGTTGGAAGTCTTATAATAACTTTAACTCTATTTACATATAAAACAGAGTTATATATGAGGTCAACTGCATGTAAATGTTAGCCATGCCATAAAGGTTCAAAGGATGAATGAATTACAAATGATCTAATAGTTGATCATAAAACTGGAGTAGTCTTCAAAAGATGGTCACACCTTAGTCAGTCTCTAACTCCACAAATTATCATGTTTGTCTTTTGCTTTTTTACATGAAGTGCATTGAGATCCAGAATGATTATATGACTTGCTTGCTCAAATTCACAAAACTAGGGACTATTAAGTCTGCCTTATAATGTAGTATTCTTACTAAAAATGTATTACATATGAAACAGAATAAGACTACAAATACTCATTTAACTCATCATTCATCTAAAGAAATAAAATGTTGCCAATATGATTGAAGCCCCTTAGATCTCCCCTCCCAGACTACATTCTTCCTCTTCTCCTCAGAGGTAATCCACAGCACTTTCAGTAGTAAATAAAACAAAGAAATAAACAAGGAAAGCTCTAAAGTAAATACAGTTGCAACCAATTCTACAGAATTGTCCAGAATAATTTCTGACATATCAATTTTATTGATTTAAACATTCTCTGCATGAAACATATTTTGTTTTATAGCATTTTTGAAATGTTAATAACTAGTAAGGGGTACGTTCTTATATAATTTATGTGAAAATGAGTAAGGAATGACACAAATGTCATCACAACATACGAGAAGGGCATCCCTCAGAAGTTCCTTCCTAATATCCCTGACTTTGCCCTGATCAATCAATGGCAAGGCAGCTAGCATGATGAATCACTCTTCCCCAACTGGAAATTTTTGCCAAGCACTTTTCTCTGTCCTTTCTTTTTTTATCTCTTCTTTTCTTTCTTTCTTTCTCTCTTCTTTTCTTTCTTCCTCTCTTGTTTTCCTCCTTCCTTCCTTCCTTTCTTCCTTTCTCCCTCCCTCGGTCCCTCCCTCCCTTCCTTCCTTCCTTCCTTTCTTTCTTTTCTCATTTTTTTTGGCCAAGAGAAAATAAAAATTGACTCAGCTTTTCACACTCCATTTCAGTACATAATACCTGGAGATGGGAGGTTTATAGATGCATCACTGTCATCTAAGTAGCCAAAGCATTTACTCCAGTTATTACATAATTTGTGGAGATGTGGAGAGGCTAAAAGGAAGACACAGTGAGTGGACTAGGACTTGCATTGTTCAAAGTGGAATTTTACATGACTCAAGTTATTCAGATGATTGCCAACTGCGCACTTTACTTTTGCCTAATAGCTCTAGTTTCCAAAATGTTTTTGTAAGAATTTAACAAAGTCATGATTTATAACAGTCAGTCTAAAACAAAGTGGGGGTGGGGGAGAAGAAGAGAAATAATTATTTGAACAATCACTAAATTATTGTTTTCCAACGGCTAAGTTATGACAAAATGTGTGTTATAAGATTTAAAATATCTAGTGAAAACAGACACAAAGTATTCTCCTACGACTTTATCAATCTAATCCACAGAAGAAACTATCTGGACCCAGGGCTGAACCTTGATGCTTGTTCTCATTTGACAGTATCTGCAATTTTCCTACTATCATTTCACAGAAAATTACACATGTCAAAAATATGCATTTTTTGCCATTGAAATTTACCCTCGAAAGAATAAAATTTATCTCTAGAGGAAAAAACATCATATGCTTGTTAATGAAAGACTATAAGAATGTAATTAACTTACATGTTGACTAGAGATATTATGTTAAGATTTTATTAGTTCTGTCCCCCAAACTATAAAACTGACCCATGCCAGAAGTCCCACAATTCCTCATTCAATCACTCAGATTTCATCACAGAAACACATGAATAGTGAATATTTGAGGGTCATCATTAAGCTAACTGGGAAATTTTTCAATATCTCTATGTCATCTTCTCTGTGTATCCAAGCCCGTGTTTAGATAAAAAAAAAAGATATTTGCCTTTGATATTACATATTGAAGGTATCCAGAGAAAGCAGAATATTATTGAAAGGGATTAAAGTGATACTATCTAACCACTTATACTCATCCTGTTCTGTGCCTGCAATAGCATCCTTTAAGTCCCACAACACTTAGAACAAAGCCCACATCTCACCCTGGAAACCTGATGATTTGACATTCATCTTTCATTTTTTGACTATGCTTCAATCTCAACTCAGCCAACAAGTAAGGAGACTTCTGGATATATTTATCTCCACATGTATAACTTACACAAAGGATATTTTCATAATGTGTTATGTATATCCATGAAAATGCACTCATTCATTCATTCACAAATATTTATTGTGCACCTAGTGTGTCACAAAGATTGTACTAGACACTGGGGATTAAACTGTGAGTAAAACAACATGAGTTCTGTCTCCATGGACATGTCACTACGTTGTGTGTTTAGAAGAGCTGAATGATGCTATAACAGCTATAACAGGTAATTTTACTAATCAGAGTTCAAGGAAGGCTTCCCCGAACAAGTGATGATTAAATTTAGATCTAAATGACTAATTCAAGCTAACCAGGTAAAGATTTGAGAGAAGAATATTTCAGATGGAGAGAACAGCATGTACAGTTGCTCTGAAGTGAGAAGAGAGAAGCAAAGGAAGCTGGGGAGAGGAGGAAAGGCTAGGAACAAACCTCATCCAATGGCCTGCAAAGGCAACCAAGAAGAGCAGACAAGTCTTTGAAAAGAGAAAAAAGAGAGTAAAGTTACAGAAATCAAAGGAAGAAAATGTTTCAAGACATAGAGAGTACTTAATAATAGTTAATGTTACTGAACAGAGACGTATGATGAGGACTGAAAAATGTCCATGGAGATTATTAATTATTAGATTATTAATAATTAGCAAAAAGCTATACTATTAGTTTCTACAATATATAACCTTATTACAAACAAATAAAGAAACTTCATGTCAGATTATCTTGTTTCAGCCCTTGATTAGTGGTCAGTTTGGTTCTTACCAAACGAGAATTTAAAATTTAAACAATGTCACTTGGATTTTTAACTAAAAATTCAATCTTTTCAAAAGACATGGCTCAACTCCTGGCCCAGTCAGTGACTCAATAGCTTTCTTTCCCTTTTGTTATTTTTAACACAAAGGTATCTTCAGAAGGTTTATTCCCACAGATAATAGGCTGTAAATATTTTGTATTAATTGGAAAGGCCACTGGAGAAGAAATGATAAACTATGTCCTCCAGCAATGTATGCCATGATTGGAGTCAGTTGTTGAAAGCATTTGTTTCATTTTGCATTTATGGTGATAATATTTACCAGAGTACTGTTTTTACAAAATAATATTGCAGTAAAACAAAGATAGTTGAATTCTCTGATTATTTTGTACAGTGAATATGTCAAACACAATTAACACGTAGATAAGGTTTGTGTGTTGCAGTTGCAGGGAAATGACTGATGAGTCAATTTATCTGTCAAACTTATGTTAACTGAGCAACACCAAATAACTGATGTGTTCTTTGGGAAAACGAAACAGTCACACTTATGGGAAAATGGGATGCTCTGACCATGGCTAAGATATCACTGCTCAGGTAAGAGATAAAAAAAAAATGGATTCTCGAATGCTAGGTTTTCAAATGACAAGAATGTCATATCCATTAGCATACATTCACTGAAACTAAAATACAAATTATCCTCTGTTCTCAAAAATCCATGCTATTATTCCCTTCTATTAACAGCCCAAATTAGGAGTTAATGAACATGAATTCCAGTTTCAAGATCAAACCACATAATTCCATTTCTCCGGTAATAAAATGGGGATAGTACCATCATCATGTTTACTTTAGAAATGCTATATAGACTATATGAGGTGGAGGTGTGAGGTGTGAATGTACTTTGTAAAAATTTTTAAATCTCTATACAAATGCAACCTATTACAATCATCACATGTAGGGTACACTAAGCCAACTATATAAACACATTCATTTTGAAAAATGCTTGTATTTATCGTTACTATTGCCCACAAAACGTGTGCTGATTGTGTTTCTTCAAATGCAAGAACTTCTAAGAACATGTCAACTTCATACACACACACTCACATATTCTCTAGATAGAATTACTGGAGGGGGAAAGACTAACCACTTTGAATGTGGCAGGGACTGCTAGTTCTCACACTGTATTCCTTCCCCTTCTTCCAAGTAAGAGAACCATCATTGTTAACTGGGCATATGCCACCCAGAACAGATAATATTTTATAGCCTCTCTTGCAGCCAAGTGAGGCTCTTAGGCTAAGTTCTGGTCAACGGGATATATGTTGACACATCATGTTGAATGTATCCTTAGAGTAAAAAGGTTCTTAAGGTAAAGGGTATCTATTTCTTTCATCCCTTTCTCCTTCTTGTTAGTTGGAATGTGAATATGAAACTGGAACTCAAGCAGACCTCCTGGGCCATGAAGAAGAGCCTAGATGCTGAGGGAGATGAAGCAAAGAGAGAAAATGTGTCTGGGTTCCTGACACAGAAATAAACCTTTGTTATTTTGGGTTTTCAGTTACTCATAGACAAACCTTGCCTTATCTGCATATTATATATATAGTGTGGGATGTTATCTATATTTATATGTACAACTCTTTGTAAACACAAGCATAAATATATACAAATATTTACACATATATGTACATATATATTTGTACACACAATTTGATGTAAAACAAAAACAAAAGACTGACTATTCAATTGTCTAGTAGAATAGACACTTCAAATGTGGAAGGCCCCATAGGGCCTATTACCCTCTCCAATATAATCTCTACACTGCCAATAAAATAGTCATTAGAAATTCTAATTCTACATCTGATCTTATCACATCTCATCTTAAAATCCTCTAATGGCCTTCTATTTCCTTCAAGATAAAGTCCAAATAGCAAAGCAAGGCATTCAGGTCCTTCCTAAGGGAGCTTCCTTAGTCCTCTCCTGCATGCATCCTGTACTCCAGCCTCACCGTGACTCTCTGCCTTTGCACAGAGAGGCATCTTTCTTTTCTGATTGGAATTTCTCACCCTAACATCTACCTTGCTGATGGCTAACTATCTTTCAAACTTCAGCTCAAATCATATCTCTTCTGGGTGTCTTTCCATGACACTCTTCCATACTCATTCCCTTGTTGCCTTGCTGGGTTAGTTCCTTCACGCTCCCTTAGGATTTCATGCATATATTTATTCTTTTGACAAAAATTTAAGTGTCTACTGAGTGGCAGGCACTATCTATATTATAACCATCAGATTTATTGTAATTGATTTTTTAATCCGTTACCCACAGTCCTAGAGAACATAGTATGTTTTCCAATTTCTTTCATCCTTAGTGCCCTGTACAGATGTTCAGTAATTGACTAATTAATAATTGGGAGTCTGCTGTACTCACTATTCAACTGGATGACCCATCCAGCACCCTGTTGTCATAGTTCCTTGATTTCATTTATTTTATTGACCTTATTCTCTCCATTTACATGGCCTGAATTTAGACAGCATTATCCAGAGACAAAGATATCTTAAATCTCAAATCTGCAAGCTGTCTTACTCATCCATAAAACTTCTCCCACTGTCTCTCCGCCACTAAACCTTCTTAAGCATCCAGTCCCTTGACTTCATGCTTCTCTCCAGCCACCAAATCCCTACCTGTTTCACTTCCTTTCCTACCCAGCTTAGACCTCAAGCCAATCATTTCAATTACTCTCACTTGCATTATTAATTCCCTCATTCCTCTCATCCTTATGTTGTGTCTCCTACCCAACCATTACACCTGGCTCAAATTAATTATTTGTTTATAATGCTAGGTGCTACTGGGGGAAGAAAAGGTAGCCTGTGACAGAGATAAAGACTTATAGACTAAATGGCAGGCATCGAAACTAAAGTAGGTCATTTCTCCTAAGATATTCTAAGATACTTGCTTTGAGTAAAAGCCATAGAATTAGATCTCTTAAGTCAGAAGTAATTCCAGCCTCCCATTATTCCACTAGAGATTGTCATCTGCTGCAATTTATAATATCATCTTCATCTTTGGCCAGTAGGGCCAGAGTCCTACCTAGTTCTTTATCAGTCTCTGAAGCTTCTTAGCACAGTGAATCTAAATAAATCACTTTAAAGATTTTATTTATTTTCCCCCCCAAAGCTCCAGTGGATAGTTGTATGTCACAGCTGCACATCCTTCTAGTTGCTGTATGTGGGATGCGGCCTCAGCATGGCCGGAGAAGCGGTGCGTCGGTATGCGCCGGGGATCCCAACCCGGGCCGCCAGCAGCGGAGCGCGAGCACTTAACCGCTAAGCCACGGGGCCGGCCGGTAGATAAATCACTTTAAAAGTTGCCTGAGCAGGCCTCTCTTTGAAAGGAAAAAAATATGAATAATCACCTGTGCCTAGCTACTATGTTCTGAGGGTAAGTTGTCTGAAAAAGTCTTTTAAAGATGCTGAGAAAGAAAACTGACTCTGAATGAGCAACCTATTTTTATTTCACAGGCTTTGAGCGAGAAATTCATCATCACATGTTGTTGGGAAAGTAACACAATTGTTTTTACTTTCCTTGCCTTTTGCTTTCTTTTAAGGGCTGTATTTTTCTTTTATAGCTAACAGGTGTTTGTACCACAATAAGTATAATGATATAGTAAATGTCTAATTCATCATTTTTGGTGCTGGATAGCATGGTTATGGCAATTGTTTGCTTGTCCCATAAGAATAGTAAGAAAAGTTCATATCCTTGATACTATATTCTCTTTGATCATTAGAAAAGCAACCAATTTCCTTTCCAATTTGGCATGTTGATATATCCTCCTTCTTTGCCCCATTCCCTACTTTAGAACAACCAATTCTTTTAAGATTTGTTGAGGACAGGAAGATCAGGGTAAGCTATAGATAGTACAAAAAGGCAATTCAAGACAGCAAGAAAAGCTCTCTTCAAAGCTACAATTTATAAGGCTATATTTTAATCCAGTACTCTTTATTTAAAAAAAAACCTCCAAAACTGTCCATCAGATAAAAAGCAATTATTTGCAATGTACTGTATCTCTTTTTCACATAATACACATAAATTAAATGAAAACTGGGTACTATGAATATCTTTTCATTCCCATAACTCTGGGTTTGCGTTTTCTATCCCTTATTCTTATTGATAACTTAAAAGCTAATTAACAATATTCCCAGGATAAAATGTACTTTAATTTCTGCCTCTCAGAAGATAATTACATTATACATTTCATGGAAGGTTAGACTTAGTATTTTTTGTACCTTTATTTTTTTGTGTTTTCGCCAGGATGAGCTCCCATGTCTTTAAAAAGGCCCAGAAAGAAGCTTAAAGAAAGACAAATCAGTCAGAAAGTCAAATGACTTGGTCATGTAACAGATTCTTATAAACATCTGAAGAGGCATAGAATCTTGGCTTCCTTATCTCAGATCTGCCTAAATCCAACCGATACGCCAAACTCTAACCTCTCAAGTCTAAAGCATTTCAAAATCTATGTCTACTGTCTTACAGCTCACTTCTGCAGCAAGGAAAAGTCCAGTACCAATACATTTATTACAGGACCTTTGAGACCTGAAGAAATTTTAGATCAAAGATGAAACATATGATTTTATTTTACTCAAGTGCTAAAATTGTTTTTTTTTTTTAATTTTGAAATCTCTTGACATGTCAGCAAAGCTAAATGTCTTGGGGGCTTCATCTCCTGCTGCCCAATAAAATTCCAGTCATTTCCCAATATCAGTCAATGACATCTTATACATGTGGTTTTACATATCTGCTGAAAAATGTCAAAAGAAACAGAAGCCTATATCACAACTAAAGCTTCTTCAGTGTGACAAAGCATATTAATTTTTGGCACTATGCAATTCATTGTTTTCAGAGGGTTCTTTAATGAGGATTTTTTTAATTTATAATAGAAAAGCAGTTACCAAAAAATACAAGCTTGCAGAAACTTTCATACTAAGAGCACATCTTATATAAATAAAAATCTCAACCTCTCAGAACTTTACTACTAAAATGATACATCTGCAATTATATGCCAATATTGTTTCTGTTGAATAGTATACTCTAATATCATCACATAATTCATCAACTTGACCTGCCCCAGGTTTCCTCTTCTTCTAATTATAATCATCCAATTAAGTAATAAATTATCGCCTGAACTCCATTGCCATTAAACCTACCATTGTATATTTTTTCCTGTCTTTAAGGCCAAAATCTATGAATTTATTATCTATGCCCAATGAACCTACTTCATTAAAACCCAACTCCTCACTGAACATTTTGCTAGCGTTAAGTGCGTTTGTGACTGTATAACCAGCAACCTATCCTAGCTAAATCCAGTAGCTTCTCTTTTATTGTTCTTCTCAATCTTACTACCTAATAAGAACACCAAGAGGCAAGCCACTGAAATTTTGTATGATGAAGGCAAAATTTTGGATTAACAGATTATCTCATTGCTGTTCCAATATTCTGAAGTTTTGTAGACACAACTTGAGGGCATATCTTTCAACTTCTTAAATCATTATTATTTCTTCTCTCAAAAATTGGTTTGATAGCACCACCACCATAGGGGGATGCCACCATTTTTTTCAAGTTCCTTGAAAATCCTTTATTATAAAGGGGGATGTTGGAGAAAAAAAGAAATGAACAAATTCTTGTAGATTTAAAAGATTATGTAAAATATGCATATATCACAGGATGTACACCTGAAATTTATACAATGTTATAATCCACTGTTACTGCAATAAAAAAAAAAAAAACGGAAAAAAGGAAAAAAAAAAAAACACCAAGAGGACATCAGTAATAGACCCCTCTCTTGTTCTGCTGATACGCTACAGAATGCTGATTCTGGCTCTTTGACTAATTCCTCTTCACTCCTTCCACCTAAAGCTTGAGTTCTTTCAAAGGCTGAGTGTATGATCATTATTACATTGCTTCTTTACTCACTCTTTAGGAAGTTCAAGATTCTAATTTCCTCTGTCAGTGATGGTTCACCCTCCTACACTTCAGCACTATATTTCTTGCTGTCAATAAATAGCACCACTTGGACATTATGCTATCCAATCATTTTTTACACAAAATTTCATCTAGTTAAGTCACCTGCAATACCACCTATCAGGTGCCTGCAGTCTTCACAGCTCTATGTACTGCATTAACATTGTATAAAACACCATTTGAAGAACATTAGACTTCTGATCAAGATAGTTATTTAAGTTTAAGCCTAGAGAAACCACTGAAGTTCCATCATATAGCAATGTTAGACAAAATATAAAAAGAGAACATTATAATGTAATAACCTATTAAAGAATATTTGGGTGGTTTCTAGGTTTGGGCAGTTATTGATAAAGCTCCTAGAAACATTCCTATGCAAATATTTTTATGAACATTTCACTTATTTCCCTTGGGTATATTCCCAGCAATGAAATTGTTTGGTCCTATGGTAGGAGTATGTTTAACATTATTAGCAATTGCCAAACAGTTTTACAAAGTAGTTGTACCAATTACATTTCCACCAGCAATGTATGAGAGCTCCGTTTGCTCCTTATCCTTGCCAACACTCAGTATTGTTGGGCTTTCTAACATGACTCATTCTGTAGTGGTATGACATCGTGTTTTAATTTACATTCTCTGGTGACAACCCTGGTGTTAAGTACCTTCTCCCATACTTTTTGCCCATTTACAAAAATGTTTGAGCAACACTTTGCCCATATTTTAATTGAGTTCTCTTTTTATTGAGATATAGGAATTCCTTATGTATTCTAGATACAAGTCCTTTGTCAGATGTATTTCTTCTCAGTCTATGAATGGCCTTTTCACTTTCTGTCTTTTGATGAGAAAAGTTTTTAATTTTGATGAAATCCAATTTAAATTGCTTTTTGTTATTGTTAGTGCTTACTATGCTCTGTTCAAGAAATCTTTGCCCTCCTTAAGTTCATAAAGATATTTTGTGGTTTGTTCTAGAAGTTTTATCATTTTAGCTTTTACATATATGTTTATGATCCACCTTGAATTAATTTTTGTTTATATATGAGATAGGTGTCAAGGTTCATTTTTTTTCCATGTAAGTACCCAGTTACTGCAACACCATTTTATTTAAAGTTCTTCAACTCTTTATTGAATTGCTTTTGTGCCTGTGTCAAAGATCAAATATATGTTTGGGTCTATTTCTAAACTCTCAATTTTATCCCATTGATCTATTTATCTGCTTACCTATTATAATGCCAATACCATACTGCGTTAATTACAGCCACTTTATAATAAGTCTTGAATCTGGCATGTTCTCCAACTTTGTGCTTTTTCTTCAAGACTATCTTGGCTGTCCTAGGCATTGTGCACTTTCATCACTTATAACAAATGTACCACTTTGGTGAGTTATGTTGACAACGGGGAAGGCTATGCATGTCTAGGGGCTGGGAGTATATGGGAAATCTCTGTACCTTCCACTCGATTTTGCTGTGAACTCAAAACTGCTCTAAAAAAATGTCTATTAAAGAAATACATCAAGCCATATATTTAAGATTTGGGCACTTTGCTATATGTAAGTTATACCTCAAGAAAAATTAAAATAAAAATATATCGTGGAATATGTACATAGAAAACACTTTGTAATGAAGCCCCTAAAATAAGAATTTTTTTCAAGCAGAAGATACCAATAAATATCATTAGAAAACATACAAGCAAAAAACATGGAATACATGATGACAATGAAATCAAAGTATACAATGAAAAGCTGACTCATTCAAAATAAATTTTTTAAAAGATCGTTAAACTTTATTGCATTTCCAGAAAGAATTTAAATGAAACAATATAATCTAGAAGAATATATTGTTAAATATAAAAGTGGAAATGTCCTGCATGTGGAAAATTTAGTAGCAGCCCAAAGCATGCTGTTTCCATGGAGCAATAAATAGAACAAGTGTGGGTGAATTTCATGGGTTGTAAATTAATTCAGACATAATTAAGGGACTTGAGGTGTGTCTACACAACACCAAAATAACAGTTACACAGAAAACTTCAAGGAACCAGTTGTTTAATCTATCCTGTGTTAAAAATCATATTTTCCTCCCCATAGAATTGAAATACAGTATTCGTAGTCATTTCCACAAATATAGAATAACTGGAAGTATTTCTAAGGAAACCTTTCGATAATCTGATGGACCTTCACCCTCAAAAATGTAATCATGTACCAAATTTTGCATATTAGTAATTCAGGGATTTCTTAGAGCCCCTGAAATAACACCATATGTTATAGATTAAGGACCTATAATATATGTAGTCAATCAGTGTATGATATCTGGTAACTGCTATAATGTTTGGAAAAAAGCCAAGCATAATTATTAATATATTAGCCGTAATTGCATGGCTCAATTTAGCAAAGAGGCTAATAATAAAATATTTATACTCGAATAAACACATAACATCTACAGCAAATCTGAAGAAGACTCTTCGGTGTTTCTAAAGATAAGCTTCTTTTTTTGAATAATCTGAACACATCTTCTATATCTCCAGTTTTTCTGTATTCTCCCACAAGATTCCTATACAAATGCCTGTACATTTTAAGAAAATGTATGAAACATTTTCATCACCAAAAAAAAAAATCATTGCGTATTCTTACCCTTAATCAAAACACTGTACAAATAATATTTTTCCAAAAAGATATTGTAATTCTTCTAAAGGAGAAAACTGGAAATGTTAGCATTAAAGAAAATCAATATTCCCAGTGGTATGGAATTTAGGGACTTTTCAAAAAAGAGAGTTGCACTTTCAAGATCATACAGAAGGAATAGCTAAAAAGAAAGAGCATTCCCTCTCTTCTCCTTGCATATCTTAGACCTAGGACTTTCCTACTTAAAATATGGTCCTCAGACCTCCAGAAGTTTCAGAAATAATGTCAGGGAGTTCATAAGGTCAAAACTGTTTTCAAAATAATACCAAGACGTTATTTGCCTTTTTCACTGTGTTGACATTTTCATGGATAGCACAAAAGCAATGGTGGATAAAATCGCTGGCACCTTAATACAAATCAAAGCAGTGGCCCATCCAGATGTCCAGGAGTGCCAGTCTTCCATTATAATTGTGAAAGCATTTACATGTATCTTCATTAAGAAGCTATGTGCTATAAAGACTGTTCAGTTATAAAAACTCTAACCCAACTTCAAACACGTGTCCAGTGACTTATTCTGTCCTAAAACGCTGATTTCATTCTTTAGTGAGAAACTTCCAAAGGATAAAAAATAAATCTGTATAATAGTAAATAGATGAGACCACAGTCCCAAACACAGGAGAGTGCTAAATTAATATTATTTAACAATTATTAACATCCATTGAAATTATAAAATATTTTCATTACCAATGTCTGAAGCTTTTCATAGCCTGAGTCAATTTCATTCTCCTGTTCTCTAATGCTCTCTGGCCATATCCAATTTTCTCAGTTCAGTTGTTTTGTCTCCCTATCTTGATTCAATCTAACTTTGACCCTCACTGAACTGTCTCTAGAGAAACAATGCTATGGAATTTCTTTGTATTACATTTCAGCTTACATGACCAATTCTGGCATTATATTGCCCCAAAACACAAAAGTAACGCCACCAGTAACCCTATAGATTTCCTTTGGAGGCCAGTAAGTTTCAGTTTGCTACACCAAAAAAGTATTTGCTTCCTATAACTTTCCCGCAATCAATTTGGATTTAACCAGAACCAAATTTCCTTTTCAGACAAAACCATGAATCTTTGGTCAGAGTTCATTTTAAACCATCACAGTTCTCAAGCCCTGGTGGAATCTGTAGCTGACCACCCAAAGGGAAGTCAGGTTTTAATGACTTGGCTACCTAGTTTGAATTGCTAGACACCACTCAAATGAAGATTCACGATTCTTTTTAAGACACTTTTTTAGAGCAGTTTTAGATTCACAGCAAAATTGAGTGGAAAGGATAATTTTCCATATACTTCCTGCCCCCACATATGCATAGCTTCCCCCATTATTAACATCCCCCACCAGAGTAGAACATTTGCCAAAATTGATGAAGCTACATTGACACATCATAATTACCCAAAGTCCATAATTTATATTACCGTTCACTCTTGGTGTTGCACATTCTACGTTTTGACAAATGCATAATAACATGTATCCGCCATTATAGTATCATACAGAGCAGTTTCACTGCCCTAAAAATCCTCTATGCTCCACCTATTATTCCCTCACTCCTCCCTAACCCCTGGCAACCACAGATCTTTTTATTGTCTCCACAGTTTTGTCTTTTCCAGAATATAATATAGTGGAAGTCATACAATATGTAGCCTTTTCAGATTGGCTTCTTTTACTTAGTAATATGCCTTTAAGTTTCCTCCATGTCTTGTCATGGCTTGATAGCTCATTTCTTTTTACTGCTGAATAATATTCCATCGTCTGGATGTACCATGGTCTATTTATCCATTCACCTACTGAAGGACATCTTGGTTGCTTCCAAATTCTGCCAATTATGAATAAAGCTGCTATAAACATCCATGTGCAGGCTTTTGTGTAGACATAAGTTTTTAGCTCCTTTGGGTAAATACCAAGGAGTATGATTGCTGGATCAATTGTGTGGTAAGATTAGGTTTAATTTTATAAAAAAAACCACCAAACTCTCTTCCAAAGAGGCTGCACATTTTGCATTCCCACCAGCAATGAAATAGAGAAGATTTTTTAAAAATAATAATGCTGGATATCTATTGTCATCTAAATAGCAAAGGAGACAAGGAAATTGCCAAGGGCAAGGAAGGTGCTAGAAAGTGACAGAGGGCTTTCTGTGAATTGTATTACCTCTCTTCCAATTTACCGTCAAACATAGCAGGGTCACAATTGGGCAAAAATGTCTATTATTGCTTGCAAGGCTTCTTGTAAGAATACTCACAAGATAGTACCCCATAATTCCCAGGTAATAATATAAAGACGACACAGTGAATGTGGACTATTTCTTAGAGGATAAGAAGCATTTTTCTAATCCAGCTTCTAAGCTCTTTTTTATATGATAAACTGTGGCTAAATGAATGAAATGGAAGTGACCAGAATCATTTTCTTCTTCACTAGACAGAAAACTATCAAGTCACTCACAGCTATCATAGTTTAACCTAAGATTCTTTCTAAGCAAACATTTGGAAGTGAACACAAAGCCAGAACTACTGATGTTAACAGCCTTAAAAAAAAAGCTAAACAAACTACTCTGCGTGTGACCTGCACAGTCCTTAGAGCAGAGCAGCAGGCACTCTTCCGCGAGGCAGAGCGGAACTCTGCAAGACTTGACCTGCGTCTCACCCAAAACGGAGATGAGCACATCCTGAAAGTGTTTATCACAAGACGTTTTCACTGCTGTCCTTACCTCCAAAGACAATGGCAGTGTTTAAATTCCTGTAATGTTGCCTCAATATTCCACTATGTTGACGAAATGTTTAGAATGCATAATCATTTTGTTAGTAAACATCTCTAGGCCAGTAACTCAGAAGTTTCCACAAACCCCTTTAGAGAAGATTTTCATGATTATTCTTTTCGAAGAGCTTTATTTTTTTTTTTTTTGACTTTTAAGTTTTTATTTGCATACTTAAATATTTTCTTACTTTTCTTTAGTAAACATATAATAAACTTTAACACTCTGCAAAAAATGCTTTTTTCAAACAGAATTAAAGTCTCATGAATTATAAATATGCTATTCAGTCTTCCCCATTGATATAAAATTCTGTAGTAAAAGTTATTTTTAATACCTCCATCACTCCAATCTTTTCTCACCCATCACTCAGTTTCATTGTGTATATATTTGTGTGGATTTAAAGATCAAACACTTGAGGTCTAAATTTGCATTTTAAGATACGATTTACCTGATGAGTTTATAATAATTTATCAAATCAGTAGAAGGCGAAGAGCTTTAAAAATCAATTTCAGGGCCGGCCCGGTGGCGCCAGCAGTTAAGTTCGTGAGCTCCACTGCAGCGGCCGAGGTTCGCTGGTTCTGATCACGGGCGCGCACCGACGCACCGCTTATCAGGCCATGCTGTGGCGGCGTCCCATATAAAGTGGAGGAAGATGGGCACGATGTTAGCCCAGGGCCAGTATTCCTCAGCAAAAAAAGAGGAGGATTGGCAGATGTTAGCACAGGGCTGATCTCCTCACGAAAAAAAAAAAAAAGAACAACTCATTTCTAGAAGAAGTGCTGTGAACTGGCTATAAGTGGACTTTGGGCATGAATGTGGCTAACGGAAAACCAAGAATGAAAACAATTTAAATGATCACATTTAAAAATAAAAAATCAACTTCAGAATGTTTCAAATTCTTACATGGATCAATATTGATATGAAGGGGTGTTTTAGTTGTTTTATAATGTGTAACAAATATCTACCCATCCATTGTCCTAATAGGTTTCAAGCACTGAGATAGGCGTTAAAGCCAAATAAAGATACAATTTCTTTTCCATACTTATAACCAAGCCCATGTTTTATGTAAGTCCAAAATCTACTACAAATTTAATACATTCAATCTGAGAATGAGGTCTCAAAAATAAGTATGAGAAAACATCAGATTGTTATGACACATCCTCTTGAGGAAAAAAAATGTGATGCCAATTGATATCAAAAATAACATAAGCCCAATTGTCTAATTTTCTAGGTGGCTCTGACTCCTGAAATGACCTCTACTCTGAAAAAAAATATATATTAAGATGTATAAGCAGTATCATTTCAAAAGCCCAGCTTACTAAGTGTCTCAGATGACCTAACTGAATTAGACAGCAAAATAATTTCATATCCTGAGGGTCAGAAAAGACAGAAAATGATGCATAAAGCCTAACCATGATATAAGGCACTGAGATGGCTAGAAAAAGAAGTTGCCATTTCATGTAGCTCGTTAGGAGTCAGCAAACGTGGAAAGATACAAACAATGGCTCATTTATTTTATTTAACGCCTAAACACTCTAGAACAAAAATAGACTTATAAAATGATTTCTAATGGAAAGCTGACTCATAACTCTATCTACCAGAGCATTAATTAATACGGCAATCACTCTGAAGTCAGACTTAGTGCCTTAGCTCAAGCTGCCATAACAAAATACCATAGACTGGCTGGCTTAAACAACAGAAATTTATTTTCTCAGTTCTGGAGGTTGGAAGTCTGAGATCAGAGTGTTAGCACGGTCAGGTGCTGGTAAGGGATCTGCAAGTTTCTATCTTGCAGACAGCTGCCTTCTCACTCTGTGCTCACATGGTGGAGAGAGAACTCCTGTGTTAGGGTCTGGTTCATATAAATGCACCAGCTCTATAGGATCAGGACCCCACCCTTATGACTTCATTTAACCTTAATCACCTCCTTAAAGGCCCTATCTCCAATACAGTAACGTGGGGGCTTCAGGTTTTCAACATGAATTTTGAGGGGACATAATTCAAGTCCATAGAACTTAGAGATCAAGCACACATCACTGACAAAAAAAGAAGTCCAAATAAGCCAAGACTTAGCTTGAGTCCAAATAAACCAAGTCCCATTTGCCTGGGACGGTTCTAGCTACAGCTAAGTCATAGCAATGATTATCTTTATACAGATAAGTTTATTCACACGATTTTAAGAAGGTGTAAATTGGGTTTCAAATCCTTTTGACAGACTGCTCTAATTGAAAATTACACAATGCAATAATAAGGGAACATTTACAAGCATCATAACAGAAACCTACATGTCAGTATTATAACAACCACCTAGGTATTAGTTCATGTACAGCAATATGCACCAAAAATGCAATAAAAATGATTCAAGCATGGGTATTAACAGCTTCATCAAACAGACATTAGGCAAATGACACTAGGGGTCCCTTGTTAAAATCTCAAGAGAAGAACGAAACATAGACACTATCAAGTGTATTCTCTTTCGTTAGACCTTTCTTTATGAGGCATGCACTGAACACAGTGAAGAACTCAATTTTTCTCAAATTTATCTAAAAATTCAGTGTAATCCTAACCAAAATTCCAGTTAAATATTTTAAAGAACTCAACAAACTCATCCTCAAATTTACATGGAATAATTGAGGTCCACAAATAACTAAACCATTTAAACAGATGTAAGTTATATACAGCACAATAATATTTATGTGATTGTGAAACACACACAAAATGCTACACATTTTACAAGGATACACCCATACATGAAACAGAAAACTGACCATGGGATGTGGAGTATGGGAGTGGGAGTCAGTGATAAGGAAGAAATGATAACCAAATAAATAAAGACTGATAAGAAAGGCTTAGCACAGAGTGATGATGATAAAGTGGTATAAACTGAAGACGTAAGGAATCTCATTAACTCAGTTCTCCTATTTAGAGCAATTTTAAAAATGAAAAAGTGAAGAAAATCAGTGTTTCTTTTTTTTTCTTTTTTTTTTTTTTGTGAGGAGATCAGCCCTGAGCTAACATCCGCCAATCCTCCTCTTTTTTTGCTGAGGAAGACGGCCCTGGGCTAACATCGGTGCCTATCTTCCTCCACTTTATATGGGACGCCGCCACAGCATGGCTTACCAAGCAGTACTTCGGTGCGCGCCCGGGATTCGAACCAGCGAACCCCGGGCCGCCGCAGCGGAGCGCGCGCACCCAACCGCTTGCGCCACCGGGCCGGCCCCCAGTGTTTCTTTTTATAAAATAAAAGAACACTTTCAACAGCATTACTTATTGACCTAGAGTGTATCAATAGGCACAATCAGTTCATTATACACTAAAACAACCAGTGCTGTCCCAGAAGTCCTTTGGCGATCACTCTATATCTAAAGAAAACGAAAACAAAAACTTAAAAATCAAGCTTAGGTCACAGCTACCACAAAGATAGATCACTGTAAGTGTAAGATTTGTGATCATATGTCCAAACAATAGGGAGAGAGGATAAAGAAATATCTTTTGGAATTGCTATTATGTTGCAAAAATTACTAAAAGATAAAAGAAGAAATTGGGAGCAGGAAGCAAGAAAAGGTCTCAGCTGTATTTTGAATGCGTAACTACCAGCTAGGAAAAGTACAGAATGAGTAAGAAAGGGACAATTTCCAGATTACAATTATAGAAAAGCTTACGGCCATCAAACAACAGAATTTTTATTATATGGAAAGTACTAAGGCTACACAATAAATTTCATGCATCATTGTTTTTAAGAAAACTTTTTATTTTGAGATGACTGCAAATTAATACGCAGTTGTAAGAAATCATAGAGATCTCATATGCCCTTTACTCAGTTTCCCCAATGATAAATCTTGCAAAACTATATCACAAACTGAATGTTAACATTGACACAATCTACTACCTAACTTGCTCTGATTTCCCCACTTGTGCTTAATTGTGTGTGTGTGTGCCATTTTATCACGTGTAGGTTTGAGTATCCACCACCAGTCAAGATGTCGAACAGTTCCATCCCCACAAGGATTCCTAGTGTTGCCTCTTTATAACCACACTCAGTTACCTGCTTGCCCTTCCCCCATCCTTAACCCGTGGCAACTACTAATGTGTCCTTCTTTTTTTTTTTTTCTCATTTCAAAAATGTATATAAACGGGGGGCTGGCCCGGTGGCGCAAGCGGTTAAGTGCGCGCGCTCCACTGCGGCGGCCCGGGGTTCGCTGGTTCGGATCCCGGGCGCGCACCGAAGTACTGCTTGGTAAGCCATGCTGTGGCGGCGTCCCATATAAAGTGGAGGAAGATAGGCACCGATGTTAGCCCAGGGCCGTCTTCCTCAGCAAAAAAAAAAGAGGAGGATTGGCGGATGTTAGCTCAGGGCTGATCTCCTCACAAAAAAAAAAAAAAAAAAAAAAAAAAAAAACACACGAAGCACAAAAATGTATATAAACGGAATCACAGAGCATTTTGCTGTTTGGGGTTGTCATTCTCTCACTCAACATAATTCTCTGGAGATTCATGCAAGTTTTGCATGTATCAATAGCTCCATCCTTTTTATTTCTGAATAGTATTCTATGATATGGATAGACTACAGGTTGTTTAACCTTTTGCCCATTAAAGGACATCTGTGTTGTTTCTAGTTTTTAGCTACTATGAATAAAGCTTCTGTGAAAATTCCTGTATAGGTTTTTGTATGAAAATAAGTTCTTATTTCTCTGGGATAATACCCAAGAGTGCAACTGCTGGGTCATCTGGTAATTGCATGCATCACATAGGCACATTTATTCCTGCTGTTGGGAAGGTAAACTGAATTAACAGTATGTATTAAGAACCTTAAATATATGCACACTCTTGAGTCACGAAGTCTACTCAGGTAATAATTAGAAAGGCAGGCATGGATTTATGTATAAAAGTTATTCACCAAAGACATACTTATAATAAAAAATGGAAAATCTTCAACTCCATCAATAAGACAATGATTAAATTATCGTGTGTTCTTATAAGAAAAATCAATAAAGCCGTAACAAGTAATGTTTTCAAGTATTCTTGTGGGCATGAGAAAAAACTCAAACTATTAATTTTAAATAAAAAAATATAATCCAAAACTAAATGTAATATAATCCCAATTATATATTCAAATGCATGTAAAAGGCTAGAGCGAAATACAACAGCATTATGATAACTTTCTTTGGGCTATGTGATTAGGGGCAGATTTAGTATTCTTCTAAATAGATTATATATATAATATGTCTCGTACAAAGAACAAGGAGCACTTTTTGTAAACAGGAACAAAAAAGGCTAGAAATTATTTTTAAGGTTTTTAAATTGAAAATTAGTTATAATAGAGGGTATCTTTGTGAAAGCTACTGGTTAGTTCCAGCTCAAGATGGTCATCCATGAGTATGGATGCATGACTACTAATTGTAGATCAAAATCCATCCCCCACTTCTTTCTAAGCACAGAACCAGATTCCATTTCTCAATTACCCTTGCAGTTAGTGTGAATATGTGACTATAAATTGTGAATGAAAATTATGTATACTGTTCCCAGTTCTGGTCCATAAACCTCTCCTGCACTTTAGTCTATGCTTTTTCCCCCTTACATGATGAGCTGAAATGGCAAAGACTCAATGTGCCATGCATCAGCCTGGGTGCCTCAGTGAACATACAGAGCAGAGTTCTCTCCTCCTGATTTGGAACATTTGCCTGGAACTCTAACTTGAGAAAGATACCAATTAGCAATGAAATAAACAATAATCAGAAGCAGCGGAAGGTAAAGCACAGAATTTAGATAATCTTCAGATTTGATAATCATCCCTTAAATGCCCAAACATTGGTTTTGCATGTAAATGACAATTTGAAACCCCAAGAGCTATACAGCCTAAGGGTTTCACAAAATGATACCAAGTTGTATGCACAGAATCTTATATTTTTGTTTACCACCAAGAAGAAAAGACCTTGTTTCTTTTGTACAAACACGAACTATGCATTGAAAATATTAATAAATGTTCATTTTAAAGCAAACTACTGGAAGCTATGCATAATTAAATACATAAAATTAGCTTAAGAATTTTGAGATTTCTAAAATAAAATTTTAAATTATACTATATAATCATTTAGATTAAGTTTTGGATGACAAAAATAACCAAATATTCTAACATTTCTGGTACTTCAATTAATCACTTGCATCAAACTGGTTGCTCTAATTATTGAATCCATATAGAATATTTAAAAGAACTGATATGTTTTTACTTAAGAATTAGTATGAATAGAAATCCAAAACCACAGAAAATTTGTATTCCATAGTCATTTGCCTATTCTTGTTTCTTTATTCCTCCAGCAAACCAGCTGCTGGAAAAAATAAAAATGAATACAAGTTTTATACTGTAAGTCATTGGAACACTGTAAATATACCCTAGAGTTCATATTAACTCACAGGTTCTTATTAATTCATACCTAAATTCTACATCAACTCCCATGTTTTTTTTAAATCAAGTCTCAATGCAAATCCATCCTCAAAAGCACTAAGATTAAATTTTCTCAAAAACAATTCTCATCCTAGCTTAGAATACAACCATGCATTGCTTAACATTGGGGATACATTCTGAGAAATGTGTCATTGGGTGATTTCATCATTGTGTGAACATCATAGAGTGTACTTACACAAACCTAGATGGTATAGCCTACTATACACCTAGGCTATATGATATAGCCTATTGCTCTCAAGCTACAACTCTGTACAGCATGTTAATGTACCGAATACTGCAGGCAATTGTAACACAATGGTAAGTATTTGTGTATCTAAACATAGAAAAGGTACAGTAAAAATATGATGTAAGAGATAAAAAATGGTACACCTGTATAACGCACTTACCATAAATGGAGCTTGCAAGACTGGAAGTTGCTCTGGGTGAGTCAGTGAGTGAATATGAAGACCTAGGACATTACTGTACACTATTGTAGACTTCATAAGCACTGTACACTTAGGCTACACTAAATTTATAAAAAAAATAGTTTCTTTCTTAAATAATAAATTAACCTTAGCTTATCATAACTTTTTTACTTTATAAACTTTTAAATTTTTTTTAACTTTTTGACTCTTTTGTAACAACACTTAGCTTAAAACAGAAACACATTGTACAGCTGTATGAAAATATTTTCTTTCTTTATATCCTTATTCTATAAGCTTTTTTGATTTTTAAGTATTTTTTTTTTAACTTTTAAACTTTCTTTGTTAAAAACTAAGACGCAACCCCCACATTAGCCTAGGCCTACACAAGGTCAGGATCATTAACATCACTGTCTTCCACCTCCAAATCTTGTCCCACTTGAAGGTCTCCAAAGGTAACAACACTCATGGAGCTATTGTCTCCTATGATAACAATGCCTTCTGGAATACCTCCTGAAGAACCTGCCTGAGGCTCTTCTTGAGAAAGCGTCACTCTTTTCAGAAATATGTCCATGGTGGTTTGCTTCTTTTTTTCATCATAGATTTGTTTGTAAGCAGATAATGCACCGTGAACATTCCTCTTTATTAATGAAAATCTTTCGGTGCTGGGGTCCATGTTTTCAAACATTTTAAGCAGCTTGTTGAAGTCTGTAAAATCTTCTGCTAAACACTTAATTATGAATTTTCTTGGGAGTTGTTATTTTTCTTCTCATGCAGTTTCCTTTTCTCTTGCCTCTTCTTCAGCTATGCATGCCTGTTCCAGTTCAAATAACTCATTAGTCAATTCCTCAGGAATCACCTGAAGGAGCTCCTCAATGTCATTCTCATCCACACCCAGGCAAAAGTTGTTTGCCATCTCAACCACAGCCTTGCTCATTTTTGCAACCTCCTCATCCTTGGACAATTCTTCGAAGTTATATACGAACCTCTTGAATGTCTTCTTTTAGATACCATTCATACAATCCTTGGTGACATCACCCAAGCCCAAGCAAGGTTCTTGATGCAGAAATGGATGTTGTAATCCTTCCAGAATTGCATCAGTGTCTTCCTCAGTTGCAGCAATAGCCTGGGCAAAGGTTGTCCTCAGGCAGTAGGCCTTAAAAGCTGCTATAACTCTTTGATCCACTTATTGGGTCAAAGAGGTGGTGTTTGGAGGGAGAAACAGCACTTTGATATTGGGATGAAGATCACCAATAATAAGATGGTGTCCAGGAGCATTAGCAACAATAAGCAAAATCTGGAAAGATATGTTATTCTCCAAACAGCACTTCTCCATTTTGCTGGCATAGCAATTCAGGAGGGCATCTTGGAAGAGAAGCTGGGTCATCCATGACTTCTTATTGCTCCTGTAGTACACTGGCAATGTGTGCTTATTGATTTGCTTGAAGTTCCTGGGGTTCTCACCAAGCCAAATCACGAAGGTTTCAATTTGTAGCCTACAACATTGCCCCCAAGCAAGACTGTTATCCTGTCCTTAAAAGCCTTGAAACCTGGCATTGACTTGGCCTCCTTATGGATGAAAGTCCTTTCAGATATCCATTTCCAGAATAGGGAGGTCCATACTGAATATTTGCTCTGGCAAGTAATTTTCCTCCACAATCAGCTTATCCAGAGTTTCCAAAAATTCTTCAGCTGCCTTCACATCAGCACTTGCAGACTCACCACTCACTTTCACATTAGGTAATGAATAATGATTCTTGAATCATTTAAACCACCCAGAGCTAGCAGTAAATTCAACACTGTAGTTAGGTCTAGCCTTTTCTTTCAACATCACAAACAAACTTTTGTCTTTAGCTGTGATTGTCATGGTGCTGAAGGGGATATGCTTCTGTGTCTGGTCTTCAATCCAGGTCAGTAGAAGTTTCTTCATGTATTATACAGGGCCTTCTCAAATTTTTGTTAGTCTCATTCCCTTCAATGAAGCAGATTTTTTAACAGCTTCTGACACTTTGTTCTTGTTCTTTAAGATCGTAGTTGTGGTAGAATGGGACATGCCTGACTGACAAGCAATAACTATCACTGATTTTCCACCTTTGTAGTCCTTAATCAATTTTAATTTGTCAGTCACTCAATGTGGCCTCTTATGGCAACATTAGCAGTGGATTTTGTACACTTAGGGGCCACAACAAACAAAACAATGAGATTAAATCAAGCACAAGAGAAAATGATGCACTCAAGGGACTCAGTAAACACAACACGTTATGAGGCTGCTGGTTGTGTAACACGGCATGCTGTTTCACAATAAACTTTTTTTATAAGTAGAAAGAGTACACTCTAAAGTAACAATAGAAAGTAGAGTAGAGTAAATATATAAACATAGTCATTTATTGTCATTATCAAGTATTGTGTATCATACATAATTGTATGTGCTATAGTTTTATACAACTAGCAGCGCAGTATGTTTGTTTACACCAGCATCACCACAAACACGTGAGTAATGCATTGTGCTATGATGTTGTGATGGCTACAATGTCACTAGGCAATAGGAATTTCTTAGCTTTATTATAATCTTATGGGACCACCATTGTATATGCGGTCCGTTGTTGACTGAAATATCATTATGTGGCACATGACTGTACTGCCTTCCACTTTAAAAATATTTTAAAATACTTGTTGAGCTATTCACTGGCTCACAAATCTTCTCACCATCTTGAAAACACATCTGTGGAGAGAAGGCCAAAATTTCATTTAATCCCAAGCCTTTCCCTTCGACCCAGATATTCTCTGTGTTTAAAAGAATATTCTCTCCTGAATCACATAAACAGCTATGAAGGAGAAGGAATAGTCTAAATCTCTATCATAAGGTATTTTTCACCCGCAGACACTCATGAACTAAATTTTCCTCCTCAATTTGAGATAACTGCAACGGGGTGAGGTTTGACTCTGCAATTTTCTATATTCAATCATAAAAAAGGCTTGGGAAGTAACTCCACACAATCCTCAGTGGATAGATTAAATGATTTCTGTAGGCCCTAACAGTACTTGGACGCTAAAATAACGCAGATGAAATATCAACCTATGAAAAGAAAAAGCACAGCACTGTACAAAAAGAAAATTGTTAACTGTGCCCTTTAATGATACCCATTGTTTCTCTGTTTGACTAAAGTTATGCCTACACAGCATTAGAACAACCAGCTGAGCAGTTGTTCAAACCAACTAGAAGTTTGATCTGCCTGCTTCCAAACAACATACACTGACTTCTATCACTGAATTTCTCATAACAACCAAACACTTTTGCATGGTACAGATACAATCTATTCGTGTTCAGCAAACACACTCTGGAGACATTTGCCAACCTAGGGAACCATGTCGGCTTTAGACACAGTATTCTATACAGATACAAACGTAAACTGATGTATTGCTTATGCCATGGGATAGTTTTTTAATAGAAACATATCTAAAAGCACCCAAATGTTTCAACACAATTTGTCAGATCTATGAAACACACACACATACATACGTCAAAGTACAGCTCTTCAAAATACAAATTCAGTAGCCAAGTGAGGCCAGACAGGTGTAGACCTAATGTGCTATACCTATAGGTATAACTTGCTTCATCTCAAAATTATTTAAATTAAAATACTGAAGTTTATACCACTAAATTATTCTTAAGTTCCAAACAGATTTCCTATAGGGGAAAATACTCTATACCTGAGGGCTAAAATATTCCTTAGCCCCAACACAGAAAGAGTACTAAACCTGATTCTGTACTGCCCATCACGTATAACTTAAGTAAAGACTAGATGAATGTTAATGTTTGTCAAATTGTTCATTTATATCAGATAAAGGTAAAGGGCAAAAAAGCCATTAGTAGGGGAGACAGGCAGATAAAACAAGCAATTACAGTGTAGTAAGTATGATAGACCAAATGCTATGGGAGCATAGGGTAGGGGATCTTAACTTACCCTGGGGAGGCACCAGTGTCTACACAGGTTTTTATCCTGTGACATGCCCTTGAACTTACCAGATCACAAAACCTCATATCTATTCCCACTAACTATCTATCCACAGCTCCACTGTGATCTACGTAATTAATGGGAAACTGACTCTACTTAAAATTTTTATAGAAATAAAAAAAAATCAGATGTAGAATTACGTTGGTGCCATCAGCAATGGTGATGACAGCCAAGTGGGCTCACATTTAATTGCCTTATCATGTAGTAAATAGTCTTCAGTTGATGTATCATTTCTGTGTTTGATTTTGAGATATTTTAAGAATATTACTAGCCATGCCACGTCTAGTAAGTGCAAATACAGGGACAATATTAAAAGTGCTAATAAAAAGAGAAATAAGTACAAGGTAAGTTAAGATAACAACATTTTAAAAACTGAAAATCTAAGAATGTTGTACAATGTTTGGAATTTTCCAACAGTAGAAAGTATTTTGAAGGACAAAGAGTAAGTCACAAGGAGACTTCTGGTTTCAGCACTGAATGTAAAGAACTTAGATGTCACTCCATCTTCCAATAAGAAAAAAGCTGAACAAACTGACAATCAATAACTTTTCTTGGATCAAATAATGCAAACAAGAAGATAGCAGAGTGAAATATTTAGTGTTGAAAATTTTTAAAAAATCAACGTAGAGGGGCCGGCCCCGTGGCGTAGTGGTCAAGTTCACGTGCTCTGCTTCAGCGCCCCGGGTTTGTGGGTTCAGATCTTGGGCGCCAACCTACGCACCGCTTATCAAGCCATGCTGTGGCAGCGTCCCATATAAAGTAGAGGAAGATGGGCACGGATGTTAGCCCAGGGTCAGTCTTCCTCAGCAAAAAGAGAAGGTTTGGCAACGGATGTTAGCTCAGGGCTAATCTTCCTCACACATACACAAAAAAAATTCCACCTAGAATTCTATATCCAGCAATCCTTCAAAAGTAAAGGAGAAATTCAGACTTTCTCAGACAAACAAAAACTGAGGGAATTCATTGCCAGCAAGCCTGCCCTGCAGGAAAATGTTAAAATAAGTTCTTCAGGGAGAAGGAAAATAATATAGGTCAGAAACTTGGACATATATATATATATATATATATATGCCCAAGTATATATATATATATATAGATATATATATATGTGTGTGTGTGTGTATATATATACACATATATGTATATGTATACATATACACACACACACACATATATATATATGAGGAAAGTAAGAGCACGAGAGAAAGAATAAATAAAGGTAAAATAAAATCTTTTATTTCTCTTATTCTTAACTGATCTAATAGGTAACTTTGTTCAAGTAATAACAGTAACAATGTACTGTGTGATTATAGCACACGGATAAGTGAAATAAATGCCAGCAATGTTATAAGGAATAGGGAGGAAGGAATTGGGCACACACTCTACTATAAGTATCTGCACTACCCATGAAGCAGTGTATGTTATTTGAAAGTGCACTTGGATTACTTGTAAATATACATTGTGAAATCTGAGGCAACCATTAAGATTAAGTCACAATACATGCGAAAATTGCTATGTTTATGCATTGACAATTTATCAATAAGAGATGAAAAAACTTTTGAAAGTGTGGCTAGAACATTGCATATTTGTGGGCTTAATGTTAATCCTGGGTAAAGTAAAAGCTATTCAAGAACATGAAGGAAATATGGTGATTGTCTTGCTGGGGATTCAATAGCCACTGAAGGACTCCTAAGTCACTTCTGGAAAGCATCAAAAAAGGAGGCTTCTTGCTTCAACCCAATTTCGATGTAGATGAACCAGGTAAACCAAGTGAAAAAAGGATTATACTTGATTTTAAGATTTCATACTAATTGTATGTTTTAAATCTCATATCTATTTGTTGGAAATGCATTTGGGCATTACAAGCTGAAATCCCTTCAGCCACTCTGGACTTGTCAACAACAGAAAAAAAGCCTTCTGGAACCTACCCTGAAATAGAAGAGCTTCTAAATACATAGAATTTGCTATCTAACCTGGTGAACACCACTGTCACTGGAAAAATACCTGAGGGGAATGAGAGCATTCAGGGGAATGAGATACATAACACGATGAATTGTACTAAGGATGTGATCAAAACGTAGTAAGATCAACGTGCTAAGTTGTGACTATGTTTATGAACATAGCTTTACAAACACTGGTCACAAGAAGCATTCCTTTGATTAAAGCTTAAAAGACAAAAGATTTGACAGTTCAGTCAAAAGCAAAAAGTACTTTTTAGGTTAAATATTAAATTTACACTACTTTGCAAATCATAAATGACAGCAGCTGTTACATCAATTTTGTTTATTATCCATTTTAGTTATGCAGGAAAAAATATTTGCTTAGCAAAAACTATATATTAAAAATTTCATTGTTGCAAAATTATCAGTCTATATATGTAAAATAAATATTATAATTTACTGACTCTTTCTAATCCTCCTTTGGTAAAATGGAGATGATAATACCTATCTCATTCTGCTGTTGTATTACAGGTGAGTAATAAATCAAAGCAGGTAGCCCTGGCCCTGGATCATAGTGTAGGCTCTCAGTTATCAGCAGTTATTTTCAGGGAACTGATTTTGAGATAATATCTATGCTCCTGCTTAGAGAATCCTAGGTAAACTAGTTCATTCCTAAACTCAACACTCCCTGATATGATTACATTTTTTATAAAGCTCAGAAATAAGTAAAAGTAAACAATACACATTTAGGGATATGTACATTATTAAAAGGCCATTAAAAACAAAACCAAAAATACAGTAGTGATAACACCAAAACGAAGATGATTATTTCTTAGTGGATTGAGTCATGTGGAATCAGAGGGTAAGGCAAAGAGACTGGATTCAGGGAGTTGCCCAGTAGTAAATTGAGAATGTTTTAATTGTTACATTAGGGAATGAATTCACAAGTTACTATTTTATTTTTATGCTTCATAACTTGCATTTATATTATATATAGATTATATTCTTTTGTCTGTATAAAAGATTACTTAATAAAAAGGTTAAAAGAAAAATTCTGGCATTTAATTGTGTTCAGAGAAAATCTATTCCTTACATTGAAGATTTTGGTCAATCTGGCCCAAATTTAATACTGAAAATATACAAAGTACTTTAAAGCTGGGGGGAATCTTACAAAATTAATCCAGAGAGTCCCACTTCCAGACAAAGGGCAAATCCTCACACAAATAAAAGAAATGCAAATGAAAGTTCTAAAATAATTCTTCAATTTAAAGACAATATGTCAATAATTGTTAAGATTTACTAAATTTTAATATATATTTTTAAATTAGACTGACTCTGAATCCCAAATTAACAACAGTTTGAGGAAACTGAAGGAATAGATTAAAAGCAATTTATAATCTATTATTTTACAAATACTTTTAAAAGTATCAACATCTAAATTTTTATATTCTTGGCATATAATAAGTGCTTTATAATTTATAAATGAATAAATAAATACAGGAAAAACTAATGAATGAAAATTCAGCTACGGTAAGAGAGTGTATATGGACTTTTCAAATATTTTTGATCATTGTTTCTTTTTCTTCACTATTTAGTGTTTCCTTTAGGTGAAGTCTTCCTAAATACTAAGTGTGTGTGTTTGTGGTTGTGTGTGTGTGAGTAAGAGAGAGAGACAGAAAGAAAGAGAGAGAGAAAAAGAGAGATACTGTCTTCCATTTAAAGTATTTTGGAATCTTATTCCATGAAATTATACTTTAATCTTTTCTAAAACTTCTGGTTTCTACTTTTCTAAAATTCAGGCTGCTTATCTAACTCTACCAGTGTTCCTTTTCTTGGCTATTATGAACTCTAGATGATATGATCATGTTCTCCTGAGATTCCTATCATTTTCATTTCCACAACCAACCATCCTTGCTAGAAAGAAATATATCCAGAGAATTGGTCACTCAATTTCCATAATTTTTTACATGTGTTCTAACAGATAGAATTTTCATCAAAGCAAGAAAGAAATTCATATCGTGTGCTCTGCTTTCAGCCAAACTGTCAATAGACTGTCAACTGGCATCTGGAAAATTGAGGCAACTACGTGTATCTTAGTTTTGTATTAGTTCAACAATTTCAGTTGCGGAAGCTTTTGTCACATCTTCTGGCCATTTTCTATTTAGCGTGTACTCCCATGAAATCATCACTTTAATTTATCTCTTTTTTAAAGTATACCTGTAATGCTTTCATGTTTTGGTTGACTAGTTTACCTAGAGATCACTTCTTTGCTAATCTTCTGTTTCTCTTAGATCTGTTTTCTAAAACAAAGTTTACTTTTCCATTGAGTCACAATGCTGCTAAGTTTTAGTGATGCTACTCACGGAACTGTAATGTATTAAACCTCCTGTTTCAATTTATTACTCATAAAATGTATTTCAGTATGTATTTATCAGAGGCCACAACAATTGTTCTTGACTTCTCTTCTCTGCTACTTTTTCCTGTCAGTTATTGTACAAAGGCATTTTCTTTCTATGACTTCCAACATCTGGTTTCCCAAACTTGTCTAAGTTTCATTTTTAATTGTCATCTTAAATTTCAATTAAAAGATCTCTTGGTTAGGTCATTGAGTAGCCTACTAAGCACAGTCCTTGGAGTCTTTGTGAACTGTACTCTACTCCTTTCTAGAAAAGCATCCTCTGATATCAGGAGCCACAGTGTATAGAACACAATCCTGGTCTTCAGCACCATCAATTATACCTGACTCTTCTCCTCATATTTCTTCTTTTTCCTTTGACAGAGATCAAACTTTGACTAGCACAAGAATGAAAGTAGTTCTCAATATATTGGGGTCCTTTTCTCTATAACTACCCTTTGGTTCCCTTGAATTTTTAGAAATGATCAGTAGTCAGTGGTGTTGATGGATCTTAGGAAGAGTGTGCACTTTTCAGTCTTCCAAGCTGGGGCCTTATTTGGCTGCCTCCGTGGCTCTCAAAAAGAAATCATACACCATTGTTAGTATCTCTTCCTTCCAGGCTTGGTAAAAGGATCCCTTACAAATGTTAGTGCTCATAAATCCTTCTATGGTTCTGTGAGTGAGGGCAGCCAGTACTAGGGCCATAAGACACGATTCTACAGTTTAGTATCTTCAGAGGCCTAGGGAAATTACTTTGGTTCATTGAGCTCCATTTCCTCATTTGTAAAGTAAAGAAAAAAATTTGCAACCTCATAGCATTGTTGTAAGAATTAAATTAGCCGCAGTTTGTATAGCTACCATTTCTTGACCCATAAGATATACCTAGTACATATTGAATGAATTAAGAGCCTGGCAGCGAGCAGTCCTTTAATAGGATTTCATTCATTCCATCCTACACTGTTTAATTTATGCCACATCCTTCCACTTATCTACCTCTTGTTCCAAAGTTGATTCAAACATGTGGCTTGTGATTATCTTGGGTAGGAATCAAGGCACACACTTTGGCTGGTCACTCATAAACCTCCCTTGATGACCATTCCCACAGTGCCTCAGGCTGAATTCAATCTTTATGGCTCCCTAAAGATTGCCTGTTTGCTGCCCCTGTTCACCGCAAGGCTGCTGAACTTGTGCAAACACCAGCTTTATATCAGGCTCACTGCTCCTACATGCTAAAATCTGCTATATGTTAGGGATCATTGCTCCCAGCCGAGTGCCAATTCAGCCTACTTAGGCAAACATGTGTCTTAGAAAGTCACTCATGCAGTTCTTCATCACTTCTGTACCAGGTGGCTAGACTCCTATTCTGTTGACTCCTAACTTAGAAGTCTCCATTTTCTCTTGAAAATCACAAAAACTTTCCTTAAAACAACAAATATGCAGCTAGTTTATTTTTAAAAGTTTAAGAAGTTTAAATAGTTATTTTAGAGGTGAAAAATATTTTGATATTAAAAAAAATAACTTACTAAAGGTGAGACAAAGAAGTAGGAATGTCCCTTCTAGCTAGCTATACATTTGTTTATTTAGGGCAATGGCTCGGAAGAATAACTTAATAGTTGTAAACACTAGCCCACAAATATCTCTTAGCCTGCTTTCTCGGCCCAGTAACATTTTAACACAAAAGTAAATCTTTCAAGAGAAAAGAAACCTTTTTCCTTGACCAAAAAATTAGAGTAGCCCAAGAATTATTTTAACCATTTATTCCTCTTCAATCACATTTATCAAGAAAAGGCAAGGATGGGGCTGGCCCCGTGGCCGAGTGGTTCAAGTTCCACGTGCTCTACTTCGGTGGCCCGGGTTCACGGGTTCGGATCTCGGGCGTGGACCTTCTCCACTCATCAGCCATGCTGTGGAGGCATCCCACATACAAAATAGAGGAAGACTGGCACAGATGTTAGCTCAGGACTAATCTTCCTCAAGCAAAAAGAGGGAGATTGGCAACGGATGTTATCTCAGGGAAAATCTTCCTTACCAAAAAATAAAAATAAAAAATAAAAGGCAAGGAATAAATTTTTCTCCTATGGGAAAACCAGGTAAATTAAATTAAAAGGGAGTGAAAAGCAGGGAAGTTGTAGACCAGGAGCGAGTCCATGTCAGCAGGGCTCTAGACCAGCAACCGGAGAGCAGAGGAAGGCCTAGAGGCAGATTTCATGCACTCATTAGTTTTCATTTGACAACATTTACTGAGGATTTATACCGCACCTGATACTGAGCTTTGCACTGACATAAAAAGGGGACTATGACGTGGTTCATCACTCAGTGAAGTGACACTGAACACATTTTATAAAAATAGATGCAACAATGTTTACACTCTGCTGTATAACAAGAAAATTTAAGGAGTATAATCAAGTATTAGAGGTACTCTGTTAGAGATATGGGCAGAGCACTGACGGAATTTAAAGATGGAGTGGTTGTTCAGTTTTACTTGAGAGAGTCAGGAAAAGCTTCACAGTGGGTTGGTACTACCGAATATTGAAAAATAGCTAGCAATTCATCATTATATGGGTGGGTGCAGTACAGCATAATCCAATGCAGTTTCTTTGCTTACATCTTTTCCTGAAACTCCAGAGACTATAGAAACAGACATCAAAGCCCTAGGAGCTAAATGCTAAGAGATTTAAAAATAATAATAGTCAAAGAGTATGTAACCAGAGAATATAGAGAAAAAAAGTTGATTTATTGTTCAGTACTGACAATTTTGCGGATGTTTCCTGAAGAGAACTAAAAACACTGTGAAATCCATCACCAATATAATTATAGAAAAGAGCTCTAAACTGTCAATCATGGTAACAGTCACATAAACGCATTTACTAAATTCACTTTAAAATATTTATAAATAATTATAATAGGGAAAACAGGTTATCCCAGTAGAAAGAAAAAATATTTGGTAATGATGTTGTATATGCTTTGAACAGATGTATTGTAATTATAATGCATTATTGTTAGTAATTACCTCTGAGAGCATATGTAAATATGAGTAAAGATTTTTATCATAGTGAAAATGGGAGTAAATTCTATAAAAATACCAACAATTATTGTTAAAACATTTACAATAGCATCATATAATGTGTTTTTTGATATGATTTCCCTATTGTATTTTCCCATCTTTCCCTTCCACTCTTGAAGACATGCTAAAACACATCCTTCCAGAAGGAATATGTAATTCACTGATGACAGACTCAGTCTTCAAAAATATTTTAGTAACTAGAGCAACAAGCTAACACTAAGATGATGAGATTTAATAGTGATAAATAATTTACACAAATACAAAATTCAAAAGCAAACAGAAGAACTGATTTAAAACAGTTTACATCAAAATGATCTGGGCATGGCAATTGACTACCAATTCAACATAAGCCCAAAGCACAATATTTTCTGGAAAAAAAAGCACCAGTTGCATTAATGGAAGGCTGGTTTCCACATCAAGCACTCCCAATCCTTCCTGGCCAGACCACATCTAGATTATAGCATTCAGTTCAGGACCTAGTGACAAAATGAGAAACTGCCCGTTGGAGGGGAAGCTGGATGATGCAATCTGTGAAAAACATATCACATGAGCAGGAGTTTAAGAAGCTAATAATTCTCAGTCTCAAAATGAAATGATTTAAAGCTACAAACAGCTGCTTTTGTGATCTTTCAACAGATAACTTGAGAACAGGTCAGGCTGTCCATAGTTACCTGGGACTAGAGAAGACACTCAAGACCAACAGATCGACCCAGAATTAGGCTAGAACTGAGTAATTAGCATGCAGAAATGCAGACTAATTGCTTTACTTCTATCACTGGAAATAAATAAAAAAGTCATTAAATCACATTCCACCAATTCAAAATTTATAATACATCAAAGTGGGTGAAGGGTAAATTTATTAAACCTCATTAAAATTGTAAATAAGATTACTATTTCAGGGTAATTTTAATCTATTAAAAGAAACTGAACCATGTTTAATGGTTTAAACATTTCCAATTGTTTGCCATTTGGATCATATAATTACATATGACTCTTACACAGCCCTTAAAGCAAGTCCTGCAAGCTGCTTCTTGTTAACACTCTGTTAGCAGGTCAAGTGAGTAGCAGAACATTAAGTTGCTGGTTGCTTTCGCAATACTGAATAAAGTTGACTGTAACAAAATTGTATTTCTTTTAAAATATCTATTTCAGGAGTTCCCCTTATTCAGACTGTCCTTATTCCAATTACTCTCAAATAATGATACTTCAGTGCTTCATTAACTACTGAAGCAATGACATAGTAGTAATGAAAAGCAATAGAGCTCTGCTTTCTCTGTTTGTTATCATATTCAGAATCCTATGATAAGCCTACTTTTGATTTTTCTTTTCACATTTTATAATCAATTCAACACATGTAATATGTCCTAAAGTCAGTGAAAGGTATCAGGTTATAAGGTCAACTGGTATACACTCTGCCTTACTCAGTCCATGTGCAATGTAATGTAATTATGTGACACCATGGGAAAAACCAGGAACAGGGCATGAAAGTCACCTATTTTTAAACCTTGTTTATGGATTTCTCATCATTATTTCCATGTTCACTGAATTCAATTTCCCATATCCTGAAATGCTCCAAGATCAGAACTTGCAGCATGATTTCTGCTCCTCCTGGACCTGACCAGAAAAATCCCTCAGATGTTTCCATACTTCCAGCCAACTGGAACATTCTAAGATGTTCTTTCCTCATATTCCCAGGGATCTATGCCAGAAATGTGATCCTCCAGACAAAATGTAATCCAAAAAAGGCTTCAAAGATGATTAAAAGATTGAAACAATTCTGGTGGAAAACTGCCACTCTTTTATCAAGAATATGCTTTACATATGTCTTTTAAATCTCTTCCTTGGCCAATATGGTCATGTCATTCTCCTAGTCTCAATTTCCTTCTTCAATTCCTCTACAGAGAACCAATTATTCACTTTTTGATGGTCCCACAACACAATATTTATATCTCAATTTTCTTATCCATAAAATGAGAATTGATCTGTAATTTGGCTTTATAAGGCTGTCGAAACAATTAAATGAAACTGTATTTAAAGTGTTTAGTTCAAGGCCTTGCTCATTCTAAGTACTTGATACATGGTAACTAAGCAAACAAACAAAAACCAAACAAACCTCTTCCATTTTAGCAGTTACCACCATGTATCGGATGTTTACCAAAATGGATTTGGTCTTGTCCTTTACCAGGGTGGAAGCTCATTAACAACAGATGGCTTATTTATCACTGCATCCTTAACGTCTAGCATGTCACAGTGACTAGCATAAAACAGGTTCTCAAGAATTAATGAAGTTACTGAATTTATTAAGGAAGATGCCTATTTCTTTTTCCAAATAGAATCATGTCATCAGGTGCACTTCAATTCAACCCAAAAAAGTATTTATTCTATAAAAGTTGGAAAATTGCTGAACTCTTAACACTCCTACAATTAGCTTTTTGCATAGATTGCTTTCCTCCTGAAAATGATTCTGCAACAGGTATTAGCAGAAAGGGTGCTAACAACACAGCATATGGTAAATCCTTTCTATCATTTGCCTCTCTGTTTCTCAACTATAATGTGATGATAACAAATACCTGCCCTCTTACTTTAAAATGTTAAGATGAAAGGAGACTTTGAATTGAGGTTTATGCATGAAATAGCTTTATATGTACCTTCATAATGAAGGATAAAGTCTTTGTGAGTTTATTCATTTAATCAACGATTGAATGCCTACTTTATGCCAGGCACTGTACGGGATGCTAAAGAAATACAGGTGGATAAGATACAGTTTGTGTTCTTAATAAACTCACGATTAAATGAGAGAGACAGACACAGAAACAAAAATCATACACAACATGGGTAGTGAGTGATAGATTCCTTGAGGGCTGGAAATGTGTCATATTCATATGTGTACTCCCAATATGCTTGTAATGAAATAAGTGTTCAATAAGTGGTCTTGAAATGAACCATGACTGAATATACGTAGGCAGTAATGGAAAAGGAAGAAAGGAAACAAAGATGACTAGGGACTTGAGGTCAAAATTTGGAATATCTATTGTAGAAACATGCTAGAAAATAAGGAGAATTATAACAAGATTTAATTACTTATGTTATAGGCAATGATGGAACTTGGACTAATAATTATAAGTGGGGACCCATTATCAGAAAATTACTGCATTAGGATTTTATTTGTAATTTTTCTTTTGCCTTTTCATTTTATGCCAGGCAGATTGTAAAGACAAGTAAATTAGAGAAACATTGTTTAAGTAATCAAATTATTTTACGTTCACAGTGAAAGTTTAAATATGACCACTAATTCATGAACGATTTAATTTTATTTAATAATTCCTCACAATTGAACAGTACTTTACAAAATGCTGTCACATGTATTGTCACACTTTGGTCTTAACAACAAAACAGAATGAATTACAAAATCAGTCAATCATTCCCTCAGCAAATATTTCCTGAGCGCCTGCTGTATGCCAGACAATGGTTAAATGTTGGGAGTAGAATAATGAACAAAACTCAACACGTCTGACTCAAAAATGAACGGAAAGGACAAGACACAGATGCTGGGTCATGCATGTGACTGGCCCAGATGAATTCCCAGGACTTCTTTTGAAGGCCCAGAGCCACATCCTCCTAAACAAGCCATTGTCAATAGGACATTACGGACAACTTAAATGCAATACTGTGGAAACTTTTAAAGAAATATATGATAAAAAGATGCATTGAAAGCAACATTTTTTAAAATGTTGATTTTAGCAAATATTGATATATGAAATGGGGATAGCAACAATATATCAAAAGTTTATTGAATAAAACAGAGGAGAATGATAGACTTAAGACTTTAAGGATATTATACAAAGCAATCAAGATAGTACTAGAGTTTCCTATATGATTTTATAACAGATGAGAAAGAAACTTAAATAATTTCAATTTTCCAGAAGTAGAACAGATAGATTTCCTCATACCATAAAAAAACAAAAATACAGTTGTCAACAGTATAGTTTGTCATCATTTACATTTGTGCTCACAGGACAATCGAAAGAATTATCTAAATGTGGTATTTAAAAAGAAATTAAGCTTCTCTCAAAGAAGGAGCATTATAAGCTCAGACTGACATTAAGTCAGTGGAGAACTTCTTTATACCTCTGTATTAATTATGACCTTTACAGCCAATTATATGTTATTTCCCAAATTGATCTTAGACTCTGTAAGAATAAAAACTTTATACAGTGCCTATAACAGTCCCTTTTATAATAAACACTCAAAAAATACATGCTGTTTTATATCCCTTCAGCAGAATATGCCAATGAAGTTTATTTCAGACCATATATTGTACACAGGCTCTGGAGCCTGACTGGGTTCAAATATCGCCTTTGGTGTGGAATATCTATATAACCTTGGAAAAGTTTTCCTAACATCTTTGTACCTCAGATTCCTTATCTATAAAGTGGTCCTTAGTAACAGTATCTACCTCAGAGTTGTTGTGGAAATTAAATGGGGCCATACATATAAAATGTTTAGAAGAGGGCCTAGTACTAAGCACTCAATAAGTATGCATCATTGTTGTCATCATAATCATTACCTTTGAAAGGGCAGCAAGAAACTATTACATAACCTGTCAGGCTAATTTACAAGCTATTTTCCCAAACTACATTAAAATCCTGAGGAAGTTTTCAAAAGGATCAGTCCCAAAGATCATCTCTTTATATATACATATAAATAAACTGGAATTCATTAATTTTAAAGAACTTCATGTTTATTTTAAACTTCAATTAGCTATTAATCCTTCACAACAATGGCTATACAAAACATGTTTCACATCTGTAGCATCACTGGTAGAATTTTAGAGCACATTCTCTTCTCTCCTACTGCTAGCCAATTCTATACCAAGAGGTATGAAACCTGTTTTAAATTATCTTTAGTTCTAAAAAAGTAAATAGTGTTAGGAATTCTGGGCCTCAATTTAAGTTAAATAAAAATCGATTTTTTTAATGTTTCAACTATTTCTGGTGGAAAAATAAATGGAATAAATAATTAGATGATAATTTTATACTCTAGACAAGATGAATAAAATAATTTTTGACATTCTATACTATAAATAAAAATATCTTCTATACTATAATACATAATAGTTTGTAAATAAGTCAACGGTTGATCTGATAAGCAACCTACAGAATGCATGCTATTATCACTAGAAGACTTCTTCTCAATCATAAAGTGTGCTTTTGAAAAATATACTGAAACTTACAATATGCTAAAAATAGTGTCTTAGTCAATCCAGCTATGCCAAATCAAGAAAACCATCTCAAACATTAACTACAAACAATGATAAAGGAGACAGATAAAATTGGGGAATAGAGCATCTCAAATAAAATAAATTTGAAAGTTTGAAATAAACCATAAATTTTGGTGATACCAATTACTGATTGGAGTAGGGAGTAAGGGGAATACATATAATCAAAAGTTAACCCAGGAAATCCTCACACCTATGACAGTATGATAGGTAAAAGTAAATGTAATTTAGGTGTAATGAGTCAAGAATTATTACAAGTAAAGATAGGAAAATAATAAAGTACGCAAGTCAATTTTTATACACATAACAAAAGCATTTAGAAATTTATGAGAGATTATTTTTCCTCCAGGAAACATGAGATCAGCCCCTTGTTCAGATTATAAAGAACATTTCAACCAGACCCACTTAATCATTTTTTCCCCTTGGAATTATCAAATTAGTGGTTAAGGGAAACAAAGCAGATGTACATATACTCTATATTTAGCCTTTAAGAAGACTCTCAAACATATTTTTTAAATTAAATTACTTTAAATTGTCATATGATAGTGGTGAGAAGCAGCCATACAAATTGAACGTTGGCAGCACTCAGAAGGTCACACTATAGAACAGTGGTTCTCTTCAAAGAAATGTTTGGAGAAAGCTAAAGAGACCAAACTATATGTAAAGTTTCCAAGATAGTGTTCTTTAAGAAAATCAAACACATTTTTATAGTGTCCAACGATCCCTATCAGGGATAGAAAATTAGAATCTTTTTTCCCAGATAAGGACAAAATTATTCTTTCTCTTCTGCAATTTAGTAGTGTAAATTCAAGGTTAAAAAGTCATATCTATGGGAATAAAATTTCAATAACACAAGATGAATGAGTTCTAGAGATCTGCTGTACAACATTGTCCTATGATTAACAAAATTGTGTTGTACATTTAAAATTTATTAACAGGTGGATCTGATGTTGTGTTCTTACCACAATAAATAAAATTTTAAAAAGTATCTACTTATTAACTGAGAAACTGACGGACTGAAATGTAAACTCTATGAAATACATAGTCCCATAAAATCAAAAGAATTACAGAAAAACAGAAAACATAACCTGTAAATAATTTATTAGGTATTATTTCTTTCTGTAAATTGGTGGGAAATAAGAAAGGACTCTAACTTCACAAAACTTTATTCCCTTTGGAGTTTATATGGAATGTAAATATTATGTATAAAATAACATGTATATTATTTCACAGAATAATAAAACTCATAGTATGGAAGAAGTCTCTAAAACCACTGAGCAGAGCTGAACGGTAATTAAACCACTGGAAATAGTTGTCATAATTAGTCTCATAAAGATCTTAAGATTAGAAGAATTTATAATCTACCTAGGAAATGCATCAGAGTAGCACAGAACCCTTTTAATGTAAAATGTTTATAAGAATTTCTTCCTAACTCTTGTTTACTGAAATTCTAGTATTAGAGGTACATTTATTATTGCATTTCTAATAACATCTAAATTAGAAAATATAGAAATGCAAGGTACTATAGAGCATAGTATAAATTCTCCATATATGTAGATGGAGAAAGAGAGATTCCCTCACACCTTTTCTAAAGTGGAAGGAAGGATTTCTGAAGCTGCTGTTGTATGGTCAACAGAGAGTCATTCATTCACCCATAATTTTGAGACATATAAACTTGAAATCTCAATCTTTTTAAGGAGTTGTACTTGTTATCATAAGTATTCCTAATATTAACCATCAACAACATCACAGATAAGTCTGTCCTGACAAGAAATATAGCTCCTGACCTCTCCTTCAAAGGCAAAGAGTTTGGGGATCAACATTCTTCCTCTGCTTGTCTCTTGCAATAAGATCAGATTTTTATTCCCCTGAATTTCCATGAAAAACACACACCTTGTCTTAAGGAAAAAGTGAAAACAAACCAAGACTACCATGTGATTCAAACAAATATTTTGTTTCTTTTCAGAAAAACAAAATGTGGTAAACTTGACTCATTCTCTCACAAAATAAGGAAATACTGTTAAACATGACCCAGGGTTCTGGATCATGTTTTTCAAGTACCATAGAAACAGATTTATCTAATACGAAATTAAAGTCTTTAACCACCAATGTTCTAGAAAAGTGAAAACTGATTTTATATTTTCTAGTAACTAAATGGGCCTGAATAAAACTTATTAAAGACTCCTATCCTAATGACTTGTTTACTACTTCAGGATTTCCTAAAGGTCCAATTTCATAGATCTTGAGAAGCATAAATAAATAGTTTTCTTATAAAGTACTCTTGTATGTGGAAAATGTTTTCAAGACAGATTTTACTATGTCTAACTGTTCATAATAGGTCACAGAAATCAAGTTTTCATTGCATTTTGAGGAGTGAAAATTGGTTGCTAAACTTGTAACTCAAATGTAGGTAGCATTTCAAAGACACCTTATTGAGTTGAATTTTGAATGGCACTATGTACTAACTTTTAGAAGAATAGAGATTGCTAAATAGAATTACAGCTTTTACAAATCTGTCTATTCCACAAATTCATTAGTTTTTCAGATTAAACCATATCTACTATGAAAATAAAATTGTATAGAAGTTTTTCCCCATAATGCACAGAAAGTCTGTAATATGGGTACTACTCTTATTCTCTGAAAATAGCATTGCAAAAATAATGTGATCATATCAATTACCTTTGAATATTTTGAGTTCCTTCTGTGAATCGTCAGTAAAATATCTCTAAAAGGTTCTCATTCAATATCTTTTTGAACTCCCCAGTATTGTGTAGCTCGCTATCTCACAAGCTAACTCACTCTATTTGTAACATCTCTATTTGTCGGAAAGTTTCTCTTAATACTAAACTAACTCTATTTCCTTATAAATCTACTCTTTGATCCTGGTTTTGCCTTCTGAAACAAAATAGAATAGAGCCGGCCCCGTGGCTTAGCGGTTGGGTGTGCGCGCTCCACTGCTGGCGGCCCGGGTTCGGATCCCGGGCGCACACCGACGCACCGTTTCTGCGGCCATGCTGAGGCTGCGTCCCACATATAGCAACTAGAAGGATGTGCAACTATGATGTACAACTATCTACTGGGGCTTTGGGGGAACAAAATAAATAAATAAAATTAAAAAAAAAAACTTATTGAAACAAAATAGAATAAATAGTATCCCTCTTCTATTTGATAACTACTCAAATATTTGAAGGCAGTTTCCACTTCTTTCTTATGAATATTTTCATGTAAGGCACTTAATATCTTTCAACAATCCAGGCATTGTTTCAAATGCCTTGCATGAAAATATATATATGCTTTTTAAATATTAAACCACATTAAGAATGAATGATACCAAAAGTTAACAAAGGGATTAGGGCTTAATCAAAACTAAGATTTAAAGATAAGGAAAACAACCAAGGGAATGTTAAATAAGTTTGGTGGTAAAACTGAAACAAGTAGTAAACATATTTGTGGAAGTCAGAAGAATGTGATAGCTGTGGAAGGAAAATGGGAAAGGACAAGAGAGGCCCATTGGCCCTGAGGTTGGCAAGAAAAACTTTAAAAGTTAAACTGCTCTTGGTCATCCAGCTAGTAAATGACAGAGATAGAATTGGAACTTGGGAAGTTCTGCTCCAGAGACTCTGTTCCTAACCACAGACAATACTGCCTCTCAACACCACTTCCGTGAGTGTTCAAGGAAGATGCCCAAACAAGACACATGTAAAGCTAATTGTTTCAATCAGAATCATAATTGGATACTATCATAAAATCCACTTGAAAAAAGAAAGGTGATATAGCTTAGGTTATGATTTAAAAGTTGCTACAGTTAGTAGTTGTGATATGAGTTCTGGAACACAGTTATAACCGAATCTCAGAATCCTTGAAGAGTAAAAACATCACAGGACAAAAGGAGAAAAGAAAATCCAGTATATTATGTTGCCATGCCTCTGGTGTCTTTTTCTGTCTTGAATGTACTTCAGGAAGACAGAAGACAGTTACCATGACTGCCTAAGCTATCTTCCTAACACATTGATAACAGAGTAACAGTCAGGCTCTGGAGTCCTCCTTTGATGAACATGGATGAAGGTTGCTAAGATAACTGCTGTGTGTTCTCTTAGGTGATGCATCCTGTGGTGTCATAACAATACTGACACGTCAATAATGTTTTCTAATGATCTTAGAGTGCTGGATTGGCCCATAGAGTTCAATCATTGCTCAGAGAAAAAAAGAAGTCTAAAGGTATATACTGGCCTTGTGGTTCAACTATAGCTGCTGGATTACCACATGGGCACATAGAAAGAATATTCCCAGAGATATATCTGTCATTTCAACCTAAGCTATGAATAGAAAGCAAAAAGCTGAGTGTAAGAGAAGGAGATACTGAAATATGTAAATAGTATTGACTGATAAAGGCTAGACTTAGACTTACATTTCTACAAAACAGAAATTTCTGAACAGAAGTTTCTCCATAGAAACTTTGTACCGGAGAGTAAATTGAGGGTTATAGAAGACAACTCCATGGGAAATAACAAGGATGGGGGTAGTAGATGTACCAAAATATGTTAGACTGCTATTGAGTAATTAGAGAAAATATGACACAAAATAATAGCTAACTTCACTACTAAAGACAATCTAAAAAAAAAATTGTAAAGACTAAATTGGTACCTTACTATTTTTCCATCAGAAAAACAGATTTTTTTAAAAACCCAATTATCTACAAATATACAACTAATGAGATTCACAAAAAAGTAAAAATGGGCACACCAAAATGTTATTAGTGGATATTTCAGGGTATTAATAATGAAAAAAGATTCTTTTCTTAATGTTCTACATCTTCCAAATTTTGTGCAAATAAATTATTTCATAATAAAAAGAATCCAATAACAGATTAAAACAATATATGATTAAAATCTGCAGTAGCCAACAAAAGAAAAAAAAAAAAGGAAGCCCTGGGAAAGAATGTTTAGCAAGGACACAAAATGTGTCAAATGGTGCAATGAAGTAACCACTTTACGAATCCTATCAGTATGAGGATATGAGAGAAATGCATGAGCCTTATCCATTCCTTTTAAAAAGATCACATGCCACCTTCTCAGTGAGGTCTTCTTTGCCCAATCAATCTCTTTAACCCCTAAGACCAGTCACTCTCTATGACATCACCATGTCCTCTGTCCTTCACAGAAGTAAAGAGGAACAACAATACAATTAATGACTAACTTCTCATTGGAAACAACGGAGGCCAAAAGGCAGTGAATTGTGTATTCAAATTGCTGGGGGAAAAAATACTGTCAACCAAGAATTCTATATCCAAAAATCAAAAAAAACTATCAAAATGAAGGTGAAATAAAGACATTCCCAGATGAACAAAGAGTGATAGAACTTGTTGCTAGTAGACATACTGTACAAAGTATACTAAAGGAACTCCTTCAAGTTGAAAGAAAATATGTGAAACATGGAAGAAATAAAGAGCACTAGTAATGGTAAATATGAGGATAAATATAAGAGAGTATATGAATACACACAAACATATTTTTCCTTTATTTTCCTAATTCCTTTAAAAAATACATCTATATAATATATATAATTACAATTATTATATAAACAATTATTAAATTATATATAATAATCACAATTATTATACATAATTGAGTTTATAACATGTAAAATAATATCACAAAAGGGGGATGGGGAGTGGAGCTATATAAGAACAAAACTGTTATAGTCTACCAACTTTGGGTCAGTATTAATTTGAAGGAGATTGTGATAAATTAAGTTATACATTGTAATCTCTAGAGCAACCACTAATAAAATAACTCAAAAAATATATTTGTAAAATCAATAAGGAATTAAAATGGCATACTAAAAAACATTTGTTTAATACAAAAGAATTATTAAAGAAAGAATATAGGAACAAAAAGATATGAACATAGAAAAAATAAATAGCAAAATGGTAGACATAAATTCAACCAAATCAATAATTACATTAAATGTGAATATACTATAATCCAATCAATAGACAGAAATTATCAGACTGTAAAAGAAAGTGAAAGCCAACTATAGCTGTCTAAAAGAGACACCCTTTAGATTCAAAGACAAACATAGTTTGAAAGGCAAAAGATAGAAAAAGATACAGCATGCAAACAGTAACTATTTATCAAATATTAAAGAAGGAAATGGCATCAACCCTACCTGAAGTCTTTCAGAAAAAGAATAAGAATAAACATTTACCAACTCATTCTCTGAGGCCAAAGACAGCACAAGAAAAAATTTAAAAAAGAAAGAAAAAATTCTACAGACCAATATCTCTCATGAACATAGATGCAAAAATCCTTAACAAAATATTAGCAAACCAAATTCAGCAACATATAGTAATCTTTATATACATGATCAAGTGGGAGTTATCCCAAGATTTTAAGTTTAGTGGGAAATAGATTAATGTAATATGCCATATTAACACAATAAAGGGCAAAACCACATAATCATCTCAATAGATGCAGAAGATAGACTTGATACAATCCAACACCTACTCATGATAAAAAGTCTCAACAAACTAGGGATAGAAAAGAATTTTCTCAATCTGATTAAGAACATACACAAACAACCTACAGCTAACATCATACCTATGGTAAAAGACTAACACTTTTTTCTAAGTTCAGAAAAACACAAGGATATCCACTATCACCATTTCTATTCAATATTGTACTTAAGGTTCTAGCCAGTACAATAAGGTAAGAAAAAGAACGAGAGAGAGAAAGAAGGAAAGATAGATTGAAAAGGAAGAAGAAAAACTATCTCAACTCTCAGACTACATGACCCTATACGTAAAAAATCCTAAAGAATCTACTCCCCCCAAAAATAGAACTTGTTTCTATTCTATAATATTAAACTATTCTAATCTGAGTTTAGCAAGGTCATAGGACTCAAGATCAACATACAAAAATAATTTATATGTCTATATATTAACAAGAATAAAATTTTAAAACATTCCATTCATGATAACATCAAGAAAAAAATTAAAATAACCTTAAAAAAAAACCCAAGACCTGTACATTGAAAACTATAAAACATTTCTTGACAAAAATTAAAGAAGATCTAAATGAATTGAGAGGAATATCTTCACGGAATGGAAGATTCAATATTGTTAAGATGGCTATTCTTTCTAAAGTGACCTATAGATTCAGTGCAATATCTATAAAAATCCCAGAAGCTTTTTTAGAAATTGACAAGCAGATCCTAAAATTTCTGTGGAAATACAAAGGGCAAAAACAATTTTGAAAAAGAACAAACTTGGAAGACTTAAAATGCCCAACTGCAAAACTTAGTTTGATACAGTGATGGATCAAATCAAAATGGATCACAAATCTAAATGTAAGAGCTAAAATTATAAAACATCTAGAAGAAAACAAAGGAGAAAATCTCTGCAGTCTTGGTGTATACAGAGATTTGTTAGATATCATACTAAAAGCATGACCCATAAAAGAACATGATGGTGCCATCAAAATTACAGCTTTTGTGCTTCAAAAGACTGTACCTTTTTTTTTTTTTTGTGAGGAAGATCAGCCCTGAGCTAACATCCATGTCAAGCCTCCTCTTTTTGCTGAGGAAGACTCTGAGCTAACATCTATTGCCAATCCTCCTCCTTTTTTTCCCCAAAGCCCCAGTAGATAGTTGTATGTCATAAGTGCACATCCTTCTAGTTGCTGTATGTGGGACGCGGCCTCAGAATGGCCGGAGAAGCGGCGCATTGGTGCGCGCCTGGGATCCGAACCCCGGCCGCCAATAGCGGAGCGCACACACTTAACCGCTGAGCCACGGGGCCGGCCCAAAAGACTGTACCTTTTGAAGTCAATATAATATCCAGAATGTATTTTTTTTTCTGTGAGGAAGATTAGCCCTGAGCTAACATCCGATGCCAATCCCCCTCTTTTTGCTGAGGAAGACTGGCCCTGGGCTAACATCCGTGCCCACCTTCCTCTACTTTTTTGTATGGGACGCCGCCACAGCATGGCCTGACAAGTGGTGCGTTAGTCCATGCCTCCGATCCAAACCTGCGAACACAGGGTCAGCACAGCGGAGCATGCGAATTTAACTGCTACGCCACCAGGCCGGCCCCTGGAATGTATATACATTTTAAAAATACAATTCAATAACAGGAAGACAAACAACACAATAAATATGGGCAAAACATTCGACTAGTCATTTAACCAAAGAAATTATACCAATGGCTAATAAGCACAAAAAAAGATGCTTAATATCATTAGTCATTGGGGAAATGTACATTAAAACCAAAGATACCACTCTATACCCACTAGGATGGTTATGATTAAAAACAGCAACAATACCATGTGTTGGTGAGGGTGTGAAGAAACTCGAACCCTCATATATTGCTGGTCAAACGTGAAATGACATAGCCTCTTTGTTAAACAGTGTGGCAATTTCTTTAAAAAAGTTAAACATGCATTTACCATATGACACAGCAATTCCTCTCCTAGGCATTTGCCAAAGAGAAATGGAAATGTATCTAATACAAACTCTTGTACACAAATGTTCACTGCAACATTACTCAGAATAGTCAAAATCTGAAAACAATCCAGCGTCCATCAACTGGTGAATGAGTGTACAAACTGTGGTATACCTATGCAATGGAATACTGTTCAATACTAAAAATGAACAAATTGCTTATACATGCTTCAACGTGGATAAATCTCAAAAATATTATGCCAGACAAAAAAAAAAGGCTACATATTTGCATGATTACCATTTATAAGAAATATCTAGAAAAGATAATTCTATAGAGATGAAAGTAGGCCTGTGGTTGCCTGGGGTTGGGAGTAGAGCAGGTGTTGACTGCAAATGGGCACAGGAAATTTGGGGGAGATAAAGTTTTCTAAAACTGTATTATTGTGATAGTTGCACAATTATATACATTTACTAAAATTCTTTGCACTGTATACTTACAAAAAATGTTAATATGACTAAAGAGCATCATTAAAAATTGGGAGGTAGACAACAGGTTCAAAACAGCTCTTCAGCTTTTAACTTACTGAGTCTAAAAGCTATGATTCTAAGTTAAAAACAAAAGGAGAAATTAAAGAAAGATTCTGAACAATTTTTAATTAAAAAGTCCAATTCCCTCCCCCTTCTTAAAACCAACACCACTAGAACTATAATGTCTGATCTCCAGTAGGAGGCACCTCCTTTGTAAGTTCAGGGGCTGCAATTTCCTGCGAACAAAAATTAAAACATGGCAGGGCCGGCCAGTGGCGTAGTGGTTAAGACTGCACGCTCTGCTTCAGCGGCAGGGGATTTCATGGGTTCGGATCCCCCGGCACAGCCCTACGCACTACTCATCAAGCCATGCTGTGGCGATGTCCTATATAAAGTAGAGGAAGATTGGCACAGGTGTTAGCTCAGGGACAGACTTCTCAAGCAAAAAGAGAAAGTTTTGCGAAGAATGTTGCAGGGCCAATCTTCCTCACCAAAACAATAAACAAATAAATAAAAACATGGCAAAATGTGCACTTTAAGCATGAGGATCACTGTAAGGAATATACAGTAGCGCCTCAGTATCCGCAGGGGATTGGTTCCAGGACCCCCACAAATACCAAAATCCACGGATGCTCAAGCCCCTTACATAAAATGACACAGTATTTGCATATAACCTACTATGCACATCCTCATGTATAATTTAAATCATCTCTAGATTACTTATAATACCTAGTACAATGTAAATGCTATGTAAATGGTTGTTATACTATATTGTTTAGGGACTAATGACAAGGAAAAACGTCTTACATGCTCAGTACAGAGGCACATTGTAGGCCTTTCCATCAGTGTGGTTGCTTGAATCCACACTTGCGGAACCCACGAATATGGAGGGTTGACAGTATCATTCACCATGTAATCATCTACCGTGTCCTCTGACTCTACAGAATAAAGTACCTATACAGTAACATAGCACATACAGTAATTTTAACATTATAGGCATTAAAAAACATGGAGAGAGAGCGAGCCAGGATGAACCTCAGTAATATGTATATCAGAATCTCAATTTGTCTAATCTACTTTAAAAGGCAGTTTATGTTCAGGCAGCAGTTCTAGAGAAAAATGAATAACACGAAAATTAAAATTAAAGATCTCATTTATAATTACAAGAGTAAAGAAAACTCCAGATAATTCTGAACAAAGTTATGTGCATGTTCCATAAGGCTAATTTATAGAGAAAGCCCTAATGTCATTTTGTCCATCACTAAAATTATTGTTCAATATTTGAAATTCTCTAATAGAATATTATTATCTAAAAAGAGAAGGAATGCTCACATTTTCCCAAATTAAATTAAATTTAGGTTGAAATCAAATAATGTATTCTCGACAGCCAGATGAAACTTGTCTTTCAACAGTGTCATTATGGTATGGTAAGATTTAATAAATATATTTTAAACTTTTCAATCATGATGTCAGAAAAAGATTGGCATGTGTCTAAAAAGATAAAGGAACATTTTGGAAACTGATTTGACCACAGAAAACCAGAGGTTCATTCTTCCTTTACTCTTTGAAAATTGTTTCCCAGAATTTGTTTTGCAGCTTCTAATTAATAAGACAAATGTGAGGATATTTCTGGAGATTGAAAAAGAAATGTGTTGTTGCTATGCTTTTTCTCAGTTCCAACCCTGAGAACAAAAGTGAAGATGAATAATAATCCTATTGCTCTGTCGTAGGGATGATGTATTTCAAATGCTGGACTCCTTCCACAATGTTATTAAAGTTCGTTGAAGCATTGCTACTAAGAAAAAAATGTCAAAAGAACTCATTTATTGTTTCTCAAAATCCACTGCTGTTTCAGGCTGTGCCTAAGCTAACCAGTCCATTTTATTTTGGAAGCCACTGGCACAGGGAAGCGCAGTAACAAGTGAACATAAAAGATATTAGTAGACACAGGTAATAAAAACTTGGTTCCAAACCTTAGTGATTCTGAAAAGGAGACTAGTGATTTTAAAACAATGATAATCTATAAATAAAAAGCAGATCCAAACAGAGCTCCTATAGAATTTGTGGCAAGTGGTCTTCTAGTCTTTATTAAGGTGACAAGAAGCAGGGCCCAAGTAATATTTTGTGACGACGTAAAGTGGGCTTGATATTTCTCTAAAATTATTAAGCCTACTGAACTCCAGTACTTTCTTCTGTAAGGCAAGAAGTGAGGGGGAGAATGGATAGGAAGAATGTTAAAGTGGAAAAGAACACCACTAATACTAGTGGTAGAAGTAATAATAATGAACATTTATTCAACACTTAACCCTGAGGTCGAAGATATAATAAGAATTTTACATGGATTATGTCATTTAATCTTCACAAATAACTTTCTGAGGTAGGCGGCCTAAGCTGTCAGACAATTATTTTAACTTAGTCTTGATAATAGTATGAGCTCTTTATGGTTGAAGTCAGATTCCCCTCTGCCTCTTTTAAAAAATACATCTAAATTCATTGAACAAAGGGATGATAGAAAGCTTCATGATCAGCTGACCTCATATAAATTTATGTATGTTAAGGATGACTTGTAAAGACGTAAAAACACTAATATTAGTGTAGATTCCTTAATTTCCAAAGGAATCAATCTGAGGCTCAGAAATTACAGAGACTCACTAAGATTGTGATTGTCGCAGACACCTCTCTCCCAGTCGGTTGCCACTTCCCCCCACATCATGACCTTACAATACAGAGAAGGAAGCTTTGTGCCATTACTCTAATTTCTAACAGCCCTATCTACAAACATCATCCCTTCCATACAAAGAAGCTTTGGAGTCTATGTCAATGAGTTAGGTTTATATGACTAAGTGTCAACCCCTAAACTGCATATTGGACTGTAATAAATTTCTTCTTGAATGCACCAAAATGCCTCAAAAGATCTATGTGATAAAATTCCAAATTCTCAGAACAAAGTTAGATTTGAATGACTTGAAAGATACACAACACAAATCAATATGGATTCCCAGTTCTTAATTCCTGATGTTGAATTCATTTTTTTTTTTTAAATAATGAAATCAGGGGCCAGCCCCATGGCTTAGCGGTTAAGTGCACTCACTCCACTACTGGCGGCCCCGGGTTCGGATCCCAGGCGCACACCGACGCACTGCTTCTCGAGCCATGCTGAGGCTGCATCCCACATACAGCGACTAGAAGGATGCGCAACTATGACATACAACTATCTACTGGGGCTTTGGCAAATAAAAAGGAGGAGGATTGGCAATAGATGTTAGCTCAGAGCTGGTCTTCCTCAGCAAAAAGAGGAGGATTAGCATGGATGTTAGCTCAGGGCTGATCTTCCTCAGAAAAAAAAATAATAAATAAAAAATGAAATCATTCATTCATATTTAATGCTTGATATCTGATAAGGAAAGAAGGTGATGGAAAGGAAGTTGAGCTTAAGGAAAGATGAAAATATAGGAATTTCATATGGGGAGAAAAGAAAATAGAGAAGAATATGTGAGGCATGAATGATCACCTAGAGAAGACGTAGAAGGTGCCAAATAATGGGAATCAAAACTTGGTCAAGCCATCTGTAAGAGTTCCTTCTGCCCTCAAAACTCTGTTGAATTGAAGCCTGCCACCAATTACTCCCTCAGATGCCTCTCAGTGACATTCTTGTTTCTGGTAACCAACCTCCATGTCTTTATAACTCATTACTGCAAATCAAGATGTTAATTCTCTGAAACTAGGATGATGGCTTTCTGTTTCATTAGTGTCGCACCAAATTGCTCACAAGCATGTTCTACCTCTAGTCATATAGTTAACTATTGACTGACAACACAAAATGACAAAGATCATGGTTTAGCAAAAGCATCACAGTTCATTCTGCAAATGATTTGCTGTCATTCAGCTGCATGATTAGCTCTTGTTTTTTGTTGTTGTTGTTGTTGTTTTCTTTTTTGACCACGGGGGTGGTGGTTCATTAGCATTAAGTACACAGCCAAAATAAATTATCATGAAAGCCTTCATTGTTAGACTAAGGAATAAATATGCTAAATTATTTAAAAATAGCAATTTCTTGTCAAAACCCACTAAAAAATTAGAAACTTCAGACAACATGGAGTTATTTATTAACAAGAATAGCCATTATGGGGAAAATAATGAATATCAAGGTCAAATTTATCAACAGAATCATAATTTTCAATCCTGATTTTCTTTCTTCTTTCCATGTTTAAAGAAACTACAAAGTTGGAATTTGGCAAAAGAATAATTCAAAAATGTTATTCATCTTGTTAATACTCCATGCCACAACTTTATTGACTATAGTTTCAATTTGGGCGGACCATAGCCTCCCAAATGTCCCGCTCTGGCAAACCCCAGTGAAAAAGAAGAAATGTAAACATAAGGATGAGATGATTGCTATCCTTATTCTAACTAAAAATCTTGCCTATTGCTTTATTTTTAAACTGCCACTAACATGTTTAAATTATAATTGCATCTTCTCAATGAGCACAGTTCCTTATTATTGGAATTGGCAGGGGGCCTTGACATTTGAGTCATCATTTCATTATGTGTATTTCTTACCCTGGTATACAAGTTAAATAGAAATACAAGCCAGATGAAATATAGGGGAAAAAATCTGAAGCAGTAACTTTAAATTAAATTAATTTTTCTCAAATCTACAAGATATAGAAAGTAATTAACATTGGTAATAATATATTCTACTTTAGGCACATTTTCAAAAATATTAACTTCAATTCTAAAGGCCAAAAATGCTTCAAACCCTCTTAGCCAAATATTGTACTTCTGTAAAACAGAACTGACAGCTTTAATATTCTCTAAATTAAAAAGAATAATTCCAGTTTTAAAGCAACTACAGATATGGACAAAAATACACATTTAACAACTTTCTTCCATTCCAAAGAGCTTCAAAATGGGTAGCAATTATTGAAAGTGTGTGTGTGTATATATGCACATACATACATATATAAATAAAATATGCACATGTGAAAAACATTATTTAAAACATGATGTGTAATCACATAGAGATAATAATTCATTCAGACTAAAATATCCAAATGTGCCAAATTGGAATCTTCAGGTTTATCCTTAAATGTTTTCAAATCACTGAACTTACATGATGAAAACATTACTGAATGATTTTCCTAAATCATCTGATTTAATCATACTGAATAAAATTTGCATCATTCCATCTTTCTCAAATATTTTGTTTAAAGTTTTTCCATTGAATTTCAAAATTATAAAAATTAATCAATTATGAAACTAATGTTGTATAAAATTCTCAAAGAAGTCTATGGCTCTGCTTCCAGGAGGCTCTTTCCTCATGTATGTAATTGATCATTGCAGGCACTCCAGAATATGTATAGATTATTCATTCACTGAGTTTTTAATTGTTTCTGCAACTCTTCCTTCCTTTAGCCCAGAGCAACCTGTTCGTTTCCAAAAGCCAACATCTTTCCCACCATGCTTGGGAACAAGCTGAATAGCCTAAAAGAACTTTATTTATCTTGATACAAAATATTGAAAAGAAGCTCTACTGGAAACTGAAGGTACATTCAAATGTCTACTCTGGAAATTAACATTATTTTTCCCTTAATCACTGAAAGTATATTACCAAATTTAAAATAGTCATGCTTGATTTTTCTTTACATTTTATTATTTATTTTAATGTTGATTTTTTTCCTATAAAATATTTTACCTAAGGGAATATGTTTGTTTAAACTCAACTATTTTAAGATTTATTTCTGCTATCTTTTCATCATTTATTTACAATTTATAACCCAGATTTTCTCCAAAGGGATTCAAAGAAATTCACAATAAAGATTCCGAGTGTTCACTGTATTTCCCAAGGAGTGAACATTTTCTAAAGGAATAAGTCTCTATTCCAATACTAAAATTTAATTAGAAGAGAAGTCTTGAGATAGTCACTTAATTTCCAACTTTTAAAAAATACATTATTCTGCATATAAAAATAAAAATAGAATGTAAACCACATGTTCCTAGATTATGAAATTTAGAAAAGAACATAGTCAAAATATAGCTAGCTTTTTACCTGTATTTATTTAAGGATAAGACAAGCAAATCCCACAATGCTGAAATCAGCCTTACCATTTCTCTCATAGTTTGACTTCAGTCAGTGGAAAGATTCACGGTTTTACAGTATCAGGTTTTTAGTTAGTCCTATCATTTTTGTAATTACTGTGGCTGGTATTAATAAATGTCTTCTTTTTTATGTGCTCAAATAAATTAATGGAAGAGGCAGACACTATGCAAAATGGCTGGGACTAGGGCCAAATCTTTTTATATACATCCAGGGACCAGTAATTTTCTAAATGGCACTTTAAGCTCTCTTGCCTAAATAATTACAAGTACAGCCAGCATGTAATTTACTGAAATAATTATGTACTCTTCTAGTTCCCATCACCCACCTCAAGTCCATGGCCACTTACCTTGTCTTTATTTTCAGTGCTAGAAGCCTCAGGCTTGGTCCTAATCACAAACGGGGTGGACAGTCGCAGCAGGACCCTTTCGAAGGTGGCATTAACTTTTGGAGAAACAATCTCGAAGCAGTCACCAAACTTGAGCACTTTGTGAGTGTCGCATCGGAGCTGCTTCCTTAGGCCTTCCCCCAGCTGTAGGACTGACATGTAGGGGTCAAACATCAAGTGGAAAGGGAAGGCTCTGCAGAAGGTGTTGATGCTAATTCTGAGGTCCGCAGGAACTTGGGAGGTTCCCTGTGGAAGGTTCTTCGTGATATTAGTATTTTCACATTCTTTGATAAGGAAAGTAAGACAGCTACAATTGCCTGGGTTTGAACCATCAGAGCACAGTTTCTCATTTGCAATCTGTTCCACTTCCACATCTAGCCGATAGATCTTCTTTCCTGCAGCCTTAATCATGCCCAGCATTGCAAACCCCACAATATGATGAGGGTGGAAGTAGTGGAGCATAAGAGTACCTTCAGGAAGCTCTTTGCATAGGAACGATGGTGACTCCAGAGTGGCCTGTTTTCCAAAAGAAGTTCTAATGTGTTCCAACAAAGCATCAAAGCCATTAAAAAAGTCCTGCAACGTGCCACCTACAGCTCGAAGGACTCTCTCATTCTCATGAAAGCATATATTAAAGAACTCCTCACCAAATCTTTCTTGAATTTCCTCAAACTTCAAACCTAGAGGTAAATGGGAAGCAAATATTAGTGAAGCATAATATAAATAATTGTATGTATAGCTTTTTTAATGCTTATCAAACGAGATAGCTAGTGAGTGAAGCAAGAGAGGTATTTCCCTTGGGTCCACAAATTTCCCATATAGGTTAATTCACTCATCTTGAATCAGAGAAAATAAATTTCAGTTCATCTCTGGATGCTTCTAAGATGTTAATGAGTGTAAACTTTCCGTTTGTTGGTTTGCTTTTAAACAGACTATTTTTTAGAGCAGTTTTAGATTCACAGCAAAAAACTGAGCAGAAGTAACGATATTTTCCATATACCTCCCATCCCTACACACACACAATCCCCCTCCAATATCAACATTGTGCACTACAGTGGTACATTTGTTACAATCAACGAACCTACGCTGACGCAACATTATCATCCAAAGTTCTTAGTTTGCATTAGGGTTCACTCTTGGTGCTGGACATCTTTGGGTTTTGACAAATGTATGATGACATGTGTCCACCATTATAATATCATACAGAGTAGTTTCACTGCCTTAAAAACCCTCTGTGCTCCACCTGTTCATTCCTCCCTCTCCCTCAACCCTTGGAACATGAACTTTTTAAATGTTGCTAATCTAGCTGTTCACTTTTCTTTTCAATACCCTACTCCATATGCTGTAATTATCACAAATAATATCTTTTTCTTAATGATTTTCCTCATCATTACAGAGGACAAAAATTCATTTGTTAAGTGGGAAATATAAACCAGAGGGAATCTATGGTAAATGAGTTGGGAAAAGCGTCAGGTTATGTAGTGTAAACAGAAGCACTTAAGTTAGTAATCTCAGAGGAAGTCATGCAGGTCAGCTAGACCCCAGAGAGAGAAAGACAAAACAAGGAATTAAAACTAGGGAATGCTTTGCATTCATTCTTTTACCCACAAAAATGAGAGCTGCAAAAAATGGAAAGGAATTTCACCAGACAGAGTTAAAGGTCTGTGTTAAGTTTTCTAGTTCATATTCATTCCCAGATGCTGTAGCAAAAGGAATTCTACCTTATAGTAATGGAATTATAATGATAAACACATACACACATACATACATACATAGACATACAAACGCACAATGCATTATATAGTGAGAGCAGAGTCACATGTAATCTAGTTAAGATTCACCCTTGAGGATGATCTGAGGAAAAATAAGGGGGGAACTTACTGTCCAAAGAAGAACACAACACAAATGAAAGAATTGAGCCTGTATGCTAAAGAAAGCTTCTACACAGAGTCACTCTATTGCTTCTCCTTTGACTTTGACTGAAATCAATACATATAGTTTACATATTCATATTTTCTTGCCTTGTCTGTTCCATCTTATAAGGAGGTCCTGGCAATCAAGCATGACTGGGAAAAGAAGGGTCACTTTGCTAGTGTCCTGTTAGACTGCAAAGCAGTCTAGGCTGTCTAGGGCTTAGTTTGCTGTTCCTACCTTTATTATTCTTTAAGGGTTCTCCTCATCCAGAATTGAGGAGATAAAACAGCGTCAACAATATTATTTTAAAAATAGAGTCCAAACACATCAAATATTTTTTGAAAGCTTACTATAGAGTCTAAACATTGTAATAGCCAAGTTAAGAGGTCAGTTTGACAAAGTCCTTAAAATCAATGTGAAATGAAAAAAAGTAGAAAATTTAAGTGAAAAAGAGTCCCTTTATTAAGAAGCAATTCACATTAATTTCAGTTTTATATATTTGATGTTCAAGGCAAGCTGGGAAAGTCACCTAGTAAGATAAAAACATCACCACTCATCTCACATTGTCATGTTACGGGACTGCCCTTCAACATATGTTTCATTCACTAACAGTACTGCCAGCTGCAATTGACAATAATGGCATTTATCTGCCCAGTCCTCTGGTGTTGAAGAGAGAAAATAAGACAGATGAAGTTTATTGGAATTTGGCTCCTGCTCCAACTGCTCTGTTGAAACTGGTTTTATAATTATTTAAACAAATTTATCCCATTTTATCCTTATCTTACTTAAACTTGTTTGTTATTTTTCCTTTAATTTCACATTGTTGATCATCTCTCCCTCCTAAATCTCTCTTCTCTCTTGGCTGATAAACCATATTCTCCTGGTTTGATTACTACCTATCTGAAAATTCCTTCACTAAAACTTCTTTCTATGCCAAATCCTTACATCACTATATTGTAATTTAAAAATTCTAATACATACAAATTAAATTTATGTCCCCTCAAAGACAATCTTCTTTGTTGCTATTAAATGCTTTAATTACGAAATTCATATTAAAAACTAAATTTAGAATAAATAAAAATTCCTACAACCTGACTATATTTGCTAAACAACAAAACTCCATGTGCCACTGTCAATATTCCATGGATTGCTTCTGTACTTTGAAGAACGGTGTCTTAAAAGGACTTAGGGTCTTTATGCACAGAAGAGAAAAAGAGAATTTCTTCTAACTTGCATTTTTCATAAAATTAAACATGCCCTCACAATTATTAAGAACACAGATATTAATATAATACAGTAAGCTTATGTTCAATTTCCAATGCCAGAATCCCAAACAATCACCCAGAAAATAACAAATAAGTAAATTCACCAGAGGAGACAAAATAAAAACTACTCTGTGAGTACAGCATTCTAGCAACCAGAAATCCTTGCTGATTTAAAAAGCACTTCTGTACTTAAGGTACAATGATAGCTAATTCTCAACTGATAACACTAAGGCCTACCAGGGTACTAAAGTGACTTGTATCAATAAAGAAAAACTGAATTATGTTGAATCTTATACTCAAATACTATACATGGTAAGTCTATATAAACTACAATATTCAATTAACTAATAAAGATTTCTGTTCTCACAATTGTTAAACTGTATAAGATCAGAAAAGAAGAAAAAATTCTCAGAGTTTAAAAAATTAAAACTAAGGAAAGATCACTTCAACTTTTGCAAAATGCTATGAATCAACAGCCAAGACTTCCACCTTAAACTTTATCTCAAAATTGAGAAAGTAGTTCATCGTAGACAATTGGTACAGTTCTCACTCCCAAGGTTCCACCTACGATTGATGCAAACCCCCTACTTACAGTAAATCACTTGAAACATATAGACAATGCTCATCTCCCTATATCACAAGACGCTATGACAGCTTGACATTTGGGTCTATAAGAATACACTTCCTCAAGAGGCAAAACTTATAACAAAACTGCTCCCATTAACAGGTAAATTAAAAGTTAGAATTTTAAAGTACTATTAATTCACCTCTTAAAAAAAGAAAAAAAAGACTAGCCTAAATGCTGACATCCTTTAGCCGTAAATGAAATAGCCTGTTCATTCATGACATGGATCTTTTGCCCCTCCTCTGCTAGCTTTCCACTTCACACTGTACATTTCTTGAGGACAAGGACTTTATCCCATTTATGTCTGCATACTGGTCACTAGCATAATGCCTGGCACATGGAGACTGAGCATTCATTCATAGAAACTAAACATTCATTTAAGTATTTGTTTGATAAATACAATCAAGCTTTTAAAGCTACAGTTGTACCACATCTAAGGCCACCAAGACAACTAGACACATTTTTTTCTCTAATGGACCCCTAGAGATAATTAAACTACAGTGTGACTGAGCTACAACAGAGGCCTACAGGAGTACCACAGAGGTATGGAAAAAAGAATGTCTGATTCTCTCCTCAGGGAGATAATGTTTGCAAAGAGATTTGAAGAAAAAGTAGGTGTTCAAAAGGCCAATGGGGAAGGAATGAGCACTCAGCAGACGGACAGCAATGAAGCAGGGATGAAGCAGGTAAGAGCCAGGCGTGGTCAGGGAGGGGCAAGTAGTAAGTGTATAACGGCTGGGGACCACGGGCGGGCGGATGAGCCAGCAATTAATCAGCAGTGTAGAAGTCGGACTAAGGGTGCCAAGACCAGAGTCAAAGATACCAGCTGGAAAGATGCTGTGATGTCCTTAAAAGAAGATAATATTGACTGAATTAGGCGGTCCCAGTAAGAATGGGAACCAGAGTGCCAAGCAGTGTGCCAAAGATTTTCCTAGATTACTTCATTTAATACTTTTAAAAATTCTTATCAAGAAGATATTTTTCATTGTCCTCATTTTATAGGTGAAGAGTGTAAAGAAATTTGCCCATGTTCACACAACTGTAGGTAGCAAAGCCGGGTCTCAAAGTGAAATCTTTCTAATACCAAATCTTGTGTAATAAGCACAGTATCAAAAGAGTAAAATGTCTGTATGGAGGGAAAAACGCATGTCTTGCTCATTGTTACATCATCAATACCTGCCATTCTGCCTGGCATTGAGTAGGTGCTCAATAAATATTAGCCGGATGTTGAATGAATTAATGCATAACTGAAGTCAACAGAAAGGAGTTATAGGAGCAGTCAACAGTTACCAAATGCCTCAGCAAGGTCAAGTAAGGTAAGGACAGAAAACTGTAAATTGGATTAGTCAAAACTTTGGGGACCTTTGACAGAGCAATTTCAGCGGACACGTGGAGACAGAAAACTGAGTGTAATGGGTTGAGGAGCGTGAAAAGTAATAATTCTTCTCAGTAAAAACTAATATTTTTATAAAAATATTATTCTAGGGGCCGTCCCGGTGGCACAAGCAGTTAAGTGCGTGCGCTCCACTGCGGTGGCCCGGGGTTCGCCAGTTCGGATCCCGGGTGCGCACCGACACACCGCTTGTCGAGCCATGCTGTGACGGCGTCCCATATAAAGTGGAGGGAGATGGGCATGGATGTTAGCCCAGGGCTAGTCTTCCTCAGAAAAAAGAGGAAGATTGGCAGATGTTAACTCAGGGCTGATCTTCCTCACAAAAAAAAAAATATATATATATTATTCTAGTGTCATGCCAATCTACAAAGAAATGACTGAAGTTTATCTCTGCCTCCCAGAGGAGATTTAAGGGTAAATAGTACATATGTCTAAATAATACCAAAAAAGAAAGGCTGGAAAGAAATACCACTGCTCAGTTTGTAATTTTAAGGAAAACTGCTTTGAATCTGACCTATGAATAGAGTCTCATTTGAATCTTGGTGGGGTGAGAGAAAATCTTTGCAGTTACAGAGTACTTTACAGTTCAGTAAGTAAAAGTGTTGGGATAATAGTAAAAAGAAAGATCCTTATCAATTTTGCTTTTAATCTATGAAGGGTTAAACAGTGATTTTCTACCATTTTAGAGGCATATAATTCTCCTCCTTTTACTGCATTTGTGGCATCTACGTCCTTCTCCAAAAAAGAATACAGCATATGTCATATATTTATTTTTAAGCATAGGTGAGCTAAAATTAATTGTCCTTAATATTTTTCAAATTTAATTATATACTTAAAGATAATCTTGAACATGTGTTTCAGGACACATATTCAGATTCAAAAACAGGGTTTTAATATCTTTGAGCTAACAAAGAATTCACTAAGCATAGCAATAGAGGAAACCTTCTAACATATTTAAGATTAATTCTTGAATACCAAAAGAAATAGGTATTATTAGAAGCATAGTAAGTGCTTCAGGCACAAAAATATTTGTGATGGTTAAGTTTACAGTTTGTAATTTTGAGAATATGCTAAGGTATGCTTTAATTTATATAGGATATAAATTTTATTAGTGAGAAATGTGGCATAATGGAGATGAAGTCAAATTCTGAGTACTGGGGAATACTTTTTTCATCCAGAAACTACACCTAAAAAGTAGAGCATCATAAAAGTACACACAAACATTATCAGTTGTTACTCTTTCCTTTCAAACAGCAAAGCACATCTCTGTGCCTTTCTTCTAAAATAGCAGATATTACCTTGTATTACAGATATTTGTCTGTGATCCTTTTGGTGACTATAAACAGATTTAGTAGGACAATTCAGGAAAAATACAATCTCTAGAAACAGTATGATCTAGAATGAGAAAAAGGAACCAATGGCGAAAGGACTATAATTAAACCAATAATCAAGAGAATGTCCCCCTGAACTGTAGAAAATTCTGAATCTACTGATGGAAAAGGCACAAGTTCCAGCCAGGATTGATAAGAACACACTCACATGCACACACACAGACACAGACACACATACACGTCCAGGTACATCGGGTTAAATTACTAAACACAGAGATAAAGAAGAAAATCTCTTAAGTTTCAAGAAAGAACAAGTAATTTTGAAAAAAAAACTTTTTTAAAGAATTGTTCTTCTCATCTGCAACGCTGGAAGCTAGATGATGATGGAATAATCTATGTGTAATACTGATAAAATTTAAATCTAAGAATTCATTACCCAGCCAAGATATCTGGCAAAGATTCAGAAACTACACAAATAATTGAGAAAACACTTTAACCAAACAACAAATGGAACAGAACAGAGAAGTCCTAGTAAGGGAAGATGGGAAAGGTCAAAACATTGAGGAGCAATGAACCTTGCAATACACACACACACACACACACACACACACACACACACACACTAATGGAGATATGGATGGATGGAAGGATGGATGGATGGATGGATGGAAGGATGGATGGATGGATGGATGGAAGGATGGATGGAAGGATGGAAGGATGGATGGATGGATGGATGGATGGATGGATGGATGGATGGAAGGATGGATGGATGGATGGATGGATGGATGGATGGATGGATGGATAGATAGATAGATAGATAGATAGACAGATAGGTAGATGGATAAAGTAGGTAAGTAGATAGATCGATAGATAGATAGGTTAATACGATAATAACAGATTGTTTGCAAATTTGTAATGTAACGTAAATAAAGAATCCTGAAATAGAGGAAAAGAGAAACTACTGACAACTACAAAGTATATTTTATTCATAATCTGGAACTAAACAATCTCAGCAAAACCCGGGAGTTGGGAGGCTGGAGAGAAACAGGGAAGGAGGGGCAAAGGAGAAAAGTAACAGCATTCTAAAGATCTTTTCTAAATGGAATCTGGCTAACTAGGGAAAAAACATATTCTTACTAGGAAAATAAGAGATGTTTTGTTTCAAAATAATGAAAAAACACATGGATCTAATTTTAGTAATAGGAAAAGGAAGATAATGAAATGGGAAAGTAGAATAGCAATGTCCTATAAAGGTAAATATATGCATATAGAATTTCAACATCAAAACAGCAAAAATAAGGGAAAGAAAAAACAATGTAGAATAATTATCATAAATCAAGATGGAAGAAAATCAGTAAATTATGCTTTTCATTTAATGTAAAAAATAAATCCTCCCATCAAATGGCAAAAAGTCTCACTTCGTCTATAAGAATTGCACTTATAAAAGGTGATTTTTTAAAAAGGTTAAAAATAAGAGGTACACAAAAAAAATCCAAGAAACTACAAGAAGAAAAAAGCAAGAATGGAGGAGCAATATCAATATCAAAGATAGAATTAAGGTTAAAAGTGCTAATTGGGGTAAAGAGAGGCATTATATGACAAAATCACAATTTACAAAGAAGAACTAGGAGATATAATCTGTGTAAACCAAGCAACATTGTAGCTAAATATATAAAGAATAAACAATTAGGAACTGACTACTAATGAGTATAGGATTTCTTTATGGAGTGATAAAAAATGTTCTAAAATTGATTATAGTGATGGCTGCACAACTTTATGAATATTCTAAAAACTCACTAAAGTGTACACTTTAAATAGGTCAATTGCATGATATGTGAATTTTATTTCAATAAAGCTGTTACATATTTTAAAAATTAACAATAAAAGAACTTATGCAATTACAATCATAGTGGGAAACGTTAATACACTTCTCTCAGGATCAGATGGATCTAACAGACAAAAAAGCAACATCGTAGAGAAATTAAATAAAAATATATACAACAAAACAATTAAGAAAAAAAATCAAAATAAAATTTTAGTGGAAAACTCTAATATGCTCTTTAAAGAAACTAAAAGAAAGATTAAAAAAGCAAAGTCATAGATAAATTAAATAAATTTTAGCAATCATAAAAAATAAAAAAGTAGGGGCCAGTCCAGTGGCATAGTGGTTAAGTTCACCTGCTCTGCTTCGGCAGCCCGGGGTTCACAGGTTCGGATCCCAGGCACAGACATACACACCGCTCATCAGGCCATGCTGTGGAGGTGTCCCACATGCAAATTAGAGGAAGACTGGCACAGATGTTAGCTCAGTGACAATCTTCCTCAAGCAAAAAGAGGAGGATTGGCAACAGATATTAGCTCAGGGCCAATCTTCCTCACCAAAATAAATAAATAAATAAATAAATAAATAAATAAATAAATAAGTAAAGTCTGTGGGAAAATGAAACTAAAATCAATAAACTGAATAACAAAAGCAACAAATTCAAAACACATATGTATATATGTGTGTATGTATGTATATACATATGTATATGTGTTTATATGTATTTGAAGAAATTACAAAAACTGCTGAAGTACTTAGCCACAAAATTCCCGTAATATATTTCTAAGTAAAGATTTTGTAGATCACATTAAGCTCACCTAAGTTTAATGCCAAAACTTGATATAGTATCTAAGAGCAATTTCTCTTATGAACATTTGCTAAAATAGTAGCAAACAGAGTCTAGCACTTTATAAAAGAATATTACACCATGAATAAGTAGTGTTTATATCAGAAATGAAAAGGAATTCAATAATAGAAAATCTATCAGCATTGGAAAGGAAGAAGTAAAACTGTCACTATTTGCAGAAGACATGATGTTATATATAGAAAACCCTAAAGAATCCACCAAAAAATTATTAGAAATAATAAACAAATACAGTAAAGTTGCAGGGTACAAAATCAACATACAAAAATCAGTTGCCTTTCTATACACTAACAACAAAATAGCAGAAAGAGAAATCAAGAATAAAATCCCCTTTACAATCGCAATAAAGGACTAAAATATCTAGGAATAAATTTAACCAAAGAGGTGAAAGACCTGCACGCTGAAAACTATAAAACATTGTTGAAGGAAATTGAAGAAGACACAAAGAAATGGAAAGATATTCTGTGCCCATGGATTGGAAGAATTAACATAGTTAAAATGTCTATACTTTCTAAAGCAATCTACAGATTCAATGAGATCCTTGTCAAAGTTCCAACAAAATTTTTCATGGCAATAGAACAAAAATTCCTAAAATTTACATGGAACAACAAAAGACACCAAGTAGCCAAAAGAATCCTAAGAAAAAAGAACAAAGCTGGAGATAACACACTCCCTAATTTCAAAATATACTACAAAGCTATAATAATCAAAACAGCATGGTACAGCCACAAAAACTGACACACACGGCAATGGAACAGCATTGAGAGCCCAGAAATAAACCCACACATCTAAGGACAGCTAATTTTCAACAAGGGAGCCAAGAACGTGCAATGGAGAAAGGAAAGTCTCTTCAATAAACGGTGTTGGGAAAACTGGACAGCCACATGCAGAAGAATGAAAGAAGACCATTATCTCACACCATACACAAAAATCAACTCAAAATGGATTAAAGACTTGAATGTAAGATCTGAAACCATAAAACTCCTAGAAGAAAACATAGGCAGTATGCTCTTCAACATCGGTCTTAGCAGTACCTTTTTGAATACCATGTCTCACCAGGCAAGGGAAACAGAAGAAAAAATAAACAAATGGGACTACATCCAACTAAAAAGCTTCTGCACAGCAAAGGAAACCATCAACAAAATGAAAAGACAACCTAACAACTGGAAGAAGATATCTGCAACTCATATATTTGATAAGAGTTTAACATTGAAAATATATAAAGAACTCATACAACTCAACAACAAAAAAACAAACAACCCAATTAAAAAATGGGCAAAGGATCTGAACAAACATTTTTCCAAAGAAGATATACAGATGGCCAACAGGCACATAAAAAGATGTTCAACATTACTATTAGGGAAATGCAAGTCAAAACTACAATGATATCACCTCACGCCCATCAGAATGGCTATACAAGACAAAAAATAACAAGTGTTGGAGAGGATGTGGAGAAAAGGGAACTCGCATGCACTGCTGGTGGTAATGTAAACTGGTGCAGCCACTGTGGACAACAATATGGAGATTCCTCAAAAAATTAAGAACAGAAATGCTATATGATCCAGCTAGTCCACCTTTGGGAATTTATCCAAAGAACAGGAAAACACAAATGTGAAAAGATATTTGCACCCCTATGTTCATTCCAGCATTATTCACCATAGCCAAGATTTGGAAACAACCTAAGTGCCCATCAGTGGATGAATAGATAAAGATGTGGTATATATACCCAATGGAATACTACTCAGCCATTAAAAAAAGATGAAATCTTGCCATTTGCAACAACTTGGATGGACCTTGAGAGTTTTATGCTAAGCGAAACAAGTCAGACGGAGAGTCAAATACTATATGATTTCACTCATAAGAGGAAGATAAAAACAACAACAAACAAACACATAGATACAGAGATTAGATTGGTGGTTCTCAGAGGGGAAGGGGGGAAGGAGGAGGGTGAAAGGGGTAAAAGGGCACATGTGTACGGTGATGGATGGTAATTAGTCATTGAGTGGTAAACATGATATAGTCCACATAGAAATCAAAATACAATGATGTACACCTGAAATTTATATAATGTTATAAACCAATGTTACCTCAATAAAAAAAAAATGCACAATGTACCAAAAAAAGAGTGAATATACAAAAAGTGAAAATTAGAGTCCTGTAAATGTATTACATGTTACAGTTCAAATAAAATAAATTCAAAATATAAAAAAAGAAAATCTATCAGCATTAATTATGACACACATAAAATTAAATAAGAAAATATGATTGAATCAGTAGATTCCAAAAAGTCTGAAATTCAACAGTCTTAATAAAAATTTTGAGTAAAATAGGAATATAAAGAAACTGCTCAAATATAATAAATGCTGCTTTCCAAAAACCAGAAGCAAAGCTTATTCTAAATGGTAAAATACTAAAAACATTTCATCTAAAATCAGAGACTAGACAAATGTGCTTGCTATCACCATTGTTATTCAATATTATCTTGGAGGTTCTAGCAAATGCTACAAGATATGAAATAAAATAATTAGCATACACATTGGAAAGAAGAGTAAAATTACTTCTTTTTGCTAATGAAGATAGTACACTTAGAAAACCTAGAGTGTCTTTTAATTTGGAGGTTCTATCTTGCTTTATTCATTTTTGGATGCTCAAAACATTTGCAACATACATTTAAATTTAAAAAATTACTATAATTAATTAGAAAATATTAGAAAAAGTAGCTGAATATAAAATAAATATAGAATCAATTGCTTTTTTCTATGTTAGCAGTAAGGATCCGAAGTAGAAATGGGAATATATTCTATTCAAAGTAGCAATGAAAAATATAAAGTCATACCTTTAATAAGAATACATTTAATAAGGCAAAGAACTTATATTAAGAAAACCATAAAATCTTAACACAGAAAACAAAAACCAAACAAATGGAAAAATATTCCAAGTTTTTAGGATACAGTGACCTTGTTTTATAAAACTATCAATTCTCCCAAAATTAATATATAAATTTAATGCATTTCCAGTTATAGCTGCAACCAGACTTATTGTCAATACAGTAATTTTAAGATTCATATGAAAGAGTAAATGCTTAAAATAGCCCTAAAACTCTTGAATAGGAAGACTACTGGGGAGGAACCAAATATTAGAACAAATAAGATGCACTGTAATTAAGTTTTTTATTTCCATAGGAACAAATGAAGAAGTTACTGGGTCAGAATAGAGAATTCAGAAGTAAATGTGCATATATGAGAAATTTTAACTACAAAAGAGTATTTTAATTCAATAGGAAAATAGTGGTTTATTTAATAAATGGCACTAGCCATCTGGAAAACAGTAAAATTAAATCTCATCTCATATAACAAACAAAACAAAATTCCAGATCAATTAAAAGCTTAAAATGTAAAAGCAAAAACAATAAATATTTTAGAAGAAAATCTAGGAGACCATATGCATGCCTTAACGATAACTAGCAAACAAACATACAAAAAAGACATAAAGATATATTTGATTTTGTATGATATAAAGCTAAGCTAGAACTGTCAGAATAATGTATAGAATACAATTTTATTTCAGTAAAAATATAAGAGTGTGTGTGTGTGTGTGTGTGTGTGATGCATCTTCCCTGACATTCTGCTAGTCTCCATCCTAAATATCTCTATTTTGTTTTAGACCACCATGATCAATTGTCTAGAATTATTTCAACAGCCTCCTAACTAATTTTTCTGCCTCCAATCTCTCTGCAACCTATTCTCTATACACCCTTTTGAAATCAAAAAGCTTATCATATCATTTCTCTGCCTAAAGCCCTCCAATGATTATCCATTGCCTTTAGAATAAGGCCCAAACTCTGCAGGGCTTAATTCAGCATTTACTTACGGGCCCATCCTCATCTCTCCCAATTTCTCCACTTCACATCTCTGCACAAGCCCTTATGAACCACTCAGAGTTTCCTGAACATGCTCAACAATCTCTCCCTTACAGGCTTCTGTACATGCTAGTTTTGTGTTTTGTTTTGTTTTAATAGAATTCTGTTCTCCTGCCTAACCCACTTAGCTAGTTATCTGCTTAGACTCATCTTGCAGATCTTTACACCTAAATTACTCCAGAATGCTTTCCTTGACACTCCAAGACTGAGATAGATGCCTCTTCTTTCTTGGAGTCCAAAGCACTTTGAGTACCCTCATCCTAGCATTTATCACACAGCAGCTGGCTTGTCCACTCAACTAGACTCAACCTTTTTGAAGACAAGAATTATGTCCTGTTCACCATTTATTTATCTCTTTATTTTAAAAAAAAATGAGAACACCTGCTCTGTATCAGTCTCAGTGCTAAGCACTGGAGATGTAATGATGATCAGAATAGACATGAGTCTTACCCTTATTGAGCTATGGAAAAGATAGAATAATCCAATAATTGTACACATAATGCAACAACTGTACAAGGAAAACACATGATGATATGTGTTATGACGATAAGGTGCAGAACGCTATAAGAGCATATAACAAGGGCCTAATGTAATCTACTAGGTCAAAGAAAGCTTCCTTTAAAAATGTGACATATGTGAAAGATAAGTACAAGTCAACCAGGCAGCCAAGAAGGAGCAGACAGGGGAGGAAAGAAAACCACTCCAAGCCAAAGAAACATATAAGCAAAGGTCCTGGAAGAGAAACTCACACAGAGCTTTCGAGAAACTAAATGAAGACCACTATTGTAACCCCAATCCCTGGCACAGCGCCTTGTCTATAGTGAATTTTTTGAATGTATAGATAAAAGAATAAATCAATTAATGAATGAACAAATATACAAAGCTGTGTGTAACTGACCATATATCCATGTAAAATATATATAATATATGATGTATATATTTGATAATATATATAGTAGACATACACTCACATGTGTGTTTATGTGAGGTTTTCTGTTGCTGTTTTTCATACTCCAGTGCTCACTGGCAGGCCTTTGTACACAAGCGTGGGAAAGTTATACTAAATGACTAGTTTAATAGGTGTGAATGCTTATTATTTGACGAATTCTTGTTCCCTTGCCAACAAATAGCCACAAGTGAGAACTACGAAGTGGACAGACACAGGGCAGCACACGTATAATCAGGCAGCATTATCAGGGCTCTGTGCCATGCTTGCTATCAGAGCTGGCCACTTGTCAGGTGACTGAAGGCCCAACACATTTTCCCAGCACTCTGGCACGTTGCTGCGGAAGACACTAAGCCAGCAGTTCCGCAGCAGTGTGGTGCAGAGTCAAAGAAGGCACAGACATGAGCTAATTACTCCTTAGCTAATTACTCAAAAAGGGGAGCTACACGAGCACCTGCCTCAGCCCGGTACCTACACCTGGCCTCTGCTTCTGAAACTCGGTCTGCCACATTGTGAAAACAGGGCAGCGGCTCACAGGCTTCGGAATCTCCCTACAGAGATGTGCCATCATCATTTCTCATACCTGCCCTTTTTACCAGTCTTTCACCTGCTGGCTAAGAAGGTAGGCGAGGGAATTACTATGCAAACGCATGGATTCTTGCTTCCGCTGATGATGACCGGCCCTATTCAAATTGGAGGCCAAAATAGTGGCAGCAGGAGAGCCTAGTTTCCACAAGGGTGGATCCTCAGAGGGCTTACTCAGAGCTGTTAATCACTGCTAATGCCTCTTTAATTGCTATGCTTTTTACAATCGCTAAATTGTGATTCACCCTCCTCAACTGCTCCAACCCAGTCTTGGGAGCTGTGCTTCTATCCAATTTGTGCAGAGAGGATTAAATTTTGGAATAAAAGTTGTGTTGTGGTAAAGTAATAAAATCGATGGGAATCTGGAAATTTTTACAACTTTCGTATTGAATTAGCTAATACATAAATACTTAGCCACAGGCCTAAAATATGTGTTTCATTAGCCAAATAGCCTCAGATTTTAAGTATGACAGAAATTAGTGCATCATCCATCACGTGTCCATGATGTAGCTATTACAGTAGCTTATGACAGCATTTACAGCATTCACAAGCAAGTAATCCTCATACTTTTTATACTTCTGGAGGATGACAATACGTGATTATGCATGTTTATTTAAAAGAGAATTTGGAGATACACCATTTTGCATAATTCCAACGCACGAAGTCAACAAGTGCACTGGAACTTCACTGGTAATTCAGTCCAACCTCCCTCAAAACATAGTGGTCCCCATAGATAGTCACCCTTCCTCTGCTTAAACACCACCCACGATAAGGAGCTCCTGAAGCTTGCTCTTCCAATACCGACTATCTCTAGTAATCATTAAGTTCCTGCCTTCTTCCACTGAGGCAAAAATCTATTCCTGTAACTTTAGTCAACTAGCTCTATTATATCCTCTATGGTGATTCGAACAAACCTACCTGTTCTCCTCACAAAAATCCTTTAAAGTACCTGAAAATAGCTCTCATGCTCTCCTTTGTCTTCTCATCATGTGTTTTCAAACAACTAATTCAAAATGCATTAAAGGCAGCTCTAAAGAACTATTTTAAATAGATATAAAAGGCAGAGGCACATTAGAAAAAAGACACTTAGAGTATGTGAGATTCAGAAGGACATTACAAGTTATGATTTGGAAGGAAACAAGAAAGCAGTAGAGATATAGGAGGTCTATTTCAGATAAGAGGAGCTAATGTAAGATGCTTTTATGCCAGAGTTAGTCTTTTGTGTGTATGTGCTCTAACTCGGGAAAACAGCTGTCTGTATTCATTCCTCCTCCCTCGAGTGTACACCTCACACTGTTTTCCAGTATCATATGTGATTCATTTGCCATGCTCCATTCACATTTTTCACACTCAGTTCCTCTCTGATCATGCAAATATGAGATGTTGGGCTGGGTAGGGAAGCAATTTAGGGCTGTGAAAAAAAATATCAATGGCACATGTAGGGATTGAATGCAACACCACTGCCTCTTTTGCACCATGGGTGAGGCCACCTGAGGAATGGTTGAAGCTAGCACACCAAGCAGGGCAACTATTCACACATGTTACTATCTCCAAGTGAATCCGACAGGAACACCGAGCTATGTTTGTCATACCACACCCAGGCATATTCCACAAACAGAGTGCAAGAAAAAGCCTGAGACATGCACGAATTAACAAAAATGGTAATCTTTTAACATTGGGAGAGAAGGAGACAATATACACCTGAGTTCTTCCATTATTGTAAAGTAAACTACAATCTGTTTGGTTTCATGGTTTATTTGGTGAAAGGGTTAAGTTCTTATGAATTCTTTTAGTTTTGTAACACAGTTGTGTTCATTTTTTTTCTGTGTCCCCTTCCAGTTTTTGTACAGACCCATACATATTTTACATAGTTGGATTCATAATGTAATAATGTACACAAAAAACATTTTGTGTTTGGCTCTTTTCCTTTTCATGTAATATTTCATCTCCCGTGGATGCTGGGAGTGTCTGAAGCTGTCAACTCTAGGCTGAGTCTTGATCTGGGAATTGCCTTCAGCTGAAGAGAGCTGTCTGTCCCAGTGTCCTGTCCCCTCCCCAGGGCAGCCTGCATCCAAAGATGGTTAGTTCAGGAGGTAGTGAGCTGTAATACAAAGGCAAGGCTTCCTTACCTTGGTGGGGGGCAGTTCTGAAGTGATCAGCTGAGATATTTGTGGTGGCTGAATCTACATAGCAGTTCAACTTCTCCCATTCTACTGTCTTCACATCCTCACAGGGGACAATCTAGTAAAATTATTAAGCTGCAAACATGTGCCACCTTTCATGAAAAAGGACAACTCAGAAGGTGGAGATGTGAGCCACAAAGGATTATTCTCAGGCCTTGAACCCTAATGTGGTTTGCCTGGTTGGGTCATTGATCCTGACGGCACTATCCAATAGCATTCTTGAGCATAAATCTCCATCTCAGAGTCTGTTTCCTGGGGAACCAGAGCTATGACCACATCATAAACAATTTCCCATGCTGTAGCATAATCTTTCCACATAGTTCTCATTGCAACAGCTGTTTAATGTTCTTGTAAGCAGATTTACCATATTTTAATTGACCATTTCCTTACTTCCAACCATTTCCTTATTGGTTGTTGCCAATGTTTTGTCTCTGCATAAAGAGGATTCAATAAACATCATTAAGCCATCATTTAATGCTTCTCTTTGTTTTGAATTATTTCATTAAAAAAAATTGAAGTGTGGGACGTTACTAAGATAGAGATATGAAAGTTTTCAGTCTATTAATATTAAGGCTTTATAGATTATACTATTGTAAACATAAATTCAATAGTAAGATATACAACCAGTATACTAAGGAATTGGGACAGATTATTTTATGTATTATGGTATATTTGACCCAAGACTCAAAATAGGATGCTTGAGAGGCTCAAAGACAAAAAGAGAACAGAATAGTCTATAATTAACTTATGTAGCTAATTCTGTACTTGGCTGAGTAAATCAGAACCTACACAATGCCAGCACCCAGTATACAATAAATATTTGTTGAATATATGTATGAATGAATAAATGAATATTCAGGAAGCTTTAAATTTTAACTTAAATTCAAGAGGGCTCATTAATGTAGAAAATGTAGATAACATAGAAAATATGGACTGGATACCAAGAAGCCCTTGGCTTTAAGTTCTTAAATTGTTCCATTCCAAAGCAAAAGTGATGGTGGTGGTAACAGTGATACCACATGTGGGTATGTGTTAGATCCTCTTTTATGCCAAAGCCAGCAGAGGGACTAAAAACGAAGAGCTAAGGAGGAATAAAATAAAGTAATAACTAATAAAAGCACTCAGAGTCAACCAGAAAACAATAAGCAAAGTTTGTTATTATCACACCATGACACATACCACAAATTCATGGAAAGGAGTGACAGAGATTGGAAGATATTAGTGAAAATCCAAATATTTAAATTTGGGGCAGATGAGGATGGAGGATGTTAAATTGGACATGGTACATCTAGTGAGATGCACTGGCAGATCCTATAAACATAATATAAAAATTATTCCCTGTTCTTGTCTCTTAAAATGCCCCAACAAGAATCATTTCTCAAATCAGGCTGTTGTCTTTGATGCCTTATGAGCACACCTTGCTCATTTCAACCTGTGTCCTGTTACTCACACTGCCTCCCCTGGAATCTCCAAAAGAGAGTAGACCCCACTGGATAGGCATAAGCAGAGGGGACCAAGAGGAGGGCACTCCACTTCCTACAGAGGAGAGGGAGGAAAAAAGATGTCACATAGGAGATAGGGAATACTGAAAAACAGAAGCAGGAGAAAGGAAACTGCACAGAAGGCTGAGTTTATTCTTACAGATAATCTTAATAGGTAAGCTTAGGACTACCTGACCCAAAAGAGATATAACACAAAAATGTCTGAATTTAGAGCTCTTCTTTTTCCCATTAACTTTTATCACTTCCCCGCCAATCTTTAACTCCTAAAGAAAACAAAAGGTTCTATGAGAGAGCTTTCTTAATATTTGAAAGCAAACAAAAATGAATTATCCAAAAGGTCAACCAAATCCAGCACTTGACAGGAAAAAGATATTACAAAGCTCTAAGATCTTGAATTCACACACAATGGAAGATGCCACATTCTTTTCAAAGCGCTTATTTAGTGCACTGTAGAAAAGAGTCAAAATTAAAAGTAAAAAAATGCTGGCTTTTCTCTTCTTAGCCCATTCCCAAGTCTTGCCAGAATATTGCTGCTATTTCCTTTCCAGCTTCCAGAAAGATGTCAAAGATCAACATAGTTTGTTTTTTCTATGGCACTAACAGTGAAACGGTTGGCCTGGTGCCCTAGAAGGCAAATAGATATTTGAGATTTTTTTTAGCCTTGTGACCATGGTAACCTTGTTCTAAGTGCAAATCTCACAATGTGGGCAATCTTCTTTTTAAACAATGAGCCAATGAACTTAAATTCTGCTGTTTGCAGAACCTATACTATAGTAAAGCTTACTACTAACATCCTTGTTTCACTAATCAGAATTATCCAAGGACTTACATAAATAAGATAAGAACAAAGCCAAGTGTAGTCAAGCTCCTATGTGATAATACTACGAATTTACTCTATCCCACATTCTGTCCTACCTGCCTAACATTTGTACTAAGATGAAAACAGGAACATTGGTTTGTGAATACCGCTGTTACTCGGATTTTTTAGCAACTAGATTCATCCAATCATTTAATTAAAAATTTTGTCCCCAAACGATCAAGATCATGAGGTCCATGACAGCATGAAAGTGTATAGAGGAGTGTGTGCAGGACTGAGGGAGTAGGGAGGGAAGCTAAGAAAAAATTAGAAGACCTGAGAAGACATTTATCTATTATAATTCACTTAAACCCCATTATTTCTATACAACAATTAAGGTTTTAAAATTAAATAGATTATGTCTAAAATGAACACCTTTTTTTAAAATGATACTTTATTCCAACAAGAGAGGAACTTAATATCTAGCATGTACTGGATGCTCTCACCTGTGATTAATTTAAAAATCTGGGCAGTGCTAATAATTTAACCATATATAGTTATAGTCCTAGGGTTTCTCATCATCTTCTACACAGTTCACTTTAAATTTCTATTAGCTCAGTTTAAACACTAAACAGCTACTTAGTGTGATGTCCTGCTTCAGGTGAAGATTCTATTTAACTAATTGTACACACTGCTACATAAAGATGCAGAAAGCACTGCTACTAAATATGGAAACACTTCTATAGCACATTGCAATATTATCTAATGACTGATGACAGACTGTGAAAAATAATTTACCCTGGGTATTTAAAATGTCAGGGAAGCAATGAAAAAATCAGAGTCTACAGAAGAGATGATGTCAATGATTGATGAGGCTTTTGAGTTCAGGGAAAGTATTCGAGAAGTCCAAAAATGTCATAACATAAGAGTAAAAGGATTACAAGAAGAAAGGAATATGTCCTAGTATAGATGTCACTCACTATAGTATCAAGAAAATAGGTAACTTAAGCAATAGAAGTAGTCAGCAGTGTTATTATTTTTATTGTTCTGAAATGTATGCTTTCATTCTTGAATATTTTTCTATGTGGAAAAAGATAAAATGATCTGGAATATAGAGGAACAAATCACCTATTCTGATATCAATTGCCTTACAAAATTAGATAAGCAGAGTAGGACTATGTTCAGACACTATTCTAATTTCATCTTCAAGGTCCTAAATCAGATTATAAGTAAGTCACAAAACTTACTTATAGAGGAAAATATATTCTATACATGGGCTCCAATTGGACATCAATTATGTAGAATTTGGTGCTTTCATGGATGACATTAGGAAGAACAAAATACACATAAGTATAAAAATAGACTACAAGTTCTTAAACTCACTTATGTTAGTTATTTTAGTTTAGTTTTGGATTTTTTTTTAATTGAGGCTATGACCAAGTAGAAAAAGAAAGTCCCTTTGGACTTATGACCTATTTTAAGTATAATTTTATTCAATAATTTTTAGAAATGTTTTATTTTGATATAATTTAAAACAGAGGAAAGTTGCAAGAATAGTACAAAGCACTCCGATATTCTTTTACCAAGATCCACCAATTTGTTAAAAAAAATTACCCCATCTGCTTTATTATTCTCTCTCTCTCTGTCACACACACACACACACACACACACACACACACACACACACACACCATTTGAGAGTAAGTAGCAGACATCATGCCCCGTTACCCCTAAATACTTCAGTACATATTTCCTGATAACAAGGATGTCCCTTACATAACCACAGTACAATTATAAAGATGAGGAAATTTAAACTGGTACAATACTATTATCTAATCCACAGTTCATATTCAAATTTTGCTTCTTGTCTCAACAATGCTCTTTATAGCTACTTTTTTTCCTAGTCCAGAATCCAATATAGGATTATTCATTGCATTTGTTTGTCTTGTGTCTTTGGTTTTCCTTCCTCTAGAACAGTCCCTCAGTCTTTCTTGGTCTTTCAAACAATATTTCTCACATACCTATCCTTCCAGGCGCTCTGCCTTGTTGATGTGGTTACAAAGGATTAACATGGCACCTAACCACCATGTTACCCACAGTCAAGTTGAAAAGAAAGACATGTAAACAATTAGAAAACATATCATGAAATGTGCTATAATAGAAGCATAAGCTGGATTCTTCCCCTTTTTATCAGCTCAAAACCCTTGCTCTCTGGATCCTTTTATCTATCTCCCATTTGGAAATAGGAAAATATTTCTACAGCCAGAATCATCATTGGCAAAAGTTATTTATAAAATGTCTTTTAATTCAAGCAGTTGGCCAAAGTAATATAGAGTACTATACAGCAGTATACAGTAATATACATACACACACATAGTATTTTTTTTAAGAAATAGAAATGGTTCTTTTAAATGGAAGATGTGTTACAATTACCATTTATTTTCAGAAACAGAAAATTTGACATGGTAAAAAGAATTGTGCTCCTTTTCTGTAGTTGAAAAAGCTATATTCAAATCAAATCTTAATCATTTATTAGTTAAGTGATCTTGGGTAAGTCCCTTACAATCTGAGGCTTAATAACTTCATCTATAAAAAGAGATAATAATAGTTAACTATAGAATTTAACAAGGTAACAAGGTACAAAATAATATATGTGAAAGATTTTTGTAAATAGTGAAGCACTATATAATTTATATATGTGTGTATGTATATATGTGTGTGTGTACACATATAGGTACATATATGTGTCTATAGATGTACTTAAGTATAGAGGTGTATAGGGGTATGTAGGTTTATGTGGCGACAGACTGAGAGAAAGAGAATGAGAGCGAGAGCAAGCTGAAGGATGCATTCGATTTGTGGATTTTTTTACTGACAGGGTCCTTCCTATCACCACATAGGAGAGTTTCGAATCCCAAATTTCTCAGCCTATTTGGAAGTGGTGCTCCCACTTCTCTTGGGACAGCTGTCTTCCAGTGGCCACACACAAGCAGCCTTCCATCCCGTCCACTAAGTAGAGAAATTCTATTCTTCATGTCATGTGGCCTTGCCATAAGCTTCTAGACTGACAGTGCCAGGAGAGCAGAGATTACGTCTGCCTTGCTCACTGTCAAATCTCTAGAGCCAGCACAGCACAGGCCTGGTACATAGAAGAGACTCAACAAATACCTATGGAATGGGGAACACCTGTGGGGACCTTTACCAAGGCAAAATACTATGACACAGCATCACTGCCTCCTTCTTGAGGCAATTGCTACTCAAACATCAGTGGGGAAACCAGAACTTTCATCAACTTCCTCCACATTAGGTCAATGATGTTTTAAAAAAAAAGTTCGTTCCTTTTGAACGAACTTTTGAATCCATAAATACCATTGAAACAACATAAACATCATAGTCATGTAGCAATCCTATTAGAATTGCTTAAATAAATTAAAAATTATTATCATTAACAAATTAATTAAGCCCTTCCCTCTCTCTTTTACATTCCACTGTCTTATTTTTCTTCAGAGCACATTATCACTCTGAAGTTGTTGTTTTTGTCATTTGTGTGGTTTTTTGCTGTCTGCCTCCTCACTTTCTGTCTCCCAGCTAATCACCAGCAGCTAAAACAATACCTGAAAAAGGTAGATACTCAATAATGATTTGTATTGATGGAACAAAGTACTTGAAAATTGTTTCTTTAGTAAGGCAAACATTCTCTCTAACATTATATACACACATCTCTGGATTAATATATCTTTTCCTGTAGTTAGTACAATAAACTTTAGCACAGCTAAAGCCCCAATGACCATTTAGAACATTAAACTAAAGAAATTTTATAGATTAGCAACAAGTTAGTGTCTCTTGATTACCAAATTTGCCATCTAAAAAAATTAAGCTTAAATAGGGCATGAAAGCAAAAAGTAATGACAAGTTAAGAAAAGTGAACTTATAAACACTTGGCAGATCTGCATTGTCCCTTTTCATTAATATGTAGGATCAAGAATCAGAATAATGAAAAGGAAAGGGTATGAAAACAGACAAGAAAAGAGGTAAATAAAAAACTGTGAATGAAGAGGTAAAAGGGGTTTCAGAATGTCGTGGGGAGTCCACAGAACCAAGAGAACAGAAGGAAAACTAGAAATATGATGGCAATCAGGGGTATTTTCAGTCAAAATTTTTCTGGGCACTAATCACTCAGTAACTCACAAGAACCAGGATCATTTGTCACTGCTCTGCTTATTCTCTGGCTGAAATCCTTCTTGATCTCTCCTTTGTAAAGACCCTAAAATGACTCGGTGCTTTATGAAAGCTCACAGATAAGTATAGACTTCCCTCTCCCACAGCAGCTGCATACTTACTCTATTGCCCACTTTATTTTCTCCCTAGGTTACATTTGTTCTCTGTGATTAATAGGATTTTTCGTCCTAGTAGAAGTAGAGAGAAAAATGTTGCTAAAGCCAGCATTTTACTAAAACTACGTGTGACCTACTATTTCTGACGTTGGTTGAACAGCAACTTACCACATGTCTGTGCAAAGTTAGTGACATAGGATGGAGAAACAGACAGACTGATGACCCAGAACCAGATATGCCCACTTATGCAGAGACAGGAGAAAATCAGAAAAAACATGACATCATAAATGTGTGGTGTAGATGGTGGCAGGATGAGCCAGCAGTCCTCAGTATCAAGATTTGGCAAAAAGATGAAGGCAGAAAAAAAAAAAGGCACGAATAGAGCACAGAGCATCTAGCAGGAGGCATTAAGCCTGTATCCTGAAGACAAACAGCAGTGAACGGAAGCAGGGCCCCAGTTCCTGTTTAGGGTTCAGAAGCAGAACTAAATGTTGAAAAGAAAAATGGAATAAGTGAAAAGAACTGAGTGGAGTACAAGGCAGCAACCCACTCTCAGAAATAAGACAGAAAGAGAAACCAAGATTCCAGAAACTCAAGTAGCCGTAAGTGTAACTTGGTACCAAATTCCCTAAGAATTAAACTAAAACTTCTTAAGCATAATTGCGCAAGAGCAGGGTTAGCCTTGGAATTAAGGTATAAAGTCATGGCTGCACACCAGAACTATCTGGGGAGCTTATTTTTAAAAATACAAATTCCTGGTCCCCATCCCAGATATGATGAATCAGACTATTTGGGTATAGTGTCTACAGGCCTCCTTTTTTTTTTAATGTCTCCAGATGATCCTACCATAAAATCACTAGTGAATCCACTATTCTAGAGTCTGGAGAAGAGATAATTACTTCTGGGATTAGGATTCAAATCAATAACACAAATCATATCTCCCTAGGAAGGGCAAAAGCATGAATTCATAAATGTTAAAATAAAAATAGGTATTTTCAGAATTGGCTTTTCCTCTTTTTTCCTTCATCTAGCTCTGGAAAATGTTCAATCCTGACCAGTAGGTATGAGTCAGGATTACTTCAGCATCCTTGCTTATGAAAATCACATCTGTTTTTACTTCAACTGACTCCTATATGTGCTCCATTGGTTCCTTTCCATATCTGTCACCAGCACTTCCCTTACTTCATATGATGTTCTGTCTCATACCATCAATGATTCATCTCTTCTGTGGAGACCCACAGCTAGTTCTTCTGACTCCTCTTTTTCACATGGAAAGTGAAGCCCAATCCTTCACATCCCCAACCATTCTCTATCTCCCAACAATCTACCCCAACTGAGTCTGGACCATAACAGTGGTAGATAATAGTGTACAAGCTGCCCACAAAGATTACAAAAAAATTCATTTATATCACAGGAGAAAATTCTGACTGGTATTTCCAAATCTACATCTTCTTTCTCTGCACATGGAAATTACCATTTCTCATTCTAAGGTTAAGGCCAGACTTGGTGGAAATATAGGGAAAAAGCATGATAGGCCAGGAAGTGGAAGTTTGGGTTCCATCATATTACACTTGAAATGGATTTGAAATACTACATTTTGAAATGAATCTCATCTCACCATAACTACCTACCATTATGGGTAACAGAAATAGAGAAAGAGAACTCCAAAACACCTATAAAAATCATCCACAATACATAATCGTCCATAGCTCCCCACATGGAAAATAAAACACATGGGAATCTTTAACTGAGTAGGCTCATGAAAAAGAAATCAAAAGAGATTAATATTTTTGCTTATGAAAAATAGACAGTGAGATAATGAAGAGAATTTACCGTATATAAAAAGACTTAATTTGAGTAACATCTTTATTGTGAGTCATAAAATTCTACTCAACAAATTAATGTAAAAACCTGTGATAGATATGCTGTCAAAAACACTTAAAATTGACTGAAGATCTGAACTCAAGGCTAATAAGAATGACAATTCATCTAGCATAGAACCTAGGATGTTTGAACTTTAATCTTACTTAAAATTTTCAGGATAATTAAATAACATATTATTAAAATTTATGTCAAAGTTGAGTCAAAGTTAGAGTTATGCAGCAAATAGCAATAAAAACACAGAAATAACATAATAGACCAAAAAAAATTAGACCCATAGGTAAGAAATGATTAATTTAATGAATAAACATCATCAAATAAAAAGCAAAAAATGGGGGAAGTAGGGGAGATGGTGTGTTCATCTGAGCTAAAAGATTCAAAAGGAGTAAAGACAAAAAAAATATTATTTAAATTACAAAAGCAACTGTGCCAAATCATTATGAATTTGCTTCACGAGTTCGCAACAAAAATGAGGTATGAGTTTGACATATGAAATGAAATGACATGGGCCCACAATCATCTTTCTCACATAGTAAGGAAAGAATAAAATTTCTAACTCAAAAATAAAACTAACCATTACTCTTTTTTAATAGAAGCAATTGAGGGGTCAATAAGTAATGCAGCAGACTTACATCGGAGCCTCACAGTATTCCTGCCTTTCCCATAAACTCATAGTGTGACCCAGAGATAATTATTTTCCCATGTTAAGAATTTTACAGATCTTAAATGGAAGTGATACTATCTCCTGAGAAAAGAGCAGTAGGAGATTTTTTAAGAGACTTGAGAAACCTGCTTATGAGAATGAACTGAGTAATAGGAGTTTAGTTAAGTGAGTTTGACTCAGCAGCTACTGATAGTGTCAAAAGGAATTCAAACTACGGCAAGTTGGGGACTAGGGGTGCAAAAGGATATTAACAAAGACTGCTTGTGAGCACCTAATATTTTGAACATCTTCAGTAAATAGGATTACAAGTCACATCACTTCAAAGTTGCAACCAAATTCCTAAAAGATTTCATTTCCCACTGTGTAACACAGGCTAACACCATTTCAGGGACTTATTTTTAGAAAATCAGAGAGAAAGATTCTACCTATTAGTACTATGGACAATTTCTGCTACGACTAAGAATTTTTTAAGCAGGCTTCTAAATTCAATCATAAAATCTTGGAAAAGCACACAGAATGACAAAATAGGAAAACAAAATTCTTAATTATAGTTTATGTATGTTGAAATTGTAAGGAGATAGCAGGTGCTGTTTTTCTTTATTAAAACTTCAAGGGAAGGGCCAGCCCGGTGGCCAGCAGTTCACGTGCTCGGCTTCAGTGGCCCAGGGTTCTGGGGTTTGGATCCCATGCACAGACCGACGGACCGCTCGTCAAGCCACGCTGTGGCGGCATCCCATATAAAGTAGAGGAAGATGGGCACAGATGTTAGCCCAGGGCCAACCTTCCTCAGCAAAATGAGGAGGATTGGCAGCAGATGTTAGCTCAGGGCTAATTTTCCTCAACAAAAAAAAAAGAAAAGAAAAGAAAAGAAAAGAAATCTTCAAGGGAAAAGGCACATCTATTAAAATGACTAAAATCCAAACAACTGACAATACCAGTTTCTGGAGAGGATAAGGAGCAAATTAAAAGGGATAGCCACTTTGGAAGACACTTTGATAGTTTCTTATAAAGCTAAACAAAGTCCAGCAATCACACTCCTGCTATTTACCTAAGTCATTTGAAAACTTACATCTACATAAAAACCTTAAAGCAAATGTTTATAGCAGGTTTATTCATAATTGCCAAAAATGGAAGCAACCAAGACGTCTTTCAGTAGGTGAATAGAAAAGCAAACTGTGGTACATCCATACAATGGAATACTATTCAGGGGAAAAAAAAAGAATGAGCCATCAAGCCACACAAGGATATGTATTAATCTTAAATGCACATTTACATGACATTATGGAAAAGGCAAAACTATAGCATGGCAAACAGATCAGCACTTGTCAGGGATTGGGGGGTGGGGGTTGAAGCACAGGGTATTTAGAGGGCAATGAAAGTATTCTGTAGGGCACTGTAATGGAGGATACATGACACTATACATTTATTAAAACCCATAGAATTTTACAGTACAAAAAGTGAACCTTAATGTATGCAAATTTTGAAAAAATATATATTTTACAATGTGTATATTTAGGAGGTTAAAAGATCCCAAGATGAAATGAAGAATATAATAAAAGAATATAACTGTATTACAAATGTATGAAAAAAAACCTCACTAAATGTGGTGGAGTAGAAAGGTGCTGATCAAATGAGTGGAACCTGTAAAGCTTCATACATAGCTCCATACTCCAAAAGTGCACATAAGCACTGTCCTCTAGTTGATAAAATTGATTTCCATGGGAGTATGTGTTAATAATTCTGAAAGAATTACGCATGTACACTGGAATTGAACAATTAAGTAAATGGAAGGCTAAAGAGAGCCAAGTTTCTCACCCTTGGAGTAGGAGGTTACAGACAAGCAAGGAGAAAAGGTTAGAATGACCCATATGGTAATGGATTAGAGCTGGAGACATCAGTATGAACTCATATTTAACATAATACAGAGACAGATGGACACATATAAAAATATTTATAGATAGGCATAAATATATGAGTTAGTATAAACATATATATTTTCTTTCTCTGTCAGCAGAGAGGGCCTAGAAGCAACAACACCCAATAGCAATAAGTATACGTCATGCCCAGATCTTGGTTTCTAACACCATTCTCCAATAAAAGGAACCAGGACTCCTTGGAGAAATGGCTGATTCTGGGACTGGGGCAGAAAATAGACAAGATGAGTCTGGAGCATCTTGTAGTGCAAGAAAGTAGGGAAGTGCCCAAAACACACGCACAAGTGCGTGCACACACACACACACACACAATGATGGGCATATGTCTAAGTAGACAGCAGACAACTGAAAGACCTGACCAGTACTCTTCAAAACTGTCAAGGTCATCAAAAACAAAGAAAGTCTGAGAAACTGTCACAGCTAAGAGTAATTTAAGGAGACATGACAACCAAATGAAATGTGGGATCTTGAGTGGGATCCTGGAACAGAAAAAGAACAGGTAAAACTAAGGATATCTGAACAAAGCATGAGATTTAGTTAATAATAATGTATCAATATTGGTTCATTAATTGAGACCAAAGTACCATATTAATGTAAGATGTCAATAACAGGGGAAATTGGTGTGGAGTATATGAGAACTTTGTGCACTATCTTCACAACTTTTCTATGAATCTAAAACTATACCAAAATTAAAAGTTTACTTTAAAAAAACTTAAAGGGGGGCCGGCCCCGTGGCGCAAGCGGTTAAGTGAGTGCGCTCCGCTGCGGTGGCCCGGGGTTCGCTGGTTCGGATCCCGGGCGCGCACCGACGCACTGCTTGGCAAGCCATGCTGTGGCGGTGTCCCATATAAAGTGGAGGAAGATGGGCGTGGATATTAGCCCAGGGCCAGTCTTCCTCAGCAAAAAAAGAGGAGGATTGGCAGATGTTAGCACAGGGCTGATCGCCTCACAAAAAAAAAAAAAAAAACTTAAAGAGAAAAGAAAAGTAAAAACCTACCCATTGAACAATGCAGAAAAGAGAACAACAGACAGTCTGAAGAATTTAGGATGTGAGAGGTTGCCCTCCCACACAAAGAAGAGGTGCAGAGCAGAAATTTGCATAGGGAAACAATGCATTAGAGATAAACTAAGACGACGAAAAAAAAGCAATAAAAATGACTGCTATGTTTTTCTAGTAAGGAAGAGTAGCTAAGTGTGGGGAAATTTAGCAGGATAAATGGGAAAAGGCCTTTCATAAGATTTAGAAGAAAATGCTCTTAAGAGAAAAAGAATATCTACGGGAGGAGAGAAAGCACTCCACATTTCTGTTCAATATACTTCTATCTTCTAAAACTGATCTGCATAATTTAAGCATCAGTTTTTATGAAAGTGTTTATTTTATACATATTTGAGGCAGTGTTCACACTCAGTGGTCTCATTCCTTTTCAGGCCTACCCACTACATCTAATCGTTTCTGGGAAAGTATGCAAGCAGAGAGCAGAAAACAGAAGTTCTTTCTAATTTACATAGAACCACTACTCAAGGTCTCTGTTAGGAATTGTTAAATGAGATACTGTGCCAATATTCCTAAACTTATCCACTAAAAAAAAGTCTATGGCATCAGAAATACAGCCTTTTGTTAGCTTTGTGCCAGACCAATGATGTCTAACATATTAAGTGAAGCCACCTACGTGCTAAGATCAGCTTAAAATCTTGCAGCCAATGGAACAGTATAGCATTTACTACAGCATTACTATGAAACCATGTGTGTCATGATGGCAACAGAATCGCCCTTAATTTGCACTGTCAACAATACAAATTAAAATTTGAATTCTTATCCCTTGCAATATTTTTGTTGTGACAATGCTAATATTGCAACAACGCAAATTAAAATTCTGAAATTTAAAGAAAAACATACTGTTTCTAAACTGAAAATGATCCAAATTACAATGAAACTGCACTCTCCTCAATACCAATGAGAAATAGTCAAACAGTTTTGATACTACTTGTCACATACAAGCAAGTATCCCAAGTACGTTTTGAAATAGTAATGAACTCAGTAAATATCATGACAATTCTCATAATTGACAGTTCTCAGAGAACTAGAAAGCCTTGTGTAATTAGCATTAGAAAGGTGAGGTAAAGTCAATCCCAGTCCAATGACTGGCCGGCAGCATGAAGCAGTGGAAAGAACACGGGGTTCAGAATCAGACTGACATGAGTTTAAATCCTGCTTTTGTGGCTTGTCATTGCTGACAAAAGAAGTTTACAAGTTAACGTCTCAAAGTATGTTTCCTCACCCAAAAATGTAAGCAATATTGACCTCCCAGGTCTGATGCAAACATTATTTTGTGAATATTCAATAATAGGAGCAAACACTTTAGCATTTGTTATATATCAGGCGATTCTAAGTACTTTATATAAATTAACTTATTTAATCTTCCTAACAACTCCAGGAGGTATAGAATTACGTTATCTCCGTTTTACAAATGAGAAATATGAAGTATGGACAGATTAAGTAACTCATTCCAGTTCGTACAGCTAAGAAGTAGCCGAGCCACATTTCAACCCAAGTCTGGCTCTAGTCTTAGCTCTAAACCACTACATTATAATATCATTATTAATTCAGTTCCTCCCCAGCCATCTTAACTCCTTCATCTTGTTAAAATACTTTAAATATTTACTTTTAATAAAAGAGAAAACATATCAGTTACTAAGTTACAGTAACAAGAACTATATTGGCAGAATTTATTCATTGCTAATCTTAATTCATCAATAAAAATGGTAAGTGGTTATTGCACCAACTAGTTCTCCAAGATGCTAAATATGTTAGACATATTTCAATTCACTGGACAATTATATGATTTAGAGTTATTCTGAGAAAACCCCCAAGGTAATCATAACCATAAGTAAGGCTAAATAATTCTTCAGTTTTATTGCCAATTAAAAGGCTGCTAAATGCACATTCCAAATCACAATAAAATCAAAATGTACATGCACATTAACTTATAAGGAACAAATTATTACTTACAAAAAAAAAAAAAAACAACAAAAAGCTCTGTACCAGCTAATCATTCTGGAATCTGCAGCACTTTGTAGAGAACTCTGGTTTCATAGCATTTCAGAGTCCCTGATACTAGGAAAAAATTGTGAGGTATAAGCCCCAAAGGTCATTTCCTCCACCCTTCTCACTAGCACTTTCCCAACAAATAATCCCACGACAACATTACTCTGATTCTGACTTTAAATGTGCTAAACTTTGGAGAAGATAAAGCCCCACTCTAGCAGGAGACCTTTAAAACAGAAAACTTTAATGAGTATTCTTTCACAATTCATGTTCTTCCTGATTATTTTGAGAGAAAATGCACTTAGCAAAAGCAGTATAAAACTATGCTTTGTTAATACTTGGCAAATAACTAATGTTTATTAAAACAGCAAACCGTAGTTTGCTATAATTCATCAGTAAATCAATTACCTAGAGCTCTCATTTCTATCTGATTCCTGTCCTACTGTGGAATGTCTCTTTTCTGCACCATCTCCCCCATATTACAGCTCTTGATGCTCTACAACTGAAACATCTACACCCCTTCACAGTATTAAAACTTGTTAAAACTGAAATAATCATAACACTCGTTTATCTTAAATTGTACTATGGCAAAGAGAGATGTGCAATTTATCATCCTTCTCCCTTAATTCTCCCTACCCATTCTCTGCCTCCCTCCCCTCAACATTAGCTAAGTCCAATCCATAGGATCAGGCAGCAACACTTAGCAACAAACACAGTTTAGACCCTTTAATGCTTTATCATAGATGCTTCATCATACCATTCAACTGTAATTTCCAAGAAAATATTCAATGCTGCATCTAACAAGAGTTTAAACACATTTTTACTACTTAATTGGAGCTAAAAATGGGCTTCGCAGATTATGGCTAGAAAAGGTTTACATTTTTCAGACAAGTAAAATTATAAGACCATTTTGGTATGCAAAAGACATGTACCAAATAAAGCAGTCAGTTTAACACTGAAAGCCTCCAGCAGGGAGGGCATCATTCACAACTATCTTTGTATAGCCTTTTTCCAGAGAGTAAAAGCCTCTTTAGAGTACTGTACTGCATTATCACAGAGACTGCCAGAGTCCCAAAAGGAGGCAACCAGATGATAAGGAGCAATCTGTACTTAATATCCCTAATTTGTAAATGATGAGACAGAAAATAGCAACAACTGGTTTCTAAGCCAACGAAAGAGAAATAAATGGTAAAAATGTTGATATCTAGAAATAGTTCTCTCCCATTACTAGAGGGACTGTAACGTGTGTGTGTTTCCAGGGAGTCCCAGGGAGAAGGCGACAGAACAAATGCACGACAGATGCATAACTGGTCTTCTGCAACAAGCTTTCTCCCTCTCTTCAAGTCCCTTTCTATTCCATGCCAACCGCTAAACTCAAACCTCAACCTGGAGAGCTAGTAAATGATCAAACAATCCAGAGTTTATACTAAGTCAATAGAGATGGCCATTTTGAAAGGAGAAAAATTTGCTACTCCAATCATGTTTTCTGACCTATGACTTGTAGTCTTTTTTGATAATACGTGAAGTATAAATAACACAAAGACGAGTGAACAAACACATTTCTAGTCTCTACCACAACCCTGTAACAGGTTAAGAAGGTGAGAGAAATATGTATTCCCCAATCCCAATATTCTAATCACACTCCCCAAAAGTGAAAAATATAAATCATAGTGTTGGAAAATTGCCCTCTGGCATTCGCAGAGAAGGTTTCCAGGCATCAGAATTTCTCTTAACTTGGTCGAAACTCTATTTCTCCTTGCCAACCTCCCCCCGCCAACCCCCGCCACTCCAAAAAAGTTTTCATTTCTTGTATGGTATTTTTCTGTCCAGTAAGTTAATCAGCTCTTGCATTCTCATAAGTGATTGCACAGAATTTAAATGTAATTTAAAAAATGAAATCTAAGCAAGCAAAGATGAATTATAGCTCAGTAACTTGTTAAAAACAAAGCTTTCATTAAATACGACCAGTAAAGCTGTTATCTTTGTCCTCCGACAGTGTATATTCCAAGAGTTATGAAAAGACAGTATTTAAAAGAAAACGGCCACCTCTTAGGCACATAATCACCTGTTGGATCTGTACCAGCATAAGGTCAACAGGTGGCAGGCATTTAGTTTCATCCTTCAGAAGTTTAAATTTTACAAGATTGTGCTTTCTACATTTTCAGCACAACCCATCACTACTTAGAGGGAAAAAAATCAGCCCTAATATGTCTTTTCTAGAACAATTTAATATTTATGGAAATCCAAACCTTGTTATACAGTCACTTTCTCAATTATAAGCACCTAACTTAAAACTACTCTTTCCCTAATATCATCAGGCAGCAGAGTGCCTGCTGCTCCTTTCACTCTCTACTTAATCTGCATCTCATGGCAACTTTGAAAGGCAACTAAGCTGTGCTGAGCCAACAGTGTCACCTTGTGCTTACCAGCCCCTCTGTCATAAATACTAGTATTTTCAAGGTGGACACCCCCTCCAAGTAGAGCACCAAGACCTCAGTAGATGACCTGCCTCACTGCCCCTGTGTTGTAGAGTCCACTAGAGTACATGTGAGCCATCTCCAGCCCAGCTAGGGCCTCCCAGAAATAACAGAGTAATAATAATAATAGAAATAGAGTATGAACTTTGAGAGGAGAGGGCAATCCCCAATTTTAGCCCAGGGTAAAAGCCAGAAAAACATGGATTATAGGAGGCTAATAATACTAATACATGAATATTTAGAAAAGTTTCCCTGGAATGTAAGTATTTTTATTATAGTGTTTTTCAATCTCCAAGTAAATGGCATGCATGTAATTTCCACTCAAACATCTTCAGGAATGTTGAAATTAAATCACTTGAAGACAAGATCTTGGTCTCAATTTGCAATAGCCTCCAAACCTCTGTTTAGTAGAAAATGAAACGTTTACACCTTTACTTTCCCATCTTGCCCTCATTCATTCTCTCTCAATCGTATAAATATATAGTTAGTATACCTAGTATGTTAGCAGTACATTGAAGAATTCCTGAGACATCTTCAATTTCCTCTTTGTTGGGACGGTCTGCATAGGAGCATCTGTTAGAGATATTGTGGAAATTCTTTTCTGCATCTCTATAACTAAGAAGAAAACAAAATTAGCATATGGAGAAATTTTTGAAAGCATCTACAAATGCACTCATATACATAACGCACAAGCACACGTACTCTCTGCTCTTGGCATAACATTTTCAAACAACGGAAGTTTTAAGATGTAATTTCTGGAATAACCCATTATGAACATCAGCATTAGCAGTGTGGACCTGGAACTGGAGGCAATCATTAATAAGCTGGCTATGTGTGAAAAAAATAAACGAGGAGAACCAGAAAATATATTAGCTTTGTATAGCTAATGTTTCCTTATCTGAGCGCTTCATCACTGCTGGTCATCTGTTTCTATAAAGAAGATGCCAAGAAAAAGAATAATTAACAGTACTAATTTGGTGCACTGGCCCTCAATTGTGTTGAAAGTAAACACCTCTTAACCTCTATCACAGACAGTGAAGAAGACAGCAGTATGGTGTATGGATAACAAATAAGCCATTACAGCATTTAGAGTCTGACAGAATTTGAATCATGGTCTTACTATTTTTCATCTGTGAGACTTTGGGCAAGTAACCTAATCTCTGTTAGTTTAACTTTCCTCCTTCATAGAATGGAGATACCTCCTAGAGTCTTGTGAGGACCAAAGGACAAAATGTCTGTGTAAGGAGATACTGACTGGAACTTTTTCAGTTGCCTCTGAATTAGAGCTAAGGCACCAAAGCTGAAGACAATAGGGGCCAAATGCTCCCACGTTCCAAAAGAGTAGCCAGGAAGACCAGACATCTCCTTCAGAACTTAAGAAGTGACTAAATAGTTACTGCCACTGTCACCCACCACCAGCCTACAGAAGCAAAGGAATAGAAAAAATTCAAAAGGAAATCCTCAGAAGAGTGAGTAATTGGCCTAGAAAGAGAATGCTGCTGTTCTTTATTCCCCTACAAGAAAAGGAGAGAAGAGGAGTGTTCCCTGCAGAAGCCCCATTGGTGAGAGAGGGCTCTACCCCTGACAGAGACTGGGAGTTGGATATCTCATTCCTCGGTGAACATCTGCTGAGGTAGTGGAATTCCTGATCATCCCTCTGTGCCTGATTGAGTATAGGAAGAAGGTTTCAGAGAGAATTATAAACAGGGAAAGAAATAGAGCCAATTGGGAACGGCCTACAGCCCCACCAGTAGGCATGGCAAAAAATATGAGTTACCCATGGGTTAGGGAGATACCCCTAAGCTTGGGTTGTCCCATTTGACTGCTTCCCAGTCTAGGGACTGCCAGCCAGGGGCAAGGATCCCACTAGCAAGACTGTGGAGTGCAATCCTCAGGGCCAGGAGCGGTCGCATCTGAAGCCATCAAGGCAGAGCCCGTACATCGCCTCACTGAGGGCCTCACAGCCAAGAGACTGTTAGAACCAACAGTGAATTACAAAAGGCTTCTGCCATTCTTCATTTTATTCCTGCCTGATAAATACATCAGAAGAGAAAGAGTCTCAGAAAGGAGTGGCCTGGAGCAGAGGAATGAAAAACCACATCACATCCTGTCTACAATGCATTCCAAGTTCCTCAGGCCAAGGCCTGACCCGGGCATAAAGGCATACAAGACTGAGATTGGATATGAGATTGAAGATCCGAATTGGTCTGGAATGGACTTTACACTCCCTGCAAGTATTTGGAGACACAGCAATCTACCCAGCCTGTTATCAAAGGGGACTCATCCGAGCATGTTTGAAATGATTGGAGAGAAAAAATAAAATGGTTTCATGTTTGTACACCTCACTGAGACCAGACTCCAACAAACCAATAAGGCAAAATACTGAACTACAGTTTCTAGAATGCAGGAATCCCTAATAAAAGGTGGAACGGGGAGCACAGTTGTTAAACACAGACAAATACAGGGTTATTTTTAAATCAAGCTCCATCATTTTAATCAGAGTGACCTTGGATAAAATATTTTTTTCTCTCAGCCTCAATTTCCTCGTCTGTAAAATGAGCTTAATACAATGATCCTATGAAATAGATGGTTAAGATTAAATAAAATAACAGATGTAAAGTGTCCAGTGTATTGCCTCAGACACGGGAAGTAATCAATAGATATTAGCTTTTGTCTCACTTGTTTTTATTCAATAAGATAGATAGTTATTCTACATAAATATATGAAAGTGAAGCTAGATCACTTTTTAGATAAAATAATTTATAGTCACAAAGTCTGATCACGAAAGCATAAGTAATATCATTGAAGTTTGTTTCCTAAAATAATCAGGGTTCAGCTACTCCTAATTTTACTTCTAATGTTCTATTGAAATTATTCTAGCTTAATCCCTATTCAATTGTCAAAATAAAAAGAGAACAGAAGGTTGGCTGTATAAAACAAACATAGGGCCCACAGCGATAACTGGAGTAACAGAATTTAATTTTAGATGACTATAGGAAATGGTGTGTCAAACTAATATGAGGTTGGCAGCAGTCCTACCCATGATATTAGCACAACAATGCTTATTCTGGCAAAAAGTATAAAATGAATGGCATGATTCTGAGTACATGTTTCTTTATAAAATATATAATGAATGAACATTATATCTCAGAAAGATTATCATGTGTTTTCCAATCACAGTTTTAAAGAAATGTCTGCTTTGTCAGCATGGCCGTAGGAATCCATTTTTGTGAGCTATAGACCGGTAGTAGTCAGGTAGTGTAAACATGAGTAAGAGCAGTTGGCTTAGGCACTCTAGAGGCAGAAATGTAGATTTAAAAAAATCCAACGTCTCTGTAAGAAGAAAGCTGTAGCTGGAACATGAACTGGGCATGTTTAGCTCCTGATGCTAAACAATTGATTCCAAACTTGTAAAGGCTCAAAGAGGACAGGGAAAGGATACAGCAGGAGGACAAAGAGAAAGACAATCAGCCAAAATTGACATGCAATAGAGTCAGATACTAATAGTGGTAATAATAATCCAACGAATCTGTTGATTATCTTTGGATACCAGGCACTGTACTAACTACTTTATATGATTCTATGACTTAACACATTATTATCATTAATATTTCATTGAAACTTCACCCCAACCCGCTAGTATTCTCACTTTAAAAATGAGAAAACTGAGGGTCAAGATCTGCCAAGATCATTCAAAGGCAGAATCTGACTTTAAGTCTAGTAAATCTGATATGTCTACTTCCAAAGCACATTTTCTCAGTTCCCTGCTCTGCATTACACAACAAAGATGCACAGAGAAAAGGAAGGGCACAAGATAAGAGCAAGAAGGACATAAGAAAAAATGCCAACCAGATTTTCCTCAGTCCTGAGTTCCTTTTAATTCCTAAGGTGAACCCTCCCTGCCTCCTACTTACCCCTTTTGCTTCTCACTATTCTTTCCACCCCACACAGCCCAGAAAGCTAGTCCATTCTCCAGAAGCTGGAGTCAAAGAGAGACAACATAACATAAAGATGTACACTCAATGCCCCTTTTTTCATTTTATGTTGAGTGAAGAAGACTGAGCTACACGAACAGGAAGCAATCCAAGTAAGCATACTTGTGTAGAGTTTCTATAGTAATCTAAATTTACCAAAGTCAATCTGACACACAGCAGCAGGACATTTAGCATAAATGGGAAACTATGCAAATAAATCAGTATAATTTATGCTATAAACAAAAGGGTCCTGGATACTAGAACCATAGATTTTAGAACCAAAATGGACCCTGGAGATTATTTCAACCCCTTATTTTAGACTCCCTTCTCAAGCACAACTTATTCTTTTATCCACTATGTACTTACCTCTGTGTACATACCTCTAGGGTGCAATTTATTCATTTATTCACACTTACCTCTCCAAAAAAAAATTATTAGTCCCTCCTATGTACCAAGATTTATAAAGGCACAGGAATATAGAAGTAAATACGATAAATAACCAAAAGATAAAATAAACAAAACAATATAAGATAATGATAAGCACTATGAAAAAAAATAATAAAGAGTAAGATAATAAAAAATGATTGGGGGGCCTGCCCAGTGGCATAGCAGTTAAGTTTGTACGCTCCACTTCAGTGGCCCGGGGTTTGCAGGTTTGGATCCCGGGTGCGGACCTACGCACCACTTATCACGCCATGCTGTGGTGGTGTCCCATATAAAGCAGTGGAAGATGGGCATAGATGTTAGCCCAGGGCCAATCTTCCTCAGCAAAAAAGAGGAGGACTGGCAACAGATGTTAGCCCAGGGCTAATCTTCCTCAAAAAAAAAAAAAGATTGGGGTTGGAGATTAAGGTAAGGGATGGAGGGCTACTTTAGATTGGGTGGTCAGAGCAGGTGGGCCTTTCTGAAGATAGGACATTTAAAGAGACACTTAAATGTATAAAAAGAATAATCCATGTGAACATCTCGGGACAGAGCATTCCAGAAAAATGGAACAGGATGTGGAAAGGCCTGGAGGCCAAGCAAGCTTGGTACAGTTGAGAAACCACCAGGTGGCTGGAGTGGCTGCAGGGGAGGGAAAGGGAGAGTGGAAGACGATGAAATCAGAGAGGTAAGTGGAGGCCAGATCACAGGAAGATTCAAATTTTATTCTATCCCAATAAGTCATTATATGGTTCAAAGCAGGGATTTTAAAGTGTGATTCCTGGGCCAGTAGCACCAGTATTATCTGGGAACTTGTTAGAAATGCCAATTCTTGAGCCCCACCCAGCCAAAGCTGATCAGAAACTGTGGGTGTAGGGCCCAGAAATCTGTGTTTTAAGAAGCCTGCCAGGTGATTTTGATGCATATTAACATTTGAGAACCATCGGTTTAAAGTAAGAAAGTGGCATGATCTAATTTTTAATCATTTTGCTGTCATGAAAATATAAGGTTGAGGGACAAGAGGAGAAGCCAGAAAACTAGATCGGAATCTCTAGGTGAGAGACGATGGTGACAGTGCAGATGAAGAAAAGATTCATCACATTGCATGAATAAATTATTTTAGCACTCACTTTCCCAACTTAAATGATCTCTATGAATAAATAAATGAACAAGTGAATGGCTAAGTTAAAGAAGAGAATAAATGTTTAAAAATAAAGTAGTTAAGGAGCCTGTCTAGTGGCATAGCGGTTGGGTTCGAGGGTTCAGACCCTGGGCACAGACCTACGCACCACTTGTCAAGCCATGCTATGGCAGCGTCCCATATAGAGTAAAGGAGGATGGGCACGGATGTTGGCTCAGGGCCGATCTTCCTTAGCAAAAGAGAGGAGGATTGGCAACAGATGTTAGCTCAGGGCTAATCTTCCTCAAAAAAAAATAAATAATTAATTAAAAAAAGAAAGTAGCTGAGGTACAGAGAGGCTGTCTTACTCCCTAGCAAAGAAGCTCCGTCGGCTACTCCCTCCCAATTCTCCATCTGTGTGATCCTTTGAGCAGCTGCTCCCTGCAATCAAGTCTAGGTCTTGGAGACTAAAAAAGCCTCAGAGAGTTTCTATGGGCTACTGATATAAGAATTCATCAAGGAGCAGAACTATACAATCCTGGAGCTCTGATACAAGACACAGATCCAAGGGCAGAGTTTTAAAGCAGAGGAAAGGGAGGATGAGGAGGTTAGTGGTTGGAGGCTGAACTAGAAAATTAAGAAGAGAAGGGCTAGCTCATATTCTCTGTTATCCATCCTGATTCTTCATCCCAACCCAAGGCACCTAAAAGCCGAATTACCTCAAGACAAGCTTAAGGCAAAGCCCAATTTCAAGGATTAGGAAAAGCAACTTTGCCACACCTTCTTCCCCAGAAATACGCAAATAATACTTGCCAGCACTTATTCTCAATTGCCTGAAATCCCTTGAACTGTAAGAAACGCATTCCTTTTCACAGTTAGAGATAAAATGCCTTCAATTGTGTTTTTTTAAGAGGAACAACACATACATGTGAATACATTTTAATCCAAGTGTTAGTGATAATAGATGCTCTCCTTTTTCAGTATTGAAAGCAGAAATAGAAAGCAGAAAGATGGAGTCTAAAAGGCAAAAGAGGGAATGGACAGGGAAGCTATGACTGAGGGAGGAGGGAGGCAAAGTCAAGACAGGCAAATGTGACACTATTGCTGCCAACTTGCCCTTTTTGTCTTCATTAGCGTGAGTACAAGTAGAGGCAGTGAGCAAAGGTACTTCAAGTCCTCAGAAGTCAGCCAATACCCAAGTGAAAATATGCTAATAGGTCTATCTGGAACCTGTCCGACATCAAGACACCTCTTTATATTGGAGTTGCATTCCCTGTTTGTTTTCTTTATGCTGTGTCTGCAATAAACAGAACTAGAAAAGACCACTTAGACAATGAAAAAAGAATCCCCACAGGCTATGTCTACACAGATGGAGAGAAGAGGAGAGTTGAGGCAGTAATTTAGATAAAAGAGAACTCCATCTTACTAATGGAGAAAAGAATTTTCTGCTGATTATGGTAATATAGTTTAGTTATCTATTTTGATCACATAAGATTCCCACTCCAATTTGCCATGAAGACATACTTCAGTTCACAGATGTGACTATTTCATCAGTTATTATTTGATTTCAAAACAGAGGGCATTCATAATTCTAGAAAATGATTTGCATTTGATTACTGGTATTGTCATAAAAATATTAATAATAATAATTACAATAAACATAAGAGAAAATAAGTATGTAGTGGTTACCACATGCCAGGAACTGTTCTAAGTATATTGACTAATTTAATCCAAATACCATACTTTGAAAGTAGCAAATTCAGTGAGAGTGATTAAGCTTTATTTTAGAATATGTGGGGAGAGATTAACTTGACATTCTTTATCTCCGTTAGGATAAACCATTTAAAATCACTAATGGCCTCAAACTAAAAACCATCTCATGAGTTTAAATAATATGTTTCTCCTAGTACTGCACTCTTGAGGATTGATATGACAAAGTTTCAAAGCAATTCCCTTTGAAATGACAATTAACATAATCATCAAGCACTTAAAATATATGGCATTATACTAGGTTCTGAGATTATTTTTCCACTAAGTTTTCTTCCCTTATGTTTTGTAAAAAAAAAAAAAAAAAATCACATTACATCCTAATAGCCAAAAATATATTCTTGATCCCCATGGGAGTGACTATTAGCCATAAATGTTAAATGATTCCCCATAGCATTTCCAGAGGTACCAGGGTTTGAATCTTGACTCCTCAAAAGCTCTTAAAATCTTACAAAGATAAATCATTGTAGCACTTAGAGAATATTAACAATGTGAATTAAAAATATGCATTGCCTCTAATATCAATGAATTTAATTTAAATAGCTAGATTGCATCAGAAAGTGAATTTAGGCTTTTGTATTTGCCAATTGCTTTCTGCCATAGCCAATCAAAGGTATATCCTACACTTGGAGCTTTCTGTTTACAAAATACTTTCATTGAAATGATCTCATTGAATCATGACATCTAATCCTTGATTTAGTTATTATTATCATCAACATCACTCTTTACAACAGAGATAAAGTTACTTAAAGTTCTATGTGCTGGTGAGGCCTTGGATTCCTACCTTTTGACCTCAAGTTGTCTTACTTTACACCATATCACAACCACTTCAAGAAATGGGAGATAATAAAGAAAAATATGGAGCACGTGACTCTAGCTAAACCAGTATCCCTCACTGAACTGTGTTAAGCTTGTAGTGATTTTGATTAAACTTTACTGAAGGAGTCTAAAAATCCCATTTAAAGGCTCTCAGTTGGTACCAATAAGCCTTACCATACTACTAAGGCAAAACTATGAGATTCAATGGATAACAAAGAGAGGGTAAGAGCACAAAAAGGAAAGAGAAAAAAAAGGAACACAATACCAATGAGAATTTCATTTAGAAGGATTCAACGCAAATAAGGCAAAGGAAATCATTTCAAGGGGCCCCCATGAGCCCCCACGAGCCCCCACTCCACACTGAGAGCATAACCACTTTGAAAAAAGGTTGACCTCAGTGGCAGAAAACCCCATGCTCAACAGCTATGTTTGAGTAATTATCTTTAATTTGCCCTTAATAATAACCAAAATTCATTTTTACTTACCCTATAACTTGGTGCTCATAATACTGCAATGTCCTCTTGAGAGTTTGCTGTATCGTCTGAGGCTACAGAATAATAATAATAATAAAAATACATTATCAGCAAATCAGTGCCATTCCCATTCTGAGCATCACAGGCAGATATGTAGCTTCTGATTTATCTCATAAGAGTTTTCACTTTACAATATTAACCCATTATGCATTTTGCCATGTATTTTCCCCATGGGAGCTAAAATGAGGCACTCAGCAATTACCCAGAATTTCCCACTTTCAAGTATGGTAGTATTTCCCAGCCATATTTTTCCCATTTCTGTTGTACCAGCTATTATATTCAGTGAAACACTCATTGGCTGCATACAATAAACCTAGGCCTTGGGGGCATTGGAGAGGGGGTGTACTGAATAAACATGGGTCATGCCCAGGTCAAGCCTGGTTTCCTCAAGGGATTTCAGGCAAGGGTTCTGGAGCCTCCTAGAGGGGCCACAGTGCTTTGGGCAAGAAATGGGGTTTACGGCAAATAGTACCTAAGCAGCTCATGACCGAATTTTATAATCCTCTCCTCTTCATAATAGCTGAAGACAGAGCTTCTTAATCCCAGACCAAGAAATTATTCTTAGACTTACTTAGGCATCAGAGCCTGAACTTAGAATTTCAGACCGAGGGAGCCATGAAAGTGACACAAAAATCCCAGAGCATAGATTTTGTTAACAAATTATGATAAGAACCAAATTCTCAGTGGCAAGAGTGTGAATTTTTTAAAATAATAAAAACTTGTAGTCAATCAAGCAGGAGAGAAGCTATCAAAGGCTTATCAAAATATTGATTCATTATAGCCATGGATGAATTTTAGGGGAATATAGTGACTCTAACACAGACCCTTCAAGATGTGAGGCAGCATGGTAGTTTAGTTCTCATGGGCTGCCATTAATTAACTACATAAACCTAGATAAATCTAAAAAGGTAGTCTGCAGAAAGGATCTAGCACAGTGCTTGTACCTAAGAAGCAGTTAATAAATATCAGTTTATTTCCCATCCCTAATCCTTCAAAGTAACTGTCTTAAAAATATAGTCTCCTTTAAAGGAGACTACAGAGGTCATTGTCAAGGTGCATTTGAACCCCTTCCATGTTCGCCTCTTTATGAAAACATCCATAATAGATGTACAATCTCCCTAACTAACACCATTCAAAGTTGCAACTTCCTCCATGGTAGGAAACGGTTATTTTAAAGATAGAGGAACGTGAGCTTCAATTAAATCAAGGGCATCCACTGAGATCTACTCTACACTACCATTTAGGAGAACCCTTTCACTGAGCAAATCTAAGGCCTCAGACATATTCTTCACTTTAGCCAAGCCAACACAGAAATTAATTTTAGGAGGCATCAGCCTCCAAGTGTTCAAAGAAAGAGATACAGGGCTATTTCTTTCAACAGCTGTTTTTCATTTATACCAGGTTAAAACGATAAACATGAGGCCTCCGACTGGCACAGATATTTCTGCTCATCAGGATAGAATCAAAGCAGAGTAAATACAATGTACCTAGGAAAGAAAAATCATTCCGGAATCAAGAAGCAATAGAACTGTTGAGAAATCTAAAGAGGACAAAGCAGACACAGCCATCCTAGTGCACATGAAGTGTGCTTGAAAAACCCAACCCACAGCCAACCTAAACCAAGTCATTATCAGTCACAGGCTCAGGACCCCTGGGATATGGGCCTCTTGCACTTGCTTGGCAGTTTCTGAGCTAAGATAACTTTCTCTTTGGCAACATGCCCAAAAAGCAGAGAATATCCACAGAGGGATTATCCTTCCAATAACCTCTGGTCACAAAACATGGAACAGAAAGCAGGAACTAGAGTGCACAGGGTGAGCTAAGACCACAATGAGCTCATTTGGACAAAAGACATTTTTCTCCTGTACCAGGAATTTCCCAGTCATTAAAAAGCACATGTTTGTGAAAGGAGTTAAGCCTTTTAAAGAGCTGACTTTTTTCTTTTGTGAAGCAATTACTTTTACTCCCAGCAGGAGTTAAATGTATAGTTTCCAAACACATTAAAAGGAAAATGCTCTCTGGGCATGTTCAACAAAGCTTCAACTTGGTAAAGCATTTATATACTTCCTGTTGCTTGCCAAAGCCAGTGGGCACATTCTGATGGTCTGAACTATGTGCATAGAGGCTGACTGCAGAGTATCTCCTGATCTTCAGCTAGACATGGTTGACTTCAACACAGACTTGTGTTGCTGCTCAGAATGTCTTATCTCCATGGATTCATTTGAATCTGCTTCAGTTTGCCTAATTGTGAGACATCTTCACATAATTTCAAGGTCTCTCTGACCTGAATAAAAATCATGAAGTGAAGTTCCACACCTGGACCAAAGCCTTCTGCAGGGGTAACTTCTGCCTGGAAGGTCTTATGGTCCACTTACTAAGTGTCCGTGTATGCCAGTGATGCAAGTCAGTGTAGATTATTAGTGGGAAAGCACTGGCTTTGAAGACATGCAGATCCTCTCTCCTCTCCAAGAATGCCACTCCATACCAGTCCCCTATTCAACAGTTCCATCCAACCTTCTGTAGGCCGAGTTTCCATTCCTCTTATCTGTATCTGTCCTTTCATTTAAGGAGTTTAGAAAGATGATTTAGAACAGAGGATTTAAGATCTATCTGGGTTCAAAGTCCAGCTCTGTGACTCACTAGCTAGATGACCTTGGGCAGTTTACTTAAGCTGCCTGAAATAAGATTCCTTATGTATATATTATTATTACAGAAATCAATTGAAATAATTAAAGTCAAGTCTCTGGTGCATAGTAGGTGCCTAACAAATGATAGTATGACTATGCTCAGCTAGAAAACATGGTTCCTACCCTCAGGAGTCTCCTAGTCTAGTTGGAGGAACACAAGGTATATGTTAGAACACCCACCCCACAAGGGTAATGTTTCAAGATCCTCATCACTAAAAAATCAATAGACCTACCACTAGTAGAGAAGATGGTGCCAATTCCAGTAGATAAAAGAAAAAAATAGGAAAATGACAGCTGAATTAATAAATGTTTTCAATGAAACCTTCAGATCAGTCCAGAGAGATGGTGACAAAAGCAGAATTCTCAAAATTAAGATTGACAATAGACCTAAAGCCAGGCCTACAACTGGGAAAAACATTGAAGCACCATAGCTAAGATCAGGACCCCAGGCATTATGCTTTACAACTAATAAGAAACAACCCATGAACCTCCTCTCTAGGACACAAAGAATGTTCAACAGGAGAGCTGGGTGGCCTAAGGCTTTTATAGCCATATGCTAGAGGATCTGAGAGACAAGGGTGGGAAAGGAGACAAAATCTATTCTACCTATCATAAAAAGAAAATCAAAGAGGTCTGTGATTTTTCTCTGCTTCCCCTAAACTAAGACATAGATAGTGGCCTCCTATTGTCCCTACTCAACACAAAGACACAATGGATAGGAAAACAGCTGGAAAGAGACAGCAGCTGTCTATGTCCTGCACAAGTATTGTCTGGGGCACAATCAGAAGGCACCCAAAAGCTTCCATCATGTGGTAACAAGAAGCCATCTTCATCTCTAGTGTCATTAACAGCTTCACTCTACTTGGCCAGTAGTGACTGACCCCCACAGACTAAATGTTATACTCGTGAAAGGTCATGGGATCCAAACAGCCAGCCATGAAACAGTCCCAGCAGAGCCAGAGAAATGATCCCTGAGGAGTGGGAGGAAGCAGTTCCCAGCAGCTGGCCCTGCAAGCTCAGACAGCCCTGAGGAGGCTCCCACACAGTCCCTGCTCTGGATATCCGCACCAGCTGCTGCGGGGATCGGGCAGGAGGTAGGGAGTCAAGATCTGTGTGTGTGCGTGTGTGTGTGTGTGGCATGAAACGCAGTTGTTATAGTACAAAGTACACATTCATCTCAATTTTACAGACATGAGGGAGTTGAGGCTCAGATTGGTTAAGTAAGTACTCCAAGATCACACAGTTAGTAAGTGAATAAGTCACTGCAAGCCAGGACTGGCTTCGAAGTGAGCCCTCTTTCTACTAGATGCCTTGAGGGTCCCTCTCACCTTTAACAGTCTGTGATTCTATATTCTGTTTTAATATATACAGCACTTCATCATGCCAAAAACGAACAAACAAAAATCCACAGATAATTTAAAAACAAACTTCTTATTTCTGCTTTATAACATGTACCCATAAGCTACAGAATTAATAGAAATAATAGGTCTGCCTTTAAAAGAAACATCCATATATAGCCATGTCATCTTATTTACTTAAACATGAGAAAATTATGTATCAATGTCAGAAATTAAATGATATGGGTATATATTTAATTACTAATGCTTTAAGGCAGTGGTTTTCAACTCTATCTGCACATTAAGATCACCTGGGGAGCTTTTAAAAAATACCAGTGCCTGAGAACCACCCCCAAATTTTCCAATTCAACTGGTTTGGGAGACCAAGTTGCTTCTAATGTGTAGTTAGGGTTGAAAACCTTTCATTTAAGGTATAAACATGATGATCAAGACTAATACTCTATAAACCTTATCTGAATAAGTCAGCATTAATGAGAGTAGTTTCTTTATTCAAATATCAAGTAGGCTTCTGAAAGAAGCTGCTAAATTCAACACAGTTCCATTTATCAACTGTCACTAATGGCTTATAACCAAATATGAATTCATTGGATAAACAAATAACTATATTGCTTGAGGCATAAATACAGGATGTTTTTTAATTTCCCGTGCACTTATGCCAGCATTCAATTTTGCGCTGGCACGTACATAGCAATATAACACCTAGTGTGATTGCTGTGCTTACTCCATGTGAGTAAGCCCATTACATATATGAACTCCTTTGATTTTCACATCAACATTATGAGCTAGGTGTTGTTATTTTACAAATGAGAAAACTGAGACACAGGAAGTTCAAGTTGCCCTGTGTCACAGAGGGAAAAAGGACAAAGCCAGTGTTGAAACTCAAGTAATCTGCTCTAGAATCCAAGCATGTAATCTCCAACCCATACTGCACATAATATTTAACACTCTGTATTTGGCTGAGCCCTTTACAGTTCACATTTTTTAATAGATGTTATCCCAATTGATCCTTGCACCAATCCAGTGAAAGAGTCAGAATGGTGTGATTATTACCATTTGACTGAAAAGGAACCAAAGTTAAAGAGATTAGAAGCCCTCTTTTACAAAAAGAGCATCTCTTCCCTTATAAAACTATCATCAATAATAAAGTAATTTTTAATGTCAACATAAAAGAATCACATGGATTCCAATTAGTTGTTTGCTTCTAGACACACTTAACGTTCTTTAAACCAAACCTGTATAAACAAAGAAGGCCATGGGCAAAATTGTGAATTAAGTCTCAATTTAGATGCCCTTCCCTAGCTTTCTCTCATCCTCCAGCTCACCTCTTCCTTACCCTCCAGGTGTCCAGTGTATTTATGCTGTATGCTGATAGGCCAAATCCCCACCATTATCATCTAAACTCCCAAAACAGGTCTCCAAAAATCATCATTACATATTCTTTTTCCTTTCCTCATCAAAATTTCAAATCTCATTAGTAGGTGAGATTTGACCTCAGAAGGTGCTCAGGCGGAATCCTACCACCATTTCCTCAAAAACTCAATCCTCAATCCATACTAAGGTAAGTGATGGTATAAATGAGCTTCCCTGCATTATGTAAGATGGTCTGAACCACTACTGGTGGAATTTTGGTAAATAGGCTTGTCACTGAGAGATAAAGGAACTTTTCTTATCATCCTCCAAATCACAATACAGAGATCTCCACTTTCTCCACAACACGAGAGCATTTTGCTATTAGGACATGACATGTCAAATTCCATCATTTAAAAAGATCAAAATTATAATGTTAAATACCCTATCTTTATGGCTAGGCCTGTAGACACCATGGATCAAATCGTATGATTGGTATTATTAATAAAACTAGTCAAAATAATAAGTCACTTCAAACAACCAGCTTAACTACTTCCGAAAGAGATGTATTTGTAGTAATTATCTTGCTAATTTATCTTGCTAAATATCCAGACATAATATTCATTTTCCCAGCCTCTGACTAAACCTACTACATATAAACTAAAAAAAAAAAAAAAAAAATAGACTGCAAATTAAATATAGAACTTTGAGTCAGGACCTCTGTATTTCAAGCCCAGCTGTGCTACTGACCTTTTTATAAAATTAGCCAAAATCTCTTCACCTGGGAGTAAGAAACCTTGGGAAAAAAAAAAGCCTCCATTTTCCCATCTGAAAAACACATATAAGAAGTTCATAGCTCTCAGGGTCATTTTGAAAGAAAGCATTGCAAAGTTAAGCACTTATAAATAGCAAGTCAGAACATGATTCTGATTAAACCACCTTTCAGGAAACTTGGAATACCATTTCAAGTGACCGACACCAGTAATTTGCTAAACAAAACCGGTAGTCCAGACAATTAATTACAAAAAGCAAAAATGATAAGTGTCCTAAAAGAAAAAAATAAAAGCTAGAGATGCACTATATGCATAAATATAGAGTTCTTCTACACACACTGGTTGAACACTTGCACCATTTCATCCAATCTCCACTTTATTCTCCTGTGAACACAGGTACACGTTTGAGTGACCTTAGGGTGAAGGCAGACATTATGCTAATTGACCCGTAAAGGGATTCAAACTGATACCCTTGGCCTTATTGGAAGTATGTTCTAATTAGCAAAGCATGGTGGTTACCATCATTGTAATTTTTTTTTTTTTTTGAGGAAGATTAGCCCTGAGCTAACATCCGTTGCCAATCCTATTTTTGCTGGGGAAGATCGGCCCTGGGCTAACATCTGTGCCCATCTTCCTCTTCTTAATACGTGGGACGCCGCTACAGCATGGCTTGACAAGCTGTGCGATGGTCCACGCCCGGGATCCGAAACTGTGAACCCCAGGCCGCCGAAGCGGAGGGCAAGAACTTAACCGCTATGCCACCGGGCCGGCCCCTCTCATTGTAATTATTGATTGTAACTGAAAATACTTAACATATAATCAATTTGATAATTAAGCTTTTCTATACAAAGTACATTGCTTTCCAACTATTTTCCCCTTTGTTATTTTATTTTAATGCCTTTCCAAAAATAGCCATTGAATTTCAATTTGATACAAGACCTAATATCATCAATACTAATGGAATCTGAAAATATACATTCCTTGAACTGAAAGAGATCCAAAGGGTTACTTATTTAGTCCTTCTCCCACCTTCAGGTAAGAGCACTTTTAAGTCATCTAAGAATTTTCGATGTTTTCAACAAACTCTGGAGAATAACACCACCACCTTCAGTTTGTATCACACTTCCCAGTTTACAAATCACTTTCTTTTCCTTCATCTCATTAGATATCCACGGCAACCTCGTGAGTCTCAGATATAATTATCCACTTTCACAGATGAAAAAACTGAGATTCAGAGAGGTCAAAGTGTTTTGCCTCAGCTATGCAGCTGGAAAGAGCTGCCAACAAGACAAGGACTTAGGTCTTCTATGCTTTTTTTCCCACAGACTGTTGCCCCCATTGGTAACTTACTTTGCTTTGGTGACTATTAGGAAATTCTTCCATGTATCTAACTGAAATCCCTTGTTTCCTTTTATTTTTTCTTGAATGGATACGAAAATGATGTAAAATTGTTTTCCCAAATTTGTATGATGTTATTGTTATTTAGATATTTCCGGTATGATCATTAGCTTCTTAACAGGGAAACTTTAGGAGAAACATGCTTCACTGGTCACCATCTTGGCCAACTTGGCTGTGTGAATAAAAACACTGACTATGAGACAAGATGGTACTGCTTCTAGCCACCTTCTCAGGAAAATGGATCAAGCCGTATTGCAAACCGTTGGAGGGACATGGCTGTAGGCCTAAACCCTTAAACCAAATAGAACCTCACAGATGGCACAGGGCTGACTCAGTCTACAAAATGAAATAAGGGTAAGCTTTCTGGATTAAACACACTGTAATAGCAGCCAACAACTCTGAGCCCAACATTTTGCCTGCAGCAACTCATTTAATCCTCACAAAAATCCTACAAGATTATCCCAATCTTATAAATGTGAAAACCGAAACCAGAGAAGTTAAAAAACTTGCCCAAAGTCACTTAGGTAGTAAGTGTCTGAGTCTATGTAAGTATCTATTCTATATCTAACGCCTCCAAAAGCCAAGTTCTTAATTTGCTCCTCTACGGGCTGGCCCAGTGGCATAGTGGTTAAGCTTGCGTGCTCTGCTTCAGTGGCTCTGGGTTCGAGGATTAGGATCCCAGGAGCGGACCTACACACAGCTCATCAAGCCATGCTGTGGCATCATCCCACATACAAAATAGAGGACGACTCGCACAGATGTTAGCTCAGGGTCAATCTTCCTCACCAAAATAAATAAATAATTTTCTCCTCCAAACTGAAATACAGTGTTCTCTCTTCACCAAGGCAGAAAAGGTTGCAGTTGAAAGGGATTAAGTTTTGGCTAGACTGTATGATTTTGGATACAGCATTTATTTTTCTGAACCTCAATTTCCTTTTTTATAAAATAGGGAAATTCCTAGCATAACTATTTCTCGGGGTTGTTGTAAGGTCAAAATGAAATAAAGCAATAAAGTATTATAACAACATGTACTATATGACAATTCTATGCAAAAATATCTTGATGAGGAAGTAGTCAAAAAAGTGTTGTATTGAACTAAACTGACCACATCTAATATCTAGG